>NC_056661.1:127625433-128319600 GCF_018350195.1 Panthera tigris | reverse complement strand
TTGGGAAATATATGTGGAAGTATTTGGAGTTAAATACTACTGGGGTTAGGTATACTACAAAAATATTTACATTGTTGAATATAAGTGAGGGCCATATAGGTGCCCATCACCTCATTCTTTCAATTTTTCAATAGACTTGAAAGTTTCCAAATTTTTAAAAATGAAAGTGAGGAGGAGGATATAAGAAACAAGGATAAAGCAATAGCTTTCTGCTTTCCTGCTCCCCATCCACACCTTCCTGGAAAATGTATAAATAACACCATGACAATGATATTGCAATCTGTTTCAGTATAATCTCTGTGCTGCTCTTTTAGGGATTAGTTTGTATTTTGGCTCTTTCTTCTCCTTATATAACAAGAAAGCCTTCCTAATTACTTTCATATATCATATGCAAGAAAAACCAAGATAGAAAACTGGGAAACGGGAATCCATCAAGAAAAAACACATTCTTTAAAAAAGCTTCCAGGAGTGCTTACTATTCATGGCTCTATTTTCAATCTATGTTCTACTCTCTCTTCTTGCCTGATTTCCATTCATTTGTTTTGTGGGTGGTTTGGGGCAGGTGGAGTTGAGTGCAGTGGAATTCACATGTAAAGAATATCACAGGCAGGGAAGGAGGGGGAAAGGATGTGGGAAAAGACTAAAAGAGTAACAAGTATAGTCAGAGGGAAAGTTAATGATTTTTATAATTTGTAAGCCTATTAAGTCTTCCTGAGATTAAATATAGTCCCCTCAGTCATAAGAGTTCTTTCTGTCCTAAATTGTTTCTGTGTTTCTGAGGGAAAAGGATATAAATGGTTGTGAAGATAAAGAGGAGTTGAAAAAATCTTGAGAGTGAAGTAAAATTAGAAGTTGGTAGGGAAAAGAGATGACAGTAATGGAAAGAAAGTTGGTGGGACATTTTAAACATTGACCAATGTGAACTTAAACCAGCCTAATTCCCCCATACCTGTGTTAAACAATATTGAAACTGAGCAAAAATTAACCTAGCTGCAGTAACTGTTCTGGAAATGAAGACTGTGAACTGACCAGACACAGCTTACTCATCAAGACTAACTTCAACACTCTCACTTTGCTTTGTCCACTAATCCAAAGCTATTATGTCATATGTCATGTTGTCTAGTATCAAGACTAGTTCCCCTTCTTGTCAGATCCATCTTAAAGTGATTCATCCCAGGTCCCAAATCCCTTAAATACCCTTTCGTAATTTCCAATTTTGAGATCTCAATAGTAAAATTTTGGGAAAGTTGTATTCTCCCTTACCACAGTACATCTACAGGTGTGGCTTTGTTTAATCAGGTTTCTCTAGTGGCCTTTTGAGAGGTTGGCAGCTTAAATCAATGTACAAAAAAATTATTTTAAAGCAATACTGTGAATAAACAAATTCATGCCCTAGTTCTTTGAAGTGAGTGACATAAGACAGACATCTGACAAACATGATCATAGCCACGAATGAATCCCTAGGCCTTGGTCCCAGTTTAGAGCCCTTGGAGTAACTCAAAATAGTGGAAGGGGGAGAGAAAAACGTCAAGGAAATTTTTTTTCAAGCCTTCCCTAAAGAAGAGGCTTTCGTATAACCTTTATTCCCTATGTGTTGCTTCCCAAGTTCCTCTCCCAATACTGAGAGGAAAAAAAAAAAAAAATGAGGAAAGAAGGTGTAGTCTTCGAATCCAATTTGATTTAACGACAAACGTGCCTTTGTGTTTTTAAGCACCAAGTTACTTTCATCTTTTATCTCATTTGGAAGTGTTTCTATTTTTAACTATTGAACTATACTCTGGGGTAGAACCTAGAAACACCTTGGAGAAGTAGATAAAGGAGAAACTTTCTGAACTTAAAAATCCCTTCCAAATAATATTAGGATTATACACGATTATTAACGGCACACTTCATGCTGGGAGAAATGTAATGAGAAGGGGATATAACTATAGGGGTAGGGGAATAGGAAAAAGGGGTGAAGAGGAGTGGGAGATATAGGCTTTCAGTTATGGAATGATTAAGTCACAGGAATAAAAGGTACAGCATACGGAATATAGTCAATGACATTGTAATAGTGTCTTGCATGGTGACAAATGGTAGCTATACTTGTGTTGAGCATTGCATAGCATACACTTGTTGAATCACTGTCTTCCACCTAAAACTAATGTAACATTTCGCATCAACTATACTGCAGTTAAACAAAACAGTGATAAAAAATCTAAGAAAATTTAAGAAACAAAAGTAACTCAAGAAAAGCACTGATACTTTTGGTTAAGCAAATAAAACTGTGATCTCAGGGGCACCTGGGTGGCTTAGTCAGTTAAGCATCTGACTTCGGCTCAGGCCATGATCTCACAGTTCATATTTTCAAGGCCCAGGGCAGGCTCTGTGGTGACAGCTCAGAGCCTGGAGCCTGATTCAGATTCTGTGGTCCCTCTCTCTCTACCTCTCCCCCACTCATCCTCTGTCTCTCTCTCTCTTTCAAAAGTAAATAAATATTTAAAGAAACAAAAAGACTGGCCTCAAGTAAAATCCTCCACAAAATCCCATTTTTCCAACTTTCATTCTATTCTTTTCTAATCCTTATCTTTATTACTATCTCCCGCACAACAAATGAGTATCAATATAAATGGTATTTTTACTTTACAAAATTGTCAAAGAAAGGGAGTTGCTTATGCATCACCATGAAAGCATCAGCTATTACATTTCTGGAGGGGTATCAAGCCCCTAAGATTTCCGCATGATCTTTGGCCCATAATTTTATTTCTACTAATTTATCTATAAAAATATTCAAAATGTGGGCAAAATTCTATGCAAACAAATTTCAGTATCTAGAAGAGTACCTAGCTCACAGTAGTTCTAGCAAATTTTAACTGAATAAATGATCAACATGATTTTGAATATTTTGAAAAATTGGAAACCATTTAAATGTCTAAACAGATCATGGCACATCTATGAGGTTGGACACTATGCACTCATTAGAATTCGTTTTTCTTTTAAAAAGAGTGGCTTTGGAAAAGGATCACAATGAAGCTTCAAGCAAAAAAAATAAGAGTACTACAGTATATATACAGCATGACCACAGGAGTGTGTGCAAGCAAGTACATATACAAATTTAAATATAGATATATCATTATGTAAACTATAATTACCTGTGCTATATAATTATTGGTGATTTTTATTTACTTCCTTTGTCTTTCTATATTTTCAACATGTTTTGGCATAAAAACCCATTAATGTTATAATCACATATATGCAATATATATTATAAACAATGAAATGTTTTTCTGATTTTATGAGTAATTACTATATTATATAGTGTACATAGTATTTTTTAGTATCTAGCTCATCATGATTGTAAATGACCATCTTTTTCTAATATTTCTCTGTTGATTTGGTTAGTTTGACTTGCAGCCAAAGATTACTATATATCCTTATCTATCTATATCACGATTCCTATATTAACACCTATCTATCTGCCTACATATCTTCCCTAACCATCCCATTTTGATGATTTGTATGCAGAGAGAGACTTACTATAGAGTTAATGAGGCATAAGCTTCGTAGCCACACACTTGTATGAAACTCAAGGGCCTAGAAGGTGACAGTCCTAAGATTTTTTTAAAGGAAGATATTCTAATTGTCATCATTTTACTGTTTTCTTTTTCTACTCAGACCTACTTCCCCTCCATGATACCTAGAATTGATAAAGGTGTTTTGGGAACTTAGCTATTTGAAGGTCAAGTTGGAAATGCATTTGATTTGGGTTTGGTGAAATATATTTATGTGGTGTATGACTGCTTCCATGCATAACCTAATTACTGATAGTAGTCTGTGTAGGAAAAGCCTTCAGGGTTGAAACACAATGGTACAGGGACAGAAGTCATCCTGTGATATGAGTTGTTCTATGGCACCTATTCTGGAAGTATGGTAATAATGATGGAGAAACAAAATTTGCAATTTATGCAGCCAGAATCTAGTTTGTAGAAAATTTGTTCAAATTTTACAGCACATTTAAAAAAAAAGGAAAAATATGATAGATTTTTTAATCTAATTTGACTATAGTGCTAAATTTTCACTTTATTATGACAAATTTTATAAAGCTGAAATAAACTTTTTAAAGCTATTAATTAGAATTACATTGTTTTTTCAATTAAACCTACTGATGACTGAATTATCTTTGTCTCCACAGAAAATAATTTTAATAACTGTTACCATATGAAGAATTCGTCAGGGTTTTATAAAATGGAGATACAAGGATGACACAAACAAATGGAAAAATATCACATGCTCATGGATTAAAAGAATAAACATCATTAAAACGCCCATACTTCACAAAGCAATCTGCAGATTCGATGCAATCTCTATCAAAATAGCAATAGCATTTTTACAGAAATACAACAAATAATTCTAAATTTGGCATGGAACCACAAAGGCCCAGAATAGTCAAAGCAATCTTGAGAGAGAACAATAAAGCTGGAGGTATCACAATCCCAGATTTCAATATACACTACAAAGTGACAGTAATCAAAACAGTATGGTACTGGCACAAACAGACACATATCAAAGGAACAGAATATATGGCCCCAAAATAAACCCACGCTTATATGATCGATCAGTCTATGATAAAGGAAGCAGAAATGTATAATAGGGAAAAAAGTGTCCTCAATAAATGGGACAAGGAAAACTGGACGACTTCCTTAAATGATACACAAAAATAAACTCAAAATGGATTAAAGACCCAAATGTGCGACCTGAAACCATGAAACTCAGAGAAGCAAACATAGGCAGTAAATTCTTTGACATTGACTGTAGCAACATTTTTCTAGATATGTCTCCTAAGGCAAGGGAAACAAAAGCCAAAATAAACTGTTGAGACTATATCAAAATAAAAAGCTTTTGCACAGAGAAGGAAGCCATCAACAAAATGAAAAAGCAGTCTACTGAATTGGAGGAGATATTTGCAAGTTATATATCCAATAAGGGATTAATATCTAAAAATATATAGACAACTTATACAACTCAACAGCAAAAAACCCCAAATAATCAGATTTTAAAAATGGGCAGAGGACCTGAATAGATCTTTTTTTCTAAAGAAGACATACAGATGGCTAACAGACACATGAAAAGATGCTCAACATCTACTCATCATGGAAATGCAAATAAAAATCACAGTGTGATATCACATATGTATGTCAGAATGGCTAGAATAAAAAGGACAAGAACTAACAAGTGTTGGCAAAAACATGGAGGAAACGAACCCTCATGCACTGTTAGTGGGAATGTAAATTGTTATATCTATTCTGGTATAGCCATAGTGTGAACGTAAATTGGTACAGCCCTAAGTATACTATGGAGGTGCCTCAAAAAATTAAAAACAGAAATACCATATGATTCAGTAATTCCACTACTAGATATTTACCCAAAGAAAATGAAAGCACTAATTTAAAAACATATATATGTACCTCTATGTTTATTGCAGTATTATTTACAATAGCCAAGATATGGAAGCAACTCAAGCGTCCACAGATAGATGAATGGATAAAGAAGATAGACTATTATTTAGCCATTAAAAAGAATGTGATCTTGCCATTTGTGACGGCACGGGTAGACCGAGAGGGTATTATGCTAAGTGAAGTAAGTCAGACGGAGAAAGAAAAATACTGTATGGTTTCACTTATACCTGGAATCTAAAAAACAAAGCAAACAAAAAAATGAAAAGCAGAAACATACCCAAAAATACAGAGAGCAAAACTGATGGCTTCCAGAGGGGTGTGGGGTGGGAGATGGGCAAAATAGGTGAAGCGAAATGGGACATATAGGCTTCCAATTATGGAATGAATAAATCATGGGAATAAAAGGCACAGCACAGAGAATGGAGTCAATGGTATTATGATAGCAGTGTACGATGACAGATGGTAGCTACACTTGTGAGCACAGCAGAACATACAAAGTTGCCAAATCACTATGTTTGTACACCTGAAACTAACAGAACATTGTGTGTCAACTATACTGCAATTAAGAAAAAATAAAAAGACAAGCTGGGGAAAGGCAACTATGTAGTTTGCTGATTGGCTTTTTGATATAAATTTCAAAGGCCAGGAATAAACACCTTTTTTTTTTTTTTTTTTTAACAAAAGCTCTAGTATTCTAACGTATCGGGTCCATGAGATCACACACATTTGTACCTCCTTCATAATAAAGTCGCCTGTTTATTTCCCCAAAAAATGTAGGAATAAGTATTACAGAGGTGTGTCAGGTAGTTAATAAAAACATTTTTTCGGAGATTTTATAATTTTTGTGGTATTTGTTAGATCTATTTTTTTCATTTGTTGTATTTATTTTTCTCATTCTAAAATTTTTTATCATAAGCACCTAATTTTATGCCCACAATTTTATATTCTTTTTCTTTGTATTTTTTTTCTCAAATACGTATAAAGTTCAGATCAAAACATGTATATGCATGTGTGTATGCATGTGTGTGTGTGCACACACATAAAAAGAATGGGTATGGAAGACTATGTATCAAATTTTTATCAGGGATCACCTTTTCAAGAACTGCAGTGGACTAAGGTTTTATGGCATCTGATAGAAGGATTTCACCTTCTAGTTCATTTAATTCTTTTAAAATGGAGCTCCAAAATCATTTATTACTGATTATAAATTAAATTTTAGTCAATTAGATATAACATATTGTATTTCCATGACTGGTTTTGTTTTCTGTTTCCTATTCTGCACCAAGTATGACATTTTTTCCTTTTCACTCGCTTGTAAACAGAATCCTCACATTAGGTAAATAAGTATGTATGCTATTGACCATTCTTCTTTTCTTTCTCACTACTGTGCTTTTTAGTTCCAACAGAGATTATTTTATTATTTTTAAATCCTTTTAGTACTTTTACTTCATCTAATAAGAGGTTGACTTGGAACTGAGAATAATGAGAAAAGAAGCCCAGCTTTATAACATATTGGTGAGATAAAAACAAGATGCCAAGCCAGAGAGCTGCAGAGAAGAGCTAATACACTTTGTATCTACACAGTGTAGATACACTCAGGCCACGGTGACCCCTTTCCCTGGTGTCCTTGGGTGAAGCCACTTTAGGGGTACTAGCTTATTTTACAGAGGTCTCAAGGGTATTACTATTAGGTAATACACGCTTGGTCTATACAATTATGAAGACATTTTCTGTGGTACATCCTACAACCAAAGGACCATACCCTGTAATAAAATGCTAGGGATTCTGCCCAAATTTGTCTTAAACTGAAATTCTGAGTATACAAATCTCTCCTGAATCAACCTCCAGCATTCAAAGTTTAGAGTAACTGCATGATTTCTCAGCACTTTAGAGCTCAGGAACCATTTCTGCCCTGGGGAAAGCCTAAACTTTCAAATAGTTCTGAGCCTATTTCAATCCAAGTTAGACTGAGGATCTCAAGATTTTGAGGTGATTCTGTAAAAATTATAGGTATCCAGACACCATTTTAAAAAATTCTGAATAGATTAAGGTCCTGAAACTATCACCAAAACACAGGAAAATTATGCTAAATGTGAAGTTGGAATGATGTGAAGTCTCTCTTATACTTGTCTACTTTTGGGGTGTGAGGTTTCAGAAAGACAATCATTTATGCCTTTTAGGGGGGCAAAATCTCGCTAATTATCACATCTAGGTGATAGGTTTATGGAGACTCAGTGTAATATTCTCTTCACTTTGTGCCTGTTTGAGATTCTGTCATAATAAATTTATGTGTAGGCAGGTCTCAGGACAAAAAGGTTCTGAAGCGTCAATAAATTAACATAAGTGGGGAGTGTTGAGTGGGCGGCACACTGTCTTTGCAAAGAAGATGAAAACACTGTGTGCTCTCAAACTTGAAGGAGTTCTGCGGAGATAGGATCATGATGCTCCTTTTTTTCTTACAGCTCCCCTCAGAGTGACAGCGGTGGGAAGCCCCTCCCACCAACCAGCTCCATACAACTGGTAAGGAGTGGTTGAAAAGCATTATTCATTTGATCTCCGTATCATGAAGTTCCAGGCCATGGGTTCCAGGAAGTATAAACCACGGTCTAGGCTCATTTATTAGTTTGTTTATTTATCCATTCATTTAACCAACATTTACTGAGTACCTACGATTTTTCAGGCAGTGTAAAAATGCTGAGAAAATAGACATACTTAGGATCCAGTCCCTGTCCTTAAGGACTCACCACATAATGAGGAAGATAAATGCAGAAGTAGGTAATTACAGTAAAATGCCCTAGAATCTATGATAGAGGAACATGTAGAATGCCATGGAGAGCATAAAGGACGAAGCAGCTATGCCACGGAAGATATTTCTATAAAGCAGAGAGGGTAACATGAGAGCAGTGCAGTGTCAAGGCTTTCTTTATTTGGTGATAGCCAGAGGGAAGGAATAAAACAGGTGGGCTAAAATAATACTTACCCAGTTGTTTGCCTGGAGATAGAAATGATACAAGCATTAATGAATATTTCAGTAAACCTATAATGAAAGAGTGATCATTGTGTGGCACAACAGACGTTAAGTATCACACAGTAGATGGAAAAAGTATTTGGAGGCAAGAAGCTGTCTCCCCACGCTGACCCCAAAACACCTCGGATCAATTCTGATACCATTATCTCCCCATTTATACATTCACTCTCACTCCTCTGAGTGGCCATAGTGCTTTATCTACTCTTTTCACATGGCATTTTTCTTTAAGCCTGAAATAAGCCTTCCCTAGCAAAGCTTTGCAGAGTTTTATGCCTCATTTCTGTATCTTTTAGAACACCATACCAGAGCCTTGCATACTGAAGTACCCGTAAATATTGATAGGATGAGTCACTAATATGTAAGGTAATACTAGAATTTGTAAATAATGTTATTCACTTAGATTTATGGTCTTGTTTTTTTTTTTTTCAGATTTGAGAGATTGAAGAAATAATGACAAAGGGGAAAATTAAACAATCAGGAAATGAAGTGAGGCATAGATGGTAACAGGGAGGTGAGGCAACCATGCTGAAAATGTTGATAGTCACAAGGAGAAAGATCTCATTTCATTTCCATGATTCCCTTGGAGAACTCCAGGATCACCAAGACTTCTGCTTTTAAATGTATCCCTATAGAAAGTCTCACTCTAAATTTACTTTGTAGGTATGTGTGTGTGCAAAATCAATGCAAGGATCTTTAGAGAACTGGGCTTTTGTCACTAGTTCCAAGGCACCATGACAAACAGAATATTAAAAGACTCAAACTGGCCAAAATCCAGGGAGAGTAGACAGACTGAAAAGATAAGGCAGGTAGTTAATCTTCTGGAAGGTACTGCAAGAGAAGACAGGTTTGTTCACCCAGCTCTCTGTCTTAAGTCTACTTTTGTTTGATTTGTTATCTTACCCAGTGGGAAATCTATGCCTTGACATTGAATCACAAAGCAAGGAAGGCCTGGGTCACTAAATAAGGTTAGTCGATGAAATAGAAAAAGCCTTTAGTCAAACTTTATGCCAGAACTGAACTTTAGGCAAAATTTGGCCCCATGTATAAATGTCTCTAAGCACATTTATTATGACTTGACGAAAAGAGAAACCAATGAATTGGCAATGAGTCTTATTATTACAAAGCAATCTTTTTTTTCTCATCATTTAATAACGACTGTAGATAGATATCTCAGCCAAAATATTGCTCTCACTGCAGAAAATTATATTATATGTGTTATCATAAAGATGACATCTCAATTGTCAAAAACATTAAGTGCTATCTAGGTGGATAGCATAGATCCTACAGAATTCTCAAATAGGTGAATGTTTCACATTTGTTCTCTAATATGACATTTTTTGGCTTGATATAAGCAAATGTAGTATTTTAATAGAACTAATGTTGTATCAGCTTACAGGGCAAGCTTAAGTCTTTTTGTCATCTTCTAAAATATAGCTTACATGATTGGTATAAAATGCTTTTTCTCCTGCAAAAACGTGCCCAAGAAAAGATTTACATATTGTGCAGTTGACATTGTGATTTACATCCCTACATCTACTTCAAGTTTGCCCAGTCTTTGTAATATGCAGCTCGGGGGACTGACCCCCCACCTCCAGAGGTAAGCTCTGATAAACCTAAGGTAGCCAAGAAAATCTCATGGGTCTTGCTAAAGTATTTGGTTTAAGGATGCACAGACTTGGAATTTTCCTCTACATAGGCATTGCTTGAGAAATCAGTTGTGACTCATTCCAAAACATTGAGACCCAAGAAGAGGTTTCCTGGGTTCTACTAGAAAGAATATTTTCTCACTGTTGTGAGAGTTTATTTAGGCAACTCTCTCTCTTCCTCTCACTACTGTGGTGTATGGTTGTAAAGCCATAGGGAAACATAGTGTACAACCAAAGGACCACAAAGAAATGGAGCTAAAACCATTGAATTTCTGCTGATCCTAAACTTTGTCTGCTGTTTAGACATATTTACGTGAGTAAGCAATTCTGTTACTTGAAGCCAGTATCTTTCTAATGCATGGTGAATAGATGCTTATGTAAAATAACTTAAGTATGTATTCGAGTTAATGACTATCTGCCTAAGCCATATTAACAAAAATGGATGGATAAATCTTGATTAGGAAAGAAGGGAAAATAGGGGAGAAGAATGAAAGAAAGAAAGGGAGGTTGGGGAAAGGAATGAGGGAGGGAGGGAAAGAGAAATGGAGTAACGTGCCAGGTCATGTGGTAAGTACATGTTAAACGTTTTTAAGAAACGAACTTACTCTTTTCCATAGTGGCTGTAGTAGTTTATACTTAAACTAGCAATGTATGAGAGAGAGTTTTTCTGCATCCTTATCAGCATTTGCTACTATCAGTATTTTTTTTATTTTGTCCATTCTTTGAGGTGTGGAGTAATATCATATAGTGATTTTCATTTTCATTTCCCTAAAGGCAAGCAATGTTAAACTATCTTTCCATATGTTTATTTGCCATCCATATTTCATCTTTGGTCAAGTGTCTGTTTAATTATTTTACCCATTTTCTAATTGGATTCTTTGGTTTCTTACTATTCAGTTTATAGGGCTCATTATACATTCTGTATGCAAGCAATTTGCCTGATATGTGACTTACAAATATTTCTTCATAGTGCTTTGAAACTTTGTATCCTCTTTGCCTTTTCACCTTCTTAACAAGATCTTTTGCAGAGCAATGGTGTTTTGGTTGTTTTAAGTCTAATGTATTTTTTAAAATTTTATGGGTCATGCATTTGGTGTTATGTCTAAAAAATCTTTGCTTAATTCTAGGTCACAAATAATTAATGTAATATATATTACATCACATATGATGTAATCTATATATAATGTAATTTATAATATAAATTACCATATATTTAGCATTTCCATTTCTTACCTACTTTCTTTTTTCATCATTCTCTGCCTTCATTTCATAATCACCTGGTCCTATCTCAGCCTTTGCATCAGACCACAGAGTCAGGGTATCAGCCTTGGTCAAAGTACTTGTCTTCATATGGGTCCCAGTCATAGATGTATCAACATGGGTTTACTGTAGCGCCTAATCTGTGCTTTGATCCTTTCATTTTGGTGGCCTGTTCAGACCCATTTCATGGTCAGGGTTTCCTTCCCTAGCTGGAATGTAAAAGGTAGGTTTATTTGGATACCCAGGGTAGGATAATGGAGTAGAAAGTCCAGGGGCTTCTACACATAATCTGTTAAGAGTGAATAACAGCTGTGTTCAAAGGAAAACAAAAGTCCAACCAAGAATAGCTCAAAAGAAAATCTGCCATTTTGAAAAGATAGACTAAAAAGGAGAGCTAGAGAAAGAAGTTAAGACAGAGAAACCAGGAAGGTAAAGGAGATATGAGAATTGATATAGGTAGGGGATACTGAAAATGTGAATGGGTATTAGCTAAGATATTCCTATTAGCTTTAGAAATAAGTTAATAATAATAGCTAGTCATTTCAATTAGATTCACTCTGTGTTAGGTAGCTTTAAATACTCTGTATCAGTAGTCCTCAAAATGTGATCAAGGGAACCTTGATGGATCCCCAAGTTCCAATCTATTTCCATGATAATAGTAATACATTATTTGACATTTTCATTCCTTATTGTCTTACGACTGTCCAGCTGAGTTGTCCAGAGACCACATGATGTAGGGTATTGCAATAGGTTGAAAGTAGAAGTAAATATGAGAATCTAGCTGTCTTCTATTAAGCCAGACAAAAGAGTAGATAGGGAAAAAATGTACAATACTGCCACTCTTCTCACAACTTTTTTCTCTTGCTTTGGCACAGACAACTAGGTAGGTAGGGCCCTACGGAGAACCAGAGAGAAACACAAATGCTCCAATGAGGAAACCCTTTGATGGATTTCATCTTTCCCTTCAGACCAGATGAAAGGTTGTATTTAGCTTCCAGTTTACAGAGTGTTCTTTTTACTACATTGTAATCTCTTCCAGGAATTTCCCTACCATCATCATACTCCATTATACTCTCTATTCCTCTGTGTTAGTTAAGTGTGGGGATACTGCAGTGAAGGAAAAAGCATCCACCAAGGGCATCATGATGCTACTGGAGGATAGACACCTAGCCCAGAGTTCCAGCGACTGATGAGCAACAAACCAGGGGAGCTCATAGTTACCGATAGGAACTAGACAAGAATGGAGAAACTAGCTCCAGCAGAGACCAAAGAAGGAGCAGGTGTAGGACAACATCCCCCACCCCCATATAGTAGAGGAAACAGATCCTTGAACATGGGATGGAAGGCAAGTAAATTATAAAAGCAATAGACAAAGTACATGGACAAAGAGCAGGCTATTGCCAAAGAATTCTTCAAGAATGTGAAAGGGAAAGGAAAGCCAGGCTATGTAGTCCTGAGGAGCAAGCAGAGAGATGGACTATTTAAAAAATTATTTAGCAAACCTGTATTAAACATTCATTGTATATGAAATAACTGCTCTTGACCTTAGTGACCTTAGTTCTCTATTTCTCAACCTGGAACACACCTATGGTATGCTGGGATGAGAAACTTTTGGAGTATCGGGTTTATCTGATGGTAAGTATTTAAAATGTATATTTATCTAGGGGCACCTGGGTGGCTCAGTTGGTTAAGTGTCCAACTTCAGCTCAGGTCATGACCTCACTGTTCCTGGGTTTGAGCCCCATGTCGGGCTCTGTGCTGACAGCTCAGCACCTGGAACCTGCTTCTGATTCTGTATTTCCCTCTCTCTCTGCCCCTTCCCGCCTTGTGCTCTCTCTCAAAAATAAATGAGCGTTAAAAAAATTTTTAATGTGTATTTATATTAAAAACAGCAAAGCTATATTACCAAGTAGAAAACAAAACCCACATATATTTTTAAGTTGAAAAACAATTTGGTGGGGTTTTATTTGCTGTCATTTTTATAAGAATCAAAGTCCCCAACTCACTAATGTTATGCCCCCAACTTCTATTGCCAGAACTTTATTTCATATATTATTACTGCCATTTCATCAATATTCCATCTTGAAATGGAAACACACACTGAAGTTTCAATGATATGGAAAAAGCATCAAGGAGTGATTCTTTTTAATAGGAAAATATCAAAAAGTTCCACTCTTCCATATGCCCAAAACTTGACCATTCATTTAATGTGTCCCTTTTATAAAGTTTAATATATAATCTATTGCTGACCCTTCATTTGGGAGAAACTATTAATAATTTTATAACTGGCAGTTAAGTAGATACAAGAAAAATTACTTTGTAGCTATATTAGTGCTATAAATATAACCTATAAAAAGTATGATACACTTTATGTATGTTTTTCATCAGGAAAAAGAAATCCTACAGTGGTGATATGTTTTTCAAGGAGCTATTCAGTCCCATGGCATCAAGACTGGTCTACAACAGTTTAAAGCAATAACTATTTCTTTCTTTTTTTTTTTTAACTTTTTAAAATGTTTATTTATTTTTGAGAGACAGAGACAGAGCAAAAGTGGGGGAGGGGCAGAGAGAGGGAGACACAGAATCGAAAGCAGGCTCCAGGCTCTGAGCTGTCAGCACAGAGCCTGACACAGGGCTCGAACTCACTAACCTTGAGATCATGACCTGAGCCAAAGTTGGACGCTCAACCAACTGAGCCACCCAGATCCCTCCTAGAATAACTATTTCTTAACCACAATAAGTAATGGGTGAAAACCACACAGTTGGAGCTAAAAGAGGATTCAGAGATTATGAACACTTTACTAACAGGACTGGCTGAGAAGGGAAGCAAACCAAAGTATCAGAAGGCATATTCTTGAAGTAAATGGTTAAGAGCATAGTGTAGTTAAGAGCATTCAGTTCAGAGGTAGACAGACTTTGGTGTTTATCCTGCTCCACCAGGTATGGAACTGTGTAACATCGAAAGTTCCTCAATGTTTCTGAATCTCAGATTCTACATTTCAATGCTGAGATAATTACTACACCTACACCTGGATATTTAAAACATGCTGTAAAGTATTTTACAGGAATAACAACATTGTAGAGTGAACGTAGCACTTATTTTTCTTAAAAAATTTATTACTTTAAGTTATAGACTTGAACTATAGACTATCTTAAGTTATATCATAGATTTAGTTATAGTCATAGAATTAGACTGGTAATGCCATCCATCTGGACCATGTTAAAATATTGTCATGGCTAAGAAAATCAGAGAAGAGAGCTGAAGCATATGAGGGACACAAATCTCCTAATTTTACATACAGGGGACCAAGATACATTGTCAAAGTTTAGACTATAACTTAGATGGTTTATAGTCCATACTCAATTTGAAGCTTAAAAAAGTAACATATACAAATTTATCTGTTTATACATAAATGAGACCTAAACCTTCATGAATAGAACGAACTAGATGAAATTCCTAATATTCAATCAGAAATAAAATAATAATATAAATGACAAAATGAGGATAAAGGGAAGAGAGAGGTAATATAAATCTAATAAATTCCTCATCCCGAATTTTGATAATCAATGCAGATATAAGTGTATTATTTTCTGTAAGTGTTAGAAATATAATCTTCAAAACTGCAGAGTGAAATTGGGAACAGGAGTTAGTGTGAGTGTAGAGGAGGCTTTTACTTTCCAATGTATATTTTTCTACATTTTCATGATTTTTTTTTAACGATACCTATTACTTTTATAATACCTTTCAGAAAAGAAAGTTTTTTTCCATATTTCATAATACCCTGAATGTATACTACTACTATAGTATAAAGCTCTTAACTTTTGAAAAATGTATTTTTAGAATTCTCAAAGTATTTCCAAATTGTTCCCATAGTCATATTTTCTTAATATTCTTATACAAAAAAATTAATCTCCCTTCAACTCTAACTGAAATTTTATCTTTTGTGATTAATTTTTGTAATGTTTTGAGGGAAGATACCCTTATAAAAGGATCATTCTACAAATCTCTTATGTCATATATGAAGTACATAATTGAGCTAAGAGAAATAATGAGTCTAATCTACAGAATTTGAACTTAACTCTTTCAATTGAATTTACTGCCTTACTAAGAAAACCACAATATTAGAATTTGTCTCTTTTTCTTCACTTCCATTATCAAATTAGCACTTGACTTTCACTTATTTACTTATTTATTCTTTGGAGTGGAAAAAGGATGGAAAAGGTGTTTTGAATTTGTTTACAGTTTTAAAAATAGACTTTTTTAGGTTCATAGGAAAATCAAGGAAAGTAGATTTCCCATATACCCCTCATTGCCACATACAGTGTCCTCTGTTACGGACATCTTACATTAGTGTCGTATGTTTGTTAGAATTTATGAACCCATAAACTAGAATCATTTAATTTCCACTTGTATATCTGTAATTGGATTCTAACGTACTCATAAAGTCTATTTCTAGAGAAATTTGTCCAATACAACATTTATTTCACACTCACATAGGTGCTCAGTGTACTCCACACAGTCATTCAAGGACCCTGGCAGGGAAGTTCCATTATCTTGAAGGTGCTTCATTTAGAAACTTGCTGCTCAAAGTGTGGTCTATAGATTAGCATCCTTAGTATCCATAGGAGCTTTGTTAGAAATGCAGTCACAGACACAAGTCAGAATTCACATTTTAACGAGATTCCCAGATAATCTATATACACATTAAAATTTGAGAACAGCAGACTAGAAGACATGCCTTGGTCCCTATGCCAGGGGAGGGGAGATGCGAAACCTAACATGGGTATTTCATTGCCTCAGCCCAGAAGTGACAAAATCACTTCCCTTCCAAACCCATCGATTAGAATGAGATATACTTGGCTCCCTCTAACTGCAAGGAGGCTGGAGAGTATAGGTGAACACGTGGGCTATTTGATGAGCATCACTGCCTCTACACAGCTTCAATATCTTAGATTGATTTTTTAAATGATTATGAGTGAAAACTTTCAGAGTCCTGAATGTGAAGGCTATTCATTTTTACATATCAATTATAAATTTATCTTTTCCATTTTTGTTAATATGAATAGGTAATGTAACTGCTTCATACCAAATGATGCAGTAAATTTGATTAATCTATGTGCTCGTTTCAGATGTTCTAGGAAAAATTCCAGTTCCACTTAGCTCCTTTTTCATCATAAATATTGATGTTCAGGATCAAAATTGATGTATATGTGACACAATATTTACATACCCCAAGAAGTTCCTGGATCGTTTATACACTTCACACTCTTTGAACAAACTGTAGTAAAATCAATTAAAGTCCTCAGGCAATAAACTCGACATCAATGATCATTTTTATTCAAAGCTAATCTTATGGCTCAGTATTTTTTCCTGAGGCTAACAGAGCCCTTACGTGTCACACATTGGCCGCAACACAGTACCACAGATGAGCAGGTAAACTTTAAATAACACACAGGGGCAAGAGCCAAGTTTAACAATGAAAGAAGATCCATTATTATGTATGCGAATGTGGGAATCTAAGATCCTTTAGAATCTGTGTCATGGCCAGAAACCAAAGTAAAGGATAAGATAATGACATTCGAAGGAATGGGGATCTGAGCAAAAATTGTAGATCAGTACAACTTTATTTAGAATATGAAATCCTAAGAATGATTTGAGTATATTTTTAAAGAGCTAGCACAAAATATCAAATTCATTCATTCACTCAACAGAATATTTATTCTTATTTGAGCTTTGAGGAATTTTAAAGCCATTGCCTACTTTCTTTCATATCATTAATTTGTTCATTAATTTGTATTTTTACTTATTCTTCACATCTTTTAAAATAAAGAAAGTACAGCCATACTATGTGTGCTAAATACATTTCTTATAATGGACAAACAAATATAGAACATTCATATCTCATTTTGGAATATGGAGTGGTTGTTTATGATCAGATATTGCATTCCAGGATCATCTTAATTACTAGGGCATAGGGCATATATCCTTTTACTTGAGAAGCACCACAGTATAGTTGAAGTCTTCCTGATACTAATTCCAATCCTGGCTGATACTTATCACTCTAGGCTAACCAGTGAAACTTTTCCTCATCTGTATACTGAGGATAATATCAACTCCTTATGTAGAAAATGTGTGTACAAATTTAGTGCAGGACCTGATACTGGTTTAACATTCAAGAAATGATAGCTACTATTATTTTAGAGAATAAATTTTTGTTGTTGCCTCATCCAACATCTCAAACAGTGTAGCTGTCACTGCTATGATCTTTCTGACTGAGATATATCTAATCTCTATTAGAATATTTCCATTGACAAGAAACTCACTAAGCTTCCAAGGTGGCTCAATCCATTCATGGACAGTCCTAATTTTTACAGTATTTTTTTTTCTTGTGCAGATCCCTTCTTACATGGATCTGCCTTTTTATTACTTCTATGTATCCGGTCTTAGTAATGCCTTCTGGAGTAATCCAATATAAATACCTATTTTAATTTTATGTCAAAGTAATTGTGTCAGGAATGTTCTTTGTTAAAGATCACAGGTTTATTAATTCCATATGTCCCCTATTATGAAATCATGCTTCGAAGTATTTTTCCTAGTCTTAGCCTACAACATGTCCAAAGAAATGGATAAGGCATTGATGGCTGCATAGAAAAGCAGCTATAGGTCGTATACACAATGAATTTTTCAGGTACCTTCTAAAGAAAGAAAAATGATGTAGTTCTGACAATTGTTCATTCTTTGTTTCAACCTAGCTAGAGATAATACAGGATCATCATGAACAATCTCATATTCTGCAAAATTGAGCACTAAAAGTAATAGGACCTATGGAAAAACAGCACTGGGGCTATCGTAGAACTTTGTGACCAGAGCTCTAACGAAAACAATAATAACACTAATGAAAGAGCCTAGTAAAACAATCGCTACTAGCATCATTGCCAAAAATTCCTTTGCAATGTTATATCTGTGCTTCCTGCTTCCAGATTCAGATTATGGAAGGCATTCACTTTTGATAGAGACTTTTCATCAGAATTCTCCTTTGCCACATTATTTTAATTAAGGGTGAAATGTCTCCACATCTGCTTCATCTGCACTCCCCCCGACAGTTGAACACTGTGGAAAGCCTAGCAGTTCTTGAAGCAAGTAAATAAACAGTTCTTCCTCTAAATGAATGTATTCATGTATTGCAAAGGTGGTCTTTTTAATTTTGAGAGGATTGCCCCTGATTGCTTCAAAACACTAACAGGCTGGGTATAATTGTGCGTGAACCAACATAACTCCACATTATAGTCATGCCATTAACCTAATTTACCAGTAGTACATGAGGCGATTCAAATCAAAGAAATAGATTGTAGTAGAACAGACTATAGTTATTGTGAATCTCAGACCCTGGGGATCTTATTTCTTCAGGTGCTTTTCTATAGTCACAGGACAGAGACCCTCAAGGACACACAGTACATTGATTCTCGAGCCAGGCATTATGGGCTAATGGCACTCACTCACTCCTCAAAAAAAAAAAAAAAAAAAAAAAAAGAGAATGTACTAAAGATGTCTTTGAGTTGAGCAGAAGGCATCTTAAAATTTTATTTATTTGAAATTTACACACCGCTTACTTCCAAAAACGACTTTAGGTAACTGCCAGAGAGGAAGGGCCACATGCCAAAGGGAATTTCATGCTCTTTTTGTTTGTCATAACATATAAATCAGACATAATTTCCACCTAAATTTTAGTGGCTCCAAATGGATTGAAAGCTTAGTGATAAAGATCATACATTTTGGGCTCAAACAAATCTAGATTTGAATCTTGGTGTGTCACTCACTAGCTGTGTGACATTGAGTTAGTTCCCTTTTCCAAACCGTGGTTCCTTCCTCTGTGAAATGAGGCTAATACTACCTCACAGTTTTCATGAAAGCTGAATAAGATAACATAGGCAAAACAACACAACAAATAACTAAAAGCCATTTAGAAAAATATTATCATTATGCCTGTCATCAAGAGTGGATCTCATTTAGTGCAATCATACATCCATGCAACATCTATCTATATGTATGTCAAATGGCTTCAAAATTTTTAATTTACAGAAGGAATTTATTTTTATGCTTCTATAGGCCCTACTTTGTTTTTAAAACACTAGCCCAAACTTACAATGTATCTTGGCATCCTTTCATAGTGTTGAAGGTCACTGAAAACACATCATAGTTATTGTGAAACCAGACAAGTAAAAGTGAAATGTCAAGTACTAAAAGTAAGTCAGAGAACTCACTTTGTTTAGTCAATAAAAGTGATTGGACCTGGTTATCTTCCCTGCCTCTTTTATTAGCCCAGGAGACATTTGGAGGTTATAACTTAAGTTGTTTCTAATACAAGATAAAAGAACAGATCTCTGAGTATTAATATTTTAACAACCAGTTGATAAACATGGCTTTCTAAGTGTATGTGTGAGAAAAATGAAGGGAATATGGACATTGGCCAAAATTTTCTTGATTAGTTTTAAACTGAAGCTTTCAGTAATGATCCCGGTTTGTGAATCAGAAAAACATATCATAGTCCCTTAAAAATACGTTCCATCTTGGCTCAGTCCAAGATGATGCCTCTTCAAATTGCTACCTGTCCTTCAGGTACTTACTTACTTACTTATTTATTTTTTTACTTACTTACTTACTTATTTATTTACATCCAAGTCAGTTAGCATATAACGCAACAATGATTTCAGGAGTAGATTCCTTAGTGCTCCTTACCTATTTAGCCCATCCCCCCCTCCCACAACCCCACCAGTATCCCTCTGTTTGTTTTCCACATTTAAGAGTCTCTTATGTTTTGTCCCCCCCCCAGTTTTTATATTATTTTTGTTTCCCTTCCCTTATGTTCATCTCTTTTGTCTCTTAAAGTCCTCATATGAGTGAAGTCATATGATATTTGTCTTTCTCTGACTGACTAATTTCGCTTAGCATAACACTCTCCAGTTCCTTGCTTCTTAAAGTGTCCTCCCTGGACCAGCAGCAAGCATCACCTGGAGCTTGTTAGAGAGGCAAGATCTTGGACCCCATCCAGAGTTACTATTCAGAATCTGCATTTTAACAAGATCTTGGGCTGATTCCAACACACTGAAATTTTGAGAAGCTCTGTTTTATGTCTACCCTACTCCAAACAGCATCCCAGACACCTCTACTAACACCCTGGTAATGTTTAAGAAAATTTCTACCATAACCCAATTTATGTATTCCCCCAAGATGCAAGTTCTTTAAAATCATACTCAAGTAACAGGGTCAGGGTTGGTGGGAAAAACAGAATTGAGAAGACCACTCACATTCTAGGCTACTTGGGAAGCAGAGGCACTAACCCAAACCATAACTGGTACCTCCGGAGATAATTTGGACAGCTACACAGGCACTCAGCATGACTACAGGCTGCTTCGAAGACATTAAACATTTACAAAAACAATATAGTAGGAATGCTGGCTTACAGGTGCAGAGACACTGTGGATGGAACACAAGAGGATGAATGAACTGCCAGAAGTGGAAAGCTGGGTAAAGTAGGGGTTTGGCTTTCTGGATATGCATCACAAAGTGTAAGCGCTCATTCTCCATTGTCTTAAAATATAGCCAAAAGGACTCCCATCTGTGCAGCATTCAAACGAATGGATTTTTCTTTTCCTGCAGAAGTTTCTAATTATTGCTACACCAGCTCACTCTGCCTAGAATTAGTCACATATCAATCAGGGTGACTTCACTTTTATGTTGACATCATTCCGATATTTATAAAAGACATCAAGATCATAGCTGTTATAGAACAGATATTCTGACACTATTATAAATTTTTCTATAAGAGGAAAGACAATGTGCCCATGAACTAATTCTCACTAAAGTGTTAAGGACTCATTATAGGTGTATTTGAGAATGGAAATGTATAATATTCAGAAATAAATTTCATTGTTGGAATTTCAGATATTTAGAGGAGTATTTTATTTTTTTAATATGCAATTTATTGTCAAATCGGATTCCATACAACACCCAGTGCTCATCCCAACAGGTGCCCTCCTCAATGCCCATCACCCACTTTCCCCGCCCTCCACCCTACCATCAACCCTCAGTTTATTCTCAGTATTTTAAGAGTCTCTTACGGTTTGCCTCCTTCCCTAACTTTTTTTCCCCTTCCCCTCCGCCATGATCTTCTGTTAAGTTTCTCAGGATCCACATAAGAGTGAAAACATACGGTATCTGTCTTTCTCTGTATGACTTATTTCACTTAGCATAACACTCTCCAGTTCCCTCCACATTGCTACAAAAGGCCATATTTCATTCGTTCTCATTGCCAACTAGTATTCCATTGTGTATATAAACCACAACTTCTTTACCCATTCATCAATTGATGGACATGTAGGCTCTCTCCATAATTTGGCTATTGTTGAAAGTGCTGCTATAAACATTGGGGTACAAGTGCCTCTATGCATCAGTACTCCTGTATCCCTTGGGTAAATTCCTAGCAGTGCTGTTTCTGGGTCATAGGGTAGATCTATTTTCAATTTTTTGAGGAACCTCCACACTGTTTTCCAGAGTGGCTGCACCAGTTTGCATTCCCACCAACAGTGCAAGACGGTTCCCATTTCTCCACATCCTCTCCAGCATCTATAGTCTCCTGATTTCATTTTAGCCACTCTGACTGGTGTGAGGTGGTATCTGGGTGTGGTTTTGATTTGTATTTCCCTGATGAGGAGCGACGTTGAGCATCTTTTCATGTGTCTGTTGGCCATCTGGATGTCTTCTTTAGAGAAGTGTCTATTCATGTCTTCTGCCCATTTCTTCACTGGATTATTTGCTTTTCAGGTGTGGAGTTTGGTGAGCTCTTTATAGATTTTGGATACTAGCCTTTGTCCGATATGCCATTTGCAAATATCTTTTCCCATTCCGTTGGTTGCCTTTTAGTTTTGTTGATTGTTTCCTTTGCAGTGCAGAAGCTTTTTATTTTCATGAGGTCCCAATAGTTCATGTTTGCTTTTAATTCTCTTGCCTTTGGAGATGTGTCAAGTAAGAAATTGCTGCGGCTGAGGTCAGAGAGGTCTTTTCCTGCTTTCTCCTCTAGTGTTTTGATGGTCTCCTGTCTCACATTCAGGTCCTTCATCCATTTTGAGTTTATTTTTGTGAATAAGAAAGTGGTCTAGCTTCATTCTTCTGCATGTTGCTGTCCAGTTTTCCCAACACCATTTGTTAAAGAGACTTTTTTCCATTGGATGTTCTTTCCTGCTTTGTCAAGGATTAGTTGGCCATACTTTTGTGGGTCCAATTCTGGAGTCTCTATTCTATTCCTTTGGTCTATGTGTCTCTTTTTGTGCCAATACCATGATGTCTTGATGATTACAGCTTTGTAGTAGAGGCTAAAGTCTGGGGTTGTGATACCTCCCGCTTTGGTCTTCTTCTTCAATATTACTTTGGCTATTCGGGGTCTTTTGTGGTTCCATACAAATTTTAGGATTGCTTGTTCTAGTTTCGAGAAGAATGCTGGTGCAATTTTGATTGGGATTGCATTGAATGTGTAGATAGCTTTGGGTAGTATTGACATTTCAACAATATTTATTCTTCGAATCCATGAGCATGGAATGTTTTTCCATTTCTTTGTATCTTCTTCAATTGCCTTCATAAGCCTTCTATACTTTTCAGCATACAGATGTTTTACATCTTTGATTAGATTTATTCCTAGGTATTATGGTTCTGGGTGCAATTGTGAATGGGATCAGTTTCTTTATTTGTCTTTCTGTTGCTTCATTATTAGTGGATAAGAATGCAACTGATTTCTGGACATTAATTTTTATCCTGCGGCTTTGCTGAATTCATCTACCAGTTCTAGCAGACTTTTGGTGGAGTCTATCGGGTTTTCCATGTACGGTATCCTGTTATCTGCAAAAAGTGAAAGCTTGACTTCATCTTTGCCAATTTTGATGCCTTTGATTTCCTTTTGTTGTCTGATTGCTGATGCTAGAACTTCCAACACTATGTTAAACAACAGCAGTGAGAGTGGACTTCCCTGTCGTGTTCCTGATCTCCGGGGGGTAAGAGCTCAGTTTTTCCCCATTGAGGATGATGTTAGCTGTGGGCTTTTCATAAATGGCTTTTATGATCTTTAAGCATGTTCCTTCTATCTAGAAATTGATGAATTTTGTCAAATGCTTTTTCTGCATCGATTGACAGGATCATATGGTTCTTATCTTTTCTTTTATTACTGTGATGTATCACATCAATTGATTTGAGAATGTTGAACCAGCCTGCAACCCAGGAATGAATCCCACTTGATCATGGTGAATAATTCTTTTTATATGCTGTTGAATTCGATTTGCTAGTATCTGTTGAGAATTTTTGCATCCATATTCATTAGGGATATTGGCCTATAGTTCTCTTTTTTTGTTGGGTCTCTGGTTTAGGAATCAAAGTAATGCTGGCTTCATAGAATGAGTCTGGAAGTATTCCTACCCTTTCTATTTTTTGGAACAGCTTGAGAAGGATAGGTATTATCTCTGCTTTAAATGTCTGGTAGAATTCCCCAGGGAAGCCATCTGGTCCTGGACTCTTCTTTGTTCGGAGATTTTTGATAACTGATTCAATTTCTTCGCTGCTTATGGGTCTGTTCAAATTTTCTATTCCTGTTTGAGTTTTGGAAGTGGTTAGTGGTTAGTTTTGGATGTGCTTAGGAATTTGTCCATTTCTTCCGGGTTGTCTGGTTTGTTGGCATAAAATTTTTCATAGTATTCCCTGATAATTGCTTGTATTTCTGGGGGATTGGTTGTAATCATTCAATTTTCATCCATGATTTTATCTATTTGGGTCATCTCCCTTTTCTTTTTGAGAAGCCTGGCTAGAGGTTTGTCCAGTTTGTTTTTCAAAAAACCAACTCTTGGTTTCATTGATCTGCTCTACAGTTTTTTTAAGATTCTATATTGTTTATTTCTGCTCTGTTCTTTATTATTTCTCTTCTTCTGCTGGGTTTGAGGTATCTTTGCTGTTCTTCTTCTAGTTCCTTTCAGTGTGCTGTTAGATTTTGTATTTGGGATTTTTCTTGTTTCTTGAGATAGGCCTGCATTGCAATGTATGTTCCTCTCAGGACTGCCCTTGCTGCATCCCAAAGAATTTGGATTGTTGTATTTTCATTTTCATTTGTTTCCATATATCTTTTAATTTCTTCTCTAACTGCCTGGTTGACCCATTCATTCTTTAGTAGGGTGTTCTTTAACCTCCATGCTTTTGGAGGTTTTCCAGACTTTTTCCTTTGGTTGATTTCAAGTTTCATAGCATTGTGGTCTGAAAGTGTGCATGGTATGACCTCCATTCTTGTATACTTATGAAGGGCTGTTTTGTGACCCAGTGTGTGATCTATCTTCGAGAATGTTCCATGTGCACTCAAGAAGAAAGTATATTCTGTTGCTTTGGGATGCAGAGTTCTAAATATATCTGTCAAGTCCATCTGATCCAATGTATCATTCAGGGCCCTTGTTTCCTTATTGATCCTGTGTCTAGATGATCTATCCATTGTTGTAAGTGGGGTGTTAAAGTCCCCTGCAATTACCACATTCTTATCAATAAGGTTGCTTATGTTTGTGATTGTTTCATGTATTTGGGGTCTCCCGTATTCGGTGCATAGACATTTGTAACTGTTAGGTCTTCCTGATGGATAGACCCTGTAATTATTACATAATGCCCCTTTTCATCTCTTGTTACAACCTTTAATTTAAAGTCTAGTTTGTCTGATATAAGAATGGCTACTCCAGCTTTCTTTTGACTTCCAGTAGCATGACAGACAGTTCTCCATCTCCTCACTTTCAATCTGAAGGTGTCCCCAAGTCTAAAATGAGTCTCTTGTGGACAGCAAATAGGTGAGTCATGTTTTTTTATCCATTCTGCTACCCTATGTCTTTTGGTTGGCGCATTTAGTCCATTTACCTTCAGTGTTATTATTGAAAGATATGGGTTTAGAGTCATTGTGATGTCTGTAGGTTTCATGTTTGTAGTGACGTCTCTGGTACTTTGTGGTCCTTGCAACATTTCAGTCACAGAGTCCCACTTACGATCTCTTGTAGGGCTCATTTAGTGATGATGAATCCTTCAGTTTGTTTGTTTGGGAAAACCTTTATTTCTCCTTCTATTTTGAATGACAGACTTGCTGGGTAAAGGATTCTTGGCTGCATATTTTTCCTGTTCATCACATTGAAGATATCCTGCCATTCCTTTCTGGCCTGCCAAGTTTCAGTACATAGGTCTGCTACTACCCTTGTGTGTCTACCTTTGTAGTCATGGCCTGTTTATCCCTAGCTGCTTTCAGGATTCTCTCTTTATCCTTGTATTTTGCCAGTTTCACAATGATATATCATGCAGAAGATGGATTCGTTATGTCTGAAGTGACTTCTCTGTGCCTCTTGGATTTCAATGCCGTTTTCTTCCCCAGATCAGGGAAGTTCTCAGCTATGATTTGTTCAAGTCCACCTTCAGGCCTTTTCTCTCTCTCTTCTTCTTCTGGAATTCCTATGATATGGATATTATTACATTTGGTTGCATCACCTAGTTCTCCAATTCTCCCCTCATACTCCTGGATTTTTTTATCTTTTTCTCAGCTTCCTCTTTTTCCATAATTTTATCTTCTAATTCACCTATTCTCTCCTTAGAGAAGTATTTTAAGAGGTCTGTCTCAAAATCCTTTAAACTACACAACACAAGCAAACACCTACACCCTGCTGTCACCTTTCTTCCTTCTTCCTTTATTCTTTTCTGCCTTCTTTCAACTATTATTTATGGAAGATCTGCTATGTGCATGGCATTGTGTTGAATGCTATAGATAAAAGGTATCTTACAGTGGGAAGACCATTTTTGAGAAAACTATTTAGAGATCAATGGAAGAACCAGAAAAATTGATCAAAGATTTTTTTATAAAATAAAATCTATACAGAAACATTAGAAGTAAACAAGTCATTTATCCTGAATAGATGTCAACGGGTCACCTTATGAATGACTACAAGTATTTGAATTACTATTTGATCAAGTGGGTTGTCCAGCAATTCTTGTGAATCCTTCTGAGTGAATAAAGTGACTTAAAAATTAGAAAAGTGGATTTGAACAGGTGTTTAAAGGACCATACAAAAAAAATAATAAAGGACCATACTAAAATGAGATATTAAATGTTGTAATGGAGTATAATGCTTGAAATGAAGAAAGCCAACAAACTTAGGAGGATTATTAGCCAACAAAAACCTCATCCTGTTTCTCCTAAATACATTTTATTTTGCACTTCCAGGGCATTTCTAATACGTCACTCGCAGGAAGGTGAGCAACAATCTCTTAGGCCATACACAAGTTATACAAGGGTTTAGTCCACAGGGGAATCCTGCCCTGGGTCAAGCAGTTCTTTAGCACCTTAGTCCCTTGGCTGGCAGTACCTCCCTTTATGCATGACACCATCACCATTATCTCTCTCACTACTGGCACTTCCAGTTCATACCAAACATTTACTATGTGGCCAACATACTCTGCACTTAAGAGCTTCACATGCATCTCCTGATCTAATCCTCACAAATTAGACTACCTCATGCCAATGTCCATGTGGCTTGGGAGAACACTGTGCAAGCGACACTATATTGCCTCATGTCTCACTAAACTCAGCCTGAAATCCTACTTCCTTTAGGTATTCTACATTCTGGCCTTTCGACAGTTTCAGTTACATAAAACAGTTCTGGAGATATAATGTCAGCAATGTGACAACAGTTAACAACACAGGATTGTATCCTCAAAATTTGCTGAAAGGTAGGTCTTAAGTGTTTTTACCACTAAAAAAGAAAGGAAGGATGGGAGGAAAGAAGAGAAGAAATGGTACCTATGTTAGGTGATAGATATGCTAGTTAGCTTGACTGTGGTTATTATTTCACAATGTGTATGTATATTCAAATATCATATTGTATACCTTAAATATATACATTTTTAATTTTTATTTGTCAGTTATATCTCAGTGAAGTTAGGGGTGGGGAGGGGAAAGAAAGTGAGTAATTCCTGTTAGCCATGGGCTTTATAAAGATAAACATTAATCCCTGATTTGTTTTTCTCTCCCTCTGCCTTACAGGTAGATTTCCCCTAAAAGGATTGGCAGTGGATGTGATTTCCTAAAAGATTTCCAGGTAGACAAATTTCATAATCTCTTTCCATTTCTAATTCTATTCCTCCCTCTAAGGTAGATGGAACTTGTTCCAGCTATTTTGCCTCACAAATTTGATCCAGTTAATAAATTCAGTTCCACAGTAACAAAACATGAGTTAGGCTGTTTGGTAGTTGTTTTAGGTATTTAAATCGAATCCATATAAGATTATTTCCACCTCAGCTTTGAGTTTGTCATAGATATATATTAAATTTGTAGCATTTATTGCTGGTAGGATAATTTTGCATTCTTATAAGTACACAGGAGGCTTTCCCTCAAGGCAGGAAACTTAGCTACTCTGGTGAAATAGTGGATAAGACTTTATTTCAGTTGTTCTAGAGTGACAGGGCACAAGATGTGCATATACCTGCTAGAAGCCCAATTCAATGATCAGCTTCTCCTCCATTTTTCTTGTCTATTTCACATCAGACAACAACTTCTCCTTACAAGTGAGTTTGTCTATCAGCCCCTAGGCAATCTAGTATTTCTGTTACCTGGGCTACTAATGCACCTTTTATACTTTCTTCTTATCCTAAGTTTTCTATTTATTCTAAGCTTTCTTCAATCTCTTCTGCCAAAATTAGGGGAGTGTAGAAAGTGTACAGCTAACGATCTCTCTCTTACACACACACACACACACACACACACACACACTTCTGTTTGTCATTTGTGGGTGTGGGTGTATGCTCAAAGTATGTAGTTTTGTCTCTGTGTGTTTCTGATGTGTGTTATAGGCATATATGTAACAGAATGAGAGAAAAGAGAGTGACACAAAGAAGAAAGCAACTTCTAAAATCTGTGTTCAATCTATTATTTAAGTCTAACCCATATAATGTTCAATAGCACTCATTATACTTATGCATGGTTTTAATTCCTTAATGGCCAAGATGAATATCTTTCTAATTTCACTATCAATCTCTTTCTTTACCCCATCAAACAAAATATTAACTATCTCTAAACATTACCCATAAGTGCACTAGTCATTTTGCTCCAAATTTGAATACATCATCATGTCAGTCTTTGTGTTTTTGTATTTCATCAACATTTTTTAGCTTAATGTTTTCCAGCATGTATGCTTTTTGAATATTTTAATGTTTCCCAATGATTTTTTTCACTCACAAGAATACAGAGATGAAAGACATCAGACAGATAGATTCAAAGACTTTCTAAAAGTACACCTTAATAATAGAATGGGTATTATGCTTTCTCTTAAGAAACTAAATATCTGATGCAAGTATTCCTGTAAAACATTAAAATGCAAACATTAAATACAAAAAATAAGTTTTATAAATTTTTTTTTGCAATTTTTATAGCACATTTAATTCAGCAAATGATCTTTAAATAATGGTTGATTTCCAAAACACCAGTGTTTTTCAGTAAGTCTCAAAACTATTTGATAAAAATCCTTTTAATGGAATCAACTTAGAAATGTTTCCAAAAGAGTGAAATTAACTAATTTTCAGAAATAAAATAGAACCAACTATTTACTTATATTTTCTCTAATCATTGTAAATAAAGTATCAGAAAAAGACTGGGTCTTGATCTACTCATGTTTAGTATGCCACAGTTTTAGTGTAGGATAGACAGTAAAATAATTTGCCTCCTTTTCTGTTTTAACCCTACTTGTTTCAAAGAAATGTAGAGTTAAAGAGCAGGAAGAATCTAAGAGGTCAATTAATCTAACTTCTAACTAATGTTGATTAATAACCTCTATAGCATTCTTTTAAGCAGCTTCTGTTTGAAAATATTCAAAGAAAAATCATTATTGTCATGAGTCTCTTAAATTAATAATTTTTGTGGGATTTTTTTAAAGAGTAGCATTCAAATTCTGTGAGGACTATACTCTGAGAACCCATATCTCTCATATACGGTCACTGTAAGTGAGAGACAAAAAATTATGTTTAAATTATAGAGCTAAAACTTAAATACAGTTGGTCTCTAGCCATGTAGGTTACAAAGACATCAAATTTGGTGAAGAGAGTTTGGCCTAGTTTAGTGATAGTTACCTAAGCTTAGTATGTCATAGTTTGTTCATCTCAATAGCCTTACTGTTATTTATATAGGCCAAACTAAAAACTTATCATGCACTTTCTAGACATTTGATCTCTATTTTGTTCAAAGCATGATCTATACAATATATAGAAATTTTCCATTTTTTTTAGTTTCAAAGCCTCATTTCTTCAAATGACATTTTAGCAAGATACCACATTTGTTTTTCCCTAGGTTCTCCTCCTTTCTGAGGTCCCTAGCACTGATGTGATTATTCCCAGCTTAAGGACTCTTCTTTCAATTTTCTTAATACTTTCCATAGTGCTCCTCCCATAGGATAAATCACATATCTTACTGACAGGTTTGCCATATCAAATGGAAAGTCTTCTTTTTCCTCTCTTAGGTCTGTTTCTGTGCCTCTTTACTTTGATAGAAATGTTTTCAGAAAGACTCCTTTTGCCTTTCTTTAGATTCTATAGGCAAAAACAAAACAAACAAAAAAACCCAAACATCCAAAATTAAAAAAATACAAATGACTTTCTATCTTGATGTTTTCCATTTAAACTCCCCAAAGGAAAGAGTCAGGTTTGTTTAAACAGTGAATAATCAGGACAGCATGCCTTAATGAGGGAGATGTCTTATGGTACTACATCATATAAGAGCCTCAAGATTTTCCATTCTCACACAACAAGAGGTCATAAGAGGGAAATACATAGCAATACAGGCCTACTCAAGTAGCAAAAAAAAAAAAAAAACCCTCAAATATTCAACCTAACATTACACATGAAGGAAATAGAAAAAGAACAACAAATTAAGCCTAAAGCCAGCAGAAGAATGGAAATAATAAAGATTAGAGCAAAAATAAATGATATAGAAACAAACAAAAAAATAGTAGAACAGATCAATGAAACCAGGAGCTGGTTCTTTGAAAGAATTAATAAAATGATAAACCCCTAAGCAATAGCCAGATGTATTGAAAAGAGAAAGGATACAAATAAATAAAATTACAAATGAGAGAGATCACTACCAACACCAGAGAAATTCAAATAATTATAACAATATTATGAAAAAGTATATGCCAACAAACTGGGAAATCTGAAGGAAATGGATAAATTCCTAGAAACATAATCTACCAAAACTGAAACAGGTAGAAATAAAAATTTGAACAGATCAATAAACAGCAAAGAAATTGAATCAGTAATGAAAAATCTCCAAACAAGGGGCGAGCGGATAACTTAGTCAGTTAAGTGTTTGACTGTTGATTTTGTCTCAGGTCATGATCTCATGGTTCATGGGTTTGAGCCTAGCATTGGGCTCTGCACTGCTAGTGTGAAGCCTGCTTGGAATTCTCTCTCTCTGGCCCTCCACCAAAATCTTTCTCTCTCTTTCTCTCAAAAGATAAATAAATAAACTTAAAAAAAAAAAAACTCTTAAGTAACAAAAGTCCAGGGCCAGATGGATTCCCAGGGAATTCTACCAAATATTTAAAGGAGAGTTAATGCCTATTCTTTTCAAGCTATTCCAAAAAATAAAAATGGGAGGAAAACTTACAAACTCATTCTGTGAGGCCAGGATTACCTTGATTCCAAAACCAGACATAGACTACACTAAAAAAGAGAGTTATAGTCTGATATCACTGGTGAATATGGATGCAAAAATTCTCTATGAAATACTGGCAAATGGAATCCAATGGTGTATTAAAAGAATTGTTCACCACAGTCAAGTGGGATTTATTCCTGGGCAGTAAGGGTGGTTCAATATTTTCAAATCAATCAATTTAATATACGACATTAATAAAAGAAAGGATAAGAACCATATGATCCTCTCAATAGACGCAGAAAAAGCATTTGAGAAAGTACAGCGATTTTTGATAAAAACCCTCAATGAAGTAGGGATAGAGGGAACATACTTCAACATCATAAAGGCCATATAAAAAAAGACCCACACCTAATATCAACCTCAATGGGGAACAACTGAGAGCTTTCCCTCTCTGGTCAGAAATAAGACAAGGATGTCCACTCTCATCGTTGTTATTTAACATAGTGATAGAAGTCCTAGTTCAGCAATCAGGCAACAAAAAGAAATAAAAGTCATCCAAATCAGCAAGGAGGGAGTCAAACTTCAACTAATTGAAGATGACATGATACTCTATGTAGAAAACCTGAAGACTCCGACCCCAAATTGTGAGAACTGATACATGAATTCAGTAAAGTTGCAGGATACAAAATCAGTGTACAGAAATCTGCTGCATTTCTATATACCAATAATGAAGTAGCAGAAAGAGAAATCAAGAACTGATTCCATTTTCAACTGCACCAAAACTCAGAAGATATCTAGGAGTAATCTTAATCAAAAAGGTGAAAGACCTATACTCTGAACACTATAAAATATTGATGAAAGGAATTGAAGATGACACAAAGAAATGGAAAAACATCCTATGCTCATGAATTGGAAGAACAAACATTGTTAAAATGTCTATACTACCCAAAACAATCTACACGGGTTTTTTTTAAGTTTATTTATTTTGAGAGAGAGAGAGAGAGCGAGAACACACGTGCAAGAGAGTGAGCAAGCCAGGGAGGGGCAGAGAGAGAGGGAGAGAGAATCCCGACCAGGCTTCACGCTATCAGCACAGAGCCCATGTGGGGATAAAACTTAAAAATCATGAGAGCATAACCTAAGCCGAAATCAGGAGTCAGATACTTAACCAACTGAGCCACCCATGAGCCCCAAAGCAATCTACACGTTTAATGCAATTCCTATCAAAATATCACCAGCATTTTTCACAGAGCTAGAACAAACAATCCTAAAATTTATATGGAACTACAAAAGACCCCGCATACCCAAAGCAATCTTGAAAAAGAAAAGCAAAGCTGGATTCCAGCTTCCAGGAATTCCACGATTCCAGACTTCAAGTTTTATTACAAAGCTGCAGTGATCAAGACAGTATGTTACTGGCACAAAAACAGACACATAGTGGAACTCACTAGAAAACCCAGAAATGAACCCACAAGTATATGGTCAACTCATTTTTGACAACACAGGAAAGAATATCAATGGAAAAATTGTCTTCAAAAAATGGTGTTGGGAAAACTGGACAGCTAAAGAAAACCGAACCACTTTCTTACACCATCCACAAAAATAAATTCAAAATGTATGAAAAACCTAAATGTGAGACCTACAATCCTCAAAATCCTAGAGGACAACACAGGCAACAACTTCTTTGACATCAATTGTACTAAATTATTACTAGACACATCTCCAGAGGCAAGGAAAACAAAAGCAAAAATAAACTATTAGGACTTCATCAAGATAAAAAAGTTCTGCACAGTGAAGTAAACAACCAACAAAACTAAAAGGCAATCTTCAGAATGGGAGAAGATATTTGCAAATTACATAACTGATAAAGGAATAGTATCCGAAATCTATAAAAAACTCATCAAACTCAATACCTGAAAAACAAATAATCCTTTTAAGAAATGGGCAGAAGACATGAATAGACATTTTTCCAAAGAAAATATCCAGATGGCTAACAGACATGTGAAAACATGGTCAACATAACTCATCATCAGGGAAATACAAATCAAAACCATGATGAGCAACAACCTCACACACCTGTCAGAATGGCTAAAAATAACACAGGAAACAACACATCGTGGTGAGGATGTGGAGAAAGGGGAACCCTCTTACACTGTTGGTGGGAATGCAAACTGGTACAATCACTCTGGAAAACAGTGTGGAAGTTCTCAAAAATTTAAAACTTAAAAATAGAACTACCCTACAACACAGTGGCTTTAATCACTTACTGAACATTCCCTGCACCTTCTAAAAGTAATTAGAACTAAGCTTTCCCCACAAACACCTAAGGTGTATTCCAGTGAGGCTTTTCTCTCCTCATCTCTCTTTGACATTGCTCACAGTCCTTCTTAATATCATTGCTCTCTTGGCTTCCATGATAACACTTCTTTTCTTATAGGACACAGTATCTAACATAAAAGTATATACCAAGACAGTTCATGACCACAGCTATATCTTTTATTACTTTATTATTTTTCCTCCACCCTTATTATGGCTAGTATTATGTTAACATGCTGTTTGCTCATGGAAATGATCATTGATTGATTAAAATACTCACACTTTAACCATTGTTCATCCTGAGTTTTCTCCTTGGCTTCTCTCTGCCCTTCTCCTTCCTCAGCTGTCTCATTCCTTGCCAGGAATTCTATCATCACCTATGTAGTGATGACTCTGACAGCTTCATTTCTAGTCCAGCCACTTCCCAAAACTAGATTTTTGCACCTTACTATTTAACATTTTGCTATGTCCTATACATAACCCAATATCAACATGTTTAAAACTAAATTTATAATAATTTCCTCCATCCTCAGCCACTCTAAATTTGCTCCTTCTGTATTTATGATCATGATAAATGTACCATGACACAGTCAGGATTTCGCATAAGAATCTAATGTTTGTCCTACCCTCCTTTCTTTCATCACTTATAGCCAGTTGATCTCTAATTCTAGTCAGTTAAACATTGTAAAAATCTCAGCTGTTGGCCCCATAAATTCTCTCACAGCCCGCTATTTATTTCTCCTCTTGACTACTACAGCAGCCTTCTTCTCAATTATGACTATAGGAACTTCCATTTTAAATCTGTCACTGCCAGATCAGAGACAGTGATCTTTTAGCACATATATCTGACCAGGTTACTGCTTTACATTTAATTGTTCAATGGCTTCCTGTTATCCACAGGACAATGTTCAAAGTATTTAGCATGGCAAAGAAAGATGCCTGACTACATGTTCAGCCTCATCTGCCACCACTCACCATACACATCCTATGCTCTGTATCTGTATTCTCATGGTCAGAACTGTACATTTTAGAGTTGTATACTCAAACAATTTGGAACAAGCATTGCTGTTGTGCTGGGATAGAACTAGAGTTGTAGAAACTCATCATATTCTCTGATGTCTCACATCCTGGAAAACTCTATTACCACTGAGGGGTCACTTGAGACTGCTTTTCACTCATATAAGAGGAAAAATATTTTTTAAGAATAATACTCTATGAATATGCATTTACATGTGTTGGGGAGAGATGGTTACAAAACAATAAAACACATGTATGGTCTCTATCTTTTAGAGTCCTATGTTATGGTTTGGGGAACAAAGATAAACACCTGAAAAACAAATATTTACCATTCTCAGGTCAGAGGTCCAGCCCTGGTTTTAGCACCTATAGCTAGCACAGTGATATTCACTTGGTATTACATGACATGACCTACAGAGGTAAAGAACCTCTCAGAATAGGTGGAGGGGCTGTGTAACTGATCAGTGTTTATATGGCTTATTGAATATAAACATATACACCAATAATACAGGACAAGGGACTATCAGAGAACTTGCACATGAATTATTATATGTCATAAGATTTCAGAGCAGTAAGAAGGTAAATTTTACATTAAGCCAAAAAATGATTCTTAAGTGGAAAAGATGACAACATAGGAAAGGGCACAGTCATGAAAGCAGGAAGGAGAAGGACAAACATGGGTGGCTATAAGGGTACAGCTGGGTTGATTGATTACCATAAGGGATTACTGGGGTCTCAGTCTTTTAGATGATGGCTCTTACTCAAGTTTAAAATTCAACTAAAATATGACATCCTCACTCAGAGTGGCCTTGTGTGACTACCCACTCTAAAATAGAATCACACTTGTATTCTCTCTCATACCAGGCTTTCCCCCCACCCTTTATAGGATTTATCAAGTATTTATTTGTATGGAACCACAAAGGATCCCAAAGAGCCAAAGCAATCTTGAGAAAGAACAACAAAACTGGAGGTATCACAATCCCAGATTTCAAGATATACTACAAAGCTATAGTAATCAAAATAGTATGGTACTGGCATAAAAAAAAATGGACCATAGATCAATGGAACAGAATACAGAACCCAGAAATAAGCCCATGATTATATGGTCAATTAATCTATGACAAAGGAGGAGGGAATATACAATGGGAAAAAGACGGTCTCTTCAACAAATGGTGTTGGGAAATCTAGACAGTTACTTGCAAAAGAATGAAACTGGACTACTTTCTTACACCAGATACAAAAAATAAACTCAAAATTGATTAAGGACCTAAATCTGAGACCTGAAACCATAAAATTCCTAGAAGAAAACATAGGCAGTCATCTCTTTGTGATCATCCAAGAAAACATTTTCCCTTGTCCCTTAAGGCAAGGGGAACAAAAGCAAAAATAAACTATTGGAACTACACCAAAATAAAAAGCTTCTGCATTGCAAAGAAAACCATAAATGAAACAAAAAGACAACCCACCAAATGGGAGAAGATATTTGCAAATGATATATATGATAAGGGGGTTATACTTAAAATATATAAAAAACATACACAACTCAACACCAAAAAAAGAACAATCCAATTGAAAAATGAACCCAAGATATGAACAGACATTTCTCCAAAGACGTATAGATGACCAACAGACCCATGAAAAGATGCTTGAAATCACTAATCATCAGGGAAATGCAAATAAAAACTGCATGGAAATATCAACTCACACCTGTAAGAATAGCTAAAATCAAAAACAGAATAATTAATGATTTTTATATTTACTTGTTTGGCATAGTGGCTAAGTATGTTGCTCTGCAGGAAGATTGCCTAGGTTTAAATATGGTTTTGCCTCTTACAAGTTTTGTGACCTTGGATACAGCTTCTCTGTATCTCAGTTTTATAATACAGATAGTGGAAATAATAATACTGTTCCCCAGTGGGTCACTGTGAAAATAAAACAAAGTGATATACACAGTCTTCATAGTTTTACAAATAAAACTCCATGTCATGTACATTGTCTGGCACATATTAGGCACTCAAAATTTGTATGCAATCAAGCTGAGAATAGCTTATAAGAATTACAGGGTTCTAGATGAACAAACTTGACAGAATTTTAGCTAGATAGAATGAGAAAGAAATTAAGACTCAAATTACTAAAAATCAGAAATAAAAGTGAGGACATTACAATTAATTCTACAGAAATGGAAAATATTATAAGAAAAGACTATAAATAATTTTATGTCAACAAATTGGATAACCTAGATGAAATGGACAAATTCCTACAAATACAAAACCTACCAAGACTAAATTACAAAGAAATAGAATATATGAATAACCCTATAACCAGTGAGGATAGTGAATTAGTTATCATACGTCTCCCACTAATGAAAATCTCTGGGCCTGATGACTTCATTGGTGAATTCTATCAAAAGGTTCAAGAAGAATTAACAGCGATACTTCTCATAATTTCCCAAAACGTGAAGAGCGAGGAATAGTTCCTAACTCGTTCTTTGAGGCCAGTATTACCCTAACACCAAAACCAAAGACACTAGAAGAAACTATAAACCAATAACCCTTTTGAGCACTGATACAAAAATGATCAACAAAATACTAGCAAACTGGATTCAGCAGCATTGCAAAAAGATTTTTATACCAAGATCAAGTGAGATTTATTCCTGGAATGTGAAGATGATTTAACTTACAAAACTTGGCAATGTAATACACTACATTAACAGAATGAAGGAAAAAACCACATGATCATCTCAATTGATGGCAACAAAAATTTTGACAAAATTTAACATTATTTCATGATTAAAAAAAAACTCAACAAATTAGGAGTAGAAATCAACTATCTCAATGTAATAAAAGCCATATATGAAGAATATGCAGAGATCATCCTAATTAATGTTCACAGATAATATTATCATGAATATAGTAAATTCTAAAGATTCCACAAAAAAAATTAAAACTAATAAATCAATTCAGCAAAGTAGGTCACAAATAAAACACACAACAACCAGTTGCATTTCTATATACTAACTATGAACAATTAAAAACGAACTTAAGAAAATAATACAATTTGCAATGAAATAAAAAAGAATAAAATACTGATAAATTAACCAAGGAGGTTAAAGAAAACTACAAAACATTGCTGAAAGAAATTAAAGAAAATGTAAATAAATAAGAAATCCGATGCTCATGGAAGATTTAATATTGTTAAGATTTCATGTCAATACTACCCAAAGGGATCTACAGAATAAATGCCATCCCTATCAAAATCCCAATGAAATTTTGGGAAGGAATACAAAAACTCATTCTAAAGTTCATATGTAATCTCAAGGGACCCTCAACAGCCAAAAACAATCTTGAAAAAGAACAAAGTTGGAGGACTCACACTTGGGGATTTCAAAACTACTACAAACTTACAATAATTAAAACAGTGTGGTACTGGTATAAAGACAACAAATATATAGACCAATAGCATAGAATAGAGAGCCTAAAAATAAACCCTCACATATATTATTATTTAAGTTGCTAAGACCATTCAATGGGGAAAGGATAGTCTTTGCAATAAATGGTGCTGGGGAAAGTGGTTATCCACATGCAAAAGACTGAAGCTGGACCCTTAGCTAACACTATATACAAAAAATTAACTCAAATGGATCAAACATTTAAAGTTAAGAATTGAAATAAAACTTTTAGAAAAAACCCTAAGGCATAATCTTCACAACATTGGATTTGGCAGTTATTTATTGGATGAAATTCTAAAAGTAGAGTCAACAAAAGAAAAAAATAGATAAATTGGACTCAATGATAATTTTAATATTTAATTTTTGTGAATGAAAGACTCTATTCAACAGAGTGAAAAGGCAGCCCACAGACCTGGAGAAAACTCTAGCATGATAGATTGTTCCCCATCCCCTTACTTTCAATATGAAGGTGGCTTTAGGTCTAAAATAGGTCTCTCGTAAGCAGCATATAGATGCATCTTGTTTTTTTTTTTATCCATTCTGATATGTCTTTTGATTGGAGCATTTAGTCCATTGTCATTTATAGAAATGAATGATATGAAAGATATGAATTTAGTGCCATTTTGTTGCCTGTAGAGTTGGTGTTTCTGGTGATGTTCTCTGGTCCTTTCTAGTCTTTGTTGTTTTCAGTCTTTCTTGTTTTGTTTTGTCTTTTCTCCATTCAAAGAGTTCCCCTTAAAATTTCTTGCAGGGCTGTTTACTGATCATGAACTCTTATCTTTTGTTTGTTTGGGAAACTCTTTATCTCTCCTTCTATTTTGAATGACTGCCTTACTGGATAAAGAATTCTTGGCTGCATATTTTTCCGATTCAGTACTTTGAATATATCTTGCCACTAGGTGATTGGTTTTAATGGATAGGAAAGATTTATCATTAAAATTTTTTAATGTTTATTTATTTTTGAGAGAGACAGAGACAGAGCATGAGTGGGGGAGATAGAGAGAGGGAGACACAGAATCCAAAGCAGGCTCTAGGCTCTGAGCTGTCAGCCCAGAGCCCAAGTAGGGCTTGAACTCACAAACTGTGGGACGAAGTCAGACGCTTAATTGACTGAGCCACCCAGGTGCCCCTAGATTTATCATTTTTAAACCAATGGTGATGTAATATTGGGTGACATTTAAGAATTTTTAAAATGCACTTTAAAATTGTTTTCAAGAAATTTTAAAATTCTCTCATTTAACTATTTATTTGTTTAGAATATTTTATAGGTCAACCATAGAGATGCACATCAGTTCAAATTTACTCCAAAGTAATACAGATTTTCAAATTGGTTGTTTGGAAATCAAGGAAACTTCATGGCTGGTATGTTATGAACACAAATCATGTTTACTATTCATCAAGACAGCCTTAACATGTCCCTCAGTTTAACAAAACTTTAAACAAGATTCTTCCTAACCCTAGGCCCCTGGCATTTCTTTTCTTAGATCATTTGCTTTAGAAAACTTGTAATTATAAATTCTTTCTCTGCCCCTTTCAGATATAAATCATTTAAAAATCTTCTTGCTAGTTTTGTAACACAGGAATGTGTTTAAGACCTCAGAAAGAACTCTTTGAAATATAATCAAGGAAGATAGCTACCCTATTTGCCAGTTTCTGTGGGAGGGCAGGAGCCTAACTTAGATGGGCACCAGTTAGTTAACACAGATGATCTAATCATAAAGGAAAAAACATTTCCTAAATCAAGAACAACCCAATGTGCTAGGCATATACCATAGATTGATCTTCTTCCCTAACAATCTTCAGACAACTCCAGTGCTTAAAAATATTCATGTCCTTTGTTTTAGGGCAAATGAGTTCAGTTTTTTTTTCCCATACTGCAGTAACCAGAACTCTTCTTTCCTTAACTTTGTCCAGTGCAATTTTTGCAATGACAGGATGAAAGATATGCTCCCAAAGAAACAAAAAAAATCTCTGAACTGCTGTTGTTTCTGTTGTCTACAGTGATCTGCTGTAGCCTATCTGGGCTAACCAGCTGGTCTCAGGCACTCTTCTGTCAGTAAGTTTATTTAAATAGATGAAACTCACAGTTTTCTGAAAGGTGAGAGGCTTGATTGAATTGAAAGAAGGAATGTGTAATCTCTATGCCAGTTCTGAGTTTTAGTAAGGGTTCTATATCAGAGAAGGGAAAACAACTGTCCTGAATGGATAGCCCAGAAGAAAGAGAAGCTTGTTCGACCACAGAACATAATTTTACACTTCAGTCCAATATATTTCTAGGTGAACAACAATCCACACAATGATGAGTACAAACTCCTTTCTATAGGAGACCAACATTAAGAAATCTTAGCCAAGGAATAAACAAATAATCTTCACACTGACCTGAATCTCCAAAGGTAAGCACAATTATATGGAACTTTATTTGGAAGTAAAACATTTTTTTTTGTAGTTACTCATAGCTTTTTATGTGGGTAATGCTTTACTGACATTTAGTGAATAAAATGGATAAAATAATATTGAGAGGAAATTGGACAATGTGCAGATAATAAAAAGACTATTCTGCCTTTCACTTTTTCTTAATCTTCAATAGACTATTAATTTACTAAACCTACAGAATAGTCCTTGTTCTAGGAACTCCCTTTGCAGGTAGAGGAAATTTGTAAATACATATGAATATAAAGGTATTGGTGCGATAAATGAGGACAAAAAGTTGTAAACTTTTCCAAGTATCCATGTCTAACATTAGTCATTATTGTTTAAAACTACATGATTTTAAAAAAACTTACTAAGGCATAATTAATGTTGTATTGTTGCTAATCCCCAATGGGTATCACCCAAAAGGTGAATAATAGAAATTCATTACAAGAGAAGTATTCTGAAAAATTAAGTTGAAACAACTTACTGTGAAGGAGAGGATGACATACTTCAGCCATGAATTTTCATTGCAGCTGGAGGCAAAATTTTAAGGTCAAGAAGTTTAGTTTCTAACTAGCTTTCCTCCCTTTCTACTGATCTTCTCTCCTGCTGCTGCTTCTGGGAAGGACACAGCTCTGAGCCCACTGGCTGGATATCTGCACTTCATTTAGAACTTCTTATTGACAAAAAGCACCCAAAAGCAAAAAAAATAAAACATCCAATGTTTGTATTTCAGGTCTTTGAAGAAGAATGTTTTGTTTGGAGGGCATCCTTTCTGTGGACCTTAAACTTTCCATAACTAGATCATCTCTGATGTCATCTATTTGTCATTAGATGTCTTATGCTGAAATAAACAGCTTATGTTGAGTGAATAACTGGAAAACTATTGATCAACCAGAAAACCATACGATTATTGATATTATAGTCCAGAATCCTAAGACGTTTAGGACAATTAAGAGTAAAAATTTTACAACATAAAACCTTAATGTCTTGTGAGCTTTCAATTTGTTCCAATTTAAAAATAAACAAGCCAGTTTTCCCTTATGCTTAATCTACCTTGTGGTCCAAAAAATGTATAGGGATAGAAGAATTTCCTTGATTTTTAAAGACCTCAGAAAGAACTTCTAAGTAAGATAGAAATTTGGCCTTAATTTAATCACAATTTGAGGGACCATAACAAATGTTTCATTATTTGAAGACAAGATAACTATGGAATTCTAGGTGGTGATTGGTGCCTATTGTTAGAAAGGGCAACAGGTATGAAACCCAAAATTATACCTTCAACCATGCCATTTTTTTCACATTATGCTCCATTTTCATGGTTGGGAAAATTATTTTATCTTGGAAAATTTAAATGAAAGAGAAGGTGAGGAAGGTATATATACTATCAAAAATATCTATCTGTTAACCCAGTGTGAAATTTAACTAAAGCAAAGATTTATAAATGCATATATAAAAATTAGCTGAGCAGTTATTTGTTAACTGCTTCCCAAAAATATCATAGGGAAAGGCTTTTAAACAATAATTCATCACCACAGAATTGGCTGTCAGTGAATACGATAATCTCTTTCAGAACAATGCACTTATTAAAAAGTATAATTTGCTGTTTCATCATACCTTCTATCCACCTTGGATTTGAAATGCTAATCATTAATGGGTTGCTGCTGTTGTAACACCTTTAAAATTCATTACAAACTATACCAAGATTGTAAACACCTGTATATTTCTGCATACATATGTATAGAAAATCAATACTGCTATGCTAAAGTGTTTAAAAAATATTACAACTAACTCAGCAGTTCTACCAACCCATTACAACTTTGATTTTCCTTTGTGATATTTTTATATTTTTGCAACATAAGAAAATATATAGTTCCAGTTTATTTATCCTTCTCTTTGGGAGGAAGATAGTTCACCAAGTCAATTCAAGTTTCCTTTGGATATATATTTTCCAAAGTGTAAAGAAGTCTTTATCCAGATGCTAAAATGAACAAATGAATATTTAACATAATTTAACAGGTCCTTCCACAGGATCCCTCCTACACACTAATTATCAGGCTACAAGAAAAAAAAGAGAGAGAGAGTGAGAGAGAAGGAGAGAGAGAGAGAGAGTTTCCTTGGAGACAATACTGAATAAGCTAACCAACATTTCTAAGCCTTTTTTTGCATATTTTTAATAAAATTATTATGGGAGTCTTTATGGTCTCCCTTTGAGAGCAAAAGTTTGGCTAGCTCTCAAGTAATTTCACCAATATACCATAGCCTGTATGAGAGGCATTCATTCATTCATACATCATTTACTCATCATGTTAATCTAGGAACTCTAGATTTTTAAAGAGGCCAGTCTGTAAATCAAATGAAAATAGGCCCATTTTGGTGGATAAAAGCAAGAAACAAATCATTCTGAAGGTCTCCACTTTTTAAACTTTTAATGCCAACTTTGAATACCAGTCTTCTAATGACATGAAATACAAGTCATGACGTAAATTTTCCTACTTAAGAAAAAGAGAATAGGACATAGTATCAAATAACTTCTCATTTCAGTAATGCTTATTTCAATGTGACTTTGGGTAAATCACTTACCCTCTGTTAGTTTCCTCATCTGTAACTTAAAAACAACTTTGCCTACGTTGAGTTATTCCTGGCCTACAGCTCATAAATATTACTTTATTCTTTCTTTTAATTCTAAATTTAAGGAAACTGTTATCAATATATAATTCTGTGGTACACTTCCATTTAAACTTCATAGTCTACTAGAAGTCAAGCAGAGCAGTTGTTTCTATTCAGGTATATCAGGAATGAACCCAAGTGTCAGAAATATAACTTGCTCAATGTCATATAAGAACCATGGTGATTAGCAGCACCTAGACTTGAACCCATTTTCCTGAAATAAAACCAAAGCATTACCATGCCTCTGAGTCCTAGCTAAATGGCCATACAGTGCTGCTAAGGTTCTACAAATCATCCCAAATCTAAATTATTTACCTAATTCTTAATATTTGTCCATATAATATAAGTGGCATATTCACTGCTTTGGTGCAGAGCTACTTTCTCTATTTAAGCAACACTACCATAAGCATAAGAGATTCTTTCTATTTCATAAGAGTTGGATAAATACTCACATGTGTTCTCTGGAAAGCCCAGACCATTAGTCATTAAAATGCAAACACTTCTTACTAAGGTATTAAGTATTCTTGTAATAAATGTAAAGTCCTGTAAGGAGAAGGCAACTGGAGAACACTTAGGTGCTGGAAATCCAGAAAGCTGGTGCAAGATGGCCAGGTACTCCCCTTCCCAGAAAAGCCTGCCCAGCATGGAGGTAAGGGTTATTTAACACTTTTAGTAGCTATTCAGGGAACACTGTCAACATCATGGGGAACTCGGGGAGCAATCTGGACAGGCCCAGCAGTGTGCAAAGGCACTGTGAGCTGACAGCTCGTGAAGGGCTATGTCTACTGTTAATCTCCCTCACAGCACTTATTACTATCTTTTCTTTGTTTAACATTACTTACATATCCCTTTTCCAGCCACCACCTATAAATTTGGAAAAGGCCAATACCAGTACCATGTCTGTGGTTTTATTACCACTGGCTCATTAGTACCTGCAATAGTGCTAAGTACAAATAGGCACAACAATACATCTTTATTGAATGAGTGGTGTTCAAAGCAATGTTAGAAGCAACATGCACCACTCAGAATAAAAGCACTGCTGGAGTGTTGACAGCTATAACTAAGGGACACTGAATGACAGGCTGTACTCCTATATTTTGTGGATGGGGAACATATATCCAATGAAAGCTAGTTGACAAACATAGAAAACAAAAAAAAAATTCTTTTAATTGAAAATAAGATTTTCATTGTATCAAAATAACTATATTAGGTTAAAACCTGAACCCTACTATATAGACAGCATAGCATTATAATACTATAATAATGGTTTCATATTTTCACTAATAATCTCTAATTTGGCACTTGCAAACATTCTTTTAACTTCATCAGAAAAAAAAAGTTACCAGTTATCTTTACCTGTGCAGTTAGACGTTTGAAAGACATAAACACACTAAATTAATTCAGATTTTGAAAGCCCATTATATTTAATTTACCAGGTATATCATCAGCAGATACAACTGCCAAATTGTCCTTTGTATTAAGATTTTATGCTTCCCCTATGACAATACTGTTAACATAAAAAAACTTACAATCATTGTGAAAATCACATCTAAAAGTACTATGAATGAAAAGCTCTTTTATCAGTGTGCTGCAACTCTAAAATATCTATATTGTGACTCTAACACTTGAAAAAATATTTCCGATCACAAGCTCCTATTTTGTCTCTCTTTTTGTCATAACTGAAAAAGCGAGATAGGACAATTACAAGGGGTAAAACCTACTAAAGAAACCAGTCATCCTCCTTATTTTAATTTTGCTCTGCCCTCTTAAAATTTTTGGTGGTAAAATGTTTGCCTCACACCAACACAGAGTCTGGCAGCAAGCCCTTTTTTTCAGTTAAGTTAATGGGCTCTTAACGGGAAAGAAAGAATTAGTGAATTCAATGGTGCTTCATGGGCCTGATATTCATGAAAGCTCTGTACAAGAGTGGATTAGATTGCTACTTCATTTGAATTACAGAGTGATTAGGTTTCTCCTTTTGGGAATATTTTCACATATGTGTTTGGAAATAGTTATTTTAATGGAAAGGCCAAATTGCCATTTCAAGCCTTTCACAGGCACTCAGATATCCATTTACTCATTACTTCATTAATTCCTGTATTGAGCGCCTACTATGTGCCAGATATCATACTTGGGGCTAGGGTTTTATAGTTAAAATGAAAGCTAAAACAGAGTTTCTGTCCACAAGGTTCTTACTATATGGTTACGAACTAGGAAATAAACCAGTGAGTATAATGGAGGGTGCCACTCAGTAAGTTGGGGATGAACAAGGTATAAAAGACAACACATGGGAAAGTGTCCTAATCGCCAAGACAACAGGGTGTGAGAGTGGGGGATGTTAGGGAAACCTTCCATCATAAACTCGTATGTTGACTGAGTTTGGAAAGCCAGGTTTATGGGATTCAGGAAGACAAAGGAAAGGTCTCTCAATGCAGAGAACAGCTGGCTAAACACACAGGAGAGTAATTGGGATGCTGCTGTTCCCGCTTCTGTAGATGGTTGATGTGAAATCATGAAGGTGTTGCCCAGTGTTAACTTTTTTTTTTTTCGGTGTTGACTCTTGAAAGAAGCCACGTCACTAGGAAGATAAAAAACAAGGAAGCTGCTCTCTGCTGAAATGGGAAGCCACCACCTTTATGGCTGTTGGCTCCAGAACCATGCTGCTTCGGCCACCATCTGCTCCCACACAATGGATACCACTTGACCTCAGGTTATTCAATTATGAATCCAAGTCTTATTCAAGTGCATCTCATTTATGTGTAGAACCATAGCTGCAAGGGAATCTGGAAAATGTAGCTTTCAGCTTTCTGGCTTTGATGTAGAATGAGTCATGAATTACCCAAACCAAATTTCTGTCATGGATTTCAATGTAAAATCACAAGTCAAAATAATTATCCATTTTAAATAGCAATTTTAAGGCCAGGCTGTAACTCATATATGATAAATTTTTTCTTAAATCATATAAGTAACATAAAATACTAAATATTACAGATTTTTTAACATAAAAATGATTATATAGTACATTTGATCTTCTTAAAAATTCCTATTCTTAATTCTATATATCTGCAGGGTTGAATAAAACCTGTCTATTTGGGAGAAATTTATCATCTCAGTTCACCAAGGATATACTCTGGCCAATATTTAATAGTTTTTATATCATGAATTCCAAAATTAAAGAGTTTGGAGATTCAAAAGTCCAAACCACTGACTGTCAAGCGTATTATTAATTCCACATCACGTTAGCCTATAAGCCCATAATGTGACCGCATCACATGCTTAGCTTCCTCTGATTTATTTATTGCTTTATTCTCTTCTCAATTATTTTCATATTTGTCCTATTATAACCAAAATTCTAGATATATTAAAATGTCAGTTGATTAAAGTTTTAGTTCTCCTATCTTTGACCTGCAGTCAGCACTTCTAAGATCACTCTTCTGCAAGTCAGGAAGAATTCTGAGTCAGAAAGAATTAAATATCGCTTCTTAAGGAAAGGCAGAATTAGAATACCCTAAAAATAAAGAGGTAAATAGAGGAATAAAACAAAGAGCATAATGTCATATGAGCAAAGGGGAGAAGAGTTTGGTTAGACATGTTTGGACCAACAGAATTAAATGCTCGGGTGCACAAAAAAGAAAAGGATAGGGTCGCCTGGCCGACTTAGCAGAGCATGTGCCTCTTAATCTCAGGGTCCTGAGTTGAAGCCCCATACTGGGTATGAAGCCTACTTAAAATAACTTTAAAAAAAGAAAAGAAAAAAGAAAAGAAAAGAAAAGGATAGAAGAAGCCTCCCTGGATTGGGCAATTCAGAGATCAACTATGAGGAAAGCAGTTTCAGCAGAGTGTGTGGGAGGAGAGGCCTGGCTTTAAAGGGGAAAAAGAGTGACAGCTGGGCTGAAACAAAGTTTTGTGAGAGAATTTTTGTTTGGTTTGGTTTGATTTGGTTTGTAATGGAAGATCACAGGACATAACTAAATGCCACAGAACACGTTTTTAAGAACGAATCCCAGTGTCTAGTCCAGTCTGGAGGAATGACCTTACTAGTAATTTGGCATTTGTATGCTGGGTTGACAAAAATAGAAGTTCTTCAGCCTTTAGGCTTGAGAGAGCCAATAAACCTCAACGTACTGGGTGTTACTTAGCAGAGTCAAAGACTTGCTGACTGTCCAGCCATTTTTCTGGGAACCCATTAGTGTCACAAATACATCAGGTGTGCTTGAGAAACTGTAAGGGTAGTGTTAAATTGTTACACATAAACTATGAGATTGAAGTTTTTGCAGGTGATTATAGTATCAAGGAAGACTTCAGATAAGAAAATTCATAGAAAGTAAAATTGTTTTTAAGAGACATAATAAAATTCACAGCTCATTATGGACAAGAAAAAGGGTGAAGGAGGGGGTGGGGAGAGGAGGGAGATTAGGAAGAGGGAGAGAGAGGGAGAGGGGGAGAACAAGAGAGAAAAAGAGAGAGATCTCCAGAGGGACCATTTAGAACAGTTAAAGGATGGTAAGGGTGATAAAAATTCATCTATTTTAGATTTTAGCTTATAATGAACAATTCATACATTCAGTCTGGTTTGTAAAAGAACTTGTATTCCAATATTATGCACATTAGCTTCATTTTCCTGGAGAGTTAAAGAAGATAATGGAATAAAAACGTTTAAGAGTTTTTTACAAAGTTCTATGTGTAGTTGTTCTTTATGCATAGTTCAGTTTTGGGGTTATTACAATTTTGTAGAGTTCATTTAATTTAGAAAAAATTAATGGGTTGATAAGAAAAAGGTTTTAAATCCTATGTAAAGCTATTCCTTAATATTCATGTTCTTAAAATCACATGTAGGTCATACCATGATGGAATATCAGAAATATTTATCCCAAATATTTTGAAAATGAATGTGTTCTACACAAAAAAATAAATGGAATGAGGTATTATATATTTGAATCAAGCTTACAAAAATATTAGTCATATTTGAATTAGTAGTTCATAGGAGATAAAATCATTAATATATTATAAATTGATAGGACTTTAATACTTTTAGGGACCTGAAATACTAAGTTCCTTTATGCTGCTGAAGAAGCTAAGCTCCTACTAGGTTTTTATCTCCTTTTTTCATATCCTAATTCTAAAAACAAGGGAAGGGGAAGAAAGAGGGGCAGAGAGAAGAGAGACTCTTGGTCTCATGTCCTAGCTAAGGGCATCTTCTCCACTTCTCCACTCAAGTACATGACTGTAGCAATTCTTCCTTCTCCCCGCTCTCTCCTGTAACACCAAAATATCCAACTCTCCTTGATAATCCATTTGTAGCCATTGACATAAATTTTTCTTATCTAAAGACAGTAATAAACAAAAAAACCCTATGGACTTCAGTTCTTCTAGTCAAGACCTCTTTCATTTTCTCACCTTTTTAATAACAATCTTTAAAGGAGTTATCTATATTCACTAATGCCAACATCCTCTCCTCCAGTTCCCTTTTAACCAAGGTCTCTGCCCCACCATCCCTCTCAAGTTGCTCAGTTCACCAACTGCCTCCATGTTGCTAAATGCAATGCTCCATGCTCAGTTTTCATGTTACTACACCTGTCAGCTTTATTGAAAACAGTTGATCACTCCTTCAAATGCTTCCTTCACTTGAGTTCCATGACATCAGTCTGTTGAATTTCTTCCTTTTTTCACTGCTTTCACTCTGCAGTGCTGGTTCCTCTTGGCTTCAGTCCTCAGACTAATTGTCTACCTATACTTATTCATTTAAATATCAGAAAGAGGTGGATGGATCCCAACAGATATCCCTAGACCGCAACCCTGAACACCAGATTCCTGATAACTCCACCCTCACCTCTTGTAGGCACATCAAACTTAAAATGTTCTAAAACAAATTCCTGGCCTTCATCCTCAAAACTGTCTCTCTTACAGTCTTTACTATCTCAGTAAATGGTAATACCATTTTTCCAATTTTATTGGCCAGACCTTGACATCATACCTGGCTCCTTTCTCTTACAATCCACCTACAATGGTTTAGCCAGTCCTTCCAGCTATGCTTCTAAAACATTTCTGGTCAGGACTCATTACCTCCACTGTTAACCCCATGGTGCACTGTCATTGCTAATCATTACTTCAACTGTTTTATTTCAACAGCCTTCTAGAGTTCTCACTTTCACTCTTACCCCTTGTTCTCGGTATCTGTTCTTTACATGACAATGAGAGGGACCCTTTCAAATTGTGAGTCAACTCATGTTATTCCTCTGATTAAAAGACTTCAGTGGTTTTCCATCAATTTAGTGCCAAATAACCACAAGAGTTTAAAGGCTTTTCATGATCTGGTCCACACTATTTCTCCAACTTCATTTCCTACTGCTCTCCCTCTCCTTTACTTGGCTCTAACATGCCAGGCATGTTTCAGCCTCATAATTTCTGCTTTCCCTGTCCCCTCCACCTGTAATGCTCTTTTTAAGAATGTCTACATGACTTGCTCCCTTACTTTCCATACTTTTGCTCAAATATTTTGATTGAGGCCATTCCTGATCATTCCATTTACCTGCAAATTTACCCATAACCCAGCCCTCCCTATTTTCTCAACACTGTTTTGTGTTTATCTGTAGCATTCATTACCACTTAGCATACAAATTTAACTTATTCATTTCATTTACTGAATATTTGCTGCATTAAGAGAAAACACTTTTATCCATTTTATAAATGGCTATTATAACCCCAGCATTTAGAACCAGGCCAGGCATATAATGGACACTCAATATCCCTGTCTGACCTTATATTTGAAAACTTCTCAATATGCAGGGGAAAAAACACAAAAATAAAATATCTGGGGAAAAATATTAGAGAACTTCCTGGAAATGTTTTTTTGTGAAGCTTACCTGGGTTTACTGGATTTTTGAAGTTTCTTGAGTTTAATTCACCACTGAGTAAATTTAATAAGGAAGTATAAGCTCCCCTGGTTAATTCAGTGTCATTATACATTTATACATAGTCACTTTAACTTTATTTAATGCTAAAATTTAAAATGCATTTAAAAAACAGTATGGAGTTTCCTTAAAAAGTTAAAAATAGAACTACCCTATGATCCAGCAATTGCACTACTAGGTATTTAGCCAAAGAAGGCCGAAATACTAATTTAAAGGGATACATATATCCTGATGTTTATAGCAGCATTATATACAATAGCCAAATTATGTAAACAGTCCAAGTGTCCATTGAGGAGTGCACAAAGAAGAAGTGATGTGCATGCGCACGCGCGTGCGCACACACACACACACACACACACACACAAACACACACACACACAGAGGAATGAAAAAGAATGAAATCTTGACATTTCTAATGACATGGATGGAGCTACAGTGTATTATGCTAAATGAAATAAGTCAGTCAGAGAAAGACAAATACTGTATGATTTCACACATACATGAAATTTAGGGAAAAAATGAACAAGCAAAGGGGTAAAAGGAGAGAGGCAAACCAAGAAACAGAGTCTTATACAGAAAACAAACATGGTTTCCAGAGAGGAGGTGGGTGAGGGAATGGGTTACATAGGTGATGGAGATTAAGGAGTGCACTTGTGATGAGAACCAGGTATTATACTGAAGCACTGAATCACTCACTATATGGTACACTTAAAACTAATATTATACTGTATGTTAAATCACTGGAATTTAAATACAAGTTAAAAATATATATAAGTAAAAACAATGAACAGGATGAGCTGAAATTTGTTTCTTATGGAGGCTAATACCAAGTTCAGAGTCTACTCAAGGCAGTATTAAGACTGAAAATTACACTGTCTTCTACCCCATGTTTATACATATTCTAAAAAACACTAAATTGTAAAATAAAGTTGGGAAATTTCTCTAATTATTTGCATTTCATATAAATTCTTGAAATATCAAATACATTCTTTAAAACATATTCAGCACCCTTGCTGTTATAGACTGAATGTTTGTATTCCTCCAAAATTAATATGTTGAAACCCTACCCTCTAATGTGATGGTATCAAGAAGTGGGGTCTTTGGGGGGTTATTAGTAGAGGTGTGAGGGTGGGGACCTCATGAATGGGATCAGTGCCCTTATAAGAGTCACAGGACAGCTTGTTTTCTCTCTCTGCTCTCCACCATGTGAAGATACAATGATAGGTTGGCAATCTGTATCTGGGAAGAGGGCTCTCACGAGAACCTGACCATGCTGGCACCCTGATCTCAGACTTCCAGCCTCCAGAAATGTGAGAAATAAATTGTTATTGTTTGTAAGCCACCCAGTCTATGGTACTTTGTTATGGCATCCTGAACAAACACATTTGTTTTGTTGTTGCCTTATAGCCCTTGCTTAGTCTATCATTCAGCCCTGGGTACATCAGAAGAAAGCCTCACTGAAAGAAAAAATGAGTACCTATTAATCTAAATGGATTTTAAAAAATAATGGTATAAGTCAGTAAATAAAGCCTTATCAGTGAAGGTAAATTTGAAAAATGAAGGTTCTCTTTTTCTTCTTCCCTTCATACCCTGGAGGAAATCTGGTCTGTCTTTAAGGACTTGTTATACTCCAATGACTCAGAAGTAACTCTTTCTCTCTCTGATGTGTCCCTTTAGCTACAGGAAGCTCAAGGTAATGTGTACAACGTACAGGGTAATATATACAACTGCTCAGGTGACATACGTAGCAACTCAAATTTAGTTTATCCACACTGAGTTCTTTACTTTATATTCCCCACAAGCCTCCAAACCTGCTATTCCACCCAGGCTTCTCCATTCCATGGTAGCACCAATATTCACCTTGTCACTCAAGGCAAGAAAATCTTGAGTCTTCCTTCGCTTTTATCTCCTATTTCTTCAGCAAGGAATATACATCTTCATGTATGTTAAGTCTCCCTTCATCCACTATTATTACCATCCTTTCCAACATTTATGCCCAGATTATTATTATCAACCTCTTAACCACTCTCCCTGCTTCCGCCCCCCTAACCTCTGAACTCATTTCTCATACGGCAGCCTAACAGGTCCTCTTACATGATCATGAAACTCTCTCCTTTAAACCCTCCAGTGGCTTCCCAGGGTCATCACAATAAACTCTAAGCTTCTCTCCTTAGAATTCTCCCATGGTCTGACTTTGGCCAAGCTCTCAGGTCTCACCTCCTGCCTGTATCCTTCTTTGCTTGTTCCATTAAAACCCTACTGGCCTTTTCCAACTTCAAACTTAATGCTTCACGGCTGCCTTTGCACCTGCTCTTGCCTCAGCTGACGGTGCTCATGCTCAGAATCTGTTCAAGACTCCCTTTCTCACTTCCTCTAGGTCTCTGCACAAATGCCACCTTGACCAACACAACCTTCTTTAGATTGGCTTCTTCCTGAATGTAGGTCCTTGACCTCCCTTTTCTTAGAGCATTGTCTTTAGAAAACTTTCTATGTCCAATCTGAGACATGAATCTTCTTCCAGCCTTTTGCCAGTTTTATTACCCAGGGGTTTCTTGCTCAAGAAACTGTAAGCCATCCTTTTGATATGTAATCATTAAGGAAGGTAACACCACTATTTCCCAGTTTCTGGGAGACTAGGAGCCTAACCTCCTTAAGGGAAAAGTAGCAAACACAGGTGGTGAAATCACTTGACCATGAACTCTAACCTCCTCCAGTACTTTTCCACTAGATTACCTCAGTGCTTAGGAATTCTCCTGCTTTTTGTGTCAGTAGAGTTAAGCTGAATCTCTTTCTTCTGTTGGAATACTCTTAACCCCACTGCAGTAGTCTTGAATAAAGTCTTTCTTGCCTGTTTACTTCTCTCTAGTGCGATTTCTCTGACTTTCAGGCCTAATATAGCCTATTCCCACCACCCTTCTCACACCTAAGTCTGGTCACTCTTTATGCCTTGCTCTGCTTTTTTTCCCTTTGTACCACATTAGTACTACCTGATGCTATATTATACATTTATTTTATTAGTTTCTCCACTAAAATATGAGCTCCATGAGTCTGATTTTGTCTTTTTTTTTTAACATTTTATTTTTGAGACAGGGAGAGACAGAGCATGAACAGGGGAGGGGCAGAGAGAGAGGGAGACACAGAATCTGAAACAGGCTCTAGGCTCTGAGCTGTCAGCACAGAGCCCGACGCAGGGCTCGAACTCACGGACCGCGAGATCATGACCTGAGCCGAAGTCGGACGCTTAACCGACTGAGCCACCCAGGCGCCCCTGATTTTGTCTTTCATGTCATCACCATTCTGTTCTCAAGATGTAGAATGGTACTTGGCTTGTTGCAGGCTCACCATAACTGTGTGCTCATGGAAGGAAGGAGGGAAGGAGGGAAAAGGAGGAAAGAAGGAAGAAAGGGTCTCATATGGCGTAGAAAGGGTCTCAGAGGGCATACAACAGTAAAAAAAAAAAAGTTGAGGTGCTTCCCCTTTCCTCAGAGCCATCATGGAGCTTCCATTCTTACAGGGAAGATATACCTGTGGTAATTAAAACAGTGTAAATGAGGGTAATGAGAAATGAGCTAAAGGCACAGTAGTAGAGGAGCCTAACAAAGTCCAAGGACCGGCAAGTCTGAGACCTAAAAGGTAAGTGGGAAGAAGCTAGTAAGGCAAGATTATGTTACAGGAAAGAGAAATTATACATCAAAACATAGGGGTAGAGGTGGGAGAGGCTGGGGAGCATTTAGTTCAGTACAGATAAAGGATGAGAGATAAATATGAGGATACTAGTAGGGAACAGATACTGCAGGGCATTGCAAACCAATGTTAAGGAATCTGGACTTTTGAGGACAGTAATCACATTGAAGATTGTTAGGATTTCTGCCTTTCAGAAAGATCATTCTCTCTGCAGTGTAGACTATACATTAGAGGGAACTGAAACTGAAGCTAGGAAGATCATTCTCAGGACAGTTTTAGGAGTCCAGGCAAGATTTGGTGATGGCATGAGTTAGAAAATGCAGTGGTAAGAAGTGAATGGATGAGTTAATTGTGGTAGGATTTGAAGTTTGAATGTGAGAGAACATGAAAGAGGGAGGTTACTATCTGTTTCCAGGTTACTATTGGGTCTCCATTCAATGAGATGGACAACACTAGAAGAATGAGATTTGGAAAAAGGTATGTCACCCACTTATTTTGTTCAGGGCATTTAATCATGAGCTATATCTTCTGCTCCCCAACACAGGTATAGAAGTTTGCAAACTATGGCATTCAGCCTCTACCTAAGCTGCCTCCCAGTCATCTATTATTGAGATGAAAGAAAGGGTTACATACAGTTTGATGCCTCACACTGATGGGTAAGATCCTCCTGATTGCAGCAAAAATCTCAGGCGTATATGGTCATCCTTTGAAACTGAACCTTGATCAGAAGCCATGGAGCCTCTGCCTTATTATAGACAGATTGCTATTATAGACTATTGCTATTATAGACTCCAAGATGCAGTTTACAAGCATTTCATGCTTGTCTTTTTGTCCCCCCACCCTTTCTTTTTCTGAGGATGTGGATCTTAGAAATGCTGTGAAGGGGAAAAAAGGAAATAAGCTCCCATGGAGAAAAGACTAAAGATGTCAGCGAACTGTTTTCTCAGACAAAAGGGCACAGCAGGGAGTTCTTTTTTTTCTATGCCTAGAGCTGGCCAGGCAACTATATTGTACTTGATGGATACATTTTGGACCCATTACTTCCTCTTTGGAATGAACTTTTTATTCATATTGAAGCGCTCACCATGGGCAAAGGTTAGAAAACAGGAAGAGTAATAGTAATTGAATGTTCCATTTAGAACATAGGCAGGTCACAGGGGCTGAGCAATAGAAACTGGCTTTCATACTGAGGCAACTTCTACAACCCAGGTGAGGTTGTTACTCAGGGATTTCTGTTCAAATGAAACCATTGGAGCTTCAGCTTTTAGAGGATGCTTATTTACATTACAGTGATGATGAAGGTCTGAGAGAATGATGTCTGCATAAAGCAGAAAGAACAAATAGCAACAGGTCATCAAGTCACTGTGGATGTTTTATGACAGGCAGGGTTCCTGGGCTGTGAAGTTCCAACTCCAATACAAACCCTGAACATATAAGGAGCATCCAGGAAAAAACTCACTTTGTGCCTCCTCACTTTTACATAAAAAAATAGTATACGTTAATTTCAAGAATGAATAGAAGACAGAAAGAGGATAGAAAATATTAGTCTATGTAGGATCTCTGGAACTGAGTATGTATTTCTAACCTTTTAACTTTTCCAAATGTCTTCTTCTATTTGTTCTAGGATTTAAACCACAGTAAAAGGTATGAGGCTACTCTTGCTGGTCTTAAATAAAAGTATTTGCAATCTAAAAAAAATAAATAAATAAAATCTTTTTGCTTAATGTAACAGTTCAAAAGTCCTAATAAAAAATAACAAACTTTGCTTATCCCATACCAGCTTAAAATAGCTTCTTGCACTAGTTGTCCTCAAATAAAAATACCTAAGTTGTTAAAAATTCTGGGTCATAAACTGAATAAACTTAATTTTGTATTCTTGATCTGTAAATTGACCTTGAATTACATCAAGAAATAACTTAAGGGGGTCCACACTTAGGTTGAGTTTGTTTTACTTACTAATCCAGAAAATCTAAGCAGTATTCAACAAAATAGTGTAAAAATGTTTTTATGTTATCTGCCAATTCTATTTCTCCTATGAACCATCAACAATCATGTCCAACATAAACCTTTCCAGGACGACCATAACTCTTGGTGAGTTTCCTTCATATCATTATCCCAGTAATTAAGGAAACATATAGAATTGCCATCATTTCTGAAGCTTTGGAACCCCAGCATTTTCCCCTTTCCTTTTCCTTTGCATTTGCTGATTTCACTGCAGATTCAGTTTTTACTTCATATACGGAAATCTGCTTTATTTTCTGGGTAAGGTATTATGGTGCAGGCAAGATAAAGAATTCTGAAGTTTAAAATTTGAATTCTTTCATCTTAGGGTGAACTGGTGATTTCACTTCATATGTAGCTTGTATTTAGGATATGGAAATTTACCTAATTTTCCAGATAAAGAATCTAGGGCTAAGCATGTTAGAGAACTCTAAAGTCTGTGGTCATTAGGATGGCCATAGGTATGTCACCTGAGCTAATTCTAATTGTATAACTCTCTGATTCTTAAGGAAATCCTGGCTATTCTGACTGGTTATCCAAGCTGAGGCTTAAACTTTTTCCCTTAACTTCTCACAATTCACCCTTTCTCCTCTATGCTTTCTTGATGTACACATGGACACACAGTATGTGTGCACAGGAGTATGAGGTGTGTGCACGCATGTGTGTGTATATGCAGCCATCTATACTCTTAATACTGTTCTCTCTGTGGGTGGCCCGGGTCATATTACTCAAATGCTTTCTCCAGCTCTCACTGTTGTATAAAGAATACTCACCCTCATCAATGGCTTCTTAATTCAGAGTTATCCTTTTCTATTCTAGAGTATTTTTCACCCAGTAACTCCTTTGAGCATACTTCTCCATTTACAACCACAATTGCTACTTTAATGTTTGGTATATTTTTTTTCAAGTTTTTTAAGGTATAATTGACAAATAAAATTTTATATACTTGGGGCACCTAGGTGGCTCAGTCAGTTGAGCGTCTGACTCTTGATTTCAGCTCAGGTCATGATCCCAGCGTCATGGGATTGAGCCCTGTGTTGGGCTCAGGGCTGAATATGGAGCCTGCTTAAGATTCTTTCTCTGTCTCCCTCTGCCACTTTCCCCTGATCATTCTCATTCTCATCTCTCTCTCTCTCTTAAACGAACATGTATATGTATGTACACACACACACACACACACACACACACACACACACTTAAGGTATAAAACCTGATAATTTGATATACCTCTATATTGTGAAATGATGACCACAATCAGGCTAATTAACATGCACATTACCTCATAGTGTATATAGTATGTAATAACAACACTTAAGATCTACTCTCTTAGCAAATTTTAGGTGTACAATATGGTATTACAAACCATAGTCACCATATTGTATATTAGATGCCCAGCATGTATTCCTGTTTTATCTGAAGTGTGTACCCTTTTACCAAAGTCTCCACTTATTAACCACTGGTTAAAAATTAATAATGGTTAATTATTAACTATTGTAAAAATAACCATTCTAAAACCCGTATTTACATACCAATAGAGCAGTAGCTCCTCTATTTATTAAAACTTGAGATGACTAAAATACACATGTTTTTGAGAATGGGACAATTCACCATAGCGACTGTTTTATAAAATTGAGCAAAACAGCCATTTCTCAAGGAAGGAATGTTCAGCAAGTGAGCCCTTTCAGTGTTTCGCATCACTTAGCCACCATAGGCTAAACTACATGGCCCATAATTTTGAGTGAATTACTTTGCTATCTGTAGTTTACTGGAACACAGAAAAGGTACTCCATGTATACAGGTTTAAGACTGTTGCAGGGAAGCCTGGGTGACTGAGTCGGCTGAGCTTCCAACTTAATCTCAGGTCATGATCTCTTGGTTTATAAGTTCAAGTCCCTTGTTGGGCTCACTACTGTTATCTCAGAGCCTGCTTCAGATCCTGTGTTCCTCTCTCTCTCTCTCTCAAAAATAAACATTAAAAAAAAGATTGTTGCAAATGAGAATTCAGTTCTCAGGAAAATATCTTGGCACTAAAAACCCTCAAACCAGGATGGGTTAACTGGATAATGAGGAACTAATGAAAGAGAGGAGGAAAGGAAAGAGGAAGGGTGGAGGAAAAGAGGCAGGCAGGAAGGAGAGAGAGAGAAAGAAGTGAGGGAGGAAAGATGTGTAAAAGGAGGAGAGTTAAAAGTACTATAAAAAATATTTGGAAGGAAAATCTTTTAAAGTGATTTGGTTCAGTTATGTAGAAATGATTCAATAAGGAGCAATATGGTTGGTGGCCAAAGATAAACTCTCAGGAATCAAGACTATGAAGTCTGAATGTAAATAGTTTTGCAGAAAAAGAAGTATAGAGACATGGTTCTGCAGCTCTGTAAATATGAATCATATGGCCAACTTCAAAGTGAGACAGAAACAGAGTAAGAATTTGGCCAATGAGTTAAGTTCCATTGATCCATTTTAAATAATAAATCCGTGTATTAGTAAACTATTCTCTAGATTGTATGGATACTTTAGGGTGATGCAAATTATACTTTGGAATTGGGTATTTTGGCCTTGTCTTGACATTAGTTTAAACTCAAGTCATTCCTCTCCTGTCACCAACATACAGATTATATTACTCAGCACTGTCACTTCTCAGTCATAACAATGTAAGGTTAAGTGCAGCAATATTAGATAAGTGTAGAGGAGCTGCAAGATATTAAACCACTTAGGTGAAAGAGAATAACATTTATGTTTAAGGTTATAGAAACTAAGTCTTTAAATTATATCTAAACTGAGTATTAAAGGAAAATAAGCTTTAGGAGTATAAAATTCAAGGAGATAAACAACTAGATAAATGATTACAAAAGAAAATGCAACTTGTAAAAGTTATCAAAACATATTAACTCTTATGGATATGGCTTCTGCCATTCAATGCTTTCATAGACCTTACTATGTCTATCAATATTTCATTAATATTCAAGAATACAAGAGAAAATTGCCTCCAGAATATATCCCCATAATGCACTCCTTTAAAGATAACTACACATAAAGCATTTCCTACCATGTCCTTTTGGAATAGTTTTAATTTTTCATCTGGCAAATTATACTTTTGATTAATTTGTAAAAATTTATTTTAGCTCTATTATTTTTAAGGCTCCAATGCTTTGATACAAAAGAACCATAATACTTAGCTACCGTCATACCCTGAAAATCTTTAATTATAATATATGCTGACCATTAGATACTGTTTTACTAATAGTCTACTGAGTTTTCAACTTTTTCATGAGTTTGGAAAATTGAAGATTTCTTCAAAGACAGCATGTTTGCTCTTTTACTAAATTTCAGTCTGGCTGTATTCTTGGAAATCTCTTGTGTCTTGCATAGAATTTGAATCTGGTTGCTCATGAAATTCTGGGACTGATATGAAGCTAACCAGTGTCAACCACTAGAACTAATCCATCACATACAGTTGTCATAGCACAAAGAATGTCAATTATCTCTCACAAAGTAACTGAGATGGCAAAATCGATCCAAGAAGGTGCAGCAAATTATCTTCTAAATATAGCATGAAAAGCTAGAGTCTGTGGTGTTCTCCAAAGTTGCTTCCTTTAAGAAAAGCCAAATGACAGTCTGTTAGACAACACACCAGATACAGATATCTGAAGAGCTGAATAAAAAGCTTTAACAAATGGGAAAACTCCAAGGTATCTCAAATGGAAGAATCCAAGTATAATGTAGAGGTGAAGAAAAGCAATATCTCTTAGTTATGAACTAATCTCTTTTTCTTGTTGGCCTACTGAAATAGGATTCATTTTAGTTTTCTAACTGAAGATAAAGAGAGGAATGGCATTCACCTAGCAGGGTGTTCTTTTATTCCTGATTTATATCAAAAATCCAATATCTCACATGTGGGATTCAGGTGGATGAATTATGACAGAATCTAAACACATTTTTAAGTCATGCTTCACATAAAAGTTTAAGGTCAATGCTCTAGGTTAGTGTATAAAATAAGAGGGATGTAGTTAATTTGTATAAACCAGTATAGGCCAGATATTTATAGCACTTACTTTAGAATTTGGATAATTTAGTGTGAGTACAATAAGGTCAGAAACATCACTTATTTGATGTTTACTGAGCATTTGTTGTATCAAGCACTGGACAAATGATATATAGTCATGAACAAGCTAGATAGAGCTACTACCCTCATGGAGCTTATACTTGTTAGAATAAAATGTAGTTCTTAAGAAACACAATGTGTGTCTGTTATGGTATTTTACCCTCCTTACGGGAATCATTAAATGACTGCTTCACGTGTTGAGATGCCTACCTAATGGTATTAATGATAAAAGGAACTTGTCCTACAAAGAACTTACCAAACTCAACACCCAAAAAACAAATAATCCAGTGAAGAAATGGGCAAAAGACATGAATAGACACTTCTCCAAAGAAGACATACAGATGGCCGACACATGAAAAAATGCTCAACATCACTCACCATCAGGGAAATACAAATCAAAACCACAATTAGATACCACCTTACACCTGTCAGAATGGCTAACATTAACAAGTCAGGCAACAACAGATGTTGGCGAGGATGCGGAGAAAGAGAATCTCTTTTGCACTGTTGGTGGGAATGCAAGCTGGTGCAGCCACTCTGGAAAACAGTATGGAGGTTCCTCAAAAACTAGAAATAGAACTACCCTACGACCCAGCAATTGCACGACTAGGCATTTATCCAAGAGATACAGGTGTGCTGTTTCAAAGGGACACATGCACCCCCATGTTTATAGCAGCACTATCAACAATAGCCAAAGTATGGAAAGAGCCCAAATGTCCATCGATGGATGAATGGATAAAGAAAATGTGGTATATATATGTACAATGGAGTATTACTTGGCAATCAAAAAGAATGAAATCTTGCCATTTGCAACTATGTGGATGGAACTGGAGGGTATTATGCTAAGTGAAATTAGTCAGCCAGAGAAAGACAAAAGTCATGTGACTTCACTCATATAAGGACTTTAAGAGACAAAACAGATGAACATAAGGGAAGGGAAACAAAAATAATATAAAAACAGGGAGGGGGATAAAACAAGAGAGACTCATAAATATGGAGAACAAACTGAGAGTTGCTTGGAGGGGTTGTGGGAGGGAGAATGGGCTAAATGGGTAAGGGGCATTAAGGAATCTACTCCTGAAATCATTGTTTCACTATATACTAACTAATTTGGATGTAAACTTTAAAAAATAAAAAATAAAGTTAAATTATTAAAAAAAAAAAGAACTTGTCCTGGTGAGGCAAAATCATATCTAGCCACATTGCAATTATTTTACAATGCCAAATAGAAAACTAGAAGGGAACTGAAATAAAGTCTCATTTGAACAAAGAAGACTAACAGCTTTTATTAATAGTTCAAAATGGAAAGAAAACTTGTGTTTAATTATGCTTAGGGTTTAATGATCTCCACAGGGACCTTGACAATTAGAAGTGAGACCCTAAGAGATCCATGATGGGCTATAAAATGTATAAATTAGAAATTCAATTAATGTGTACAGTAGAAATCATAGAAACCACATTCTAAAATGTGTTTTATTTATTTTGAAAGGTGCAGTTTAGCTTTAATTAGTTAAGATAATTTTTTTTAGTATTGTGTTATTGATCTTGTAGAACATTTCAGAAAAGTGGTTAATTGATTCTTTCCTAAGAAGTGGATAGCACTGATGAGCATTTTTATGGGAATGCCTGGGTTTTCAGATTAAAAAAAAAGAAGAAGAATTGTTGAGTCTTTACAAACATCTATTTTATTTCTTAATCAGACTATAAATGACCAAAAGACACTTGAACAGATTAATTTTTTTCAGGAGATACAGTTTTCTGTGGAGGCAAGTAACTAGATAATTAGTAACTGATTATCCCATACAAATGAGCCATAAGTCAGTCAAAAAGTCATGACATTGTTAAATTACATGATGTAAAAAGGGTGAGAGTGGAAGGAGGAGTCCTTGAACCTTTGTCTAAGGCATTTTTAAGTAACATAATGGCATCCCAGTGAGGCAGGAGACCCAGATGTATCAATCTTTCTGGCTTAGAGTAATGTTCTCAATAATACTGTTCAGTGAATAAACACTTTACTGTTAGGAACTGGTTGTAGAAACCAAAAAGATTCCTCCATGAAATCCTCTCACCCAGTGCACTATTCTGGAGAGAAGAAAAGAGTTACAGAATGTACATGTTTGACCTTGGTATTTTGAACACTGCCAAGAGCAATATTCTCTTAAATTTTCTCCTCCTAATTAGTACAAGCTGTCTCTTGCTTTTTATCTCTCTACATTTAAGTGGAAATATGAGTCGAAAAAAGACAAATTGTTCTTTGCTCCTTTCCTAGCTGCCACCAAGACAAATGATGCTCCTATAGGTTATGGGAACACTTCAAGTAGCTAAGAGCCCTTTATTACTTTTTACTAGTGCTGTGTGTAATAAAGGAATGAAGAATTAGCGGTATAGCACATCACTTAGATAATGAACACCTACTGAATTTGAAGCACTACACATTCCTTAGTCAACCATTCTATTGTTCATTCTTTTATTCTTATGTATTTGCCGGAGAAGTGAACAGAGAGAAATATATATTATATACATCCATGTGAGTTTTTGTAAAGGGGGTTGTGAGTGTGTATATGTGTGTGTTCTGCTAGCCAATTTTCAGGTGTAGATGACTAAAGATAGTGCCAAAAATGACAAAAGACAGCACCAATCTTAAGTATATTTACATTTAATTTTATACACACACAAACTTTCACGGTACATGGCATAAAGAAGATTTTCAAATACATTGGCACTGGAGGTCTGCATACCAAAATGGATCATGGAGAGGTGGCACTAGATCTGGGTCTTATGGGATGGGTAAAGAATTCTAGGTCTTTATGACAGGTAAATTCACACAGAAATATGGCCTAATATCTCCATGCCTTGATTCTGCTACAGAGAAGAGAAAATTGAGAAAGCATTCAACCATACATTTTTTAGAGAAAAAAAACAAAAGAGTAGATGGGTAAATATAGGTCAATAAAGATAATGGTATGACCTATGGTAGGGGAAAATATGGAAGAATGAGAAATGAGACTAGAGGTGGTGATTAAGAACCCTTTTACTCTCTTAAAAAAAACTATATATATACACATATATATGTGTGTATATATGTGTGTGTGTGTGTGTGTGTGTGTGTATATGTATATATATATATATATGTGTGTATATATGTATATGTATATATATATATACACACATATATATTCTTTTTTTGACAAGTCTGTAGTAAAAAATGCTAAATTGTTACCTGTTTTTACTCTGAGTGGGGAGAATATGGATATTTATTATATTACTATTTATAATTATTTTATTTTTTCTTTTAAAAAAAGATGGATGGAATTTGTATAGCTATACAGAAAGGGAATGAAGAAAGTCCACAGTACATATTGAGAAAATGGTCAATAATTCAGTAAGGCCATCAAGATTTATGAATCGGAAAGTATTATGGTGCATTTTCATTACCATATTAAAAAATCCTGATTTTCCTCAATAACAGTAAGAATTCTTATGAAGTTTTTGAAAAAAAATAATAGAAGTTGTTCTTTCAGATACTGAACCTTAAAAAGGAAATTATAAAATTCTTCTTGAAATCGGCATATATTTAATATGCATTGATTTGACCCAGTGCTCTTGTCTGGGCTGGAGAGCCAAGGAAGGGAAATTGGAGTCTATTCAAATTGTTCAGTGAGATTGCAGTAAGAGACAGAACTAAAAGGCAGTAGGAAACAATAAATGAAAGAGGTGTAACTGGGTGTAGCAAAGGTATAGGGAAGAGCTAAGGTAGTTCTTAGGTAAGTGGTGATGTTGAGAGAAATAACAAAGTCAGATTATTTTGAGATTATATCATAGCCACTTTATCTACTAATGGGAATGAACAAGAGGAGAAAATGGGTAGTGCAGGACAGAAGGGCTTCTTATAGGAGCCATGCCCTGGGTGGGGGCAGAAAACCTGGAACCCTGTGCCTCTTTCACACATCTAGCCTTAGACAGAGTCACTGAGAGTGCTTCAATTGTCATCAAATGCATAGATGGGTAGATTTGGTGGTGGCAGTGTCTGCCTGTTCTCTTCTGATTGTTTCAATGTTCTCGATGAAATAGAAAGCAAGTTTGTTATCTCAGGGAGAAGACTGTGGCAGAGATAGATGGTTGGGAATGAAGAAGAAGGTAGGAAAGAGCTATCGAGCAAAGTAAGAGAAAATTCATAAAGGAAATCAACAAGGTTATTAGACAGAACTAAGTTCTGACTTGAGGATAATGCTCACTTATTCAAGATAAGATCAGGGAGTAGTAGTGTACAGTTTTCTCCAGATAGGCATAAATACAGAGCAGGCTGAAAATTGAATTATGACCAGAGTTGGATTTTGCAAACATGCAAGAAGATTCAATAAAAGGGGGCAAGAAAATGAAAGCATAAGCAAGAGATAAGCTAAAAGTGAACTATAGAATCTAAGTTTAAAGGAAGGAATATAAGATCTTGAGGGAGTTGAGAAAATGGATGAGGGGAACAAGTGGTATGGCCAGTGGACTAAAGATTTCAGATGGGTCAATGAATTGTTTGAGAAAAGAAATAGAAAGAATATGTTAGAAAAATATGAAGAGTTGATTGGAGACTGGGATGCTTGCACTGAGATTGTGGAGAGAGAGCTACTACCAGTAATGACAGAGCCTAGGGTAACCCCATGAGAGTGGATAGCTGATATAAAGTACACAGAGGGCAAGACTCTAGCCAAGTAAGAGAACAAGGAACTAAAAACTCAGGATACTATCAGGATTGTCTGCATAGATATTAAGATAAAAAATTGTGACAGAAGTAGTGATGGAATGAACTGTGTGATAAAATCTTCAAGAGACGAAGAAAAATAGTCTGAGAGCTAGTTAGATAACTTCAATATGTTGGGATAGTGGGTAATCTTCAGGTATAAACTTCAAAAGGAATCACAGGTTTTAGAGAAGAAGAGAAGAAGGAATAAAGGTCTGACAGTAACCAGAATCAGGAAAGACAATTATCCTAAGTCCAGACCAGGTAATATGGTGTCACTACCTGGTCTCACCCATATGGTAAGATGACTTGAGTGTCTTGGGCTTCTGACTGAGGAAATTCAGATACAGGGCATGATGAACTTCATACTGGAATTTTCTAAGGGAGTGATAGTGTCTGTGGCATTGTATGGAGGGTACATCATCTTGACAGGAGTAAACACAGCTAAGCATTCAATTTCTTCAGTTACATCTAAACAACTTGAGGTTGAAGAAGAACACCAGGAACACACAAGGATCTTTTGAATGTGCCCTGTTGTCTCCCTCATGATGAGGGTCAATATTCCCAAGAGCTCATGGGCCAGTCAGTAACACCTTTTGGTCCTCTCTCCCCTTCAAGAGGTTTAGCACCTGTGACAGCCAACCCAATATCTTCTACCAGTCATCTGTACTGAGAAGGTAGTATTTTTTTCTGTCAAACACATTTCCACCAATTTCCCACCTCAGCCACGTGCAAAGATGCCCTGGCAGTTATGTGTATGAGTGAGCTCATCAAACTTGAACAAAGGGCAATGGTAAGGCTATACCCTGGAGAGAAGTTTTTGGATCTATAAACAGAAACAGAAAGAAAAGAACAGGCTCTAAGCAGTATTCCCATCCCTCCCAAAAGATGAATAGACCAGGGAACCAATAGATGTCAGAGGTAAGAAAAATAAACAGTGGCAGGTAAATGACACCACAGCTGCATGCCTCAGTTGCTAGTGGTGGGGAAAGCAGATAAATTAGAGATAGGAATTTCTAAATCTTTTTTTGAATCCTCTGGTTTATATAGTTTAAACAAGGCTTTTCTATGTTTTCTACTGCCATATTCATATGGGAATTATAATAAAGTAGTCGTTACTAATGACTTTGACTTGGGAACGTTGAATCCATTTGCAAAGTAAAACCATGCATTCACTATGAAACCTAAGTTTGGCTAGCCAAATATCATCTTTTAAAAACAACTCAAAACATGAACCCAAATGGCCTGTTTCTCTTTTTCCTACTATCAAGGCCTTAATCTGATAAACTGATACACTCAAATTTTGACTTACTTTACACAGCAAATAAATTCAATCGGAAAATGTTAAATGGTCATTCATCATAAAACAGAAAGGCCATATTAGGATTCAGGAAAATCACTTCCTTGAGATCCCCAGTCATTCCTAGAGTACCTCCTATACTTCAGGCCCAACAACATTCACAGTCCCTGCCCCTTCAGAGAACATCAGCATGTACACAGACACTTGATGTGTCTGTGTTTATGATAGTCATCTCAGAAAATCGCCTTCTGCAACATCATTTATGTCAGTCAAGGTTGATACAAAAATATTAACATTTGCATTTCTCGACTCACAAGTTTATATTTTCAATTTAAACTTTCAAATGCTGTGGGTGTTTTCATTTTATTCTTATGTGCTTTTACATATGTATATAGAAACATATCACATCACATGACTAACCACTTTCTTCAGGCTCATGAGTATTCATTTCCCAAAGACAAGTATTTTAACTCACGAATGTTGCAAATATCCTGAATAGCTGTTATTCTGGAAATACGTTATTGTACTATCATCAACAGCAGCAAAGAGAAAATAGTTATGACTCTGGTATGCTTAATTTATTATATTTTTAGTAATTTTTGGGAAGCATTCTGCATTTGAAGCAAATTTCTATTAGAGAGAGATTATTTTCCAGGTATCAATTCAGCTAAACCATTAGTTCCTTAATGGTTCTTTTTTAAAACTGAATAATTAATTTTAAAAGACGTCTTTGAATGTTCACTCAAAATGTGTCCATATTCATTCTGTTCAAAGAAAAAAAAAACCTTAATGGTTACCTTTGTAAACCTGCCAAATTACTAGCATAAAACACATTGGTCTTTCATTGCATTGAATCATGAATCATTTTCCTTTCTTAAGGATTTAGGGGAACTCAGTATATAAATATTTTACAAGTATTTCCTAGAAGTTTCTTTGGCCTTCCAGCGATAATGAATTGCCCTTTGGGGTCAACCTCATTCCACCCATAGATCCTAGATAACATTAAAAAAAATCTATTCAATCTTCTTTATCATAAAAAAATCACCATCCTATGTCCAACACAACATAAGCATTTTTCTCCTTAAACCACCTATATTAATAATAGCATGCCGTTTTTTCACAATGAAACAAATACAGCTTATCCCCACATTTTGCTTCACTTCATTATCAAGCTGAAAAATATCAAAGCATGCATTCAGAGCAGCAAACCATTAAACCAAGAGGTTTGCACATTGTTTTCATATGTGTAAAAATTCAAATCATAATATAGTGATGGAACAAAATCTCTAATTCCATAATTTGATTAGATCCATATGGTTTGGTCAGTGTTTCCACAGTCAATGGTCAAAGGATCAGTGGCTGAAATCAGGAGGCCTGATTTCTGGTCAATGTTCTGATACTTGCTCTGTGAGCTTAGAAAGCCTGTATCTCAACTTCCTTGTTTGTAAGTTGGGATATTAACAACTTCCCGTTTGAGTACACAGAGTTGTTGTAAGGATCAATGTTTATAGATACCTAAATATATAATAAGCCATTTGTAAATTATGAAGTTAAATATTAATGTAAATCATTATTATTGCTATAGTTATTATGTGCATAAGACACGTGATGGAATACAGAAAGTGAACTATTATTAAGTACTTTTTATTTCCATACATTCACTCAAATAGTTAAAAGAATGACAATGTATTCATGCATGAGTTTACAATATTTTAAAGAGACCAAATCTAACAAGGTCCATACAATGTACTCCAAAGATTCACTACCCCCTCTCTGACATTCTCAGCCCTTTGTCCTTCTCTTTTCTCCCAACCCTACCAAAGGTTAAGAGGTTTGGAAATTGGAAGCAAGTGAATCTTATCATTTCATTGTCACTTGCAAAGAAGTCTGACAATTAGAGTCCAATAGCATATGTAAAAGAACCTGTGGTCTTTTATTTATCATGATTATAAATTTGAAAAAAATAATGTTTAAGTATTTATTTTGGGGAGGAAAAGAAAGCGTGCGTGGGGGAGGAGCAGACACACACACACACACACACACACACACACACACACACACACACACACACAGAATCCAAAGCAGGCTCCAGCCTCTGAGCTGTCAGCAGAGAGCCCGATCCAGGGCTCCAACTCACGAACTGTGAGAACACGAATCTCATCAACTGTGAGATTATGACCTGAGCTGAAGTCGGATACTTAATCGCCTGAGCCACCCAGGCGTCCCCATGATTGTAAGTTTTTTAAGTTTTTACTTAAATTCTAGTTATTTAACATATAGAATACTATTAGTTTCAGGTGTACAATATAATGATTCAATACTTCCATACATTTCCTGGTGCTCATCACAGCAAGTGCCCTCCTTAATCCTCATCACCTATTTATTTAACCCATTCTCCTGCCCTCCTGCCTTGACTATAAATTTTTAAAAGTGTTTCCAAACACTTAAAATGACTTTTAATTAATTGTTGCTGAGATGATAAGATTGAGATGCTTATGAGGCTTTGTTACAATTTATAATGCTTTGCAAGTTGTTCACAGAAACAGTGAACAGAAAACAAGGGGATTTATTCTCTTCAAATATCCAAGGCTAGAATAAGTGTACTTGGGACTGCATTAAAGCTACTTAGAGTCTGAGCTTAGGTGAGGGAGATCCCTTCATTTGCATTGGCAGAACCAGAAATAAGGAAATAGATGATCTATTAGATTCTTAGAACTTTCATAACAAGTTACCACAAAATTGTTAGCCTAAAACAACATAAATTTATTCTCTTCCACATCTGGGAGAAGAAGCCTAAAATCAAGGTGACAACAGGGCTATCCTCCCACTGAAGACTCAAAGGGAGAATCTGTCCTTGCTTCTAGGTTCAGGCAGCTCCTGGGGTTCCTTAGTTTGTGGTAGCTTAATCTCAATGTCTGTCTCCATCTTCACATAGCCTTCTCTGTATCCCTGTCTCTATCCCACTTTAGTCAACCTTGCACTATTTCTGGAAATGAAACATTCTCAAAAACCTTGTAGGCCCACAATGTCCACCAAGAGCACCCACACCATTAGATAAGAGGGTCCTCCAAAGATCCTTCCTGGAAAACCCCATCTCAATTGCTGGCTCTGCTTTAGTCAGCTGGACCCATGTGTCATATACCTACTATCTTCAGCAAAAGGTTTTACAGTCATACTCCTTTCTAGAACTTGCTTTCTAAATAACCAATTTGATAATTTTATAATTTTAGCATCCTTTGCAATCTGGCTACCTGAGGACCTCCCAAACCACCAAGTACTGCCTGGTTTTTGCTCAGCAATTCCTAATTCAATTCTCTTTCCTTTTGCATTTCACTATAAATGGCAAGGAGAAATCAGGTTACATCTTCAACACTGGAAATATCTTCAGCTAAATATCCAAGTTACTCACTGAAAGTTCTGCTTTCCACCCAGCAGAATACAACTCAGCCAAATTCTCTGGCACTTTATAACAAGAGTCACCCCTCTTCCAGTTTCCAGCGACATGTTCCTCAATTCCTTGTGAGATTAACAAAAGTACCTTTAATGTTCATATTCCTATTAGCATTCTGTTCATGACAATATATGTGTCCTTTAAAACACTGGAAGCTTTCCCTACTGTACTCTTCACTTCATTTTGAGCCCTTACCAAAATCACCTTTAATTCCATGCTTCTACTAACCATCTTCTCAATACCATCTGGGATTTTTCTATTATGCATGTCAAAATTCCTCCAACTTCTCCTGTTATCCAATTCAAAAGCACCTTCTACACTTTTAGTTATGTATTATAGCAACACCCTACTTCCTGACACCAAAACTTCTATTAGTTTCCTAGGGCTGTTGGAATAAATTACCACACCTTTGGTGGCTAAAAACAACATAAACACAATCTCTAAAAATTCTGGAGGACAGAATTTGAAAATTAAGGTGTTGACAAGGCCATACTCCCATCAGATACTCTAGGGGTAAAAACTTCACTTCTTTCAGCTTCTGGTATCTTGAGTGATTATTTTGGCTTGGGGCAGCATGACCCCTCCATCTTTGCATGAACTTCTCTCCTGTGTGTCTGTGTCCTCTTCTGTTAAAAGGATATCAGCCACTAGACTTAGAGCCTGCTCCAAAGCCATGATGATTTCAAGGTATTGAGGATTAGGACTTGGACATATCTTTTTGGACGAACACTATTAAGCATACTACAGATGGAAACTTAGGATTCATTCTCACACTTACTGTCAATCACTATCTTGGTATTTCTGGTTTATGCCCTAGAAAATATGGTAGAAATTGTACCATTACCTCATTACAATAATAGTATGCATTTGGTGTAGGAAATTCTATCCAAAATTTTTGGAGAACCAGACTTCCAAACTGGGCATAAGGAGGTCACTATGCCCAAGGGATTTACTTTTAGAAAGGCTTTGAATGCCATAAATGTGTGAAGAATAGATAATGGATGTGTGGAATGAAATGGGAAGTAAGAGGAGGAAAAAGAGCTGGTACCTGTGTTTTTAAGTGAGGGAGTTGTGTCAATAGCAACAGTACCTAAAAGTGCCTTGCTATCTCTAGATCTCAAAAGAATAACATTAAATTGCATGTTGATTGTCATCAATTATTACCCCTATGTCTGACAAATCTATTTTCTTTCTTATCACTAATCTAGTAAACCCAAGCAAAATGATCAGTATTATTGATGAGAAGGAGAAATTTAAACAAAGATGTTACAAAATACTATTGAAAATGACATCTTTCTTTGCATTAAAACATTGTGCTGTATTATAGTTTTTAGGAAAGCTTGTATTCATAGAAGAAAGAAACAAATGAAATTCCAAAGTTGATCAAGTGTCATTTGAAGACACAACAGCACCCTGGCTTAGAAGGACAAGGGGAGGGGCTTGTATCTGGTCAATTAAAAATAGTAACATCCAGTTCAAAAATGTCACCAGCAGTTCCATAGCTAGTGCTGTAAGTTTTAAAGGATCACAAATTTCACTGGTTGCTGAAAATAATTAGAAAAATCAGACCAATTGTCTGTGGATAAATTGATGAGGTGTATCTGTTGGCAAAACCTTAATCTCCCACAAAGATGTGTAAACAAGAATGAAAAGAGATCTTAAGAACTTATGGCATTTTTATTGAGAGGGGGAGTAGCTCGCTCTTTAATCCAAAATGTGGTTATAGATTACATCTTTTTAAAATTGAAAAGTGGATTCATTTTTTATGTTATAGAAGTCATATGCTTATTGAAGAGGAAAAGGCTAATGATTTAGAAAGTAAAAGCCTACTTCCAATCTTATTCCAAGATATTATCAGTGACGATTTTCATTGTCTTTATTCCAATGTTTGTAAGTTCGTATCAGCCTAGATTTGGGAGGAGATGGGGTTAAGTTGTTGTCAACTTGGTTGACAGTACCTGCAAGAAGTTGCTGAAATTCAGAAACTGAGTCAACTTGGGATTCACCTACTTCAGTAAGTTCTACCTGACTTTCATTTCTCTCTACCCACTGCTGTCCATGTGTAGAAGGTACCTGCCACAATGCCACTATAGTACCCCCACATACACGTGCCTTTCTCATTGTACTCTACAACACTGTTAAATTATTATCTTTTATATGTAGTATCTCCCACTAAACAGCATCCGAAACAGTTCTCCTCCATTCATGGGCAAAACAATCACAAAACTGAAGATGACTAAGTAGCTTCATAACAAGCCATATATACTCATCCATTTTGCGGATGAAATCAATTCCTTAATCAGTATTCTTTGATCACGGTTTTTCAATCAACTGCAACTGTGCTCATGTTTAGTACCCATTTTTCCCTCTTGTTCATGAGGATACCATAATACACACAGTAGTTCATGTCCCTGATTTGCTAAGCTAGTAAATTCACCCCATAAAGGAAATAAGTTGAGGCGGGCATGACTGTTGTTACTAGAACCACAAATGAGTTCTCCATACTACAGCAAAATCCCTGGTGCCTTGGGGAATAAAAAAGCAGAGGAGGGTGATTGTATAGCCACAAGTCATCCTAGAGAAGCTGTTCTCTTTCCATTCAGAGGCAAGAAAGACTAAAATAGTTAACCCGTCTCATGACCACTACACAGAGGCAGGAAGAAAAGGCATGCCCCGGTGACAGGAAACTGCAAAACACATTTTTACAGAGTGATCAAACATTTCCTTAATTTCTATCATGTAATAGGGCTGTGACATCATTACAGGAGCAGGGATTGGCCAAGAAGTTTAAAAATAAATAGTTGATGGATATTATAAAGAATGTGTCAAGGTCATAATTGTCGACAAATTCTTTGCAATAATATAGTATAGCATACAGGCAGTGAGATTTCAATGCTCACAACAGAGGCAGAAAGAAAGAACAAAACTAGAATGAGAAAACAAGGGACAAGACAAGCATATCTTTTTAGTCAAATGTGTCCAAATAAAGACCATTTCTTTTGTGAGTAGGAAATAGAAATTAATGCCCAAAACATACATTAGACTATTTGAATTTAAATATGAGAGGTTGTGATGGTTAAATGCATCAGTCAACTTAGAAAGTGTTTTTGGATGAGATTAATCTTTAAATTGGTGAACTCTGGGTAAAGCAGATTGCATTCATAATGTGCGGGGGCCTCATTGAATAAATTGAAGACCTTATTATAACAAGGAGACTGTTTTCCATAAGCAAGGTTTTTTTTGTTTTTGAGAAGATTGCCTTTAGACTTCATGTGAACCACTGGGTCTCCCGTGTCTCCAAACTTCCATTGCAGATCTTGGATGTGCCAGTCTCCATAATCATGTGAGCCAATACTTATAATAAACCTCCTACTATGTATAAACACACATGCTGTTAGTTCTGCTTCTCTGAAGAATGCTACTTACCTTACAGGGGTCTGTGTACATATATCACACATATCTGCTTTGCATTAACAGTTTAGTAAATGGCACATAGTATATGAACATACATATACATATTTACAATTTTTTTTAAATAAGTTGTTCCATTTTCAAGACCATTTACACTGTATTGTTGACCATAAATACTTTAACCAAGTGAGGTTTTATCACAATTGCAGTCAGCATGCTACTTCCCAGAGTTTGTAAGTTCTTAAAGACTCTTCAGTGAACACTGTCTTAAAGATGCTTCTTCCTTTCTGGTTGCATCCCATATCACAACCACTCCTACCTACCCTCTTTTCTTTTCTACCATGTTTTCAGTTTAACTTTATTTTTTTTATTTTTTATTTTTTTTTAATTTTTTTAAGGTTTATTTATTTTTGAGACAGAGAGAGACAGTGCATGAACAGGGCAGGGTCAGAGAGAGCAGGAGACACAGAGTCAGAAGCAGGCTCCAGGCCCTGAGCTGTTGGCACAGAGCCTGATGCGGGGCTTGAACTCGCGGACCATGAGATCATGACCCAAGCCGAAGTCGGACACTTAACCGACCGAGCCACCCAGGCGCCCCTCAAATTAACTTTAGAAATAACAGGATTAGTATGTATACACTTTTATTCTAAAAAAAAAAAAAGAAAGAAAGAAAATCTCCAGATATGTAATTTTGCCTAGAGTTCTAGATTTTCAGACTACTAGATTTTCAACTTTTGAGTATTCTAGAGTTCTAGATTTTTAGGGGATAAATAGTAGTGAATTATTTGATATCAACTCAGCACCATTGGTTCTGGAACTCCCGTTCCCCATGTAATTCTGGATAATAATATTCAAATAAGAGGCACTTGCTCTGGAAGGCAGAAGAAAAGGAGAAACCAATGTTTGCTGGTAGCAGTCACAGAATTGCCCATTTTGGTGTCTTACTAGGTTGCTTGGGCTGCCATCACAAAATGCTACAGAGCGAGTGGCTTAAAGAACACATTTTTTTTTCTCCTTTCAATTCAGGAGGCTAGAAGATGAGCTCCAAGTATCAGCAGGTTTAATTTCTTGTGAGACTTCTATCCTTGACTGAAAGATGGCCACCGTCCTGTGCGTTCACATGGTTGTCTATGCTTGCATGTGTCTGGTGTCTTAACCTCTTCTCATAGGACACAAATTATATTGGATTATATACAGCCCACCTAATGACCCCATTTTATTATTTTTATTTTGTTAATGTTTATTTGAGAGAGAGAGAGAGAGAGAGAGAGAGAGAGAGAGCATGAGCAGGGGAGGGGCAGAGAGAGAGGGAGAGACAAAGAATCCCAAGCAGGCTCCAGGCCATCAGTGCGGAGCCCAACATGGGGCTCGATCCCACAAACCATGAGATCATGACCTGTGCCAAAATCAAGAATCAAGATCTGTGCCCAAATCAAAAGTTGGATCCTTAACCCACTGAGCCACCCAGGTGCCTCGACCCCATTTTAACTTAATTAGCTCTCTAAAGGTCCTATCTCCACATATACTCACATTCTGAGGTAGTAGCAGTCAGGACCTCAACACATCAACTGGGGGGGAGGGGTGGGTAAGGGACATAATTCCACCCATAACAGCACCCTAAGCAAATATGACCAACATTTGCAGCTGTTTTTAAGGGGACCAACTCCTGAGAATCACCCCCTCTTTGACACATCAGGTGAATAAGATGACCATCCTTGTACCCCACCTCTCCAGATTGTGGAAATTCAGAGCAGCTCTCGGGCTGTTATCCCTTCTGTCAGTGGCTTCCCTGATCTTTGCTTCAGAGTTCTCCTAATGGTTTTGAAGCCCCAGTTCCATGTGTCAGAACTCTCCTCTTTGGAATAGTGAGAGGGGCTTCCCACACATGTGAGTTATGCTAGTTCAACAATGTCATCTCAAAGGAGGAAGAAAAGAGAAGAATATAAAAATGTAAATCATGTAAGTGATTCTGCATATATCTCAGATCGAACATAAGACAGAGGACTGAGTCTCTTATTCCTTTAGGTGGTCTCAGTACTTACACACTTTTCATAGTGAGATCCCTCTCCATACTGATGTAAGTCTAATTCTTCATAAAGTAACAATTTATAGTACAAGAAAGTCCCTTAAATATAAGCCCAATACTTTCCTGCTCAAGTGAAGAAACAGTCCTCCATTCATTGAAGATAGAACTTGATAGCGTTGGACTTACTCAAAGTTTATGTAAGGACTTTTCAAGTAATTTTTAAGAACAATTTTGATTCTCTGCAGTATTTGTCTTATACTTTGACTTAGAGCCTGACCCTGACATAAAATGCCAATCTGCTGAATATAAAGTAATATAAATACCTATGCCCAGGCAGCTATAATATATGTGAAAGTACTTAGAGTTTCTGGGTCATTGTATATACTTGACAACTATTAGAAACCTTAGAGTGTAGGGTTTGGAACATGGACTTAGGTGCCAAATGTCTTGGGTTATATTCCACCTCTGATTTCCTAGCTGTGAGAAACTGGGAAAAATACTAAATTTCTTTCCATTTCTGGTCTCTCCTTTATAAATTGGAGATTATTACCATCTTTGTTATTCTGGGGATTAAATAATACATATTTATACAATACATAAAGCACCAGAAAAGTGCCTGACACATAGTCTGAAATAAATACGTTGTATAATTACTATTATTTAAATTTTTCTCCCATTCTGTCTTTCAAAAGCATTTTTATGAAAGTATATTACACATATAGAAAAGAACACAAATCGTAGATATACAGCCTAATGAATCAAAAGATAAGTTCACTGGGGCACCCGGGTGGCTCAGTCGGTTAAGCATCTGACTTTGGCTCAGGTCATGATCTCACGGTTCGTGGGTTCGAGCCCCGTGTCAGGCTCTGTTCTGACAGCTCAGAGCCTGGAGCCTGCTTCGGATTCTGTGTCTCCCTCTCTCTCTGTTCCTCCCCTGCTCATGCTCTTTCTCTCTCTCCTTCAAAAATTAATAAAAACATTAAAAAAAGATAAGTTCACCAACAGAACCTCTACTTAGGTCATAAACTACAAACATATTTTCATAATTACTATAGCACCTTTCTTCCTCTCAATAACTATCCTGATTTCAAATTATACATCACATTTGAGGTTTTGGAAATTCATACCAATGGAATTACAATATCATTTTTTTACTCACTATTAGGCTTGTAAAATCACTCACTCTTGCTTCATAGATGTAGTTCATACATTTTCATTGCTATATAGTGTTTTATTATATAAATATATCACAATTTTCTTATCTATTCTGTTAATAGACACTTAGATGGTTTCCAAATTTTTATTCATAGACTCTTAAAAATATTTTTATACAAGTCTCTTGGAGCATATGTGTATGCATTTCTCTTGGGCATAAAACTAAGAGTAGAGTTGCTAGGTCATAGGATCCCCATATAGTTAACTTGAACAGATGCTCCTAAAAAGTTTTTCCAAAGCACTTGAACAAATTTTACTCCTGCCAGCACTGCATTAGAGTTTTAAAATTTTGCCTTTCTGGTGGCTATTCCCTTTAACTATGCTTTTATCATTTTCAGGCAATTTAGCAATCTCTTCTTTATCATGTCCATGGCTTGGCACTAAAATGAGATCCAACTATGATGCCAGATGGGGACATTTTTTAACCAACTGTGACATTTTATCATCGGGAAATTTTCTTTAGAAAGTGTTGATGTGATAAATAGTAAATCATTCAGTAGCTAGGGAAAACTTAGAAACCAGTAACTCAACTTTATGTATTATGATGCAAATTATTAAGATTTTATTCACTGACAATACACAATGTCCTACTTGATTGTTAATGAGATTTTGCCCCTTCCTACATATTCTTGGGGATTGCCTGATCTTTCTTTATTAAACATTCCTTTCCTTTAATTTTTCATTTCATTCTCAAAGGGCTACTACACTTCTCACTTAAATATGTGTTGCTGAATATATTATTTCTGCTTTCTATTTTTAATTATTGTTATTACCTAGCAATAGCACTTCTGCATTACTGTATATTTAAAAGATAATTTTAATTATCATTGCATGGGGTTTGTGATCTTCCCACAACACAAGGTGATGAAGTAGCAGGCACGATAACCCCTATTTATTGAAGACATGTGTCTGGCACTGTACTAGGTACTTCACTTTATCTGGATTACTTCTCATAACAACCTTAAGATGTAGATACTATATAAATAAGAAGTTAGTTTTTCCTGTATATCTCTGTTTTCTTTTTTCATAAATTTTATTATAGAACCTAGCATGGCTTTGAATTTTCCAGAAAAAAAAAGCTACTTGTACTCAAAGAATTACTGAGAAACACAGATTTTAGCCAAGGTATCCTCAAAGAGAGTAGAGTTCGATTTGATTCACATGCAGCCTTCTTTCTTCACCTGATCTGTCTCATCTAGCATATTATTCATTTCTTCCCCTCTTCTCTGAATCTCCTAGTTATACAAAGTAATATTCTTCTTTCCACTGGAAATGTACACCCCATTGTTGGACTTTCTTCTACTTCACAGTAGTCTAATGAAAACCTCTTCTCACTAGCTACTGAGAAAATAAAGTTTCTCCATTTTGTTATAGTCATAAATCTCCATGTTATCATGAGTAAACTGAAGTTCAAAGATAAGAAATTGCTTGCTCAAGACTACATAACTGGCAATAGTTGCACCAGGAATCAAATTCAAGATGGTATGACAAACTACCTACAAACTTACCAACCTATTTTTTATTTTAAAGTGTGGATTTGAAAAATCCCAGAAATTTACTAGGTATATGGTTTCCTGGTTGATTTAATTTTCTAATTCTTCTCCAATCCTGGATCACTGTGGACCAAGTTATGCATAATGGTATACCTTAAATAACATATATGATTAAAAGAGGCAAAGTCTAACTCTTAAACCACCCAAGGTATGAAAGACACTGTTCAGGCACCACCAGGTAGCTCTACAGAAAAACTTAGAGTTGAGATGCTGGGATGCCTCAGTGGTTTACATGCCTGAGTCCTGACTTCAGTTCAGGTCATTGTCTCACAGTTTGTGAGATCGAGCCCCACGTCAGGCTCTACGCTGACAGCATGGAGCCTGCTAGGGATTCTCCCTCTCCCTCTCTCTCTGCCCCTCCCCTGCTTGTGTGCGCTCTCTCACTCTCTCTCAAAATACATAAAGTTAAGAAAAAAGAAAAACTTAGAGTTGTCTCTGCATGTTTAAATGATCAATTGATCTCGTGCAGATTCCTAACGTAAGCAGAGGCCAGAAGATTCTTCAAGTAGCAGGAAAACATTTTAGAAAAATCCTAAAAACCAGGTGTTTGTGTAGAAGGAATTGAACACTGCTTTAGAGCCACGATTTCAGAGAAGCCACAAATCTAGCCTTCCCCACTCCTGTCCCTAGAATACCTCAGTAAAGGAGAGTATTCCTTTATTCCCCAACTAGAGTTTAGGCTAAAAGTTACATAGCCTTAACAAATGTGGTTCAACAATGATCACGATAAAAATCACCTACTCATAAAGTGTCTGATCCTTTCTGGAGAGCACATGGTAGTGTGACTGGGGAGCTGAGTATTGTAGAACCTGTTTGCTTTGCTATCACATGGGTTAGAATAAATTTAAACTACAAAAATCACAAAGTGTTAGTGTTGGAAATAATAATAGGGCTCCACTGACTGAATGGTTCTTAATAAACAGGTGTCCATATCAGAGTGGGGTAGATTCACCTGTAGTTTGTTAAAAAGTTCATTTAGAGTCATAAGTTCTTACGTATTATTGTTTTTATTAATCAGCCTTACAAAGTAAAACTGTTAGGAACTACAAATTTGGTGGAGTGAAACCAAAGTTAAATTGTATATTCCTTGTAGTGGTGATTCCATAGAAGAGGTCACCTCTTAAAACTGGAGAGCCAGTTTAACTGGGTTCTCTACAAGGCTGCCATCAAGATGTCAGCCAGGGCATGGTTCCCATATGAAGGCTTGACTGGCGCAAGATGTATTTCCAAGGTCCCCCCCAAAATTTTGTTTATTTACAAAATTCATCTCCTTATGTTGTAGGACTCATGTCCCTGTTTTCTTTATGGCTGTTAGCCAGAAGTTGTTCTCAGCTCCTGGAAGCCACATAGAATGTGCCTTGCCTACAGCCCTCTCACAGCATGGAATTTGACTTCATCAATCCAGCAATGGTAAGAAAAGTCTCCCTCCAATCAGCTAAAATGGAGTCTTCTATAATGAAATATAATAATGAGAGTGACAGCCCATCACCTTTGTCTTACTGACTTGGTTAGAAGTCACTGGCCTTCCCTCCCCATACACACCCAAGACAAGGGTATATGTCACTGAGGGTAAATCTGAGATGTGTCTGTCATGTCCACAAATAATCTTAAGAGCTTATAGAAAAATCAAGATCTTTTAACTGCACATCTACCACGGACCACATATGTTGGAAAAAGAATCATAGCTCTTCCCACTGTCTTGTTACCACTGGTGTTTGAAGTGAGCAGGGTCGTGTGGAGAGGAAAGAGGTAATTTACAAATGAAGAGGAAGGATGTCATTATATAGAAAGTCAATGTACCAGATACTCGCTTTTAGCACATCATGGCATTTTACAGTTTACTGTATCTAACTTAGGTAGACATATTGTGTAATTCTAACTAACCTAACCCTGCTTAAATGTCTGGGAAGCCTTAAAAGAGTCCTACTAAGGAATCATGTACAAAACACTTCTATTGTTGGTTTGGGCCCTCCAAACACCATAGAAAAGGATATGGGGGCATTATCAGATCTGACAAGAAGCCTCAACTATGTAAATAATCAAAAAGGTTACTCAGAATATGAGTTCATAACCACCATTGTTAATGATGTTCCTAGTTCCATGTATGTATATTATCTCTTCGGGTATTAGCTAATGTAATTCAATGCCATCTTCCATTTGTTTTTTATTTATCTTTGAGGTAACTTTTTAGTATATAACAGTCATTTAAAACTAATACGGAAATACATTCAACTTAGAACCAGTCCTTTGATTCATTGTAGCACTAATTTTAAATTAGGATGTAAACCAAGAATTTCAATAATAATAAAAAAATATTTGTGGGGGCCTGAGTGGCTCAGTTGGTTGAGTGTCCAACTTTGGCTCAGGTCATGATTTCATGGCTCTTGAGTTCGAGCTCTGCATCTGGCTCACTGCCGTTAGTGCAGAGCCCACTTTGGATCCTGTATCCCCCCTCTCACCCTCCCTGCTTGCACTCTCTATCAAAAATAAATAAACATTAAAAAAATATATAATCATATTGTTTGCTAAAAAGTGTCATTAATTAAAACACTTTGGCAAGAAATAAATGTTTTTAAACTGCCAAAAAAATACTTATTTTAAATGTTTTAATTTTTCTCAACTTCTGGATGTATATTTTAAGTGTGCTATAAAATATATATCAGAACATGGTAATATAATCTATAAATAAATATAATAGATTTATTAGAGCTGAGAACTCAAAATTTTGGAAGCCCTGGTTTATATTCTTGGTTGTTACTTGAATATTCATAATGGCTATTTTTTTGCTTCCTTACATTGCATAAACAAAATTTATTAAACTATGTTCCTCAAAGCTAATCTTTTATTATTAGGAAAACTAGCGGTTAAACAAGTCATATCATTTTTTTTAAATCTAGGTATCTCAAGGCATCCAATATGCTAACATGTCAAGTCAATCTCCAAGACAAGGACTGAAAGTACAGCATTTCTTGGTTTTATTAGTCCATAGAACCCTATTTTCATAAAACTTCTCATGGAATTAACGTTCTGATTAGGACACTTTGGAATACACTGGCAAAAATTCTTTGATTTTATCTACTATTTTTGAACTCTAATAATCCTGTAGTTGCTTTTTAAAAATGTTTTAATGTTTATTTATTTAAGAGAGAGAAAGAGAGAGAGAGAGAGAGAGAGAGAGAGAGAGAGAGAGAGAAGTCTAGTGGGGGAGGGGCAGAGAGAGAGGAAAACAGAATCTAAAGCAGGCTCCAGGTTCTGAGCTGTCAACACAGAGCCCAATGCAGGGCTCAAACCCATGAACCATGAGATCATGACCTGAGTCACTTAACCAATTTAACCAACTGAGCTACCCAGGTACCCTAATAATCCTATAGTTCTAATGATTAGATGGTGATAAAAGTAAAGCTAACCAATGTAGCCCCTACAGTCAACCACTATGTGCCGATATTTAAACTCCTAACTGTTCCAATCCACTATTTTTGTCCATTACTTTCCTTATTCACTGATTCTGAGGCCCCAAACATCGCATTTTAAGCAACTTTCCTTCCCCAGTACATTCATTAATTTATACCTAAACACTGTCCTATCTCCCCTTGGCCAGACTATGGCCAAAGTATTTATTAGAGTATATATTTGTCAATGTTAAAGACCTCTTTATAGTTGCGATGTTAATCCCAGATCTAGAAGGAAGACCTAAATTGAAATCAGGAGATTCAAAAAGAAGTACCAAAGGAGAGAGCAAACCACTTTAGATGAATTCAGAAGAGTGCCTTATAGACAACCCAAGGACGCTGGAAACCTATTTTTTCTATGGAACTCATAGTATGGTATAGGGACAGGCTAGAAACCTAAAGACAAATGTTTCTAGGAAATATGCATTTTAGTGGCGCCTTCAGTAACATCACTCTAAGGAGTTAGTGATGCTGTCATGTAAACCATTATGGTGGTACCAAGTGAGAAAGTATCAAGCTGCTGGAGAGGAAGTCTGGAGAGTAGGTTTTAAGTTTATTTCGAATACCAGTAAAGAGACAGCTGCTTATTCAGTCTATGTGTATAGCTGGCTCTGGATTGCCACTCCAGCTCATTGCCACCTGGATCACATGGTCCATTTGTTCAAAATGAGCTCTTTATCTGTCATGGCTACAAGCCAGATGGGTCTGTCAGCTGTAGTGACTCAGCAGCAACCCAACGCTCTGCTGGCAGAGGATAGTCAGTTCTTAGGCAGGCTTTGTGAACAGAAGCTCCCAGGCCACAGTTCTAGAAAACCCCGCATGAACTCAGAATGGCTATGCCACCTGATGGTCTGGCGAAGAACAAGATTTACATCAATAAAATTAGTCAGTTGTCCCCTAACTAGTGCATGGGCAATGTTATCATAGCACAAAATATAATAATGCTAAAAGTTAAAAATATGGGTTGTAGTCAGAAAATAATTATGGTATTATTATGAATGTAGTTAAACCTGTGTGGGTGAAATTTCAAAACATCACAAAGGGAATTGGCTGCCCAATTCCCATAAATGCTTAAAAAATATACTCCTTGCTGAATAATTTTTTAAATAGGAAATAAATAACAACCCTGAGTTTATAGGCTCCACTACATTTTTTTTTTTGGCAGCCCTATACCACATTCTCAGTGGGTATTAATTTATAGCAAAAACACTTGGTATACAACTTTTCTTGTTGTGTCCTGTAGTGTGTTTTGACATCAGAAGCTCTGAATTTCATAGCTTTAGGGTCCTATTTAGCTTGAGCCTGAAGAATTCTTTGAAAGATGCTTTTGTTGGATAAATTTAAAATAACACATAGACAAATGTCATAAATTTAAAACCTGGGAATTTTTCATGCTGTTTAAATAAATGACAAATATAGCATTGCCTTTAATATGCCTTCAATTATATAATACTCCTGATTTCACAGAGATTTTTTTAAACGCACATCTTAGAGTTGGTGAAACCTTTAAACATAATGGGCCTCAGATCAAAAGTGACTTACAAGCTATCTTCATATTATAGTGTTTAAAACTAACATGCAGTTTACTCGGATCATCAACCTATATCCTTTTTTATATCAAAAATAAGTGTGGTTTTGCATGTGTGTCCTATAGGTGCTGACTCTATACTATGTCTCAGTTCTATCTATCTGCCTTTTTTTTTTAATTTTTTTAAATTTTTTTTTTTTAACGTTTACTTTTGAGACAGAGAGAGACAAAGCATGAACGGGGGAGGGTCAGAGAGAGGGAGACACAGAATCTGAAACAGGCTCCAGGCTCCGAGCTGTCAGCACAGAGCCTGATGCGGGGCTCCAACTCACGGACCGTGAGATCATGACCTGAGCCGAAGTCGGCCGCTCAACCGACTGAGCCACCCAGGCGCCCCTCTATCTGCCTTTTTACCCGCTGCTTTCACGCATGCCCAAGCCACAACCCACTATCGTTTCTGGTGTGGGCTGCTATCATGGCTTCCTAACTGCTTTTCCATCCTTGCCCCAGGAATACCATGAAGCAGACAACTTAAACTGGATTTTCTCAATAACCTCCCATTGCCCTTACAATTAAATCCAAGCTTCTCGCTATATCCTATGAAGCTCTGAACCAACTTACATCTGTTCTCCCACCTCCATCCTGTCTCTGAGTCATTCTCTCCTTCTCCATTTTTGCTTTCTCATTTTAGGTTTCTCTCATCTGATAGATCAAGTCAAGATTTTTCCTTTCTTACGACTTTAAACAAAGGGATGCCTTTTACCTGGATGTCTTTTCCACTCCATATATTGTCATCAATGTATTCTCCTGGTCTTTAAGTTTCAGTTTAGATGGTACCCAATAAAACTGCCCCTGCCATCCAATTTAAAATAGGTCCTCTTTGGTATTGTGCTAAGTGAAGTCAGACAAAGACAAATATCTATGATACAACTTATATGTGGAATCTAAAAACCAAAACAAATAAATAACTGAACAAAAACAGACCCATAAATACAGAGAACAAGGTGATGGTTTCCAGAAGGGTAGAGCATGAGGGGATGGGCAAAGTGGGTGAAGGGGAGTAGAAGGTACAGGCTTCTAGTTACGGAATGAGTAAGTCACGGGGAAGAAGATACAGCACAGGGAATAGAATTAGTGGTATTTTAATAGTGTTGTATGGTGACAGATGGTAGCTTCACTTGTGGAGACCATAGTAGAATATAGATTTGTCAAATCGCTGTTGTACACCTGAAAGTAATATACCATTGTGTGTCAACTATACTTCAATTAAAAAATAGTAAAACAAAATAGCTCCTCTCCCATTATTCTCTCAGGCCCCCAATTTCCCTTCATATCTCCTTTTAAGAATTGAGAACTATACAGCTCTATGTTTACTTCTTTTGGGTCTATCGCCTTCATTAGATTTTAAACTTCATATAGGTAGGGCTCAGAACGATTTGTTTAGAGTCTACACCCAGTACCTGAATAGATTCTCGGTAAACATTTATTGAATAAATGAGTGGTTTTATACCTTATAACTGCCTACATCTGCCACATTCATCCTTCTCTATCACTGTATTATCTTAATTATTGAGTACATATTTATCATGGCCAAGCACTGTGCTAAGAAATGTATATGCATTTAAATCATCACCTTATTTAAAATAGCTACTATGATATGACTTCTTTTTACTGTGTGCTATAACTTGCAGTAAGGACTGGGGCACAGAGTGGTTGGATAACTTGGGCAGGTTCTAACATCTGTAAGTGATGGTCAAACAGCCTCATCGGAGAGCCCATCTTCTTAATCACTAGACTATGGGGCATCCCCTGTAATCAATATTTAACTCCTTCTAGTTCTATGCCAAGGATGCTCCCCAGGAGTCTCAGAATTAGCTTACACAGGCTCACTCACAACCAGCACACTCAAAAGGGTCAATTACACATATGTGTTTATCTTGTTATGTCTCCCAGAGCCTCAAAAAAGGAAGCCTAAGGCCACTTACATCTATTCTGTTTGGGCTCGTAGTGGTTGGTTTCTGGATAAACTAGATCATATCCTGCCCAGAAGGTCTGGTCAAGCCCAGCTATTTCTCAGATGTCTTTATTGATTTTTGTATTGCTTCTGGCTTGTTTTCAGCACATCACTTTAGTGTCTTACCTGACAGCCCTCTGACCTCTTCACTATTGAATTGTTGTTCAGAAATGTACTCACTTGTCCTGCCTGCACAATAGAGCTGCATTTCTACAGTATTCTGATCAGCTTGACACTTTAAAGGGGGTGATCACATAGGTGTGGAAAGTTTCCTTGGCCATAATTTACTAATACTTAGCAAAATGGGTTTCAGAATAAGAAATGCAGTATTAAACACCGTATCATTTTATTTCATCTATATTAACTGACTTAGTTTGATTACTATGTATTAGTGAGTATTTGCTAACAAGCCAGTAAAGTACTAGGAATACACTGGCAGATTAAAAAAAATATATAGTGCTCTTAAAAAAGATATAAGCTAATGGGGAAAATTTCATTTAATAAGCACCTTAGATAATTTTCTAGCATAGTATAAGGTCAAGTGTTGGAATCAATGTTGCAAACACTGTGTAGAATTGGAATTAAGAGAAGGTTTATGGCTGTGGACAGGAATTGATGGTGACAACTTTATGAAAATGTAAAGATATGTGGTCTACTATGGAAAGCAATATGGCAGGTAAAGAGAACCTAGATTCAAATTTGGATTTCTCCGTTCACTAAGGAAATGGCTTTGGACAGGTTACAGGATTTCTATGGCACTAATTTAAGTATATGTAAATTTTTAAGATCAGTAGTATTTACCTTATAGAGTTAGTTGTGATCAGGATTATGGTGAATACTATATGTGAAACTTTAATTTAGTGATTAGACACCGAAGATATTGTGTAACTACCCCCTGGATCATATTATGAAGCATGGATGATTATTGCATGGGAAGATGGAGGAGAAAAGAATTTCAGGAAAGGAAATAGCATCAGCAAAGGCCAGGAGCTGGGAATGAGTATGGCATGTGCCCAGAAAGGAGAAATGGCCTGCTCAATGGAATCTACAATAGTCTAGTACTATTGAGCATCTATCAGATACTCTCACTTTTGGACAAAAAGTAAAACTATTTGCTTTTGGACAAAAAGGATCAAAAATTCCACCATGTCTCCAAAGAGAATTCAATCCCACTCTCACTTTGAAGTGTTGATTTTCATCTGCACAGCACATTGCTCTATTACCATTCCTGCCAGTCTTCCAAGAGATGCTCTCACTTTCTTAATGCAGGTTGTTATCTCCTTGTCAAATGATACCTCAATGCAAGGATCATTCCCAAGTTACACGGATACAGATACAACTTTTAGCTTCGGACTTTTGATAGGCTAGCAATCCAAACGCAGAACAAAGTGTAATATATGCTTCTGTCTTATCTGCTCTGTGGTACAAGGAATAATTTCTTTTCATTTTCATGAGATTGTCTCTCTGTTCTTTTACAGGAGATTTTATCAGCAGCTACAGTGAGATGTTCAACAACGAAGTTAGACTCTATTTGAGCTCTTCCATAAAGACATGGAGACAAATATCAGGCTTGCTGAATAAAAAGTAGGGAGGGCTGAATGGCAACAATCTCTAATCTCTTCATATTAGAAAAAAATATTCCTTATTCCTTTCTGCAAACAGGACAATTCTCCCATTCCATTTGCATGGAGTCTGTACTGTGGAGATACAGTCAAATAGCCTATGAGAGAAACAGTGTTGGTGTTCTCAGAAAAATACCGTGAGCGCCTCACTCTTTTATCTGAGAAAGTCATAATACCTTCAGAGAGTCACATGGCTAACAGGCCCTCCCAGCCAGGCTTTGCTTTAATCCCTTCTAATCCTCACTGCAGCCTGTCTCCTCAATGTTATTCTTCTCTTTCAGACCAAAGTGCATAGAATGTGTAGAACCCTCTGTACAGTCTGTAATGCCAGGTATTCTATGCCTCACTGACCCATGCCACTGAGATACTTACTTATCCTCCACTTGACTACAGTGGCTACAGAGAAAGGGAGGTGTGTTACAAACTGCTGTTTTGACTTGCATGGGCTTAAAGAAAGACAGAGCAAGGTTTTGTGGCTCCACTCATACAATCTGGGACTTGCTGGAGAACAGATAGAGGCAGACGGCTTTCAGTCACCCCTGGCTTAAGATTCAAATACTTAAGATGAGCTCATTTTGCTACATTAGACCTTGTCTATTTAATGGTAAAACATTCACAAAAACAAACAAACAAACAAACAAACAAACAAACAAAACCATGCCAACGAATCCTTTCAAACAGTAAGATTCTGGAGTCATGTTGACAAAGAGTCATGAGATTGTGTGAAATGTTTACTTTCTCTTGGGACATGCTGGCATTCCACAAAGAGGTGGTAACTCTTATGATGGCTGAGTAGATGAAAAATGGAAAGCATCCACCCTCTTTAGCTTCTGACTGGCAAATGTCTGCCTGCAATGCTCTCAGGCTTAGAAGGCCTCAAGCAGCCAGTGCTTGGTCATGGTGGGTTCCATTCTTTTCAGGCACTGACGGCCCTCAATCTATGCAGACTATTAGGGTGCGACAGCAGTGTCCACAGAATAGGACATGCTCACAGGCAATAGCAGAGACACAGTGGGCCACCCTGCATTAGTGCCACCCTTGAGCACTGAAATCCCATTTGTAATAAATTCTATTTTGAATAAATTCATACATAAAAAAAAAAAAAACATCTGGCTTGTTGGTCTTCTTATACACCCTTCATGAGAGAAGAAGAGGGACTGGTCATGCAACTGAATATTTGGAGTATCTGAATACTGTGTCAGTGTCTGTGCTTATCCAAATCCAATTTCTGTCAAGCCCCCAAACTTCAAAATTCTGTAGCCAAGGAAGACTGGAAAATGTATAAGTCATGATTTTGCTCCTGGGTACTTAGCCACAGTGATGAGGTGCTTAGCATCCTATACCACCTGCATTCTAATGGGCCATAAGCTATTCTGGTTTTTCTGAGGCTTTGCTGAGACTAAAAAGGATAAGCGGCATGCTCCATGCTTAGTATTCAGGACTGAGAAGAACTGCGCTATAAGCCATCTCTTAGGCTTTCCTGTCAGCATAGACATGGGAGGGGGCGCTATATTGGATAGTTTTGGAATAGAATCCAGAGTGATCATGAAGAAAGAGGCCACAGGCTGGTTAATGCCTGTGGTGCTCACGACATTTGTTTTGGAATGTCTCATTGTTATAGTCCTGAGATGATTGTAACTACAATGGTTATGGATAATACACAGAGAGGGTAGAGCTCACATGAGCCTTATATAGCTGATAGCCATGCTCTTTGTTCTCAACTTCTTATTATGCTTCAAACTGCCTACCAGCAGTTAGACACAACCTTTCTGATGCTGTGCTTGTTCTAGAAGCATACTAGGGGAAGAGCTGACATCTGACAGCACAGATCATGTGAGATTTATAAAAGTGACTGAAGTCACATGCAAGAAGTAAGCTTTGCATTTGACATTCAACGGTGTTACAAAAAGTAATTTTTTAAATGTTTATTTATTTTTGAGACACAGAGAGAGACAGAGTGTGAGCCGGGGAGGGGCAAAGAGCAGGGGGGCAGGGAGACAGAATCTGAAACAAGCTCCAGGCTCTGAGCTGTCAGCACAAAGCCCAAGGTGGGGCTAGAATTCACTAACTGTGAGATCATGACCTGAGCCAAAGTCAGACACTTAACTGACTGAGCCACCCAGGTGCCCCAATTTTTAATGCAAACTGAAAAACAACTTTCAACACACTTTTCAAAACAAGTTGACATCCTAAAGCATCTCTCTTACAACCTTATACTAATTTTTGTTACATTCATGCCACAAATGACATTGAAACATTTGTTAGATATTGACTACAGAGAGTAGTTTATAGAAAGCAGACTTTGGGTTGAACCTAGAACTAATCTCTTAAATTAGTCTTGGAGTTTCTTGTCCCATTTTAAACTGGAACTAGGTAATGGTTACTTTGCAAAAAAAAAAAAAAAAAAAAAGAGAACAGGATATAGTTTCTTAATAACCAGCATGACATTTTTATTCTTCTCACTAGCCCTAAGTTTCTTTTTGTTGACACCCACGGGAAAACAGTGTTGTCTCTCAGATTAACAGTTGGGCATAAATGAGTCTGCAATTCTGGAGAGCTACTTCTCCTTCAAGCTTTCTTGTTGACTCATGTAGGGAGGCCCAGAGCATAATCAAGACTAATTAAGTTTTCTTACTGTTCTGAAAACTCTTGCTCTCTGGAGGAAGCAGGAAAGGTAGGCCTCATAGAAATTCTTTTCTTATTTCTTCCTGTGTTAGCTATGTCTTATAGCAACTTGAGACTGGGGACCAACTGTGTAAAAGTCCTAACTGTATATTCACATTTGTCATCTAAACCTTCTTTCAGTCAGTAAAAATTTACTGAGTGCCTATTATGTGCCAAGTATTAGTTTTTGACACTATGGCTGGAGGGATAAAAGAAAAAGACAAAAAATCTGAGCCTTCGTGGGATTTTTATTTCAGTAGGACAGACAGACAATAAGCAAAAAGAGTAAGTAAAATATGTACTAATAAATAATGTTAAGTAGAGAAAGAAAAGGGTCGAGCATGATAGGGCAGGAAAAGATTCTTGAAGTTTTAGGTAGGATATTCAGGAATAATCACTCAGAAAATTTTTGAGTAAGTATTTAAAGGAAGTGAGGAAGCAAGCCATGCAATTATCTGGAGAAAGGGCATTCCAGACAGAGAAAATGGCAAGTGCAAATCTGCTGAGAGGCAGCATGTTCAGGAAATAACAAAAACACCAGTGTGCTCAGAGCAGAGCAAGTAATAGCAGAGTAGGAACAGAAGTCAACAGTCACAACATGTAGGCCCCTGGAAACTATTGTGATGACTTCTGCTTTTACTGAGCAAGATCAGAAGCCAGGAGAGGCTTTTAAGCAAAAGTAGTTGCATCATCTTACATTTTAATAATCCCATGCAGGCTGATGTGCTGAAACCAGACTACATAAGGAGCAAGGATGGGGGACTATGTAAAAGGCTACTGCAATAATCCAGTCAAGAGATCACAGGTTTTATCCCAGAGTATGGACTTGAAAGACAGTATGGACTTGAGAGACAGGGTTGGATTCTGGATATATGCATATACACCGCTTTAGTGAAATTAATACTAGGTCAAGCAAACACCTACAACAAAGTCCTTATAAACATACATAGGGTACACAGAATATAAGATGCCCTCTGCAAACGTGCAGTGAAAAGATCTACATATATTCATATTCATTCCTTACAGTCACTTATGTTCTCTACTCAGATTGCATATTTATTCTTAGTTATCCCATTACAAGAAACATCTTGATTCAAACAAATTTGATGACTTAAACTTCAAGTTCCTTAGGAAAAGCATATTCTATATACACATAATTTTAGAATACATTTTCATACTTAAGTGTAATTACTCAAAGGAAATTCACCATTCCCATCTAATATTCATACTAGCTATAATATTTCTCCCATGACAGCTATAATTTGTGAAAAGTCTAAAACTCTGGTTCTCTTATGCTATACCTGTCATAGTAATTAGTCCTAAACAAAATATTCAGAAGTCACCTCTTGCAGAAGTTAGCTGCCTCACCTAAGGTTGCATCCCCTCCCTTTTGCAGGGTAGACCACATCCAGTGACTGGCCCATGAAGGGTACAAAGACATGGCCCCCCTGCCTTGATTCATAGGTCTGAAGGGCCATGCTAGCTCCAGAGCTCCCTGTGGACTTGGCCAAGGTCTTTTTTGCTGCCATATCACAGTTCAGGTTCTCGTACTGCCCATCCTGCCTTTTCTACTCCCTCACAGGTGTTGTTTCTGAGAACATTCACCTAATAAACTTATTGTATGTAAATCTCTGTCTCAAAGTTTACAGGGACCCAAACTAAGACCTCATCACCTTATTTATTCAACTGTTATTTAATAAAATTTAATAGTGAAGCCATACATACAAAGTTTCAGCCACTTAAAAAAATGAATACACAACAAAAGGAATTGACAACTATTCTAAATTTTAATTCTGATGTAATCTCCAAATTGCTTACTACATCAGTTTGTTACTTATTTTAAGGAAAATGTTTTTAAAATAAGCAGCTAACTTTCAAGGGAATATGTTTTGCCACTGTACAAAATATATTCCCTACTCTGCAAATTACAGAAAACATGCAGAATTTTTAAAATAGTTGTCCTTAGACATCAGAAATATATGACATAATTACTTGAGAATGCATGTATCTTGGAAGGTGATTAAGGCAGTTATATTTGAAAATTTTCTCTAAGTTCCTCAACTACTCAGCCATTAATGAAATGAACACCTTCTCTCTCTATAGTCAAGTTCAGATCTGTTAAGTGTATGTCCTCATAGGTGAATATGATTAGAAGTGCTCTCATAACTGTGGATTCTTTCACAAAGTATTTTAAACAAAAAGAAACATTGCCTGCCATTGGAGACATCTGTATGCCACTGTCAGTTCATCTCCCTGGAAACAGGAGAGAGGTTTATAATGTAATGTATTCTGGTAATAGCAGTCACCCTGGTAATGTATGACATAGATATAGCAATTCTAACTATGCACCACAAAACACTTTATATATGCATTAATAAATTCCAATAAAATTGAAATACAGTCAGCTGGAATTCTTTCTTTTCTCATTTGTTTAACAGGACCTCAAGATCAGAGATTCATATTCTCATTCATTCTCTTTCTCTCTCTCACCAACCCTCCCTCCCTCTCTCTCTCTTTCCTTCCCCGCCATCCCATTTTGGTTTGGGTTTGGGAGTGATTTCTACTTTCTCTAATGTTTTTATAAAAACCAGGTAAACAGATTGTTCTTTTGGGTACTGAGAAATTATTGCATGATCACAACAAATCAGTATAATGAAACACATAAGTAACCTGAGACTAATGTTATGGGAATAGTTCATTGTTGATAAAAGATTTAACTTGTCATACTTGGAGATATATCATTGCATTTTATAATGTTAGAATTAGAAATAATTTTTTAAATTACCTATTTCAAATTGTTATGTTTCAGAATAAAAAAGTCAAGCCAAATAAGATAAAGTTATTTCAAGGTCACAGAGCTATTTGTTGTATAATACCAGAAATTCAAATTCAACCTTTCAGGTTGATGAACTGAACACAGTTTTAGCCTTATTCTATCTCAATATACCACACAGCAATGGAAAAGACCTAAGAAGAAGTGTAACTCTGTAATTATGCTAGGAATCTAAAGAAGGTATTATCAGTGGAACAGAAATGCTGAGAAATTTCTGGAAGATATAAGTGGATTCTATCTTAAATCTATTGGTATACATTTTAAGAACACTTGTCTCTTTCTTGGCCCCATTCAGTGAACCCACCAAGCAGGACCTCCCTGGTTAGAATAAAGGAGGTGGTTCTCCTGTTTATTTTGCTGCTACCCAGTAAGTAGATTCATATGAGTGAGAAATAGATCATTCTGACAGTTTATCTTATTGGGGAAGGTTTTTATGAAGACTTTAAAAATCGTGACCTGGATAACCTGTGAGCTGAACTGGGTACTTGGAAGTTCCTCATGTGCTTCCCTGTCCTTGGAAGGTGGGTTCTGCTTGATTTTCCCCCTCCCAGAGATTGCTACCAGGACATAACCTTGAGATAGTGATGTGCTATTGAGAACACCTGAAGAGTTTACTAACTAAATTCATTAAAGCCTCTACATAAATCTTTAAGATTTGGCAGGTGGGTACAGGGACCCACTCATGTTGCTGCCACCTAAGACATCCCTCATGTGTAAGTTCCATTTGTTTGTTAAAACCACCACCTACCAACCAAGAGTAGACTGCCTCTTACTTTGGTCTCTACTTGCCCTCTAAGTTTGGGATCCAGTTTCAGATTACACCTGGAAGCTCCCAAGGAAGTTATGAACCAGCACACCCTAAGAATAAATCTAGGTTCACTATGACAATTCAATGTACCCACCTGGAGCCACACTGTCTGTGTAACCAACTGGGACTCATAATCATACTCACTGTAAGATCTTGAATATTTTACTTGCTTCCTTGGAGACTCAATTTACTTATCCGTAAAGTGCTACTAATATACCTACTCATGCAACTATAATTATGTGTTTTTATTATTCCTTATCCAAGTCTCAACATAAATACTAAAGAGACATTTTCAAAAAATAGCAGATGGACTCATGAGTTCTTAAACCAGAGCAAAACACTCCACATTCTAAAACAGGTATAGAAGAGTATCAAAAATGTGTGAAGCTGCTAAGAAACTCGGCATTTAGAAGTAATAACTGTATTTTTGTGTATGGTATAAGAAAGTGGTCTAGTTTCATTCTTCTGCATATTGCTATCCAGTTCTCCCAGCACAATTTGCTAAAGAGACCGTCTTTTATCCATTGGATACTCTTTCCTGCTTTGTCAAAGATCAGTTGGCCATACATTTGTGGGTCCAACTCTGGGTTCTCTATTCTATTACATTGATCTATGTGTCTGTTTTTGTGCCAATACCATACTGTCTTGATGATTACAGATTTGTAATAGAGGCTAAAGTCTGGGATTGTGATGCCTCCTGCTTTGGTTTTATTACTTTGGCTATTTGGGGCCTTTTGTGGTTCCAAACAAATTTTAGGATTGTTTATTCTAGCTTTGAGCAAAATGCTGGTGCAATTTTTATTCGGATTGCATTGAATGTGTAGATTGCGTTAGTAGTATTGACATTTTAACAATAATTATTCTTCTAATCCATTAGCATGCACTGTTGGTGGGAATGCAAACTGGTGCAGATGCTCTGGAAAACAGTGTGGAGGTTCCTCAAAAAATTAAAAATAGAACTACCCTACAACCCAGCCATACATAGCACTACTAGGAATTTATCCAAGGGATACACGAGTGCTGATGCATAGGGGCACATGTACCCCAATGTTTATAGCAATGCTTTAAACAATAGCCAAATTATGGAAAGAACCCAAATCTCCATCAACTGATGAATGGATAAAGAAGATGTGGTTTATATATACAATGGGATACTACTTGGCAATGAGAAAGAATGAAATCATGCCATTTGCAGTAATATGGATGGAACTGGAAGGTATTATGCTTAGTGAAATAAGTCAGTCAGAGAAGGACAGATATGTTTTCACTCATATGTGGATCTTGAGAAACTTAACTGATGACCATGGGGGAAGGGAAGGGAAGGGGAGAAAAATAGTTACAAACAGAGAGGGAGGGAGGCAAACCATAAAATACTCTTAAATACAGAGAACAAACTGAGGGTGGATGAGGGGTGGGAGAGAGGGGAAAATGGATGATGGGCATTGAGGAGAGCACCTGTTGGGATGAGCAATTGAGCACTGGGTGTTGTATGTAAGCAGTGAACCACAGGAATCTACCCCAAAACCAAGAGCACCCTTTACACAGTGTATGTTAGCCAATTTGACAATAAATTATATCAAAAAAAAAAAAAAAGAGGCGATAGCTATAAAGAACAAGGGTAAAAAATGCAATGATGTCCAGAATAACTCATTACAAAACTATCTTCCAAAAAGGTGAGATAAGGAGGCCACTCCCCACCCCCACATATAAAAAGAGCTGACTGTGGACTTTGTCCTCAGGATAGAGCCAAGGAAACATTATCTAAATTGGAGGCTAATTTAATTGATCTGAGGTAGGGCTTAAACTCCCAAATCTTTAACAGCTCTCTGGGTGACTGTGAAGTTAAAGGCTATTTTCCAAGCTAATAGTTCTCAAAGTGTGGTCTCTAGGAAAGCAGCCTCACCATCATTTGAGAATTTATTGGACATGGAAATTATCTGACCCTATGCTAAATCTGGTAAATTGCTAACTATGGGTATGTAGTCCAGCAATTTGTGTTTTTTTTTTAAATTTTTTTTAACGTTTTTATTTATTTTTGAGACAGAGAGAGACAGAGCATGAATGGGGGAGGGTCAGAGAAGAGAGGGAGACACAGAATCGGAAGCAGGCTCCAGGCTCTGAGCCATCAGCCCAGAGCCCAACGCAGGGCTCGAACTCACAGAACATGAGATCGTGACCTGAGCTGAAGTCAGACGCTTAACTGACTGAGCCACCCAGGAGCCCCATGCAATTTGTGTTTTAATAAGCATTTGGATAATTCTGATGTAGGCTAGTTTAAGAACAACTACTCTTAGTAAGGTGGAGAATTTAATTTAGAGGACTCTTATTGACTTGGAGATTTAGGCCAGAGCCTAAATTGGAAAACAATATGATGTAACTCCAGACTTCTATGATAAGGAAAAAATATGGGGGAGGGAGGGATAAAAAGGATACAAGATTAACTTTATTCAGATAAAATAAATGATTTACTTTGATAGCACCAAGTATTGTTAGTCAGTGTCAACTTTCCCATTTAAAAAAAAAAAAGATGCCAACACAATCAGCTGTGTGACCAAAAAAGACTCTTAACAACTTATATATATTAAGTTAAAAAGTTAGATTCAAAAGAATCCAGTTACAAAAGTTTTACATCTGAATAAATAGTATTTTTTTAAGATGAAATTTATTGTCAAATTGGTTTCCATACAACACCCAGTGCTCATCCCAACAGGTGCCCTCCTCAATACCCATCACTCACCACCCCCTCCTACTCCCCATCAACCCTCAATTTATTCTCAGTTTTTAAGAGTCTCTTATGGTTTGTCTCCCTCCCTTTTTTTTTCCTTCCCCTCTCCCATGGTCTTCTGTTAAGTTTCTCAGGATCCACATAAGAGTGAAAACATATGGTATCTGTCTCTGAATAAATAGTATTAGAAACAACATCTTACATACAAAACCCAGATTTAATCAAATAAAAATATATATTTGACTATATGAATATCTTCAATGTCATCTACAGTGACTAATGTATTAAAAGAAAATTATCAAGGGGCAAGAATACAGACAAATCAGAAGAAAAGAAATCCAAATGATGGAACTAGAGGGTATTATGCTAAACGAAACTAGAGAAAGACAAATATCATATGACTTCACTGATATGAGGACTTTAAGATACAAAACAGATGAACACAAGGGAAAGGAAGAAAAAATAATATAAAAACAGGGAGGGGGACAAACATAAGAGACTCTTAAACATGGAGAACAAACAGAAGATTACTAGAGGGGTTGTGGGAGGGCGGGTGGCTAAATGGGTAAGGGACATCAAGGAATCTACTCCTGAAATTGTTGCACTATATGCTAACTAACTTGGATGTAAATTTAAAAAAGAAATTTAAAAAAGATTTAAAAAGTAAAAGAAAGAAATCCAAATTATTTTTATGAATAGTTACCTGATCCCACAGGTAGCCAGGGAAATGCTAATTGAAACCATATTCTACCTTTAAGATTGACAAAAATTAAGAACTGTAAGAACAACAATCCAGAAAAAATCACAACCCAAAAATCAGAAATGAAAGAGAAGATACAAGTTATACCACAGAAATAAAAGGATTATCAGAACAGCACAAAAAAAAAAATTGCACCAAAAAACTGGACAACCTGGAAGACATGGGTCTTAGAAACATATCATCTTCCAAGACAGAATCAGGAAAACAGAAAATCTCAACAGACTGATTACTACTACTAAAATTGAAATTATAATTTAAAAACTCCCAACAAACAAAAGTCCAGGACCAGAAGACTTCATAGGTAAATTCTATCAGACACTTAAAGATAAGTTAATGCCTACTCTTCTCAAATTATTCCAAAAAATAGAAGGAATGCTTCAAATTTATTCTATGGGGCCAGCATTATTCTGATACCAAAACCAAAGGCACAACAACAACAAAATTACAGATCAATATCCTTGATAAATACAGACACAAAAGACCTCATAAGAATATCAGCAAACCAAATTTGACAATACATTAAAAGGATCATTCACCAGTATCAAGTAGGATTTATTCCAGGGGTGCAATATCCACAAATCAATCAAAGTGATACATCACACTCACAAAAAAAGAGATTAAAAAAAATATGGTCATCTCAAAGAGGAAGAAAAATCATTTGACAAAGTTCAACATCTATTCATGATAAAAATTTTCAACAAAGCGAGTTTAGAAGGAACATAATAAAGATGATATATGACAAACCCACAGCTAATGTCATACTCAATGGTGAAAAGGAGAAAGCTTTTCCTCTAAGATCAGGGACAAGCTAAGGATGTCCATCTTGCCAGTTGTATTGAATATAGTACTGGAAGTCATAGCCATAGCAATCAGACAAGAAAAATAAATAAAAGGCATCCATATTGGTAAGGAAGAAGTAAAACTTTCACTATTTGCAGATGACACGATACCATATATAGAAACCCCTAAAAACTTAGCAAAAATGCTCTTAGAACTAATAAATGAATTAGAAAAATAAAATATAATACCATTGAAGTAATAGAATAAATTAACTCAGCAAATTTTCAAGATATAAAATTACAAAGAAATCTGTTGCATTTCTACAAAAAATAATTAATTAGCAGAAAGACAAATAAAGAAAGCCACCTACACTTGCATCAAAAAGAATAAATGGGGTGCTTGGGTGGCTCAGTTGGTTAAGCGTCCGACTTCAGCTCAGGTCATGATCTCGCAGTCCGTGAGTTCGAGCCCCACGTCGGGCTCTGTGCTGACAGCTCAGAGACTGGAGCCTGTTTCAGATTCTGTGTCTCCCTCTCTCTCTGACCCTCCCCCGTTCATGCTCTGTCTCTCCCTGTCTCAAAACTAAATAAACGTTAAAAAAAAAAGAATAAAAAGCTAAGAATAAGTTTAACCAAGGAGGTAAAAAATTGTATTCTGAAAACTATAAGACATTGATGAAAGAAATTGAAGACAACACAAATAAATGAAAGGATATACCATGCTTATGGATTGGAAAAATCAATGTAAAAATATCCATCCTAGTCAAATTTACAGATTTAATGCAATCCATTCCTCTTAAAATATCACTAGAAATTTTCAAAGAACTAGAAAAAATTATTGTAAAATATGGAAACACAAAACATCATAAGTAGCCAAAATCAGCTTCAGAAATAATTTTCTTCTATGTCACCTCAAGCAAGGCAAACAACAGCATAAACAATTGGTACTTTGTGAAACTAAAACATTTTGCACAAAGAAACCACTAATAAAATGAAAAGGCAACCTAGTGAGTGGGATAGAATATTTGCAAATGATACATTTGATAAGGCATTAGTTTCCAAAATATATCAAGAACTCATACAACTCAATAGCAAAAAAAAAAAAAAATCAGTCTTATTAAAAAATGGGCAGAATACCTGAAAAGACATATTTCTAAGGAAGACATAGAGATGGTTAGCAGGCACATGGAAAGATGCTTAATATCACTCATCAGGGAGATGTAAATAACAACTACAATAAGATATCACCATGTATCTGTCAGATTGGCTAGTATCAACAAAACAAGAAATAACAAGTGTTGGCAAGGATGTGAAGAAAAGGGAATCTTTGTGTACTGATTATGGGAATGTAAATTAGCACAGCCACTGTGAAAACAATATGACCTTTCCTCAAAAATTTTAAAATAGAAATACTATAAATTCCACTGATTCCACTCTTTGGTAAATACCAAGGAATATATATATACCACTTCTTGGTAAGTACCAAAGAATATATATACCACTTCTTGGTAAATACCAAAGAAAATAAAATCACTTATTTCAACAGATATATGCACCCCAATGTTCATTTCAGCATTATTTATAATAACCAAGATATGGAAGGAACCTACATGCCCATCAAAAGATGAGTAAAGAATATGTGGATGCACACACATACACAATGGAATATCAGTCAGCCATGAGAAAGAATGAAATGTTGCCATTTACGACAACACAAATGGACCTGGAAGGTATTATGCTAAGTGGAATAAGTCAGACAGAAAAAGACCTATAATTTTACCTACATGTAGAATGTAAAAAACAAAACAAATGAACAAATAAGCAAAAACAGAATCAGGCTCATAAATACAAAGAACAAATTTATGGTTGCCCGAGTGGAGGTGGTGAGGGGGAAGGCACAAAATAAATGAAAGATATTAAGAGGTACAAACTTCCAGTTATAAAATAACTAAGTCACAGGGATGAAAAGTACAGCACAAGAATTATAGTCAATAATATTATAATAACTTTGTACGGTGACAGATGGTAACTACACTTAATATGGTGAACATTTTATAATGCATACAATTATTTAATCACTATGTTATACATCTGAAAATAATGTGATATTTTATGTCATATACTTCAGTTTTTTTAAAAAGCTGCCATAATACCCAATAATGCTGAAAGGATGTAGAGAAACTGACAATATCAATGTTGTTGATTGGGATTGTAAATTATATAGAAAAAAAACCCAGAATAAATCTACATATCTACTAAAATGAAGTAAAATAAAATACATACATTACAACTAAGAAATTTTATTTTTAGCTATCTACTCTATATGTTAAAAATGCAAATATGTGGGGCGCCTGGGTGGCTCAGTCGGTTAAGCGGCAGACTTTGGCTCAGGTCATTATCTCGCGGTTCGTGGGTTCGAGCCCCGCGTCGGGCTCTCTGCTGACAGCTCAGAGCCTGGAGTCTGTTTCAGATTCTGTGTCTCCCCCTCTCTCTGACACTCCCCTGTTCATGCTCTGTCTCTCCCTGTCTCAAAATAAACAAAACGTTAAAAAAAATTAAAAAAAAATGCAAATATGTAATAATAAGTAGAAGGTATTTTTATTGTAGCATTGCATATAGTAGCAATTTTTTTTAGGTACTTTTTTTAATGTTTATTTTTGAGAGAGAGAGAGAGACAGAGCGTGAGTGGAGAAGGGGCAGAGAGATAGAGGGGGACACAGAATCTGAAGCAGGCTCCAGGCTCTGAGCTGTCGGCACAGAGCCCAATGCGGGGCCCGAACCCATGAACCACGAGATCATGACCTGAGCTGAGGTCGGACACTTAACCAACTGAGCCACCCAGGCACCCCAATATATAGTAGCAATTAATAAAGTAAAACTATCAATGGGGAAATTATAAATATAAACATTTTTACCTCTTCTATGTACTAGTATGCCACTATTTTATTTTAGATAAAATTTATTTTAGATTATGTCTACGACCAGAAGAATAATTAATACTTAAATGAGAAAAAATATGTAATCTCATGTATTTAAGACATTATTCCTAATCTTATACTAAAAACAAAAAAAAATCCTCATATATTTGTGTATATGTGGTTAATTTAGCAGAATTAACTTACTGGAATTATCATCTCCTACCGTCTACACACGCATACACACAAACACAGTCATGTAGAAATTTAAGAAGAAATATAGTAAAGACACATTTAAAAAATGTATTTAAAAATTGAAATTTTCAACTGAAAATACATAAGTAAACATAAAACTGAAAAGAGCTTCAAAACTCAGGTGCTAGAAATAACAGGACACATAGAATGGGGGTAATCAGGGGTTGCAGATAAATGGTTTACAAGCCATTACAGGCAAATATAAATCCTGATGTTGAAGAGCTGTGGAAAAGGAGAATACAAGCTAACAGCCCAAACCTCTCCTGGTGCAGGAGCAGCTCCAGCAGGTGTAATAGTGAGAGACACAAAAGGCTTCCAAGAAGAACTTGATATAGGACCTGAAAAATTCCACCAAATGACTGACTCTGAGAATATACTAAGAAGCTTATAATTCACACAGGGCATAGATGAAAAAGAGAGTCAACCACAAGAAAAAATAATTCTACACTAAAGTAATTAACCAAGACAAAACCCCAACAAGATAATATGAAAACTGATCAGAAATGATGGAACCCATGGGGCCAGATTGACAGAAATGGGAAACCACATTCTAGAAGTGACTTCACATCAGGTAACGTGCAAAGGTAAACAAAATAGCAGCAAAAATGAATTCACTGAAGATAAGCACACACAATGTATAATAATGAATAATACATATAGAAAATACAAAAATTACGACTTCTACATAACTAACATTACTATACAAAACATATAAGGCAAAAACTGACAGAATGACAAGGAATAATTCAACCCATCATTCAAGTAGAACATTTTAAATTATCTTTTAGAAACTGAGATTGAGCATTTGTAAAGCTAGTATGGCTATAGAAGATTTGAATACCACACATTACCATGCTGTATCTATTAGGTATGTTTTGAACTCCACATTCAACTAATTTCCAAGTGCAAATAATAATTTTTTCAAAAAATTAGTCCATAAAGGAGGTCTCCACAAATTTCCTAAAATAGCTATTTTACAGACTGTATCCTATTATTACATGACAATTAAATTAGAAATGGCCAAGAGAGCTATTTAAAAATATGTGTGTGACTAAAATCACACTATTAAATAATACATAGGTTGTAGAATAACTCATAATGAAAACTATGAAAAAATGTACATTTAGAACAAAATAACAAACATCAAAATAGAGCCCAAAATGTGTAGAAGCCTGGCATACAAAGTAGAAATGGAACTAAGTATCATGGAGAAAGGTTAGATATTTAGTAAATACCACAAATAAATTGGATTTCCATATGAAAAAATTAGATTATTATTTAAAAGTATACTTTGAAATGAGATCGAGATATTTTGGAGGCCTAAATGAAAACAAAACAAAACAAAACTGAAAGAATAAAAAGCTTTTGAGACCCTCAGAAGAAACTTACAGAAGACTATTTTTATGACCTTGACACAGTAAAGAACTTCTTAAACAGGACACAAACAGCATAATCAATGAAAGTAATAGGTTGATAAATTTGACAATATCAAAATTTTAACATTCCTCATGACAAGAGACTCCATAAACAAAATTAAAAGACATATTAAAGCCTGCAAGAACAGTTGGCAATATATATAATAGTCAAAAGATTTTCACTCAGAATATCAATGAACTACAAATCAATAAGAAAAGGTCAAATCAATGGAGAAAGTCTATGAAGCTACAATTCACAGAAGAGGAAACCAAATGGCCAATATAGTTATCATATGCTATACCTCATTAACAATAAGGGAAATGCAAATAAAACAATAAATAAATTCCAGTAGTTGCCAAAATTAAAAAGTTCAAATATTCCAAATACCAAGGAAGTTATAGATAACAGGACTCTCATACTCTGTAAGAATGTCAAACTTGACTACTATTTTGCATAGTAATATAGCCAGAGTTGAGGGGGTCTGTTGGAGGGAATGTGTATCTCCAAAACCATGTTCTTTTCTTTACAAAATAAACATAATGCATTTCTTCCAAAGTAACCCATAAACCTAACTTAATACCATATTCACAGGGGCCTCCAAAATATTGTAGCTGCAGGTATAGAAGCCCATCTAAGAGCATGAGCTGAGCTATCATTTTGGTACAGTGGAGCTTCGTAGAAGCTGCCAGGCAGAAAGGAAAACTGATTTGGAAAAGCAGCTCCACTGTCCCTCAATACGTCTACTCTCAGTTAGAGGGTTGTGGCAAAGTATGGACTGCATACTGACTTATAGGAACTGATAATGTCTCCGAAATTTTAAGTCCCACCTTTCTCTTATTTAACTAAGCTGCACTATTGAATTTACTTGTTACAGTCACCTCAAGGTTATTGCTGTTGGTTTCATTTGAGACAATCTTCTTCTAACAATGAATTGGAATAAAAAGTCAACATTTTCCCCAACTTACCTGAAACTCCTCTGATACTCTAGATCAAAGTTTCGAGAAAGGGAATTGAGAGCCACGTATGTATCCCTTCTTTTGCTTTTTTCTCCATTCTCCACACCATAGCCATGCGTTAAATATGGTTAGATTTTCTCTAATTTTCCCCCTCTTCCTATATTATCTTCTCTCATGCCCTGACCATCATAGGTGAAGGCGGATTGTATCATTATAGTATGCAAGCCATCCTATAATCTGAGTCCTTATAATTTGATTCTTAATACAATTAATTAGAATATTCCCTCCATATTATGCCTGGCTTTCAAGTCTGATGTTTTGTTGTAAAATTCTATTTTGAAGGTTAGAAGCTGAAAAGGTAATCACTGAATTCTTGTAACACTTTGTTGCACCACCCCCGTTTTCACACCACCCCCACCCCACACACATAACAACTTCTAGGGAAAAGGATGCCTTGCTCTGATTGGAGAAGAGCATGTGTGAAAAAATGCAAAACAGAAAAGTATACTAACATGTTTCAATGCAGCAGATTCACTTCCTCTGTGTAAAAGTAACAGTTAAGTAGGGCTTTTTCCATAATCCTAGGATCAAAAATTACCTGCTAGGATCAAAAATTGTGGATAAAGTAGCTTCAAGTACTTCACTTTCCAAAGAGACACACTGATGAGAAGTGTCAGAAACCTCCCTTATAGTTTTTTTAAGAGATAACTAAGTAAGCTGCACCACTCCAACCACTCCACTAGCTCCCCTCCTCAACCACCCCAACTTTTAGTCTACGTAAGTGACAGAATGAGGAATAGGAAGCAAAAAAATAAATAATTATTGGAGTTGAAAGAGTCATCAGGAGTGCAGGCTCCACAGGCAAAAGGAAGTGTTCATCCACTAAGTGAAGTTAGTCCATTTGATCTCCCTCTTTCTGGCCCAGAGGTAGATGACACTTTCGTGCTAATTCCCAGGTGCAGAAATGAGAGGGTGGGGTATTTGAGCAGACCACACATCTATCACTCTATGGTGAGGGAGTAGAAAGAATGCGAAGAGTAAAGCATACCCTCTTCTCATGCCCTACATCTGAAACTTGGTTGAAGATGAAGGGAAGAAAATGCTTTACATGGGATATGAGACAGGAATTTTCAACTAAAGACAATGGTCCATTTTGTTCTTACTTGTTGTTTATTTGCTTTAATTGGAAGTGACCAAAAAGTTTTGAATCTACACAAGTTTTTGTTAAAGAATTCAGCAACATAATCTACAAGATATGTAATAGAAGAAAAAATTAAAGATATCATGTTCCTACTCCACTGTGTTTGGTCTATTGAATAAATGGCTATATACGCACAAAACTTGAAAGATTAGAAGACAATACACTGATATAGTGAGAGATATTATTACTTGCTGGTAAAATTATGATTATTTTTGTTTTTATAAGATTCAAAAAGCATAAATGTGCACTGTAATAAACTTTAAAAGTCAAAATATAGCTCTACTCTTTCCAAAAACATGAACCAATGGAAACTAGCATAAGTGCTATGTGTGTATTTTTAAGGTATATTCATTTTTTTTATATTTCTATGAATTTATTTGTATTTTAAGCATTTTTTTCCAATATATGAAATTTATTGTCAAATTGGTTTCCATACAACACCCAGTGCTCATCCCAAAAGGTGCCCTCCTCAATACCCATCACCCACCCTCCCCTCCCTCCCACCCCCCATCAACCCTCAGTTTGTTCTCAGTTTTTAACAGTCTCTTATGCTTTGGCTCTCTCCCACTCTAACCTCTTTTTTTTTTTTCCTTCCCCTCCCCCATGGGTTTCTGTTAAGTTTCTCAGGATCCACATAAGAATGAAACCATATGGTATCTGTCTTTCTCTGTATGGCTTATTTCACTTAGCATCACACTCTCCAGTTCCATCCACGTTGCTACAAAAGGCCATATTTCATTTTTTCTCATTGCCACGTAGTATTCCATTGTGTATATAAACCACAATTTCTTTATGTGTTCATCAGTTGATGGACATTTAGGCTCTTTCCATAATTTGGCTATTGTTGAGAGTGCTGCTGTAAACATTGGGGTACAAGTGCCCCTATGCATCAGTACTCCTGTATCCCTTGGGTAAATTCCTAGCAGTGCTACTGCTGGGTCATAGGGTAGGTCTATTTTTAATTTTCTGAGGAACCTCCACACTGCTTTCCAGAGCGGCTGCACCACTTTGCATTCCCACCAACAGTGCAAGAGGGTTCCCGTTTCTCCACATCCTCTCCAGCATCTATAGTCTCCTGATTTGTTCATTTTGGCCACTCTGACTGGCGTGAGGTGATATCTGAGTGTGGTTTTGATTTGTATTTCCCTGATAAGGAGCGACGTTGAGCATCTTTTCATGTGCCTGTTGGCCATCCAGATGTCTTCTTTAGAGAAGTGTCTATTCATGTTTTCTGCCCATTTCTTCACTGGGTTATTTGTTTCTCGGGTGTGGAGTTTGGTGAGCTCTTTATAGATTTTGGATACTAGCCCTTTGTCCGATATGTCATTTGCAAATATCTTTTCCCATTCCGTTGGTTGCCTTTTAGTTTTGTTGGTTGTTTCCTTTGCTGTGCAGAAGCTTTTTATCTTCATAAGGTCCCAGTAATTCACTTTTGCCTTTAATTCCCTTGCCTTTGGGGATGTGTCGAGTAAGAGATTGCTACAGCTGAGGTCAGAGAGGTCTTTTCCTGCTTTCTCCTCTAGGGTTTTGATGGTCTCCTGTCTCACATTCAGGTCCTTCATCCATTTTGAGTTTATTTTTGTGAATGGTGTGAGAAAGTGGTCTAGTTTCAACCTTCTGCATGTTGCTGTCCAGTTCTCCCAGCACCATTTGTTAAAGAGACTGTCTTTTTTCCATTGGATGTTCTTTCTTGCTTTGTCAAAGATGAGTTGGCCATACGTTTGTGGGTCTAGTTCTGGGGTTTCTATTCTATTCCATTGGTCTATGTGTCTGTTTTTGTGCCAATACCATGCTGTCTTGATGATGACAGCTTTGTAGTAGAGGCTAAAGTCTGGGATTGTGATGCCTCCTGCTTTGGTCTTCTTCAAAATTACATTGGCTATTCGGGGCCTTTTGTGGTTCCATATGAATTTTAGGATTGCTTGTTCTAGTTTCGAGAAGAATGCTGGTGCAATTTTGATTGGGATTGCATTGAATGTGTAGATAGCTTTGGGTAGTATTGACATTTTGACAATATTTATTCTTCCAATCCATGAGCAGGGAATGTCTTTCCATTTCTTTATATCTTCTTCAATTACCTGCATAAGCTTTCTATAGTTTTCAGCATACAGATCTTTTACATCTTTGGTTAGATTTATTCCTAGGTATTTTATGCTTCTTGGTGCAATTGTGAATGGGATCAGTTTCTTTATTTGTCTTTCTGTTGCTTCATTGTTAGTGTATAAGAATGCAACTGATTTCTGTATATTGATTTTGTATCCTGCAACTTTGCTGAATTCATGTATCAGTTCTAGCAGACTTTTGGTGGAGTCTATCGGATTTTTCATGTATAATATCATGTCACCTGCAAAAAGCGAAAGCTTGACTTCATCTTTGCCAATTTTGATGCCTTTGATTTCCTTTTGTTGTCTGATTGCTGATCCTAGAACTTCCAACACTATGTTAAACAACAGTGGTGAGAGTGGGCATCCCTGTTATGTTCCTGATCTCAGGGAAAAAGCTCTCAGTTTTTCCCCATTGAGGATGATGTTAGCTGTGGGCTTTTCATAAATGGCTTTTATGATGTGTAAGTATGTTCCTTCTATCCCGACTTTCTCAAGGGTTTTTATTAAGAAAGGGTGCTGGATTTTGGTATATTCCTAATGAGTTACACTTTTACTTAATTCTGAAGATAAAGAGCAGTGGCAACCAAAATTGTCACTGTAGTGACACCTGGGTGGTGCATTTGGTTATGTGTCTGGCTTTGGTTCAGATCACGATTTCACAGTTTGTAAATTCGAGCCCCGTATTGGGCTCTGTGTTGACAATTCCGAGCCTGGAGCCTGCTTCAGATTCTGTGTCTCCCTCTCTCTGCCCCTTCCCTGCTTGCACTCTGTCTCTCTCTCAAAAATAAACATTAAAAAATTTTAAAAAATTGTCACTGTACATTTAGAAATTATTCTCTGGGGAGCTTGGGTAGTTCATCAGTTAAGCGTCTAACTCTTGATTTCGGCTTGGGTCATGATCTGATGGTGTGTGCTATCAAGCCCTGTGTCCCCCTCCCTCTTTGCCCCTTCCTGGCTTGCTCTCTCTCAATCTCAAAAATAAATGAATATTGCTTTTTAAAAAATAAATTATTTTCTGAACACCAAAGTGAAACAAAATCATAGGACTGATTAGAACCACAAGTTGATGAAGAGAAATAAAAGGGGTTGCAATCCTTTCCCTTTACATCCTAGAGACCTGCTGGATTTCTTTATGATTTAAGATAATCCACCTGAAGGGGGACCTGAGGCTCAACAGAGCTTCAAGCAGGACACAGGCACTTCCTATCTCCCCATGCTACAGTCTCACTCCTACTGTCTTCAAAAGTCTCCCTATCTTGGGCACACCAGGTGCCTGTGAATAAACGACTCATGTCAGCCAGAAGCCTCTAGCACCCCTTTCTGAAGAAAGGTCATTAATGCAATGTTTTCATGGAATGAGATCATTCCCTGACATCAAAGTGCATTTCTGTTTTCATAACCAAAAGGGCTCTCCTTGATATTCTTATTGCCACAGACTAGAAAATATTCAGTGACATCAAGTAAAATTTTGATCATCTTAACTCCAAGGACATTATTTCCTTAATTACTATTTTTGGAAATATTATTATTTTCTGGAGTATGGTGTTTCCAGATAGATTATTCTTTATTGAATATTTTAATGCAACTTTATCACTTTTGGTAGGTCTCATACCACCATGCAGGGCAAACAGAGTGGAGAGGGAAACTAGTTTAATGACTGAATTATTATTTTATCTTAAGCTCAAAAATCCTTCGGGCAAAGCTATTGAAAGCTCAAGGCCAAATTAACATGTAATTTACTCTCTTCTTCTTCATTTGACATTAATGTCTCTTTCTTTTAGTCATTCTTATTCTATAATAGCAAATTCTGGGTCACTAAATTAAACAGCAAATTTACTGCTCTCGAACCTATAAAACATAATTAGATGTTGAAAGAAATTTTCATTTTTAAAAGATACAAAGAAAGAAAACACAATTTCACTAGCACTAGCCATTTTATTTATTGAAAGAAACCTGTTGAATTAACCTCTTCTTTTATTAGCCATCATAAACTCAGGTTGGATTTTTTTTTTTTAAGTTTTGCTTTGTACTAAAAAGTCTCTTTGAATCAAGAGGAATCAGCAAACAAACATTTTTGGTACAGACCAATCCTGACCCCAGCATGGGGAAGAGTGGGAAGCAGAAGCCCATATACCTCCCTTCTTCTTCCACTGCTTGAACATACACCTGAAGGCTGTATGACTCTGACAGAATTGTGTGGCCTCTGACATGTGTGTTCAGGCTGCTGGACCTCTCATGCTGAGCAAAACCTCAAGCGAGACCTGCAGGTAACAGAGTTAATGCCTTGGCATTTAAAGATACATATATGGTCCGTTCATCAGAAGTAGGCTCAACAAGGTCACAACTCAAAGCCCAAGAGGGCGGAGGCCTCCGAGAACAGTAGCTTCTCCCTGCCTCTTGGTCACTCAAAGCACCTGCTCTAAGTTCTTTGTCTTTGCTTTCAACAAGTATAAGAAAACCACGGTCCTGTCTAGGGAGAATGTCCCTGGTTCCTGTGAAACATCCCTCTCCCCTAAAGCCAGGTTTAATTGCAAACCTAAAGGCAGTATTATGACAAGAGCCTCTGCATTTTTCTGATAAGGTACAATTTTTCATTTCCCTCAGGTTTTATGATCCTCGGGGATGGGAACCTGCTGAGGATGCAAGTCAATGACCACAGGTGCTGACTCTCTAAGTGCTGATTTTTTTCTGAAAGGAAGGAAGACAAGGAGGGCTAGGAAGAAAGTGTGGCCATGACAACTGATTGGGATATTAGAGGAGGAAAAAAGGCATCTAGATGAACCAGTATATCTCTATCTAACTAAGTGCAAATGAAGGAGAAAGATAAAAATGTTTTGTCACCAAGGCTACATTGCTGGGAAAGGCTTGGTGTTTATATCCGCCTGAAGGTTAGAGTACTAGCATTGCTGCTGCTACTTCTACTACTGTGAACAGTAAAAATAACAGTAGCTGCCATGTACAGAGTGTTAATTTGTGTCCCAGGTTTTTTACATGTATCATCTCACTAATTTTCACACGTTGTTCTGATATAAGCACTATCATCATTCTCATCTTCAAGAAACTGAGACTTGGAAAGATTCAGTGACTTCCCCCAAACCAAAAAGCAAGTAAATAGCACAGCTAGGATCCAGTGCCCTAGTTAAGTGCAAGTTCTCACGTTGCACCTCCTCAGGCTCAGGCTCACCAGCATCACTGAACATCACTGTCCTACTTGGTCATTCAGGCTTCTTAGAGGGAAAAGAGAATGCCAGCCAACTAGCAGATCTGCCCTCTATTCAGAAGTGGCCTCTACTGAATGAGCATCAGTGCCTTACACGTTTGTTATTGTCAAACCTCTTGCCTCAAGTGTGCCTCACCCGTAACACTGCGTATGACTGCTACCCATTAAACATTCAGTCAACATTAGCACATCTCACTTAAAATGAAATCTTTTTATTTTGCTATGTCTTTATCACAAAGAATTCCCAGGCTTCTCTGGTGATTTCTACCAACTCCACCAGTCCTCTGAAGGATGGAGGAGCCTAACTGCAAAAATCTCTCCTTTCCAAGGTTTTAATAGTCACAATGAAATTATAACCCCAGGCCCTGTCCACTCTAAGACACAAAAAGCTGCTTGTCTCTCCCTTATGCTCTCTTCAGCAAAAGTAATCATCAAAAGCAACGCCCCCCCCCAAAAAAAATTCTATCAAACCACGAGAAAATAAGCCAATTAAGTTCTTAACTATTTGGATAGCAGAATATAGTAAACTGTGGGCACAATATTTATATGAAGAATCTTTCAAAGTTTCAAGTTCCAGGTTGAGTTTATTTTCTTAGGGGTGTACATTTCAAATTAAAAGTAGTAAATATTTTTATCACTCCTGTACTAGTTTCAGTGAGAAACTGTCCATAAAATGTAGTCCTTTCCTTGGAATATTTATCTAGCTTTGAATGCCCACAATTCAATAAACAGTACAAATGACTCCATAAAATGTGGACAAACATTTTAACAGGCACTTTATTAAGGATTATACAAATAGGAGCACCTGGGTGGTTCGATTGTTTAAGCACTCAACTTTGGCTCAGGTCATGATCTCATGGTTTGTGGGTTCAAGCCCCATGTTGAGCTCTACATCGGGGTCCATGCTGGCAGCATGGAGCCTGCTTGGGATTCTCTCTCTCTCTCTCTCTCTCTCTCTCTCTCTCTCTCTCTCTCACTTTTCCTGTCACACTTGTGCTTTTTCTCAAAATAAATACATGAACTTTTAAAAAAACATTAAAGAGGGGCGCCTGGGTGGCTCAGTCGGTTGGGCGTCGTACTTCAACTCAGGTCACCATCTCGCGGTCCGTGAGTTCGAGCCCCGCGTCTGGCTCTGGGCTGATGGCTCAGAGCCTGGAGCCTGTTTCCGATTCTGTGTCTCCCTCTCTCTCTGCCCCTCCCCCGTTCATGCTCTGTCTCTTTCTGTCCCCAAAATAAATAAACGTTAAAAAAAAATTAAAAAAAAAACATTAAAGATTATACAAATAGCCAGCGAATACCTGAAAAGGTGCTCAATATCATTAATCATGAGGGAAATGCAAATGAATACTAGTAGTACTCAAAGTAAGACTACCCACCATTAAAATGAAAGATTCTGATAAAAACAGCTAAGGATGTAGACCGATTGGAATTCTCAATTATTTCTAGTGGCAACATAAAATGGTATAACGACTTTGGATAAGGTCTAGAGGTTATTTTAATAAAAGTAAACACACATATACCCTGTGGGCCAAGGGGTATTTACCCAAGAGAAATTAAAATATATGCTCACCAAGAAACGGGCACAAAAATGTTCAAGCAGCTTAGTTATAAGGACCTGGCACTGGACACAGCCAGAAGTGCTTCTACAGGTGAATGGATACACAAACTGTGGAATATTTGCATCATAAAATTATAGTCTGCAATAAAAAATAACAAAATACTGATAATGTAAAATAAATAAATTTTGAAATATGCTGAGTGAAAGAATCCTTATAGAAAGCATATATATGTTCCAATTTATAATAAGGTCTGGTCTGGAACAAATAAAGCTAATATTTAGTGACAGAAAATCAGAACACCAGTTTCCTCTGGGATAGTGGTGGAGGGAACTGAGTGAAAAGGAACCTGAGAGAACTTTCTGGAATAATATTAAAAAATTTTTTTTAATGTTTATTCATTTTTGAGAGACAGAGAGAACAGAGTGTGAGCTGGGGAGGGGCAGAGAGAGAGGGAGACAGAATCCAAAGCAGGATCCAGGCTCTGAGCTGTCAGCACAGAGCCATACATGAGGCTCGAACCCACTGACGGCGAGATCATGACCTGAGCTGAAGTCAGATGCTTAACTGACTGAGCCACCCAGGCATCCCTCTGGAATAATATTTTAGTGGGAATTTGGTTACACAGCTATATGCACTTGCCAAAAATCAGCAAGTATTTAATTATGTGTTTTCCATTGTGTGACAATTTTATCTTAAAAAGACTATTAAAAATGTTTAATTCTCGGGCACCTGGGTGGCTCAGTTGGTTAAGCATCTGACTTCAGCTGAGGTCATGATCTCCTGGTTCGTGAGTTCAAGTCCTACCTCAGGCTCTGTGCTGACAGCTTGAAGCCTGGAGCCTGCTATTGAGTCTGTGTTTCCCTCTCTCTGTGCCCCTCCCCTGCTCGTGCTCTGTCTTTTTCTCTCTCAAAAGTAAATAAACATTAAAAAATTAAAAAAAATTTAATTCTTAAAAGTATTTTTATTTTAAATTTATTTTACAAATATCTAATTTCTATTTAATACACTTATTCTATAAAATGTATTTATACTGAAGAAGTTAAAAGGAGTTGAACTACTATATTCTATTTGCTTTAAGTATATCAAGAAATAACATGGATTGGGAATTAATAGAGGGATGTATGGGTAGATATATGATCAAATAAATACAATAAAACAATGGTAAAACAGTAAGAATCCACTTAAAGTTGTGGTGACTGTCATGTTCTTTCAATTCACATGTCTGAAAATGTACATGACAACATGTTGTAAAAAAAAAAAAAAAAAGAAAAAAATGCTTTAGTCCTTCAGTCCTTACCTATGTGAAATGATTAAAGAGAATGTGTATAATGAGGAAGAAAAGAGAAAAAGAAAAAGTGGGCAAGAAACAACAGCCAACTGGACACAATCTCTCTCTCTCTCTCTCTCTCTAGATATATATTTAATCTCAAATTTCAATTGCTACATGGTGTTTGTCACACATTCAGCAGATATTTACTGAGTTTCTACTATGTACTTGCCTGTGTGAAAGCTGAACAAAAAAACAGTGATTTCAAAAAGCTGAAAGTAAAGGGGCATCCAAAGATTTGATACACATAAAAATTTTTAATCAGTTTCATTCTTCTGCATGTCACTGTCCAGTTTTCCCATTACCATTTGCTCAAGAGACTTTTTTCCATTGGGTGTTCTTTCCTCCTTTGTCAAAGACTGCTTTCTTACTTCATACACAAAAATAAATTCAAAATTGATCAAAGACCTAAATATAGGACAGGAAACCATCAAAATCCTAGAGAAGAAAATAGTCAGAAATCTCTTTGACCTCAGCTGCAGCAACTTCTTACTAGATCTGTCTCAAGAGCTAAGGGGAACAAAAGCAAAAATGAACTCATGGGATCCCATCAAGACAAAAACCTTCTGCATAGCAAAGGAAACAATCAATAAAACTAAAAGACAACCAATGGAATGGGAAAACATATTTGCAAATGACATATTGGATAAAGGGTTAGTATCCAAAATCTTATCAACTCAAAACAAATAATGCAGTGAAGAAATTGGCAAAAGACATGAACACTTTTCCAAAGAAGACACCCAGATGGCTAACAGACACATGTAAAGATGCTCAACATCACTCATCATCAGGGAAATGCAAATCAAAACCACAATGAGATACTACCTTATACCTGTCAGAATGGCTAAAATGAACAACTCAGGAAGCAACAGATATTGGCAAGGATATGGAAAAAGGGGAACCATTTTGCACTGCTGGTCAGAATACAAACTGGTGCATCCACTCTGGAAAACAATGTGGAGGTTCCTCAAAAAGTTAAAAATAGAACTACCCTATAATCCAGCCATTGCACTCCTAGGTATTCATCCAAAGGATACAAAAATGCTGATTAGAAGGGGCATATGTACCCTAATGTTTATAGCAGCACTATCAACAAATAGCCAAATTATGGAAAGAGTCCCAATGTCTATCAACTGATGAATGGAAAAGACAATGTTGTATGCATGTACAATGGAATATTACTTGGCAATCAAAAAGAAAGAAATCTTGTTATTGGCAACAATGTGGATGCAACTAGAGCATTTTATGCTAAGTGAAATAAGTCAGAGAAAGACAAATATCACATGATTTTACACATGTGCAGAATTTAAGAAACAAAACAGTTGGAAATATGGGGAGAGAATAAAAAATAAAATAAGGTTAAAACAGAGAGGGAGGTAAACCATAAGAGATTCTTAAATACAGAGAACAAAGTAAGGGCTGCTGGAGGGGTGGTGAAGGGGTGAATGGGCTAAATTGGTGATGGGCACTAAGGAGGGCACTTGGGATGAGCAGTGGGTGTTGAATCACTAAATTCTACTCCTGAAACCAATATTACATTATATGTTAACTAACTTGAATCCAAATTAAAAAAAATAAACACAAAAATATACTAAAATAAAAATAAACTATTAATTATATTGAAACATTTCTAATAATAATAAAAAAAACTAATGTTTATTAGAAAAAAAATCAGGCACTATCATCATGTAGTATTAATTTTGAACTTGGAATTTGTTTATACTTGAGGAATGACTAAGATTAATCAATAGCACTATAATGTTGGAAGCAATTATATTACAATTAAATATATATATCATAAATAAGTAATTATTCTATCATTTATTATTAGGCCAAAAGACAGGACATCTGTTTAATTACTATTTTAATAGAGTAGTGTTTCCATTTAGGAAGCTAAATTTAAAATATCCTGATAAAATCTTAAGAATTATGACTTTTAAGTAACCTTATTTAAACCTACAGCTTCAACTACTATCAATGATTACCAAATGTGTATTTTTGGCCAAGAGTTCATTTTTGAATTTCAGAAACTTGAAACCATTGTATTGTCAGACATTTCTACCCAGCTATCTCTCAGATGCTTCAAATTCGAAAGATTCAAAATAAAGTTATCTTCTCCCATATAGCTATATGATTAGATTAGGTGACCTGGTTGCATATTAAAAATGGTTGGTTAAGCCCCAACTTCATACTTATTTACTAATAACAGTCAATATCTAGTGCTATTTATCCTAGGTTCTAAAAATATTTAAAAGTTTACTTTTTCTTATAATGAAAAGGCTTATGAAATAAAATTCACAAAATACAGGAAACTGGTAAAGAAAATATAATCACTCATGATTTTACTACACAATTAGTATAATGCTATGTGTTTCTGCAATACTTTTTGTCCCAAAACATAGTTTTACAGGAGGTTTCTTTTTTTCACTTAGTAAAAAATAATATAAATTATTTCTACCCTGATTTTTAAAAATTTAATGTTATATTAGAACTTGTTTTCAATCATGCCATTTGGTCCTTGTAAACACTATTTTTAAATAGCTACAAATTATTTAGTTATCTCATGTTCTAACTTTTACAGATTGCATTCAGGTTCACATCACTTTTTTCCATTTTATAAAAGTTATTTTAATCAGTATCTCTAAAATATGGTTTACAATAAACTACAGATAGCATTCACATTTAAAAATGATTATATCACTTCTATTCTTAAAAACCTATGTGGGATCTCTATATCCAATCCAAGTGGAACAGCAGTGATCTAATCAACCCTCCTGTTAAACAAACAAACAAAACTAAACTAAACCACTAGACAAATATGTAAAACACATTTTTAAACACTGGACATCACAGGACAGCAGAGGACAGTTATGCCTGATAAAGGGAAATCAAAAGATAATCCCTAAACATTAAAAAAAAAAAAGATGGGGGAGGGGGCACCTGTGTGGCTCACTTGGTTGAGCATCTGACTCCGGTTCAGGTCATCATCACAGTTCTTGAGTTCAAGTCCTAAACCAGAAGGCTGTCAGCATGGAACCCACTTCAGATCCTCTGTCCTGGTCTCTTTCTGCCCCTCCCCCCTCATGCTCTCTCTCAAAAATAAATAAATATTTTAAAAAAAGAGGTAATCCTTATGATTGACTGACCTTATTGTTTGTAAAGACTTTCTAAGCTATGGAAACCCAAGCAAACTCTGCAGGTGTTAAAGAATGGAGTAGATGAAACTGAGAGTCTAAGGAATTTAAGGTGCCTAGAGTTTACATATTAAACTACTACAGGGAAGAGAGCTGCCAAGGGAGAGAACTCTGGATATCTGAGCAATGTTCTGATCAGCGCACACATGGAGAGAAACTATCTGAGGATAAGGAATGAACTGTTGCACAGGCTAAGAGGGGAAAAAAGTCTTTGGGGCACAAAAAACTCTTGGAATCATTATTGTTTCCATGAGCTGAAGTGAAACACCTCATAATTCTCAGAATATCAGGTAATATAGAATTTTGTAGGAAATCCTACAAAACCTAAGTAGGAAAAAAGGACTTTGCCTCATTAGCGAGGTGGGGGAAGAATTGTGCTGGCGTTAACTAACATCTGGTCTTATCTGTCACAAATTTAAATCTAAATCCAGAGAGAAAATTGATATAACTATGAACCAGAACAAAGTTCGCGACCATCTTTTATGAATGAAAATTCTTCAGCCACTCGACAAAATAAAATTATGATTTCTGTTGTTTAATAATTACTAGACATGCAAATAGGAAAATATAACCCACACTAAAGAGAAAAATCAATAAATGAAAAAATACATTACATAAGTGATAGAAATTTTAGGCAAGGGCATTAAACAGTTCTTATAACTATATGCCATGTGCTCAAGAAAGTAGAGGAAATACTAAAATATTAAGCAAAAATACAGAAAATATAAAAAAAGACTCAAACCTAAGAGAGGAAAAGTACAATGTTTGAAAAGAAACATGCACTGGATGGGAATGACAACAGGTTTAAAAACAATGAAGGGAAAGGCTAATGAACTTACAGGGTGCCTGGGTGGCTCAGTGGGTTAAGCTTAGGACTCTTGGTTTCAGCTCAGGTCATATCTCATGGTTTGTGAGATCAAGCCCCATGTCAGCAGCATGGAGACTGGTTAGAATTCTCTGCCTCTCTCTCTCTCGCTAAATAAATAAACAAACAAGCAAACATTTTTTTTTTGAAAAAGAAAAAAGGAAAAGGCTAATGAACTTAAAAAGTAGCATAGAAACTATTCAAAATAAATCCAGAAAAAGAGGAGCAGAAAATCTTTCAGCTATGGAAAAACATCAAGCTGTCTAAGACATATATAACAGAGGTCCCCAAAGGATGTGTGGTACATGCAGAAAAATATTTTTTAATGCCCAATTGTTTTCAAATTTGAGGAAAATGCAAACAAATTCAACAGGTTTATTGTACCCAAAGCATAAAAAATACCAAGTAAATAACATTAGGATAGATAGCAATTAAAGTGTTTAAAACCAGTAAAACAACAAAAATCTAAAAAAAAAAGTCTAGGTTAAAGAAGGGGGGAGGATACATATTGTGAACAGGGAAATAAAGACAAAATGACAAATTTCTCATCAGAAGTAATACTAAACAGAAGAGCATGTAACACCTCTAAAGTAGACAAAGATAAAAGTCTACCAATCTAGAATTCTTTAACCAGCGAAGATATATTTCTGAAATCAAGGCAAAATAAAGATTTTTTCAGGTATACAGAAGCTGGTGTAATTCATCACCAGCATACCTACACTACCAAAAGAGAGAGAGAGCGAGAGAGAGAGAAAGAGAGACAGAGATTTCAAGCAGGAGGAAAATGATGACAAATGGAAATCTGGATCTACATGAAGAAATAAAGGGCACCAGAAGTGGTAGATATGTGGGCAAATATAATAATTTTTCTTTAAAATGTAAATGACCCATAAAAGGAAAGGAACAACAAAATGCTAAGAGGCAATATAACATACTAAATATAGTTTATGGCAACAATAGCAAGAAGACCAGGAGGACAAAAATGGGAGTAACTGTTGTAAAATTCTTAACCTCCATGTGAATGATATAAAATTATCTGAAACTAGACTATGATATTTAAAAATGTATATAATAAACCTAAAGCAATCACTAAAAAAATAAAAAACAAACAAGGTGTCTTAACTTTTAAGTCAAAAGGGACTAAATGGAATCTCAGAATATTCAATCCAAAAGAAGGAAAAAATAATGAAAAAGGAACAAAGACATATGGGAAAAGAGAAAATAATAGCAAAATGGTAGATTTTCATTTTACCACATCAGTAGTCGCATTAAATATAAATCATCTAAAACCCCAAATAAATGTCAGAGATCATCAGATCATATAAAAAAATCAAGATTCAACCATAGGCTATCTACAAGAAACCTACCTTAAATATAAAGGCACAGTTACAGTTTGAAAGTGAAAGAATGGGATAGGCACCTGGGTGGCTCAGCTGGTTAAACATCTGACTTTTGATTTTGGCTGTGGTCATGATCTCATGGTTTGTGAGTTCAAGCCGCAGGTCAGGCTCCATGCTGACAATGTGGGGCCTGCTTGGGATTATTTTTCTCTCTCTCTCTCTCTCTCTGCCCCTTTCCTGCTCATGCTTGCACTGTCTCTTTCTCAAAAGAAAAAAAAAGGAAAAGAATGAGAAAAGATGTGTCAAGCTAACACAAATCAAAAGAAACCTGGAGTGACTAAAATAGTATCAGATGATATGAATTTTACAGTAAAGGATATAAAGAGGTGTAGAGGAGGTTGTTGCAGAGCGACAAAAAAATCATTTAATCAAGAAGACCTAAGAAATCTAAAAAATTGCAACAGCAGAACTTCAAAAATACACGAAGCCTAACCAACAGAATTACAAAGAAACAGAAAAATCCATAATCATAGACATTTCAATATCCCTCTCTCTCAATTAATTGATGAGTAGGTAAAAAAACGTTAAGTATAAAATAAGACTTGAACAGCACTACCAACCAATTTGACAAAATTGCCATTTATAGACTTCTTCACAACACCCAAAATACACATTTTTTTCATGTACACACAGATCATTTACTAAGATAGATCATATTTCATGGCATAAAATAAATCTTAGTATGTTTAAAATTATTCAAACAAAACAAAATATATTTTTGACCCAAAACATAATTAAATTAGAAAGAAATAACAAAAGTATCTAAGAAAAAATTATTTGAAAACCAAACAACAGAGTCAAAATAACTCAGGGGTCAAAGGAGAATTAAAAGAGGAAATTTTAAACTTTTTTCAATTGAATTAAAATGAAATTGCAACATAACAATATCTGTGAGATGCAGCTTTAAACATTAAGGGAATTTATAGCATTAAATACCTACACTAGAAAAAGAAGATCTTGACTCAGTAACCTCAGCTTCAACCTGAAGAGAGTAAAAAAAGACTAAATTAGCCAGATAGGGAACAGAACAAAGGAAGTAATAAAGATAAGAGCAGAAATCAACAAAGAGAAAACAAACCATAAAAATAAATCAATAAAGCTGAAAACTAGTTCTGTGAAATTAATATGTAAACCTTTAACCAGAATAACGAGGAAAAAGTGACTGAACATTATCATACATTACAGAAGTGACAACACTACAGATTCTACAGATATAAAACAGGTAAGTAATATAAACAGATATATGCCAAAAAAATTCAGTAACTTAGATGAAATGGACCAATCCCTTCAAAGACACAAACTACCAACACTTACTCAAAAAGAAGAAAATAATCTGAATAGTCCTCTAAGTATTAGGAAAACTGAATTTCCAGTTTAAAACATTCACACATGCATGTGTGCATGTGTGCGCGCGCACGCGCACACACACACACACACACACACACACAAGTTCAGATGGCTTGAGATGTGATGTCTACCAAATTTTAAGGAAGAAATAATACCAAATCTATACAGAAAATTGAAGAGGGACTATTTACAAATTTATTTTAAGAGAACAAGATGACCCTGATATCAAAAGTTGACAAAGATATCACAAGAAGTTTACAAATCAAAATCTCTCATGAAAATAGATACAAATTTCATTATTTTAGCAAATCAAATTCAACAATATATAAAAAGTCTAATACATCATGATCAATTTTGGTTCATCTAGGAAGAACAAGGGTAATTTAACATTTGAAAATTGAGGTGAAAATTGAGGTGTTTTACTATGTCAACAAACTAAAAAAATACATAAAATATAAGCCACAAATTAGGAGAAAGTATTTGCAAATCATATTTCTGTTGAAGGACTCGTATCCAGAATATGTAAAGAACCCTTTAAAAACAATGATAATAGGGGCACCTGGGTGGCTCAGTTGGTTAAGCGTTGGACTGTGGCTCAGGTCATGATCTGGCAGTTCATGAGTTAGAGCCCTGAATCTTGTTCTGTGATGATAGTTCAGAGCCTGGAGCCCGCTTCAGATTCTGTGTCTCCCTCTATCTCTGACTCCCCCACTTGCATGTGCAAGTGCTCTCTCAAAAACAAACATTAAAAAAATTTTTAAATAAAATCAATGATAAGAAAAACGAAAAGTAAATGGGCACAAGATCTGAATAGAAATTTTACCAAAGATGGTACTTCAATGGTAAAAAGGCAAATAAAAAGATGTTCAACATTATTAGCCATTAGGGAAATGCAAATTAAAACCAAAATGACATACTACTACATATCCATTAAAATTGTTAAAATTTAAAACCTGATTATACCAAGTGTTCATGGGGATGTGAAACAATTGGAACTCTCAAACAACGCTGGAGAAAACATGATACACTTTGGAAACACAAGTTGACATTTTCTTAAACACTAAACACCTATCATATTGTCTATGTATTTTATCCCTTAGTATTTACTTAACAGAAGTGAAATTATATTTGTACACAAACACTTATATGGAAATGTTCTCAGCATCTTTATAAACCAAGACAACCCAAATGTCTGCCATGAATAAACAAATGTGGTATACTCATACAGGAGAGTATTGGACAACATCAATGATTATCAAAATATTTATGCTGAATGAAAATCCTTATTTTCAAAAAATGGTTTATTTATTTTTGAGAGAGAGAAAGAGAGAGAGGGAGAAAGAGAATCCCAAGCAGGCTCTGCTCTGTCAGCACAGAGTCCAATGTGGGGCTCAATCCCACAAACCTTGAGATCATGACTGGCACCAAAATCAAGAGTCAGACACTTAATGGACTAAGCCATCCAGGCACCCTGAAAAGCCACCTCTTTTGAAGTACTTACTTTGCTATTTCTTTTATATAAATTTCTAAAAAATGAAAACTAACCTATGGTGAAGAAATACATTACAACGGGCAAGGGGAGACTTTTGGGACGATGGATATACTCATTATGTTGATTGTGTTCATGGTTTCATGGGTATACAGATCTGTGAAAATTTTATCAAATTGTACCTGTTAAAGATGTATGCTTTTTGTTATACCTAATAAAGATTTACACAGTGGGGGTTAGAATGGATAAAGGGAGGAGAAAAGGAAGAAGAAACAACCCCTAGTGCCTACCCAGAGCTCTGAGCATAGGACCTCTTCTTCACATCATATTCATGCCCTTCTGTGTAATGGATCCTCCTGCTCTCTTTGGTTCATCTCTCCCAACCTTCACTCCCATCTACTGTCAGTTTCTTTTCCCACATACTGGACATTCTAGTTTACATTATCTTGGCCCTTGTTATGCTTAAAAACTCCTGCAACTCTTCTTTGTCTTTCATAGCTAAGTGTTAGCTGTACTTTCCAAGATCCTATTGGCGGCTGAGTCAGTTGCCCTGCTGTGCTCCCCTGTAACAACTGGTAGAGCTGCCAAAACATTCTTCACCCTACTTGGTCGCTATTGACTCACTTGTTGGGCTCTCTTTTACTGAGAAATCCCTGAGGAATAAATTGTCTGGTGTATCTCTGTTTTCGCCAATATTTCATACAGTGCCTGTATGTAATTTGTTGCATGAAAAAATGAACATGATTATGTTAATGTATACTCCATTCCACTGATGTCCTTTCAGTGCCATAGAGAGTAGGAGGAAGTCCCAATGGTAGTCATATCTATTATCCCAACATTTGTTTCTTTAAAAATTTTTTTTTTAACGTTTATTGATTATTGAGAGAGAGACACACACACAGAGCATGAGCATAGGAGGGGTAGAGAGAGTGGAGAAACAGAATCCAAAGTAGGCTCCAGGCTCTGAGCTGTCAGCACAGGGCCTGACGTGGGGCTCAAACTCACGAACTGTTAGATCATGACCTGAGCTGAAGTCTGTCCCCTAACCAACTGAGCCACCCAGGCACCGCAATATTTTTTTCTATTATGGGTAAAAAAAGAAAATATTAAAACAAATTCCAGGGCACCTGGTTGGCTCAGTTGGTTAAGTGTCAGACTCTTGATTTCAGCTCAGGTCATGATCTCGCAATTCATGAGATCAAACCCTGTGTTGGGCTCTGCACTGACAGCATGGAGCCTGCTTGGGATTTTCTTTCTTTCTTTCTTTCCCTTTCTTTCTTTCTTTCTTTCTTTCTTTCTTTCTTTCTTTCTTTCTTTCTTTCTTTCTTTCTTTCTTTCTTTCTTTTTCTTTCTTTCTTTCTTTCTCTCTCTCTCTCTCTCTCTCAAAAATAAATAAACTCAAAAAAAAAAATTCTAAATGCATGGGACCATAAAAATGTTTACCATGTCAGAGAAAAACATCTCCCCTCCAAGGTTCACAATGGGTTTCCCAGCCTCATTGAAGAATCATCTAGGCAGCTTTTTTAAAAAAAAAAAGTCCTGATTTTTACCTGTGTGTGTGTGTGGGGGGGGGCAGAAGAAGAGGGAAAAAGAATCTTAAACAGGGTCCATGCTCAGTGCAGAACCCAATGCGAGGCTCGATTGCATGACCCTGGGAACATGACCTGAGCAGAAATCAAGAGTTGGACACCCCACCTATGCTTTCAACAAGCACAGCACTAACAATAATGACTGAGTAAAGTAAATTGCATGAGAAAGATCTAACAACCTGCTTCTCTGTTTTGAGTGCACAGTACTTCTGAACTCTTGGAATCTGCAATTTAGTCTGGCTCACAATTTTACTGTGAGTATCTGACAATCAAGAAACAATTAATTTAATTCTCAGAACAATCTCTGGTGGGAATGATAGAGGAGTGAGGGGAATGCTCTTGGAGGAACAGATGCTTTTCATCAGAATGTTTTTCTGTTTCTCTACTTTGACAGTGTTTAGGAACTATTCACAAAATAGACAAGTACACATTTAATGTAAACAGGTATTTTGTTGACCACTTATGCTTAGGAGCCACATTTTCTGGAATTGGTTGGAATAAACCCAGTTTTAATGTTTCTGCATGATCTAAAATTGAAGATCAGTATGAAAGAAGTTCTGAAATGTCACTGGACTGGATGCTAAATGTAGTCCATTGTGAAATGAATCTGAGAGTACAGCCACTTAAGATATTGTTCTGTGTCATTTAGGTCAGACAGTAGACGCAGAATAGAAAATGCAAGCAAAGAATTTCTTAAGTCAAACCTTTAAAATACAGCTAAGAAAACTTGGGTGAGGATGTGTGAATTTCCAAGCACTCTGGCAAGAGGTGAAAATTAAAATCTAGCTGGTAATTCCCTCCAGAACAGGTTGTTTCTTCCTCTTGAAACATACAAAGAAGAAATAATGTACCCAGTAAAGCCAAATCCTTTTAAAGCTTCTGTTAGTAGTAGGTTCATTTATTTTCCCCCTGAGCAAGCATCATTGGATTCAAATGAAAGGCTTGAGGCATGTTTGGTAGATGATAATAAATGGTGAAGAATTTATCTAGTAAAGTCACAGTGGAAAATCAGAATGGTAAGTTTACTTTTACAAACATTTATTTAATAAGGACATGCACAGAAACCTGAAGGCAAAAAAAGCTGACGGCAAACAATTATGATATACCTGGGGCATCTTTCAACATCTATTTCAAACTGATGTGAGCCAAGAAAAAGTAACAGTAAATGCAATCCTCGTCAGTCGATCATAAGAAACATGAAAAATAGGAACATGAAAATATCACTCATCTCCTCCATACACAGAGATCAGGGGAAGTCTCCCTTGTAGAATCTTATTTTCAGTCATGGTAATAAATCTGAAATAACTGAAAAGAAAACGGCAACTGTCGTAGTCTGAAACACAGCCCTTTATAGCCACCTGTTACCTATTTCTGAATAGTTTCTTGAAAAAAAAAAGTCAATAGCAATTCAACCGTTACATCTATTTCAGACATGGTTACAATATGTAAAGAATATAAATTGCCTTATAATAGAAGATGTGTACATGTTCACAGCTGAATTGCATCAAGCAATAATGGTGGGTGTATATCAATTACTTCCTTTTATTGTGGATCACCTTTGCTCCTGAATTTATGTGCCTCTCAAATTATAGAGGGAAATGTTGCAGAAATAACTCAGGACATCAGGCTTATTCTCTAACAACCAAGTTGAGAGGATAGGTAAAAGATTCTAAATGCTAAAAATCTTTTCTGCAGTGTCAGGAGCAATTCCAGAAGCCTGTACTTTTTGAAACATTTATTCCTTGACCCAAAAGGGATAAAGTGGCAAATTTTAAAACAGCAGCACCTTGGAGACAGTTTTTACAGAGCAGTCTCCTCTTATGTGGCACTATGCCTAAAAACTAGTCTTTCTTTCACCTAAAAATCATGGGCTTGAGGCAGAAGGGGAATACATGACAGATGAGTCTTCAAATAGCTCCCATGCTCTGGGAATGACATCCAGCACTGTGCATACATTATTTACTTTAATATTTGCAACACACCCTGTGTCAAGTGTGATCCTCCATTTATAGGCGAGTACTGAGGTTACGTTTCTCTAGCCCAAGTTCACCCACCCAGTCAGCCTAACCCCAAAGCTGAGGGTTCTTAACTCTGTACCAGTCAATTTGATTCTGGATCCTGTTTGTTTCCAGCATGGTTTTATTCTAGCAGTCAAACATCAGATCGACTTCTGCAGGAAGCCTTTTGTTAGAGCTCCCAGACTACCTTGGCAGTTTCATCTGCCCCAAGCAAATTTCAATGAGAATACTGAACAGTCCTCTCTAGAATGTAAGCCCCTTGGAGGCAGAACCATAGTCACTTTTGCATCCTAAGAAATTAGTAGATGGTCAGCGATGGAGGAAGTGCTCAATAAATATTTGGTGAGTTATAAATGAACTGAGAGAATTGGTTAAACAATTTCCAATCTGTGCTCCATGAAACTCTAGGAATTATTTAGGGTTTGCTTGGTGTGGGGAGAGGGACTGGAAGAGCAGGGAAAGGGTGCTGACCGGGCAGGAGTTCTGGTCTGTACCATCAAGAGAGCCACAGCCAACCCTACATCAGTTGGATTGCTGCTTCTTTTTTTTTTTTTCTGTTGAATTTCTGCACATTGTATTTGAGGAAAGCAATGTATGGTGACAAATAATGTTTAAAACTACTGGATTAGATGGTCACTCTTTCACTTCCAAACTTATGCCATTGATATATACTTTCCTCTTAAAAGACCACAGTTGAATTCCTGTAATCAAATGTATGCCCAGCATACACATAACTGAAGTTGCTGTGGGAAATTGGTGGTGGGTGTGGTGTAATTCATTTCTGTAATGTGTTCCAGAATCTCATGGAAGAAAATTGTGGAATAATCCAACACATCGAACTCATGAAATTCTAGTATGTGGGCCTTTGGAAAAGATTCCCTCATCTGATTTTCAGGATGTTGAAAGGACATTATTATTCAGAGGAGACACGAATCACCTCAAGTTTGGGTCATTCCAGTCACAAGCAACAATAAACTCTATTAGAGAGTATACTCTTACGGGGAACTTTCTAGGATCCCTTGATGCAATAGGAGGTTCACATGATTACCATTGGAATAGTCTTCTGAGGCAGCTATCCCTACGTATTAAGAGGAGACAAAAAAAAACCCTAGTATTTGCCAGATCATATGGAAACTTTTACCTTAATGTTAGTAATTTGTAAGTATACACAACTGATTATAAAGGCAAAGAAATCCCAGAACATGGTTGGAGTCTGACCAGAGGCTCAAACTGGAGTTACACTGCCCATTCCCCAAGCTCAGTTGCACTGGCAGTGGGAGCCCCTTTCTCTCCCCCAAAATCTCACGGCCATGGCATTAGGAGGTGAACATTAGGCAAATAAAGTGAATAGTAATTAGGGGCAAAGTCAATTGAGGCTGCCTCTACTCTGGAAGACCAAAGGGAGCTTATTAAAAGGAGCTTAACCCAGAAAAAGAATAAAGTTGCACAGGAGAAATGTTTAAGTCCATGTTCTCAGAAGTGCTTCTGAGCACCAGACACAAGTTGATTTATTCACTCAGGTCAGGGCAGTTCAGCCAATAAATAATGCTGTTTCACACCCATCGTTTTTGCCTGTCACCAATGCTGCCTGGAGGGAGCCAAGAACTGGCTAAATGTGACATATTCTCTTCTGGGGACTTGTATGTGCACATTCATCCTCAGAACAGAGCACCCTCTCTGCCTTAGGCTTGGGATGCTCTTGCTGTTCTAACTCTCCCCCCTATGGCAGTGGGAAGTTGGGGTAGGACCCTTCCCCAATGGAAGTGTTAAATGAAGAATCATCAATGACACAAATGCTTTGATCACTGACTTTGTTCTAGGTCAGAAGTGCCACTGTCATCCACCTTTTCCAGGAGAGTCATCATACAGAGGTTAGCTGCCCTGCCAAGTCTCCACACAAGCTAAGTGACATGGCGGGATTTGAATTTTCTCATGTCTGACTCTAGGAATAAAGTCTCTAATGACTCTGAAACAGTTTCTTCTGACACCACATGCTCTTTCTTGTTCAAGTCTTGAATATAGTGAGGCTTCTAAAGGATGTGGGAGGCCACCAAGCCTAGAGCTATATAGGCCCACATTCAAAGAGTTGTTAGCTTTGTGGAAATCATTTGTGCTAATGGAACACAGACAAGCTCATACCAGCACAGGGAGAAGGGTCAAATACTCAACACCAGGGGCGCCTGGGAGGCTCAGTCGGCTGGGCAGATGACTTCGACTCAAGTCATGATCTCATGGTTCCTGAGTTCGAGCCCTGTGTCAGGCTTTGTGCTGACAGTTCAGAACCTGGAGCCTGCTTCAGATTCTGTGTCTCCCTCTCTGTCTACCTCTTCCTGGCTCACACTCTGTCTCTGTCTCAAAGGTAAATAAACATTAAAAAATTTTTTTTAAAAATACTGAACACCAGTTGAGAACATAGTTATACAGACCTGGGCTCAGGTCCTGGTTCTACTGTTTACTCACTGACCTCGAGAAAGTTACTTTAATTTCTTCATCTACAAGAACTTGATGGTATTGCTCTAAGAATGAACTAAATCAATGATGTAAAACCTTGGCATTGTGCCTAGTACATAAGATCTTTATAAATGTGGGCTATTATTCTGGATGTTGCTATTATTATGTTTGAAAAAATGTTTAAATATCACATTTTCTTTTCTAGCAAAAAGTTTTGCCAATCCAATCCTTTCACATGGTCCCATGGGATACAACGTAGATCTTAAAATATATTTACACATGATTGCTTTCACTGGAGAACTCTAAATAGAAACACTTATGAATTAGTGAATTAGTCAACATCATGTATACTTTTAAGTACCAAAGATACAAATATGCTAGCACAAGAGGAAAGTGAACAAGTAATGGAAAAAAAGTTCACTGCTAACACAAATTTTCTTAGGAGAGATAATAGCAATGTGGCCACATAGGACAATGTCCTCAATTTTAGGAAATACACATTAAAGTGTTTAGGAATAAAGTGTGGTGATGCCTGCAACCTCTTCTCATGATACAATTCTCAATGGGACTACCATTTATGCACATCTTGTGAGAATGGGCACTAACTGGTTTTTTCTGCACTTACTTTTCAAGGATTTTTTATAGTGAATGCCCTTGAAAAACAGATACTATCTTCATCTGGGGCAAAAGTTAAGCAAATTAGCTTGCAGTTCCCTGATAGAAGTTTCAGGTTTCTCAGCTGTGACACAAACCTACTGTGTGCACAGCATCTAGTTGGATGTGCCTCTGCAATCACTCCTGTAGGATGCGGGGACAAGGGAACCCACGTGAAAATAACTCCATAATACCTGCTGTGCTGTGAGTTCTGTCATTTTTGTTTCTCACCCAGGAGTCATAGGTCTTATTCTAATCATCCAGGAACTCAGAGAAGGTATGTTGTTGTTTTACAAATAGGGTAAAAATCTCACACCCTTCATAGTTCTTGACCCCTGCTTTCACATGCTTGAGCAAATAAAATAAACACATACATATGTGTGCATAGTAAGTCCATAAAAGACATTAATTACCTGTTTTAAGGTCATGGGCACAATAACCTCAGCTACAAATCACTCAACTTTACACTTAAGCATATGGTCCCCAGTGAAAATGGAAAGGAACCAGATATTCTCTGGCATGCAGCCTTGGAGTGACTCCTTCAGGAAGCCTTCAGGTATGAAATTAAGAGAAAATGAACTCAAAAGGGCCTTGGATTGGGGTGCCTGGGTGGCTCAGTCAGTTGAGTGTCCAACTTCGGCTCAGGTCATGATCTCGCAGTTCGTGAGTTCTAGCCCCACGTCGGGCTCTGTGCTGACAGCTCAGAGCCTGGAGCCTGCTTCAGATCCTGTGTCTCCCTCTCTCTCTGCCCCTTCCCAGCTCATGCTCTGTCTCTGTCTCCCAAAAATGAATAAACGTTAAAAAAAATTAAAAAAAAAAAAAGGTCTTGGAGGATCTGAAATAGCATATATGTCTAGCTCAACACTTAAAAAACACTCAGGTAGCGGCACTTGGGTGGCTCAGTGGGTTAAGCGTCAAACTAGCTCAGGTCATGATCTCACAGTTCGTGGGTTTGAGCCTCCTGTCAGGCTCTGTGCTGACAGTTCAGAGCCTGGAGCCTGCTTCGGATTCTTTGTCTCCCTCTCTCTCTGCTCTTTGCCTGCTCATGCTCTGTCTTTCTCTCAAAAATAAACAAACGTTAAAAAGGTTTTTTTTTTTTTAAATAATAAAAAAAACCCGACTCTCAGGTAAGTATTTACAAACGCACATTATTTGCATACTGTCTTAGTCTTCCACTCCTAAACACATATTCACCAATGTTTTGCAGACATTTGTTAAGCACCTACTTTGGGCCAGGAATAACAGTAAGTCTTAAAATAACCTTGTAATAGGTGGGTTGGGAAGTATTATTAAACCTTTGTTGCACAAGAGGAAAGTGAAGCAATGCAAAGTTTAAGGATTTGCTTGAGACTCAGAATGACAGGTCTAGAATATGAATTATAATCAAATCTTGACATCTTTGAATAGTCCATGAATTTTATACTCCAATCAATATATCAGCCAGGCTACTAGGGTCAACTTTATACCCTCCTTTTGAATTAGGAAAATTTAACATGGAAAAGATATTTTATTATTGGTATCTTCTTACGGATATAAATTCTACAAAACACTATTTTAAAAATATCTAATTTCATATACATACATTTAAAGGTTAGTCGAAGAATAATATCCCACCTGGCCTGGGCAATCTAAGTATGCTCACATTATTTAACAATTATTTTGGAGACCTTTTTAAAAGTATTACTAGATTTCAGGTACTACCATACTAAGCTTGGGAAGTTTGCCCACAGTTCTGAATCTATAATGATTTGATTGGATTCAGATTTGTCTTTCAAATGTGAATTTAGGTAAAACAGTCATGAAATGACTAGCTGTGGTTATAATCTTTCAGTCAGTTGATCGGGGGAACTCCAAAGAAAGACAAATTTTAAGTACAGCCAAATCATTTTGTTGGTAATATACCATCTTATATATATAAACCTTTATTCAGTGTAAACTTTTGAGCATATCCAAGTACCAAGTAATACCCGTAACTGAATATTATTTTCCTAATAAGATTCTTATCTGTATGTGAGATGTGACTCTTAGATCCTAAAGTATGTTCAAATGATCTCAACCTGGATTTATTCATAGATTGTCTTAGATTTGAAAATGTATGGTTAAATACTGAGCCACCTGCAACCTTTGATTCTACTATGTAGGGCAAACTGTTTTAAAAAGACAGACTTTATTGTATGATTTATGGTATTTTTTCCACCAAAAGACAATAAATCAATCTCAATGTTTTCATGATATTTCATCACATGTAGATTAGAAAGTGTCAGCTATCAAAAATGAATATGGAGTAAGAAGGAAAACAAGGAGCTATGATGTATACATAATAGCTATGTGTATGCAAAGAGAAGGAAGCAGAAAAAGAGAGGGAGGGAGAGAGGGAGGAAGGGAAAGAGAAATAAATGGAGACAGAACATCTCTGCAATTAATGTAACTCTACTATTTAGGTGACCTGGCTAATATAAAAATAAAAAGTGTTTGTCCTGTGCTTATAAAACTGTTCATTGACAATGTAGACAGTTTGCAGCTCATGATTTCTTTCTTTTTAGTATGTGCTCCAGAAGCATTAACAGAGAAGCAGCATTTTAAATGCTTTTTTTAACCTATTATTGCTTTGAATAAGATTAAAATCTTCATAAACTGTTAGAGATTCAGATATACATTTTAGGAGGTCACACTGTCAGTTGAAAATCAATCTTTTCTTGAAACCCCACTAAGTCAAGAAGAATCTTGCTTAATTTTACATCAGTGACTTTCCTCCTGAAATGAATATGTATTTCTTATTGAAATAAAAGTGATATAGGGGTGCCTGGGTGTCTCAGTTGGTTGAACGTCCAACTCTTGATTTTGGCTCAGGTCATAATCCCAAAGTTGTGAGATTGAGCCCCACATTGGGCTCCATGCTGAGTGTGGAGCCTGCCTAAGATTCTCTCTCTTCCCCTCTGCCCCCTCCCCCACTCATGCTCTAAAATAAAAATAACTTTGAAAAATGAAATAAAAGTGATATGATACAACGTTGATTATGCTTTTACAAACAGTACCTTAACTCTTCCCTGATATTTTGGTATGTTCTTATATAATGGTTGGGATGGAATAGTATTAGCTATTTAACAACTGCCTAATAGAGATAGCATTGCTGGAAATTATTACCTTTCAAAGTACTTTTTAGTTGGTTAGTATGTTTATAACTGGTCCAGTGTACATTATTTGACTATGAATAAACTGTCATTATTTTTTGAGAAATAAACTTTCAAGTAGCTTAACAAATGTTAGTAACACCATATACCATCATCTGTGGGCATCTTGACGTGTTCAATGGAGACAGAGTAAATGCTATTAAGAAAATAAAATGAGAAGAATTAGCCTTCAACATGAGATAGGTCATGTTTAATTGATAGCATCACATGCCATATTAACATGCACACAAAAAGTATTACAGAAATACAAATGTCATGTTCTAGGTACATAATCACAGATAAAGATATGCAAAAGAACATAAACTATATAACTGAGTCAACCTAATGGGATGACTGAATTATTAAAAATGGTATTGCTGAAAAAATCCAGTCTGGGAGGGAGGGAAGATGGCGGCGTAGGAGGATGCTGGGCTCACCGCGCGTCCTGCCGATCACTTAGATTCCACCTACACCTGCCTAAATAACCCAGAAAACCGCCAGAGGATTAGCAGAACGGAGTCTCCGGAGCCAAGCGCAGACGAGAGGCCCACGGAAGAGGGTAGGAAGGGCTGCGAGGCGGTGCACGCCCCACGGACTGGCGGGAGGGAGCCCGGGCCGAGGGGCGGCTCGCCGGCCAAGCAGAGCCCCCGAGCCTGGCTGGCAAAAGCGGAGGGGCCGGACGGACTGTGTTCCGACAGCAAGCGCAACTTAGCATCTGGGAGGTCATAAGTTAACAGCTTGCTCAGAAAGTGGGAAGACTGGAGGACAAAGGGAGGGAGAGCTGCTGAGCCCCCGGACGACAGAGCTCCATTTGGTGGGGAACAAAGGCGCTCGCCAGCGCCATCTCCCCCCCCCCCATCCCCCAGCCAAAATCCCAAAGAGAACCAGTTCCTGCCAGGGAACTTGCTCGCTCCGCGCAAACACCCAACTCTGTGCTTCTGCGGAGCCAAACCTCCGGCAGCAGATCTGACTCCCTCCCGCTGCCACAGGGCCCCTCCTGAAGTGGATCACCTAAGGAGAAGCGAGCTAAGCCTGCCCCTCCTGCCCCCGTGCACCTTGCCTACCCACCCCAGCTAATACGACAGATCCCCAGCACCACAAGCCTGGCAGTGTGCAAGTAGCCCAAATGGGCCACGCCACCCCACAGTGAATCCTGCCCCTAGGAGAGGGGAAGAGAAGGCACACACCAGTCTGACTGTGGCCCCAGCAGTGGGCTGGGGGCAGACATCAGGTCGGACTGCGGCCCCGCCCACCAACTCCAGTTATACACCACAGCACAGGAGAAGTGCCCTGCAGGTCCTCACCACTCCAGGGACTATCCAAAATGACCAAACGGAAGAATTCCCCTCAGAAGAATCTCCAGGAAATAACAACAGCTAATGAACTGACCAAAAAGGATTTAAATAATATAACAGAAAGTGAATTTGGAATAATAGTCATAAAATTAATCTCTGGGCTTGAAAACAGTATAGAGGACAGCAGAGAATCTCTTGCCACAGAGATCAAGGGACTAAGGAACAGTCACGAGGAGCTGAAAAGCGCTTTAAACGAAATGCAAAACAAAATGGAAATGACAACGGCTTGGATTGAAGAGGCAGAGGAGAGAATAGGTGAACTAGAAGATAAAGTTATGGAAAAAGAGGAAGCTGAGAAAAAGATAAAAAAAATCCAGGAGTATGAGGGAAAAATTAGAGAACTAAGTGATACACTAAAAAGAAATAATATACGCATAATTGGTATCCCAGAGGAGGAAGAGAGAGGGAAAGGTGCTGAAGGGGTACTTGAACAAATTATACCTGAGAACTTCCCTGAACTGGGGAAGGAAAAAGGCATTGAAATCCAAGAGGCACACAGAACTCCCTTCAGACGTAACTTGAATCGATCTTCTGCACAACATATCAGAGTGAAACTGGCAAAATACAAGGATAAAGAGAAAATTCTGAAAGCAGCAAGGGATAAACGTGCCCGCACATATAAAGGGAGACCTATAAGACTCGTGACTGATTTCTCCTTTGAAACTTGGCAGGCCAGAAAGGATTGGCACGAGATCTTCAGTGTGCTAAACAGAAAAAATATACAGCCGAGAATCCTTTATCCAGCAAGTCTGTCATTTAGAATAGAAGGAGAGATAAAGGTCTTCCCAAACAAACAAAAACTGAAGGAATTCGTCACCACTAAACCAGCCCTACAAGAGATCCTAAGGGGGACCCTGTGAGACAAAGTACCAGAGACATCACTACAAGCATAAAACATACAGACATCACAATGACTCTAAACCCATATCTTTCTATAATAACACTGAATGTAAATGGATTAAATGCACAAACCAAAAGACATAGGGTATCAGAATGGATAAAAAAACAAGACCCATCTATTTGCTGTCTACAAGAGACTCATTTTAGATCTGAGGACACTTTTAGATTGAGAGTGAGGGGATGGAGAACTATTTATCATGCTACTGGAAGCCAAAAGAAAGCTGGAGTAGCCATACTTATATCAGACAAACTAGACATAAAATTAAAGGCTATAACAAGAGATGAAGAAGGGCATTATATAATAATCACAGGGTCTATCCATCAGGAAGAGCTAACAATTATAAACGTCTATGCGCCGAATACAGGAGCCCCAAATATATAAAACAATTACTCATAAACATAAGCAACCTTATTGATAAGAATGTGGTCATTGCAGGGGACTTTAACACCCCACTTACAGAAATGGATAGATCATCTAGACACACAGTCAATAAAGAAACAAGGGCCCTGAATGATACATTGGATCAGATGGACTTGACAGATATATTTAGAACTCTGCATCCCAAAGCAACAGAATATACTTTCTTCTCGAGTGCACATGGAACATTCTCCAAGACAGATCATATACTGGGTCACAAAACAGCCCTTCATAAGTTGACAAGAATTGAAATTATACCATGCATACTTTCAGACCACAATGCCATGAAGCTTGAAATCAACCACAGGAAAAAGTCTGGAAAACCTCCAAAAGCATGGAGGTTAAAGAACACCCTACTAACGAATGAGTGGGTCAACCAGGCAATTAGAGAAGAAATTAAAAAATATATGGAAACAAACGAAAATGAAAATACAACAATCCAAATGCTTTGGGACACAGTGAAGGCAGTCCTGAGAGGAAAATACATTGCAATCCAGGCCTATCTCAAGAAACAAGAAAAATCCCAAATACAAAATCTAACAGCACAGCTAAAGGAAATAGAAGCAGAACAGCAAAGGCAGCCTAAACCCAGCAGAAGAAGAGAAATAATAAAGATCAGAGCAGAAATAAACAATATAGAATCTAAAAAAACTGTAGACCATATCAACGAAACCAAGAGTTGGTTTTTGAAAAAATAAACAAAATTGACAAACCTCTAGCCAGGCTTCTCAAAAAGAAAAGGGAGATGACCCAAATAGATAAAATCATGAATGAAAATGGAATTATTACAACCAATCCCTCAGAGATACAAACAATTATCAGGGAATACTATGAAAAATTATATGCCAACAAATTGGACAACCTGGAAGAAATGGACAAATTCCTAAACACCCACACGCTTCCAAAACTCAATCGGGAGGAAATAGAAAGCTTGAACAGACCCATAACCAGCGAAGAAATTGAATCGGTTATCAAAAATCTCCCAACAAATAAGAGTCCAGGACCAGATGGCTTCCCAGGGGAGTTCTACCAGACATTTAAAGCAGAGATAATACCTATCCTTCTCAAGCTATTCCAAGAAATAGAAAGGGAAGGAAAACTTCCAGACTCATTCTATGAAGCCAGTATTACTTTGATTCCTAAACCAGACAGAGACCCAGTAAAAAAAGAGAACTACAGGCCAATATCCCTGATGAATATGGATGCAAAAATTCTCAATAAGATACTAGCAAATCGAATTCAACAGCATATAAAAAGAATTATTCACCATGATCAAGTGGGATTCATTCCTGGGATGCAGGGCTGGTTCAACATTCGCAAATCGATCAACGTGATACATCACATTAACAAGAAAAAAGAGAAGAACCATATGATCCTGTCAATCGATGCATAAAAGGCCTTCAACAAAATCCAGCACCCTTTCTTAATAAAAACCCTTGAGAAAGTTGGGATAGAAGGAACATACTTACACATCATAAAAGCCATTTATGAAAAGCCCACAGCTAACATCATCCTCAATGGGGAAAAACTGAGAGCTTTTTCCCTGAGATCAGGAACACGACAGGGATGCCCACTCTCACCACTGTTGCTTAACATAGTGCTGGAAGTTCTAGCTTCAGCAATCAGACAACAAAAGGAAATCAAAGGCATCAAAATTGGCAAAGATGAAGTCAAGCTCTCACTTTTTGCAGATGACATGATATTATACATGGAAAATCCGATAGACTCCACCAAAAGTCTGCTAGAACTGATACATGAATTCAGCAAAGTTGCAGGATACAAAATCAATGTACAGAAATCAGTTGCATTCTTATACACTAACAATGAAGCAACAGAAAGACAAATATAGAAACTGATCCCATTCACAATTGCACCAAGAAGCATAAAATACCTAGGAATAAATCTAACCAAAGATGTAAAAGATCTGTATGCTGAAAACTATAGAAAGCTTATGAAGGTAATTGAAGAAGATATAAAGAAATGGAAAGACATTCCCTGCTCATGGATTGGAAGAATAAATATTGTCAAAATGTCAATACTACCCAAAGCTATCTACACATTCAATGCAATCCCAATCAAAATTGCACCAGCATTCTTCTCAAAACTAGAACAAGCAATCCTAAAATTCATATGGAACCACAAAAGGCCCCGAATAGCCAAAGTAATTTTGAAGAAGAAGACCAAAGCAGGAGGCATCACAATCCCAGACTTTAGTCTCTACTACAAAGCTGTCATCATCAAGACAGCATGGTATTGGCATAAAAACAGACACATAGACCAATGGAATAGAATAGAAACCCCAGAACCAGACCCACAAACGTATGGTCAACTCATCTTTGACAAAGCAGGAAAGAACATCCAATGGAAAAAAGACAGTCTCTTTAACAAATGGTGCTGGGAGAACTGGACAGCAACATGCAGAAGGTTGAAACTAGACCTCTTTCTGACACCATTCACAAAAATAAACTCAAAATGGATAAAGGACCTGAAGGTGAGACAGGAAACCATCAAAACCTTAGAGGAGAAAGCAGGAAAAGACCTCTCTAACCTCAGCCGTAGCAATCTCTTACTCGACACATCCCCAAAGGCAAGGGAATTAAAAGCAAAAGTGAATTACTGGGACCTTATGAAGATAAAAAGCTTCTGCACAGCAAAGGAAACAACCAACAAAACTAAAAGGCAACCAACGGAATGGGAAAAGATATTTGCAAATGACACATCGGACAAAGGGCTAGTATCCAAAATCTATAAAGAGCTCACCAAACTCCACACCCGAAAAACAAATAACCCAATGAAGAAATGGGCAGAAAACATGAATAGACACTTCTCTAAAGAAGACATCTGGATGGCCAACAGGCACATGAAAAGATGTTCAACGTCGCTCCTTATCAGGGAAATACAAATCAAAACCACACTCAGATATCACCTCACGCCAGTCAGAGTGGCCAAAATGAACAAATCAGGAGACTATAGATGCTGGAGAGGATGTGGAGAAACGGGAACCCTCTCGCACTGTTGGTGGGAATGCAAATTGGTGCAGCCGCTCTGGAAAGCAGTGTGGAGGTTCCTCAGAAAATTAAAAATAGACCTACCCTATGACCCAGCAGTAGCACTGCTAGGAATTTACCCAAGGGATACAGGAGTACTGATGCATAGGGGCACTTGTACCCCAATGTTTATAGCGGCACTCTCAACAATAGCCAAATTATGGAAAGAGCCTAAATGCCCATCAACTGATGAATGGATAAAGAAATTGTGGTTTATATACACAATGGAATACTACGTGGCAATGAGAAAAAATGAAATATGGCCTTTTGTAGCAACGTGGATGGAACTGGAGAGTGTGATGCTAAGTGAAATAAGCCATACGGAGAAAGACAGATACCATATGGTTTCAATCTTATGTGGATCCTGAGAAACGTAACAGAAACCCATGGGGGAGGGGAAGAAAAAAAAAAAAAGAGGTTAGAGTGGGAGAGAGCCAAAGCATAAGAGACTGTTAAAAACTGAAAACAAACTGAGGGTTGATGGGGGGTGGGAGGGAGGGGGAGGGTGGGGGATGGGTATTGAGGAGGGCACCTTTTGGGATGAACACTGGGTGTTGTATGGAAACCAATTTGACAGTAAATTTCATATATTAAAAAATAAATAAATAAATAAATAAATAAATAAATAAACAAACATTAAAAAAAATGGTATTGTTTGGCTGGGAAATTTTATCAGAGTTCTCTGAATTTTATACCAAAATATGTCACACTCAGTGGATATATACACGTATATATAAAAACTAATTTAAAAAAAACCATTCTTCCACAATACTGATGGATGAAAAATAATTAGATTCAACCTGAATATAGACAGACATGCACAGTGCTCATCATGACTGCATTTGGCTTTTTTTTATGAAGTAAATATACAATGAGCAAGTCTCTAGTCAACTCCGGACTTCAGATATTTTATGTGAGGAATTAAACTAGATGTTCTTTTCTTAGGGTTCCTTCTTGTTCTGATATTATTCTGTAGTTCCATGAAGGCACCCAGAATTCAATTTCTTCACATGCCAGGAATCTTGGAACTACAAGGCAAGATTAGTTATCTAATCATTATTCACTCTTGTTCAATTTGGCCCGGTTTGATCTCAAGTTTCAAGCCCAATTTTTACAAGTTCTCCTATCACTTTGTAAACTAGCCAAAGTATAAAGATGTGATTTAACATTCTTTTTTGTTTTTATTTTGATCTGGGAATTGTGTTGTTTGCTACTGCTCCAATGTGGAATATACTATATACTGACACACGTACACTGGATAAATATATACTCAAATGCTGATTTAAAATGTTGACTCTACCATGTTTAACAGTTTTCTTTGTGTTTGTCAGTGAGTTATGGTCTGCCTTATCTTTCTCATCTAAATATCTATGGAAATTAAACATAAATGGAGACAAAGATCTTTTTGAAATGGTTCTGGTTAAATAATATAAGAGTAACATATAGTTTAGAAAATTTTTCTCATATACACAAAACATTACCTAATGTCAGAAGCAATGATACCTACAAAAATTTAACACAGACATAGGTAGCACTTAGCACATATTGACATATTTATCTTTTCCATTCCATGCCTTCTACCATTTAGGGGACCATGTCCAGCACCTGGTACATAGTAAAGCTCAATGTATGTTCGTTGAATAAGTAATGATCTCTCTCACTCTCGTTTTATAGATATGGCTACTTAAAGAGATTACATCACTTGCTAATTGATGGCAAATCCAAAATTAGAATCCAGGCCTCTGACTCCATACTCCAATTGTACTTTTAACATTATACATATCACATATAAGAATTTTGATATTGGTTAGAAACACAATAAAGAAGAATTTAGATATAAAAACATTTCCATGTAGAGAATAAAGACTTTAAAAGTCATTACCTCAACTGGAACCAAGAACCCTTTGCTGTGCCTTTATAGAGCAGAGCACTGTGGTTGCGGATTTACATGGGCGGATTTACATGAGAACGTAATGACGTTCTCATTAAGTGCTGCCGCCCCACTTTATGTGTTATATGGGCATGCAGCCTATATGTTTTGGTGGAGGGTCCTAGGTTTTAGCAGGGGATCTAACCTCCATTAAGATTCTAGAATTCGGTGTGACATGGTGGACCTTTCTCAGAGCCTCATAATTGGAAAAGACTTAGAATTTACCTTACTTAACATTTCACCTAACACATGAATCCTTCATACAGCAACTCCTACAGACAAGCACCCAGAGAGAACGGGAACTTCCATTAGCAGTCTGTGCTCTTCACAAGGCGGCCTGAGGCCAGAGAAAGAACTGAAGACTAAAATTAAAACATGTAAGTGATGATGATAAACGTTCTTAACCTTCTTGAGCCTCCATTTCCTTAGTTTTTAAATGTAGACACTGATATCTGCTTTGCAGGTTATTATGAAGATCAGACAAAATACATTATGCAAAGATCTCTCCCACACTACGAAGTTAAAAATAATCATTTTCTCCACACTTTATCAGTAATTTTGGGCAGAAAGTATAACACTGTATGTTAATTTCACTGTAACTTAAGAAAAATGAAAACAATTGGATCTGGATTTATCAAAAAGGAAAAGACATAGGGGCACCTGGGTGGCTCAGTGGGTTAAGCGGCTGACTTCAGCTCAGGTCATAATCTGCAGCCTATGAGTTTGAGCCCCGTGTAGGGCTCTGTGCTGCTCAGAGCCTGGAACCTACTTGGGATTCTGTGGCTCCCTCTCTCTCTGCCCCTCACCCGCTTGCACTCTGTCTCTCCTTCTCTCTCAAAAATAAAATAACATTTAAAAAATTTTTTTAAATGGTAATGACATAGAAACACAAGTTGAGAAAAAAGAAATTGAATGATATTATGTATATTGTGATATAGTCTCTAAAAATCTAAATTTTTAAGTCATAAAATAGTACTGTATTTTTGTAGATATATGTGTGAGCGGATACATACACACAACATATGTCCGCAAAAAGTTATATACAATGATACACACGCATATACACACAAACAATATAAAAACATGAAACAGAAATATACAGACCAAATTAAAGAAGCCAATTATTTCTGGGGAGTGAAAGTTAAATATTTTATGAAAAAAAATTGTTTCTGTCTAGATGAATCATTTTCCTAGAGTTGCCATAACAATTACCACAAATGTGATAGCTTAACACAATAGAAATTTATTCTCTCACAATTCTGTGGCCCAGCAATTCCAAGTTAAGGTTTTGAGAAGACCATGTCCTCTCTGAAGATTCCAAGGGGAGAATTCCTTCTCGCTTCTTTTTCTCTTCTGGTGCTTGCTTACATCCTTGGCATTTCCTAATGTGTGGACACACAGTTCCAATCTCTGCCTCATCGTTACATGCCATTATCCAACTGCGTGTCTCAGTGTTCAAGTTTCCCTTTTCTCATAAAGACTTCAGTTATATTGGATTTAGGGTTCACCCTAACCCAGTATGAACTCAACTTGATTATATCAGCAAAGATCCTACCTACAAGTAATGTCTCATTCGCAGGTTCTAGGTAGACATGAATTTTGGGAAGACACTATTCAAGCCAGTATTGTTGGTATGATAATTGGATGAGATATTACACAAACTGTAAAGTACAAGTTGATTCCACTTATCAAATTTCTAATTGGTAATTTTTATTTGTATGTAGCTCTATGAAAACAAATGATTTGTTCAAGAATTACTTTCAAATGTAGTAAAAAAAAAAAAAAAAGTTTACCAATTACAGGAGAAATGAGATAAATCCTACCCCCAAATAATAAAGTTACAAAGTAATACAAAATAGTTTTTATGTCTAGTATGACATTTTATTATATAAAATTAACTCATTTTAGAAAATCTATAGTCATGGGATGTATGAGGCAGGAATTACAACATATTCAACATCAAGTTTAATTTTCCATTAGTTATGTTGATGATTAAATTATGTTGATGTGAGGGTTAGTGTGCCCTTGAGCCAAAGCTTAACAGTCCACTTGCAGTTTTTTTTTTAATAGAAACTTTTGAGGAATGGTGATTCTGACCCATTGTAACAGCAGGAATAGATTTAATGCTATGATTGCCCATAAATATTTAAATGAAAAACATATGGCATCAGTCATGTTTCATAATCCTTAAATTGGGTTATATAATGAGATCTTGGGACATTCCATTTATGCTTAAATTGTGAACACTGTAAGTATCAGCTTTTAAATTAATATCAGCAGAACAATTGAGTTGGTTAAAGTATATTCTTCATAGTAACCTGTAGTAAATCAATCAATGTCACTTGAATTTCTGTACTCGGACTCCTAATAGCATATGATTTTCAGTGAGTGGTACTGTGTAAAATACACCTCAAATACTATGATCAGCCCTAGAAGAGAACAAAAAAGAGACGTCTTTTGCAAAGACAAGATGTTATCATAAGAGTACTTCATGCTTCCTGTGTAGAAATAGAAAAATCCATATAAATAGTAAAGGGCCTACATTTTTATCATGGACTATGATACCTATGTTTTGAATACTAACGACATATTGGGGCTATAATTCTGACATAAATAGCCTATTAAGAAATGAGAATTTTTTAATTACCTAAAAGGAGAGTGAAGAAGACATCAAAAAATTAATTCTTTTGAAATCTTTATCTTCTAACGTAAAAAAAAAATATATATATATATAACCTCTCAGTTCACAAATCCCTTCTTAGAATCAGGTTGTCAGGACTATAAAGTCACACTAACATCAACAAATACATATTGCATTATTCACACTGCCACCGTGCCCAGCCTGACGTTCTTACTACTATTACCTGAAACTACTGCCTTTGCTTCCTAATTGTCCTCCCTGCTCTTCCTTAATCCACCCTATTCCAAGTTTCAGATTATTCTTCCTATAACATAGCTTCATTCATGCCACTCCTCTGAGGGAAAATCTGTACTATCATTTCATGTGAATCATCATCGCCTCATCCAAACCTATTGGAAACGTGACTCCAGCTGGTTTCTCTAGATTTATTCCCCATGTCTTCCATTCAAAATCCTACCCTTAAGACAATCAAGAGGTGCCTGGGTGGTTCAGTCAGTTGAGTGTCCAACTCTTGATTTCTGCTCAAGTCATGATCCCAGGGTCATGGGATCTAGCCCTGCATTAGGCTCTGCACTGAGCCTGGAGCCTGCTTAAAATTCTCTCTCTCCCCCTCTATCCCTTCCCCCAACTCACTCATGCTCAAGTAAACAAACAAATAACAGTCAAGATTATTCACCATTGTCTGGAGCTACTCAACACTTTCCACTCTGTCTCTATTCATATTATTCTGCTTGAGATGACTGTTCCCAATTCAAACCTTATCAGACCCACTCAAATGTCTATTCCTTCCTGAAGCTTCTCTGATTCAACCTCCTTCTTCATGATCCCCTCCCATTACTAGGTATATCTGTGACAGTGTTTCACATATCCTGGTTTATCTTTGATCTAATTGCTTATCTTTTTCCCTTAGTGATCTTGTTTGCATAATCTTCAAAAGGAGGAATCATGCTTTTGTCATATATGAATGACCCCTAACAACTAGCATAACACTGTTATGGATTAAGTCAAGTAAATTTTTCATGTGAATATTTATAAAGTTTCAATGGGAGATTATCATCTCAGAGAGAGAAAACTAAAATAAAACTCCTTCACAGGTTGCCAGCTGAGGACAGAAGAAGTAAAAGAGGAAGAATTTAGAATTATTATAAACTTTTCAGTTCTGATAAGACGATAAGACAGATGAAGGGAAACTGCATACAGTGACTTATTAACTAAATACTATAGGGACTTTCCTTAAAATCTATACATTCTACCTTTACTGAGTAATCACAGCTCATATTTCTTTATCTTTTTTATATTCAGAGTTTTCTTCGGCAGGTGTTGCTCTAATTCTAAAACACAAGGGGCCCCTGGGTGGCTCAGTCAGTTAAGTGTCCAGATCCTGATTTCACCTCAAGTCCTGATCTCATGGTTTGTGAGATCGATCCCCTGTGAGCCTGTGAGATCAGGCTCTGTGCTGACAGCTTGGAGCCTACTTGAGATATTCCCTCCCTCTCTCCCTCCCTCTCCCACTCCCTCACTGGCACACATGCATGCACACATCTATGCACTCTCTCTCTAAAAATAAATGAATAAACAAACTCAAAATGAAGGTGATACTTGGAAATTTTTAGAATTTTTAAGTTTCTTTGGTTGTTTTTCTTACAAATTGATTATCAGGGCTCAGAAAAAAGGAACCTACTTTAGATAACATTCTTAGGAAGATGATATAAAAGAAAGAAGAGTGACCAATCTTTCTCCCATTGCTTATTTGTGAGGCAGAGAGAAGACTCTAAAATAAAGCCAGAGTTATTGAAATGCCTTTAAAGGGTATTGGAATGTTTTAAGACAGTCCCCATAAAACCTAAGTTGCCTTTCTTTTCACCTGGCCTTCATTCAAACACTTCTCATTTTGTTGACCTCTCTTTACAGCAGACCCTTCTGATGATAGAAAATGCAACTTTACATTTTGCCAGAGGAATTGCTTGACACTGGAATTTTGGCTGGAGGTTCCCCTATGAGAAATTCACTTTTAGTATGCATTGTTGAGCATCTTACTGTGTATTTAGATAAAGCTTTTACTGCATGATTTCTTGGTTCCTTTTCTTTATGAAATCCAGGGAGTGTAAATCAGCTCTTTTGACTTGTACATATTAATTAGAGCAGTAGTTAAGAAAGGACATAAATGAAATCCTTCCTTCCATTAAAATGGAGGTCAAAGTGGCATATTACTACCCCATAGGGAATTTAACCAAATTTAAAGGAGTAGTGAGCTGTTTGGCAGATATTAGGCTCTGGAGAATAATTTAACTCCCATAAACTTCTGCGAAAAAAAAAAAACCCTTACTATCTAATAAGGAATGTAGAATGAAAAAGCTCTCGGATTTTAAACTATTAGATCATGTGTAATGTTTGCCACTGTTCCTCTAAAAATGGTTATTCATTAAAAAAAAAAACCAACTTGCTTTTCTATTGCATCTTATACTACTTATTTGTTTTGAGGATTTAAAAAAAATTGCTTTGCTTTGTTTTGGCATTTAGGCACACTGGTTTCCTCTATTAGATATTTATATCTGCCTGTTTTAATTTCACCTGCACTTAATCATAGTGTAAGGACTAAAAAATGTAACATTCTGTCACCTAGATTTTTCCACAGGACTAAAATATGAAAGAACTTTTATGCTTTGTGTTTATCAACATCGTGTAGAGAAACATTCACAGCATTTGATGAGCATTTATAATGAAACTAAGAGAGAAACAACCCATATGGTATCAAAGGTAGGATCAAAAATACCACAAAAGGCTCAACTGATACTCAAATTCTAACAGAGTAAAGCTCAATTTGATTAAAAGTCGTTCATTTAAGTCCTTAAAAATTAATGGACAATTATGGAAGAAGACATATATATTAAAAGTAATTCAAAGACATACCAAATGAATAAAAATAATCTCAGAGCTATTCTAAGCCCCTTAAATAATAAGGAAATAAATGCCCCTGTCAAGAGTGACATGGCTAACATAACAAGGAGTGCAGCTGCCCAGAACACCCATGTAAGGTCTCCAACCTTGTATCAGTGAGTCACCACATCACCATCCCTGGGACTGGGGAGTATTAACGGACCCTAATCTCAAAATGTGAAGTCATTACAAAAAAGATATTCTTTTAAATCAAATTAACAGCAGTATAATGTCCAGCACTAAAGAGAACAGTCTCTATGGGTCATAATCCAAATGGAGACTTACGTAGTTCTAGATACCATCTCTTGACTAGCAACTCAATAAAGCAGCTTTGGCTTAACATCCCTTGTTTCTCTTTTCCCAGTCCCTCACTCCTGTTCCTTGGGCTCACTTCTGAAAAGAAGCACCAGCACCTCTGCCCTTGTCCCAGGTTTCCTTTTGAGAAGAACCATGCTAAGACACAGAGTGAATCTGCCACAGGGGGACATAGCATGACAGACTCCATAATTATTTTACTTGAGAAACAATTTTTTAAAAAGAAAATTTCTTATCTCAGGTGTTCCAAAGAATACACTCAGAGAAATCAAGGGCTAAATCCATTCCTTCCAACACAGAATATATTCCAAAATCCTTATTCTGATCTTCTACAAGAAAATGTGAGGCAGAAATATGACCCATATAGCCTGGTCCCCAGCTATCTTGTAATGCTCACATCCTATCTCTTTCCTTTCCACTCTCTTCACTCTAGGTCTGCTGTTCTTACTCTTTAAACATGCGAAGACATTCCTGCCCCTAAGCTTTTGTTCTTGCTATTCCCTCTACCAGGAACAGATATATGTCCAGATACTGGCATGGTTCACTTTCTCATTTCCTTCCTATCTTCATCTAACTGTCACCTCAGCAGAAATGCCTCCCACAGTCCCTAAAACATCACCTCCAGTCACTTTCTTTCATACAGCTCTACTTTTCTTCAAAGCACTTATCTCTGTATGAAAGCTCTTTGCACTTATGTGTTTATTGGTTGTCTCTTGCTTATAAGGAAGCTTCGCACAAGCAGACTTTGTTCATTGTTGTATTCCTAAGACCTGGGAAATCTACGTCTTTGAAAATGTGTGTGTTCCTTATCTTCCTCATTTTTTTTCATTTTGTTATATAGCCATAAAAATGCTATCTCAAACTAGTTTTTAGAAAGCATTGTTCTGTAGTAATTTTCTCAGTATTATGAATTCATTCTGTTTCTCCTTTGCCTCTTTTTGCTTTTCCTCCTCACAATCACCTCGAGAATTCTTCCTCTTCAACACCAGATTCACCATCCTACCCCCTCCATGAAACTTTGTTGATGGTCCATATTATCAGGGGTCCATACCATCAGGACAGGCTCTGTCCTGGGGGTTCTTCGATCTGTATTCTGTGCTCCCTTGCCTGAAAACATGACATAGAGGGACATGATCCTTGTACCACCAGACTGAGTTCCTTGAGAGGAGGGACTCTGTCCTCTGCCACTCACTGTATCTTGGCTGCCTAGAGCAGATCCTCTCTCAAAACTTTTCTACCACTGCCAGCCTAGTCTGACGTACTGCGCTGTTGAGCAGAACAGTTTCCTCTCTATTTGTTTAAGTTTTTATTTAAATTCCAGTTAGTTAACATACAGTGTAATATTAGTTTCAGGTGTACAATATAGTGATTCAACAGTTCCATGCAACACTTGGTGCTCATCACAACAAGGGCACTCTGAATCCCCATCACCTATTTAACCTATTCCCCTACCCACTTCCTTTCTGCTAACCATCTATAGGTAAGAGTAAATCCCTTGGTTTGCCTTCCTTTTTCTTCCCTTTTCTCATTTGTTTTGCTTCTTAAATTCCACATATGAGTGAAATCATATGGTATTTGTCTTTTTCTGACTTCACTTAGCATACTGTTTAGCTCCATCCATGTCATTGCAAGTGGCAAGATTTTATTCCTGTATATGGCTGAGTAATATTCCATTGTGCATATATGCCACTTCTTCTTCATCCATTCATCAGTTGATGGACACTTGGGCTGTTTTCATAATTTGGCTACTGTAGATAATGCTGCTATAAACATCAGGGTGCATGTATCCTTTTGAGTTAGCATGTTTGTATTATATGGGTAAATACCTGGTAGTGCAATTACTGGTTCACGGGGTGGTCTATTTTTAATTTGCTGAGGAACCTCCATACTGATTTCCAGAGTGGCTGCATGAGTTTGCTTGCCCACCAACAGTGCAAGAGGGGGTGGGACTTGGTGTAATCAAATTAGGTAGCTGGTATTGGTGTTGGACTGCTTCCCACAGGTAGCTCTGTGTTTATGCTGAGAGGCACTGGGCCGGGGAGGGGGGGGGGCGGGGGGTGGGATATGGCACCAGCCGGCTCCTGTTTCCGACAGAGAATAGAGGTGTCTCCCTGAATGCTGCTTCTCAGGGACTAGCTCTGAAAAGAGTAAATAATCTCCCCACTATGTGCCCGAGGTGTTCTTCAGAATGGTGTTTCCCTACTGTCTATCCCCAGGTTGTCTGCCTGGCTTCTCACCAGGAGGAGCAGTGGAGTGCCTTCTGGACTCTGGCCTACCCAAGCCTGCTGACCTTTAAAACTCCAGGCATTAAGCCCCACTGGTTGCAACAACTCATGAAATTTAGCCCCTCTATTTTCTAAGGCTATGGTTTTGGGAAAATGTTCTCCTTGTGCTTTCCCCTGTGCTCCTCTCTCTCTTGCCCTTCTCTGCAACCACAGCTCTCTCCCCTCTGTAGCACCTATGATCAGTTTCTCCCCTAAACCATGTCTCTACACTTTCTACCTTCTTCAATATGGCCTCTCTCTTCTCTCCCTTTAGTTGTAGAGTATGTTCTGTCCATATTCAGGTAAATTTCTGGGGTATTTAAGATGATTTGATAGTTATCTAGTTATTTAGGGGACAAGAAGAGGCTGCTCCACTGCCATCTTGCTCCTGAGCAAAACAGTTTTGAAGCTGCTATGTTTTGTCTTTTCTTATCAGAATCTGTTATTTGTCTGCTAAATGTGGTTTGTGCCATAGGGCCTTTAATGGTGCAATCTTTTTTTTTCTTAATTTTATTTTCATGGTTTGAGTACAATGAACTGTAAATATTACAGTGTATTACTGGGCAACTTTAGTAACATTTTTATATGATTAATCTATATCACCTCTGGGGTTTGTTTATACCAGGGATTTCAGCACCAACCAAGACAAGCCCACAGCTTTAGGAGGTAGAGACCCATCTACCTACCTCACTGTAGCCAGTGTGACCTTTTGTAAATGTCAATCTGATCAGGTCATACACTCTTACTTGCTATCCTGCTTCCCCTCACAGCCTTTGTCAGTGCAATTCCCTTTTCTGAAAGCTCTTTCTTCCCCTGCCCACTCCTATCGCACATATCTACTCATCTTTCAATCTCACAGAAGCCTCCTATTCTCTGTGACTATTATCTCTATATTATGGGCATTTATAGCACCAACCACCTCTTCTCCCAGCATCTTTCACATTTGTTATTTCACTTTTATCATATTACAAATGTCTGTTTCTCCCCAAAGAGTAAACTCCAAGAGGAAAGAGACTGTAGTTTTTATTCAGCTAGCATGGTGTTGGGCACAATAGGTAGTCAATAAGTATTCATAGGGTAAATGAATGAATGCATGTACAAAAGTACTTATAATCTAACCAAGTTCCCAAAGCACAGTAAAAGGGTTGCTATGGAAAAAGAGAGCACTTTGCAGTTGTCTCAAGAGGATTCTAGTTTCTAAAGGAGAGTTAAATTCTTACAGAGTTAAAAAAAAGTTGTAGTTTTTTGAACCTGATCATTTTTAGAACGCTAGCCTAGGCTGTAAGTCAAAGGGAGAAAGCTTTATGCTCACAAACCCCAAGGGGTTAAGGGCAGGATCCAGGGAACCTGGAGGAAAAGTCTGCCACTGAAGCATGAAAAACCTGGTGTAAAAGGACTTTCGATTCTGGTCCACTTGTTAGGAATTCTAAGTTTTACAGTCCTTGATCCTCTCTATATCAGATTACTTTGTAACTCAATTGTTTCCTCACCTCCAAAGAACATGATTTTACTTTTTTTGATTCAGGTGTTGAGTGAACTGAAAGACAGAGAATAAAGAGATTAATTAAAGTAAGAAAGCAATGGTCAAGTTTGCTCTCTGCTGAGTGTATCGCCCTCATCTTAAATCTTCTTAAACCACACGCAATTAATTCAAAAGCCTGAGGGCACTTGCATGGAAAGGATAATGGGGTGAGACTTTAAATGATATAAAGTTCTTAATGTGAAGTCTCTCTGCTTTATTGGTTTATGTTAACACCTTACTGATTAATCTTGTGATGACTGAAGCTGTTCCTATTCACGGATATCAAATTGACTGAATCTATTCTATTTTTGGTCATTTTAAATTCTTAGTCACCATGCAATTGATTGAATTGACTGTACTGTAATATAAATCTTAAAACTGTAGAAAGTACCAGATTGGTCATTGTTTAATTCAATGGGTAGTGTAGACATAACTAGTTTCTGAGATATTTCTAAATATTTCTAAAGAAGAAGATGTAGACATCATACATATGCAGCCATAGAAGACTAATTTGTAAATTACCTCCATGTACAACTGTTAAGAGACTGATTTGTAAATTATAACACATTTATACAAGGGCTGGTCTGATGCAACTTTTAAAATAATGTTTTCAGAGACAAGTTAATGACATGGGAAATGTCCACATAATGTTAACGAAAAAGGCAGGTGACAAAACTATATAGAGAGTATAATCCCACAATGTTGGTGGATATATATAAAGAAGTAATGAAGAAGGGCTTGTAGGTAGGAGAGAAAGAGAAAGGAGAAAGGAGAAAGGAGAAAGGAAGAGGAAAAGGGACTAAACTACACCCAAATATTACCAGTGGTTAACAGTATGATGAAATTATAGGCATTGTTTTCTCTTACCTTCATATGCTTCCCTGTATTTTCCAAAGTAGCCTGTATACTACTTTTGTAATCAGAAGAAATCAGCATTTTAAAAGTTAAAATACACAGTCTATGGTCTTCAGATGAAGAAAATAATCTTTAGAAAATTCTCATTGAGTAGGCTAGTTGTAGACAAGTGGGGAGGAAGAAAAATGACCACCACAGTCTTCTGCCTCTATTAAAACATTCACTGACTCTCTCACTCTTAAACACACACACACTAAATCACTCACACAATGATGCTCCTATAGGCTTAGTGCCTTGACATCTAAAAGCTGGGCTGGACCAGAGTCACTAACTATAGAACACCAACCATGTGTTCTTAGCTGCTGGGAACCTGGAACCGATGCATCATTTGAATCAGAGTCCTCTCCATTTTTGTGTCTAAAACTCTGGTAACCAAAGTGCTGTGGGACCATCATCAACTGTGAATAAAAAGGGGAAAAGGCAATGCAAACAATCTCATGCAGTAAGGCCTCTTCTATGATGGAATCTCCATCTCTGGAAGGAGACAAGCCTTTCACTCAGTCTCTTCCCAGAGCCACAAACATTTTTTGGAGATCCATGATAAAGGAAAAGTAGAAGTGGTCCTCAGAACATTTTACAGAGCAGGCTATAAGATTGCAGGGTCCAGAGTAAAATGAAAATATTGGGCTTCTTCTCCAAAAAGTGGGAACAAAGTGTCATTAAAAGTGTGAACACAAAACTTCTTCCTTACTTCCTGGTCTTTCTCCTGACTTGTCATGATGCATTTGTTTGTTTATTTTTTGTCATTGAATGTCATTCTAAGTGAAGAAAAAATTAAATTTCTGATTATTAGCATGATATTTACCATTCTTGTTTATATTGTGCAATGCTCATTTTAAATGCAATGCAAACACAGAAACACTTAACCCAATTGCAGAATCAACAAAATTATAAAATTCATATTTTGTAGCCTATACATGCACATACATATATTTTCCTGAAAAGAACAATGGAACTACTATGTAAGATAACTCAATTGCTTAACTCCTTGATATGTACTCAATATACCAACACTTTCTACTTGAAGCTTACTGCTGAGTAAGGAAGGAAGGAACTATAGTTTCCTTAACCCCCTTTCCTTCTGTCATCATTTTCAGCATAAATGGCTGGCTAATACAGGGAAGTAACACGAGCAAGAAAGGATTACAATATGATTTCTAAGACATATATTGGAAAAACACTCTTGGGGTTTATCCTTTATTACTCACATAGAACACTTCACTTCTGACACTTCTGATTGCTAAGAGTGTGTGTGTGTGTGTGTGTGTGTGTGTGTGTGTGTGTGTGTGTAAGGGAGGGGGGTTCCCACACCAGGAATTTTCCAACAGCAGCTGGATATCTTGTAATTTAACTTAACTCTGATACCACCTGGAGACCCCACAGGTTAAGGGCTCAGTCTTACAGGACTGTCTCTCACCTCTACTTCAGATGCCAATCTAAAGTTCCAGATTATCTCCTCTGTTGCTGACTGATGGCTATGAATTGGGATTCCCATGATGTCCTCTTGGGTTCACTAATATGAATGTGAGTTCTATGAATGGCCCATAGAACTCAAGGAAAACACTTGTATTTACCAGTTTATTACAAAAAGATGTGGTTAGGAATGCAGATAAATATCATAATGGAAGACACATGTAGGGCAAGGTCTGAAAGGATCCCAAGCAAGGGAGCTTTTGTCCCATTGAGTCGGGGTGAGTCATCATCTTGTTCCAGGGATGTGTTCACCAAGCCAGAAATTCTCCAAACCCCACCAGGGATTTTTATGGAGGCTCCCTCACATAGACACAATCTGCCATTAACTCAAACTCTAGCCCTCTTCTCTTTCTGGAGGATGAGATGTCAAGCTAAACATTTCAAACTTCAATTCATGAATTTCTCTCTCTGGTGACCAGCCCCTATCCTGAAGCTATCCAGCAGTTTACCTAGAGACACTACTTACAACAAAACAAACTCCTATCATCTAGGAAATGTCAAGGGATTTAGATGCTGTATCAGGAACTAGGATAAAAACAAACAAACAAACAAACAAAAACAAGAACAAGTATTAGTATCAAAGATGCTCCCAAGGATTTTAGGAGCTCTATGCCAGGAACTGGGGCAGACCAACATACATATTTCTTTTCTTTTCTTTTCTTTTTTTTAAGGGAAAACCCCTTTCCTTTTATTTATTTATTTATTTTTAAAAATTTATTTATTTATTATTTTGAGAGAGACTACAAGTGGGGGAGGGACAGAGTGAGGGAGAGAGACAGGATCCCAAGCAGGCTCTGCACCATCCACATGGAACCCGATGCAGGTCTCAAACTCACAAACTGTGAGATCATGACCTAAGCCAAAGTCAGATGCTTAACAAAGCAACTGAGGCCACCCAGGCGCCTCTGAACATACATATTATCTATTTTTCATCGTCTTTCCTATTATTTTTAGAGTCCCAGTGCCCTCTCTCTGCATTTGAACCATGTTTGGGAAAACACAGCATAGCATAGCATAGCAAATGGAAAGCACAGCACCCCAGGTTTGTTCACCTGCTAACTCAGCTGTAGATGTAAGAGGCTTATCTTATACTCATTTTTTTGTCCTGCTGAATATCCATACATTGTGCATCTACCAGAATTCTGTGCTCATGGGACATCATGAACACTATATGCAAATGAGGTAGCCAGAAAGGTGAACTTACATTTTGTGCTAATCTTCTCTGCTCACACACATACTCCATTGTCATCAATTCTACTTAGGAAATACAAGTTCAAAGATATAATTGTTAAGAATTTCAAAACACCACCACCAGAGCATTAAATCAAATCTGGCTCTTCTGATCATAGGATCCCTGTGGCTACCCAGGTTGCACATCCATGAAATCAGCCCTAACATACTGCTTTGGTTTTTTGGCCAAAGTACTTTACAGTGCACCCAGCAGCTTATAATGGCTACTTATCTAATTAATAAAGTAAAATGTGCCAGATCCAGGGGCAGAGCAAGACATGTACTCACTGAGTTCTATACGAAAAGAGATTGGGACAGACTCACTGAATAAGAGAGCTAAACTCAATAATGTAATATACACATAACATTATATGACTGACTATTTCACCCAAATCCTTCTTTACAATTTATGGAGAAAGTCAGAAGTGGAAGAGAGATTGGGGAGCAGCAAAGAAGGAAAGTTTGCTCACTGGTTATTTTAGATGCAGTTCCTGAGATTGACTGGGACACTAATTGGAGAATCATTAAATGAGAAGGCACAGTCTTACATATATCAAAGGTCTGTTTTCTTTCTGGTTGACAAAACGAACAATTCCAGGAATCATGCTGAACACTGTAATCTGATAATTAAGGAAGGGCTCAGTGGAGCAAGGAAAGGAAACAGGAAAATTAAATTTAGAAAGAAGCTGATGAAGAGCCAGGCACCAGCTGACACAAAATCGTCCGTTGAAAATGTTCTTAAAGAAAAATTGAAAATACTCTTCATAAATAAGGTTTAGTGGACGGAAAAAAAAAGCTCTTCTGTAAAATAATACTAAGGCTGTTATGGCAATGCTTTTCTTAACCAAGCTAGTAAATACTGCTTCTGTCTACTGCTTGCTTCAAAGTAAGTGAAGTCAGCCTTATAAAATGATCAAATCAAGTGCAGTTTAAGCAAATTGTTTATGCACATCTGTAGCCTTCCACATACATAAAGTGACTCTCCTATCAATACATCAGATTAACTAGAAGTCTTTTGCTAGATATTGATTCAGCATAATTTTCACATCGGTTTGCCCAGTTTTATAGTTCTCCAGTCCCCTTCTAAATCTGAGGTCCTGACATAAGCCACAGCTTATGGCTTCCTAAACAAACCATTTTCACCTGAGCTAGATTCTGCTACCCAGACCTTCCAGCGTGGTTCCATCTCTAAAATTCACACAAGGAATAATCTCTATTGGTCAAATGACATCTGCAAATTGGACACCACCATATATCTCTCACTCTATGTCCATTGCCATTATCATCGCTAGATTACAGCTCTGGGGTCAGATGACCCAACTCTCAAATTATCCCTAATATTGTGCCTTGGACCACCCATCTTACATTTCCGAGATCATTCTTTATCAACCCATGTGTCTCCTCCGCCCTTCAATCCACAAACTAAGAAGGTTATCGCCATATAATATCAGCTTGTTCTATTGCTGTTGGCACCACACTGTCAAGATATCAACTTATCTGCAGTCTGTGTTCATAGGAAATACTAAATTAGTCTCAGGGTCACTCAATGTGCCATCTCAGAAGTGCCTGGGTGACTCAGTCAGTCAAGCATCTGATTCTTGATCTTGGCCCGAGTCAAGATCTCGTGGTTCATGGATTTGAGCCCCACTTTGGACTCTGTGCTGATGGCCCAGAGCCTGCTTGGGATTCTGTCTCTCCTTATCTCTGTCCCTCACCTGCTTGTGCTCTCTTGTGAATTCTCTCTCTCTCTCTCTCTCTCTCTCTCTCTCTCTCTCTCAAAATAAATAAATTAAAAAATGTGGCATCTCAACATCTGTTATATAACCCTGTCCCTAACTTAAATTGTAACCCTAGAGTTGGTGAGCACTGATCTTTCCTATCAATGGTGCATGTGTAGTCAATGTCTGTGCTCTTGGCTCCCACCATTATTTGGGAGAACAACAAAAAGTATACATAAAAGAATTCAGAGGTATTAAGGAGTTTATCTCAAACATTGTATCAATCCAGGTGCTCAATATTTTCAATATATTCATAATTGAACTGAATTCAACATAAATTCTGTTAGTACCAACAGAAGGAGACATTTATCTCTACAGAATAAAGATAAATAAGGCACAGTTCCTACCCCTGGTAAGTCCAATTAGAAAAAAATAACATACTTATTTTATCAATGTAATAGAAACATTTATGAAGTGTTATGAGGATATAGATTGAAGATCATTTTCTTCGGGTTAATCCTTGCTCTTTTCCTGACGTTATTTTATTCAAATTATTACAAGAGCAATACATCGGTTTTTATAACTATCAGGACCTTGCTTCTCCCCCAAGCTGTGTGGTAGGTGATAAATATGTTGGGAAATATTAGAGCAAGATAAGAGGTATCAGGAAAATATTCATTAATGTAGTCATTCATGCATTCAACATTTATAAATCACCAACTCTATGACAAATACTGTGCGGGATGAAAAGTTTTATCAGGCACAGTCACCTATTCTTTGATGTTGAGAAATCAAGTTGGGACTTTTGTAATTTAGAGTTTAATAGGGGAAATTTTAATGTTTCAAGACTTAATCTATACTCCATTGTACAACAAATTCTTATAGATACAGACCTGACTTACACCCTTTATTCCAAAGGTTTGTCTATATTTCTATTTAACCCTCTCATAGTCACTCAGCTTTATAGCTACCTTATTATTTGTTCTTTAAAGGAAAAGATTAACTGCTTAGAACTATATTTCACAGGATGGAGTCATAACTACCTCCCATCAGAAAGAACCACTTGGGTATTTCTAAAAATGCAGAAAATAGGACTCAGAATCTCTGAAGTTGAGACTCTGCAGAAATCTCAGAAATCTGCATTTTTAATACACAGAATTTTGTAATTAACACTATAGTTTGAGAACTACCACTCTAGCACATCTTTACCTTATGCTCTTATGGTTATTCCTCTTTTTAAGTAATGTTCTACCTTGTGGGCTCATTTTTATTCATAACACAGTGATTAAGCAATTTCTATAGATGTGAGAATACAATTTTATCCATAATGTGGCTATAAGGCCCCATGGATCTGACATATGCCTTCCTTTCCCAACTCATCCCTTCTAATATCAGCTGTGCTGTAGCTACAATTTGTCTTCCACTTTCCCATTTTGTTAAGCTCCTCCCCGGCCCTTGGTTTTATACCATACTATGTCTAATGTTTAGAAGATTCTTCTCCCACACTCTTTGCATAGCTCAAATATCCTTCTCATGGATAGACTTCCTAACCACTCAAAGTTAGTTAGTTCTTGCTTAACATTCTTACTTTACAGAGCCTAGTCCCTTTCTATCAAGTAACTTATCAAATTTAGTATTATACATTTGTATGTAGCTTGCTTGATGCATATTTCTCCTGCCACTGCAATCTGCATAAAGGTTGGGACCGTATCTGTCTATTTCACCATGTAGATTATCTCCCAGCACAATGCCCGACAGAATAGATATCTAATTAATACTTGAATTAATGAGCAAGCAAGTGAATAGTAATTATTTCATAAACATGGAGAAAGGAAGAAGAACACTGCATAAATTAAATACATGAAATATGTAACAAGTTAATATATGGTCAATTATATGCAAGCCATAAAATTATTGAAGAATTCAGAGGGCAAAGAGATCAATATGTTCTGAAGTGGCCAAGAAAGACATAGTAGATGAAATGGAACTTTACCTGGGCCATAGATAGTAATTAAAATAAACAAATAGGACAAGAAAGACAGGTCTCATAGACAAAAGTTCAGAGGTCAAAAACACAGAATGTCTAAGTTAAATTATCTCACGATTTATTCCACTTCAGCACATTCTGTTTATAGATAAATGTGGTGAGGAATTTTTTATTTTGATTGATTCTCTTGTCCCTGGAGGAATGGTCCACAGAAAAGCAATATTCTAAATTTCTCGGTGGTTTTATTGATCCCATCACCAATCCCCAGAAATAATAACTCCATGGGATTCAAAGTATAGAATGAGGTTAAAAGAACATCAAAATGTGATCAGATATCCAAGCAGACATTATGAAACCTGGCAGAGGTGATGTAAATACTGAAAGAAACCACATTCAACTTAATAGGGAATTAAATGAAAACATGAAGAAGTTGGCTCCTCTAATACAAACCAGGAATCTGGACATCAGGTTCCTCTGCACTTGAGCAACACCAGAGCAGCCATTCCACTTTTATTTCTGCTCAAATTATTTGCCTATACAAATGCAAAACAAGAAAAGACTTTCTATCTAAATTCCTAGTCTACTGAACAGCCTGAACTTGGAGAGATGCAAATATGAAACGGTTCTACAGTTTTCTTTTCTGCTTGTTGCCAAACATTTTGAAAGCTCTCCCTTCATATAACACTGATATCATTTCCAGGCATTAAAAGAAGCCTCTTGACTTGTTACTATATGCCATTTTCTAAGGCTTATATATCATAGTGAGGTAAGCAATTTGGTCTTGCTCAATCCCTGTAAATAGCCAGAACTGTAGAAAAAATATATGAAATAACTGTTTTTAGGTACTGAACACTGTGGTCTCTGAGAGAAGGAAAACAAATGAGTGCCCTTCAATCTTCCTGGCTTTTGGCCTAGAGAAACATTGTGGACTGCAGCACATGGAAGGGAAATTCAAGCACAGCATAGGGGGTCTCAGTGAGCTAAGGCACTAAAATTAAAATTTGGGTTTTCTAAAGCAGGTGCAGTTTCCTAGGAAGAGTATAGAGAGAAGTAACTACACAGAGGAAGAACTCTAGAAATCTTTATGGTGGTTTTAAGTCTGTTTTTGAATGCTAAACTGTCAAGCATAGGATGAAATCCCAAATTCCAAGGAAAGAGCTAATGGAGATCTGGTAAGAAGAATTATTCCCACAGATCAAACTGTACTGGGAGGCATTCATACACTCATCAGCCAGAATGGAGAAGCCTTGTTGAACAATCAGTGCAGACAATAGAGGTTTCAGAGGGTTTACACCTTAGATGTAAGGTTAAACTAAGTGCAAAGAACACTATATAGATACAGATCTATCTGTCTGTCTCTATCATCTATCCATCTAACCTACCCATTCTCTCTACCTATATATATATGTACCCACACACACCATATATATTATGTGTATGCACACACACACACACACACACACACACACACACAAAACACGATGCTGAAAAAAAAGAAACCCAGTAAATTTCATGACCTAGCAATAGAAAGTATCCAAGTTGAAGCAGGGAGAAAATGGCTATAAGAAAAATGAACAAAGCCATAGTTACCTGTGGGACAATTTAAAGTGGTCTAACATATGTGTAATTTAAATAACAACAGGGATTCTTTCCATAATTTGGCTATTGTTGAAAGTGCTGCTATAAACATTGGCTACAAGTGCCCCTAGGCATCAGCACTCCTGTATCCCTTGGGTAAATTCCTAGCAGTGCTATATCCTGAGAAACTTAACAGGAGACCATGGGGGAAGGGAAGAAAAAAAAAGGGAGGGAGGCAAACCATAAGAGACTCTTAAAAACTGAGAATAAACTGAGGGTTGATGGGGGGTGGGAGGGAGGGGAAAGTGGGTGATGGGCATTGAGGAGGGCACCTGTTGGTTAAATTTCATATTAAAAAATAAAAATAAATAAATAACAACATGGCAATAAAAAAATATAAGAGGTAAGAAATTCAAGGACTTAAAAGCAAGAAAATGAAGTATGAAGTAAACCATGCCAAGGCATGCCATAATCAAATAAAGAAAATCTTTAAAGCAATCCTAGGGAAAAAAAGTCATTATGTACATATGAAAAAGATAAAAATGACTAGACACTTCTTCAAAAACAATGCTAGCCATAAGTAAATAGAACTTTAAAGAGCTACAAAAAAAAGTTATTCTAAAATTCTATGCTGAGGAGGAGGAGGAGAAGGAGGAAAATGAGGACTGGAAGGAGAAGGAAGAGAACAGGGAGGGGGAGAAGGAGTAGAATAAGAAGAGGAAGAAGATTGGGGCGCCTGGGTGGCTCAGTCGGTTGGGTGTCCGACTTCAGCTCAGGTCAGGATCTCGCGGTTGGTGAGTTCCAGCCCCACGTCGGGCTCTGGGCTGATGGCTCGAGCCTGGAGGCTGCTTCCAATTCTGTGTCTCCCTCTCTCTCTGCCCCTCCCCTGTTCATGCTCTGTCTCTGTCTCAAAAATAAATAAACGTTAAAAAAATTAAAAAAAAAAGAAGAAGAAATAAGATAAAGAAAAAAAAAGCTGCAGCAGCAGAAGGAGAAGAGAAGGAGACAGAGAAGTTGTCATATTTAGACAAATGAAAGCTGAAAAATATATATTACCAGTAGATATGCACTACAAGGAATAGTAAAGAAAGTTCTTCAGGGACAAGAAAAATAGTATCAAGTGGAAACTGATCTGAAAAAAACCACGAAGAACTTCTGAAATAATAATTACATGTGGAAATATTAATGACGCCTTGTTCCCGTGTTTAAATTTCTTTAAAAGATAAATGATGATGGAATAACAACATATTACAGGATTATGGCATATGTAGAAGTTAAATGTACTACAACAGCATAAGGATGCGAGGGTACTTAGAAGTAAACGCTCTTGAAATTCTTACATGTCAAGTGTTACCATATTTTTAAGTAGAATCTCATAATTTAAAGAAGCTTACTATAAGCCTTACAACAACGAATAAAAAGTGAAATGAAGAGAAAAAAATATTATTTTGCATCTAAACTCAATTATATCAGGTTTTACATTAAATATAAATAGACTGGATCAAAAGCATGACCAAGATATGTTTCTGTCAACAAGAAATATTCTTTATATATAAAGATATACATACCTTAAAAGTAAAAGGATGAACAAAGATATGCTACAAAACATTAATCATAAGGAGGTGGGAGTGACTATATTAATGTCAGACAAAATAGATTTCAAGACAAGAAATTATCAAGGAGAGAGAAATTTCTTAATAAAAGGAATGATTCATTAAGTAGATGTAATAATATTAATGTGTTGGTACCATAGTTGAATTATGACTTTAACACTTTTTGCTCAATAATTGTTATTTCAAAAACTGAAACACAAAAAAAATTGAATCACACTAATTTGGTACAATCAATATTCATTTGAACATTGAATCCGATAGTTCAAGTACAAATGGAACATTTACCCAAATAGATACATCGTGTGTTGAGCCATGAAAGCAATCTCAATAAATATAAAAATATAAAACTCAAATCAAGTATGTTCTCTAACTACAACATAATTAAGTTAGCAACCTGATTAGTTTTTTAGTTTCATGGAATATTGCCCAATATTTTGAAAATTAATAACACTATTTAAAGTTATTTTTTAAGTTATTTTTTAAGTTATTTTTTAATGTTTATTTTTGAAAGAGAGAGAGACAGCGACAGAATGAGTGGGGGAGGGGCAGAGAGAGAAGGAGACACAGAATCTGAAGGAAGCTCCAGGCTCTGAGCTCTCAGCACAGAGCCCAACATGGTGCTTAAACTCATGAACTGTGAGATCATGGCCTGAGCTGAAGTTGAACGCCTAACCGACTGAGCCACCCAGGCACCCTAACAACACTATTTTAAATAAGGGAAAGATCAGAGAAAAAGTCACAAAGCATATTATGAAATACTTTGAACAAATGATAATGAAATGAAACATGTAAATAATTGTGAGAAACAAATAAAGCAATACTTAGAGGGAAATTTATAGCTTTAAACATTTAAACAGAAAGAAGGTCTTAAATTTAGCTTCCATCTTTAAAAACTTGCACAAGAGAAAAGGAAATATAAAGTAAATCAATAAAAGGGAAAAGCAAGATACATTTAATGAAATTAAAAGTGATTCTTTAGAAAAATCATTTACATTGATAAACGTCCAGCTAGATTAACCAAGAAAAAAGAAGGAAAGCACAAATGACCTATGACAGGAAGAAAAGATGGGAGATCACTCCAGATTTTACAGATACTGGAAGGATAATAAGGGAACATTTTGAACAATTTTATATCAGCTTAGATAAAATGAATAAATTCCTTGAAAGACACAAATTACCAAAAGTGAAACACGAAGATATAGAAAATATGAGTAGCCATGTGTCTATTAAAAAGTTGAAAGTATAATTAAAATCTTTCCACCGGGAAATTTCAGGCTCAGATAGCTGCTAATACTTTTAAAGTAAATACAATTGCAATTGCACACAAATTATTTCAAGAAAATAGAAGGTGGGATACTTCTTAAACCATTTGATGAAGTCAGAACCAGACAAGTACCAAACTGGAGAAAACCAGACAAGAGCATTACAAAAAGAAAGGAAGAAAAGAAACCTAAAAACCAGTCAGTTTACTCATAAACAGAAACAAAAACTTCTTAACAAAATATCGAGTTGAGTCCGCAATACATATTTCAAAAGATACCATGACCAAGTGGCATTTATTTTAGGAATTCAAGGATGCTTTAACAACTGAAAACAGTGTTTCCCATCTTAGCAAAATAAAGGGGAAAAAAATATTATGATCTCAGTAGATGTACTTATCCATACTCAACACCATTTAAATAAATTTCTTACCAAACCAAGAGTAAAAGTAAACTCTCTCAATCTAACACTGGGAATGTATGAAAAACCTGGAGTTAATAGCATACTTAATAGAGAAAGACAATGTTTTCCCCAACTTTGAGAGTAAGACAATAGGTCAGCCCTACCAAAGAGTACAAATTTCCAGGTATAGATGAATAAGTTCTGGGGACCTAATGTACAACATGGTGATTAACTAATAATATTGTATTATCTGCTTGCAAGTTGCTAACAGTAGACCTTAAATGTTCTCACCACAAAAAGAAATGATAAGTATGTGACCTAATGGAGCAAACACTGGGGTGGTAATCATTTTGCAATACATAAGTGTATCAAATTAACGGGATGTATACCTTAAACTTACACAATGTTATATGTATATTATATGTGTAAATTATACACTGTTCCAATGATTTATGTCAATAAAGCTGGGAGAAAAAATAAGTCTGCTCTTAAAACTTCTAATAAATATACAACTGGAGGTTCTAGCAAATATAATTACACAAGAAGAGAAAAAATAATAAAGCACATGGAACAGAAAGAAGTTACAGTTTCAGTATTCTCAGGATACAGGGTTGTGTGTACAGAAAGAAAACTACATTTTTAGGTCTCAGTATACATGGTTAAAATCCAAGAATCAATTATATCTCTATACACTGAAAAATAAAATTTTTAAAGAAATAATCTCCAAAACCAGGGAATGTTTACAGATCATGTTTTCAATGTCCAAACATATACACTGAAAACTATAAAAGAGTGCTCAGAGATATTTTAGAAAGCTAAATAAATGGAAAGATATACCAATTTAATGGTTTAGTATTATTAACATTTAATAGTGTTAAGAGGTCAATTTTTCCAAATAAAATGCCAATAGTTTATAAGAGTTAACAATTTGACTATATAATTTATGTGGAAATTAAAAGGATTTAGAACAATGAAAACATTTTTAAAAATAATAACAAAGCTGGAAGATTTATACTACTTGTTTTCAAGACTTATCAAGGAAATTTTTTTGGCATAAAGATTTTTATATTGATCACTGCAGCAAAATGGGAGTCCAGAAATACATTCACTCAACAAAAGTTTCAAGATATCTCAAGGTGAAAAGTATAGACTTGTCAACAAAGTATTAATTCAAAGTATTAATTCAATAAGACTTTAAATTTCAAGGCAAAGCTGTAAAACTTTTGGAAGAACATACAGGGGTAATGTAGTTAAGAAATTAAAAAAAATATTTTTAATGTTTTATTTTTAAGAGAGAGAGAGACAGAATGCAAGTGGGTTAGGGGCAGAGAGAGAGGGAGACACAGAATCCGAAGCAGGCTCCAAGCTCCGAGCTCTCAGCCCAGAGCCTGATGTGGGGCTTGGCTCAAACCCACAAGCTGTGGGATCATGACCTGAGCTGAAGTCCAATGCTCAACCAACTGAGCCACCCAGGCACCCCTGTAGTTAAGCAATTTTTAAGACTTAGAAAAGGAGTGAATAAAAATTATAAAAAGAAATTCATAAAGGGGCACCTGGCTGACTCAGAACAGCACACGACTCTTGAACTGAAGAGAATAGAGATTAAATAAGTTTATTATTTTTTTGTTTTATTTTTTTCTTTTATTATTTATTTTTTAATATATGAAATTTATTGTCAAATTGGTTTCCATACAACACCCAGTGCTCATCCCAAAAGATGCCCTCTTCAATGCCCATCACGTACCCTCCCCACCCTCCCACCCCCATAAACCCTCAGTTTGTTCTCAGTTTTTAAGAGTCTCTTATGCTTTGGCTCTCTCCCACTCTAACCTCTCCTTTTTTTTCCTTCCCCTCCCCCATGGGTTCCTGTTAAGTTTCTCAGGGTCCACATAAGAGTGAAAACATATGGTATCTGTCTTTCTCTGTATGCCTTATTTCACTTAGCATCACACTCTCTAGTTCTATCCATGTTGCTACAAAGGGCCAGAGATTAAATAAATTAAAAAAAAACTTAAAACAATGAATTCATGAAAATTAAAAACCTCTGTTTCTCAAAAGTATCATTTATATAAGGATGCTATATGTTATGTATATATAATAGTGATATTACATATATATTCTCATTTATGATCAAAGACTTGTATCTAGAATATTTAAAGGAAGCTTAAAATTCAAAAATAAAGGAGCACGTGGGTGGCTGAGTCAGTTAAGCACCTGACTCTTGATTTAGGCTCAAGACATGATCTTATAGTCATGAGGTTAAGCCCTGTACTGGGTTACTCGCTGAGTGTGGAGCCTGCTTGGAATTCTCTCTCTCTCTCTCTCTCTCTCTCTGTCCCTTCCCTGTTCATGCTCACTTGCTCTCCCTCTCTCTCTCAAAATAAATAAACATTTAAAATAAAATTTCCCTGCCTTAAAAAAAAAAAAAAAAAACAATCGACCTTGAAAACAAAAGATTTTAATAGATGTTCACATGAAAATATTTGAATGGGAAATAAAAGCCCAACATCATTAGTCATTAGGGAAATGCAAATTAAAATCACTGAAATAATGATATTTAAAAGAATAGTGATATTAAATGTCGCCAAGAATGGGGAATAGCTACTTTCATACATTCCTAGTAGGAATGTGAAGTGTCACACCATTTTAGCAAACATTTTGACAATGTCTTGTAAAGTTAGCCATACACCTAACATACAATGTTGCTATTCCAATCTATTTACACCAATCACTGAAAGTCTATGTTCACATAAAGACTTGTATGTGAATATCTATAGGAACTTTGTTTAAAACATAATTATTCATCAATAGGTAAATAATTAAAGAAATTGTAATATACCTATACAATGGGATACAGCTTAGCAATAAAAGGAATGACTACTGATACATGCAACATTAATGAAGTTCAAAAACGTTATGCTGAGCAAAAGACAACAGATGCTCATCAAAACAAGTGCACTCCTTAGTCTCCATCACCTATTTAACCCATTTCCACATCCACCTCCTCTCTGGAAACAATCAGTTTGTTCTCTATAGTTAAGACTCTGTTTCTTGGTTTGCCTCCCTCCATTTTCCCTTTTGCTCATTTGTTCTGTTTCTGAAATTCCACATACACATGAGTGAAATCATAAGGTACTTTTCTTTCTCTGACTTATTGCAGCTTAGTGTAATACTCTCTAGCCATCCATGTCATCGCCAATAGCAGGATGTCATTCTTTTTTATGGCTGAGTAATATTCCATTGTACATATATGCCACTTCTTCATCCATTCATCAGTACATGGATACTTGGGCTGCTTCCACAATTTTGCTATCATAGATAATGATGCTGTAAACATTAGGGTGCATGTAACCTTTTGCATCAGTATTTTTGTATTCTTTGTATAAATACTTAGTGGTGCAATTACTAGATCATATGGTAGTTCTATTTTTAGCTTTTTGAGGTACCTCCATCCCGTTTTCCAGAGTGGCTGCACCAGTTGACATTCCCACCAGAAATGCAAGAGGGTTCCCCTTACTCTACATCCTTGTCAACACCTGTTATTTCTTGTGTTGACTTTAGCCATTCAGACAGGTGTGAGGTGATATTTTATTGTAGTTTTCATTTACATTTCTCTGATGATCATGAAGTTGCTGAATAGAGAAAACTAATCTATATTAACAAAAAGTAAATCAGCTGTTACCAAGGCCATACGGTGGACTGAAATTTACTGCAAAGTGCAAGAGGGAAAATTTTGGGTGGTAGAAAGGTTCTACTCGTGATTGTGGTAGTGATTCTATCATATATATATATATATATATATATATATATATATATATACACACACATATATATATATATGGTATATATACATATATCATATGTACATATGTACATATATGCATATGTATATATCAGCATGTGTATATATGTATATGTGTATATATGTATATACATATATACACATATACATATATGTGTAGTTTGATACAAACTACACATTTTAAATGGTGCATTTTGTTATATATATGTAAAATCTACCTCCATAATGTTGAATTTTTTAAGCCTGTGACTAACCTCAGGGGTTGGAGGATATCAGCCCAACACAGTACCCTCCTCCTAGGAAAGGACTTATGACTCTGATGTATCCCTCTAACCAACATTTCTCTAGTTTTGTCTTCTGGTTATAGGCTATATGGTATTGTGAGCCAGGTTCTCAAAACCATTTGTCCCTCATTTGACTCTGGAAGGAATATCTGGCAGCAATTTTGTGCTTTCTATAAAATATGGATAAATGTATCTCTGTTATTGGTTTGGGACTTTACCCAAAGTTATAAGCACTAGCCCCCACTCCCCAAAAAAGGCATATTCAATACGTTCTTATGTGTTTTAGGAAATATGTTTTTTTTTTAATTTACTTCTGTTTTGTTTGGGAACCTGTTACAGTGATGATCAAGAAGAGGAATCTTCATAATTAGGAGACATATCTAACATCCCTACAATGGTAGCTCTTGGTTCAGTAGCTAGTTCAAGATGGTCAGATCAAGCTGATCCACACAAATTAAGTAAATCTGGCTAGCTTGGGTAGTTTATGGAATCTGCAAACTTTCTACATCAAATCACCTACCCCTGGGCAGCACAGTATTGTGAATCCTCTTGGTAAGAAGGAGAATAAGGCAATGTCACTGGTGAGTGGGGGCGCTACCTAGAGAAGGAGAATCTAGACAGCTTTAGGTGAGAAAATGCCAGAGTCAGCATGGCTGGCTAGAATGTAAAGTTAGTACAGTGTAGGTCTTCTCAAACATTTTTACAGAAGAATGAAAATTGAGCTCAAAGCATTCCTATATAAGCATAAGAGACCCTTATTTTAAAAGTGACTATGACTATAAAATTACTTAAACTACTTTTAAGAATAAAAATGACACTCCAGGAAGATGTGCCATGTTGACAATGTGGTTTTGTACACTTCCTGGTACAGGACCAGATCTGGCATGAGCACACACACCCATGTCCACGTTTTCTAAAATCTAGCTATAGCAAGAGATGAAACCGAAATTATTTAGCCCACAGGCAATGAAAACTTTGATGAAAGTTGAAATTTAAGAAGTTTTAGAAAGATTTAGCTAGTAGTATAGTGGATTAGAAGGGAAAAAATGGGACAAGAGAGATCAAGTGGGGAAGCTACTGCAATACTTTACACAAAAAAGGAGAGTCCCTCCACTAGTATTACTCGTGAAAATCTGAAAAAGTCCTCCACCAAACTGTTTGGGTACCAAGCAAAGACGCACGTATTTTATCATTAGTTATATGCAAGAGTTGCACCCCAGAGGCTGTGAAAGTCTGTTTTCACTCCACCATGAGGAGGAATATTCACAGGAAGTCTAGAGAAGGATAAATGGAGGCTCATGAGCATGAAAAGCTAAGAATTTCACTCTCTTTTCACAGGTATTTATTTATTTACATATAAATACTATGTATTTTTATTTATATGTAAATAATATATTTTTATTAATAAAAGTTGTACACCTCTATTTAAATTTGAAATAAGGGATTTAGATGAATATAACATTTAATTTTAAATATGTTAACTGTCATCAAACTGCAGTGCTCTGAACCAGAAAACTTAAGGGGCATAATAAAAGTATTAAATTAATAAAAACATATGCATTCCTAGTAAACACCACACATTGTGCATTATTCAGTTTCAAATTGTTAGCTGTCTGCAACCATCAAGTAGCTGGGTTTGGTAGTTTGTTCTCTTTGCACAGTGCAGCCTGTGTAGACAGCCATGAAAATACTTCTTAAAGATAAATTGGCAATAGTAACGGGGATTGTTCACTCAAAGGTGATAATTTTCTTAGGAGTGAGACCAGTCATCTGTGGAAACCTGAGTTAATTGACAGCTTTTCTAATTTCTCTGATATTTTAGTACATGTCATAAAACAGCAACTTGAGCACATCATGTGTGTAGCTGGCCCAGCTCCGAGGACTGCTTTGGCTCATTGTTTTGGGGAGTAGAGTTCTCAATGTGAAAAGAAGTTAAAAGTGTTTCCGCCTATGTGGTTTTTCTTATTAACACCTTATTATTTTCTTTAATAGTTTAAGCTTTTGGTTTTGGTTTTGTTTTGCATATTCTGTGACTGCTTCTCTGCCCTGGGAGGTAACTACTTTCTGAAGGATAACAGGTAGCTGGGGGACAGTCTATAGAGAAGGAAGCATCATAAAAATTGCTTAAACTAGACTCTGATCCTGGCTTTCCCAGGATCTACTCCACTGGTTCTCAGACATTGGCGTGCAACACTGTCACCTAGGGGGAATGTAAAAACACAGATTCCTGGACCTCTTCACCAGAGTTTGACTCCAAGTTCCCAGGTGATAGTAATGTTGCTGGTTTGGGGACCACGCTTTGAGAACTAGTAATTAAATTTATTGTGGCCAGAATTCCACCGAGAAATTTGGGTTCAAATTCTGAAAATATCTGTAAATGTTTTGTTCTCTTTGAGGATTTGGTTTTTGGCCTGGCCTTCTTCTTCTTAATTCTTTCTCTTACAAACCTGGTAATACGTTTATAAGAGTGCTTATAGGATGTGGAGGAATTATGTAAAAGTTTTAAAGAACTCTCTGTATCTATCAGCATTGGAGATGTGACTGATGATAAACTGTGGGTCTTCTGACTCCCCCACAATAATCACGATTATTATCAGTGTAATTACACAGCTCCTAAGAATGGCATTTGCAATTGGTTGCTTTATTGTTTGTTTTTTCCCATAAGCATCGGGAAGTAACCCCCTTAGCTCCATGGATGAAGATTTCAGCCAAGATGGACAAGCCTTAATAACCTGCCTTGTGCACAGAAACTGTCATCAAAATGCATTTCTTTTTATCTTGTATACAATTTCTACTGCAATACCCATCATCATCAAATACCATCTAAATGGAAAAAAAAAAAAGGTAGGGATAGTAACATATTAAAAGGTGTCAAGTAAATGAGAAATGAGTCTAACAAAAATAATTTCAGTCCACAATTATACAAAATATAAACCAAGAAAAGAAGACCTACTTAGGAAAAGCATGTGGATTTGATTCCTCAGATTCAGAAGGCAAATAAGCAGGCAAAAAAGGGAAACTCTAATAGTATTAAAATGTAAAGATTTTAGAAAAAAACATAGGGGGGGTTAAGGAAAAATTCCTATGCAGACAAGTTCACTAGAAATATACTATACCTGGTATATTTTAAATATAATATGGATTTATTCTCAAATATATTATAGATTATAAACTTTAAAAATTAACAAGAGGATAAAAGCAGGTGGATGGAGTCAAGTAGGAAATAAAAAGAAAACCTCTTTACCTCAGTCACCATATCTAGAGTCTTGGATGATAGAAATTTCAACTATATAAAATTTGATTAAGAGACACATTTTGTTTTATTCGACTGAGACAAGAAAAGGCTTTCACCTTTGTGGAGGCTTGAGACTCATCATCATCCTAGAATCTGTTTAAAATTGACCCAGGTCTGACATTTGTCCCCCAGCATTTCTACTAAGAATTGGTGGTTTGAATTCTAATTTGAGGTACGGTAAGATACTTACAAAAAATAATTTATATTATATTTTACTAAGTTTAGTTAAATAATAAACTTAGAAACCTTTTAGAAAGACTTTACATAACCAGAACTGAACCAAAATAAGATTCTGTTTAATCTGTTATTAACTAGAAAGGAAGTGCATAGAAAGTCATCTAGAGAGAATTTGCTAAAGTCAGACTTGCTGGATGCTTATGTAGAACCTGCTTACATGCATTTTAACTGAAGCCTCAGTCTTTCAAATGGAGCTAACAAATTTCTTGTGAGCTTTAAATTAGATAATTATTTTGCAAAATTCGTATGCTGGAGGAACATAATAAGAAGTCAATATTAGATGTTTTATGATTGTTAGTAGTTGTTGTCATAATATTGGAGTTGTGGTTAATGTTTGTTAGTTTTCTATTCGTGCTATAAGAATTACCACAAACCTGGTGGCTTGAAATGACACCAACTTAGTATCTTATGGTTCTATCTTACCAAGTAGAAAAACATACGTGAGTAGGTTAAAAGTTTAACATGGGTTTTTCAGGGCTAAAATCAAAGGTTTTGGCTGAGCTGCATTCCTTTTTGGAGGTTCTGGCCTAAATCTATTTTCTTACATTTTCCAGCACCTAGAAACAACCCACATTCCATTGCTCCTAGAAATCTTCAAAGGAACCACACCTATCTCTTGACTACTTTTCCTTAGTCACATCTCCCTCTGACACTTCTGCCTCCCTCCTCCATTTATAAAGACACTTGTGATTTCATTGGACCTACCATGAAAATCCAGGATAATCACTTCATCTCATGGTACCTTAACTTACTCACATCTGCAAAGTTCCTTGTGCCTAAAAAGTAACATATTCACAGGTTCCAGGATTAGGGTATGGACATCTCTGGGGCCATTACTCTGCCCACCCCAATAAGTTACTCAGTACATGCCATTCACCTAGCATTCTCATTGAGGTTTTTTTCAAAAGAAACAGTGAAGCAACAGTTACCTTGACCACTTATATTTCAAACAAAACCATGTTAGATCATTCTCACTCCTCACCCTCACATTTTAAAAATCTGCTTTAGGGCATTAGTTACTTAGAGCAAACATCTGCACAGCTCAAACTTATAGTCTCTACTTATATTTTGTAATATGTGGGTTTGTTTGTTTGTTTTTTTAAGCTATGTATTCTGTCAAAAATGCAAATTAAACCCTAAATACCAAGGCGGATATTACCAAGAAATTACTGAATATCTTTCCCTTGCTTATAAACCTCAATAAAGATATTCTGGTTTTAGCAATATTAAATGATCACACTAACTCTAGATTTATAGAAAGTGCAAATAATCAAGAACATTTCAAAATACTTGTATTTTGATGGGAGTATTATTTGGTATATAAGAGGAAGAAGTGGATTCTTATGCTTCATGTTTTTCCTATTTATACATTTTTCTAAACATAGAAATTTATCTGTGAAGTATAGCAAAACCACCAAGTGGAAAAACTTATTGAGTTAATAAAACATTACACAAAAACAAAAGAACTATTCAAAGATGATCAGGTACTATTACATTAAAAAGTATAATTTGTCTGTAACCTGATTATACAAAAACATTATTCTAATTAGGGTAGATTGATGAAATCCAAGTGTTTAGAACAACTACTCAGGAAAAAAAATGGTATTCAATTAATGCAAATCGCAACCACTTCTATAGTTCTCTGTGCTATTGATTCTTCTTTATGTGCAAAGTTACTCATGAATAACTCATATAAAAGAACAGCAGCATTCATAAATGTGATAGGATATATATCGCAAAAATATTCAGCGATTTACTCAGAGGAAAGCTCTTTTATTACTACTTTTTCATAATAATTCTTGGTACTGGACAAAAACAAAACTGAAAAGCACACTCTTCTTGCTCTTGACAAATGCTTATTTTTATTTGTAAGAGTCACAAAAAAATAGTTGAGTATTTGAAATTATCCATAATTAAATGATAATCCCTAATCACTCACCATTAAGTAAAACATATGTTAATTAGAGAGTCTAAACTAATTGCAGGCTGTCAAATGCATATGTGTAATAAAAATTTCTTATTTTCATAATAGTCTATAATTATATATTTCACAATAGACTAATGGATTTTTAGGAGCCATAACGTAGTGCAGTGCTCACTCTTATTAAACAACAGGAAGAATAATTTAGCAAGAGCTGTTTTCTTCCTTTATGTTATTAAAAATGAATTAAAGCCAAGTAAATTCCAGGTTCAGAAAACCATAAATCAATTTATATTAATAATCTGAAGGAAAAAGACGTATTGGCGTCATTCTTTTCAGAATGATTTTTTTATTTTTTATGAACTTAAATCTTTGTACAAAACACATCTTTAATGGAACCCATGTAGTGAGGTTTGTTGGTTGAAATAATAAATCACTTTAGTAATTTCCCAAAAGACCATGAAAACAAATTCTTGGCTACTCCTTTATATCATGTTTTGCCCCTGAACAGAATTAACACAAGTGAGAGGGGAATAATGTAAAAGAACAAAAGTAACGTCAGCACACTTATACTGTAAATCTTTTTGGCATGCCTTTCTTTAGCCTTATATCAAATTCTCAAAGACTTTACACTCCATGGGCCATGTCTATACTAAGCCCAGCAGGTTATAGCATTCAAAATTGATTGTGACAAGATCAATATGGAATTAGTATTCACAAATGGCGTGGATGCCATTAGTTCTATTGATGATACAACCATCCTTACTACCTTATAAAAACCATATGAAAATACTTTTGGGTTTTCAATATCCTTGTCATTTTTGTTCTATAACACTCTAAGAATAGTAATAAAAGAAAAATCATACACATACACATATCATAAATTTTTATCTTTAGAAAAATAGAAGTCAGAGACCACCATTCATGTATCAACATTTATTTAGCACTAAGTTTCAGAATCTGGGCAAGGCACTTTCACTTACTACTTTATCCTATCACATCTTTTTACATAGGCTTAAAAGTGGAAAATATAGGTTATTTTCAAGTTAAATATACCAATATTTCTGTTTTCCTGGGAAAAGTCTCAAATAATTATGTGATCTTTTTATTCTTTACTTATTCTAATTCTTCCTTTCCTTCTAGCTCTTTATTTCACGTAAGTAAAAATAGTTGGTGATTTGCCTAAAATTCCCTTATAATAATGTCTGGGTTAATATTGATACTTCATTTATTGGCTTTAACTTACATTTATTAAAATTATCTTTTCTTTATGAATAATAAAAATCAGAGGCACCTGGGTGGCTCAGTCATTTCAGCAGCCAACTTTGGCTCAGGTCATGATCTTGTGATTTGTGAGTTGGAGTCCTCATGGATCCCACTTCAGATCCTCTGACCCCTTATTTCTCTGTCCCTCCCCAGCTCATACCCACTCTCTCAAAACTAAACATTAAAAAAAAAAAAGAGTAAGAAAAATCAGACTTAAGAACAATCCCTTCCTTTGGTTCAAACACATTGGTTCTGATGACTGAGTCTGTATTTGTTTAATGTAATAATAAAAAATATTAGATATTTTTTTCTGATATAAGAAGGGGAGAAGAGTTAAGAAAAAAGAGAATAGAGTGATGTTTGCTTTTCATCCAATCTTAGAGCTGACTTCCTAAAAAGAAAGAGTCAGAAATAACAGAGGTATTTTATGAGACTGAGGTCATGAGTTGGGCTTCATGGGTACTGGTAAAGCTGAAATCATGCTGGATATAGATTTATAGTTAATTAAGTGGTATTTATTATAATACTTCTCTCCTTCCTCCAAGCTTTTTTTCAGTATCTACAGTGAAAACTGTCACTTTTTCTCTACTTCTAAGATGAAGCAGTCCTTTTTCCATATCATCTAAACTGAATTGTCCTTGGTGTTCCTACTCCAACAGAAAGAGTGACTTCAAAACAGGAATAATGTCCTGAAAACACATATATGCAAACAGTTCACAGTACCTTGCTGGCCTGAGAAAGCATGTAGGATCCTTGTTGATGGGTCTGAAAATTACAGGTAGGTCATTAGCAAGGACTTCAAACCGCAGGGAGGGACCAAATGTCATCATGGCTCCCCCTGTAGGACAATGACATTCATTAGAACAGAATGACTGTGTTTCCACTCAGCCTTGACAGGCTGTCCTCAGATACCAACCCAAGACTCCCTCTGTTGTTTATCATTATCAGCACAAGTATCTGATAGTTTTCTCTCCTTGAGCAGATGTGTAAACTAACAGGAGAGTACGGCCTGTCAAAATGACAATGTTCATTGATTCTTCTTATCTTGATGTCTTTGGGAGAACAGCTTATCTCAAATTTACAAAAGAAGGAACTCAGTATCAGTGTTTCTTCATCAATAAATGACAATGGCAGGCCTGGTTTATAACTAATTGCCTGTTTCCAGAGCAACATTTAAAATGTAATGCAAAGCATCCACCCACTATAAACTGATGGGAAACTGCTTCTGCGTTTGAATAAATAAAGACACAGTATTTAGAAGGGATTAAAGACAAAATCTTTGTATTATTTGTAGTTCACATATTATACATTTACTTGTGTAACATATACATTATAACCTTATAGTTTAGAATTTAGTTTTATGGTCACTTTTAATGATCATTACTTAAAATTATGTATATTTTTATACTGTTGTAATAGCTAAATTTTCGCTAAGATGTATGTTCAAATTTATGATTAATCACCAGGCAAATGCAAACTGAAACCACAATGAGATATCCCCTTACACTTGTTAGGATGGCCACTATTGAAAAGACAAGCTATAAATGTTGGTGAAGATGCGGAGAAAACAGAATTTGGGTACAGTGTTGGTGGCAATGTAAATTGGTATGGCCATTATGGAAAACAGTATGGAGATTCCTTAAAAAAAATTACTCATAGAACTATCTTATGATCCAGAAGTCTTACTTCTAAAGGATTTATCCAAACAATTCAAGTCAGAATGTCTGCACTCCCATGTTCCTTTCAGCACCATTCATAATAGCCACAACATGGAAACAACCTACGTGCCCATTGATGGATAACTAAATAAAGAAAATATAGCATATGCACACAATGGAATGTTATTCAGCCCTGAAAAAGGAGAAAATTCTACCATTAACAACAATATGGATGGATCTGAAGGACATTATGCCAAGTGAAATAAGCTAAGACAGAAGGACGAATACTCTGTAATTTCACTTACATGTGAGTCTAAAATAGCCAAACTCATAGAAGCAGAGAGTAGAATAGTGGTTATTTAGGAGAAGTGGAAACGGGGAGATGATGGCCAAAGTGTATAAAATTTCAACTACATAAGATAAGTAAGGACTAAAGATCTACTATATTGCATAGTGCCTATAGTTAACAATTCTATACTGTGAAGTTAAAAGTTGCTAGGATGATAAATCTTATGTGAAGTGTCCATATCACAAAAATAATAACAACAATAATAGTAGGGTTTGGAGGAAACTGTGGGAGGTGGTGGATATGTTATGGTCTTGATGGTGGTAATAATTCTATAGTGATGATAATTCCAAACTCATTGAGATATATACATTAAACAATGCACAGATTTACACACATCAATCACATTTTATTAATGTGGTTTATATAATTATAATGAAAGTAATCCATATGCTTCCCTCTCATAATTTTTTAATTTTTTTTATGTTTTTATTTTATTTTTGAGAGAGAGAGTGTGTAATGGGGGAGGGGCAGAGAGAGAGGGAGACACAGAATGTGAAGCAGGCTCCAGGCTTTGCACTGTCTGCACAGAGCCCAATATGGGACTCAAACCCATGAACCGTGAGATCATGACCTGAGCTGAAGCTGGACGCTTAACTGCCTGAGCCACCCAGGCACCCAACCTCCCTCTCATACTTAACTATTTCTCTTTATTTTTAAATGTATAATGGTTAGGATAGTATCATATTTTCCACCAAATATCAAAAACTTCCTATATCATATAAGTATTTGTTAATAAAGTATGACTGACCAATTAATGATACAGGAAGACAAAACTCATCAACTCAATACAACCACCTACTGCTCCATCATATCTCCCTTCTAAATTATTGTTCAAAATATAGTGTGAACCTGTGAATATTATGTCTGAAAGAAAAAAAATATATATGTGTGTAGGTGTGTGTGTGTGTGTGTGTGTGTGTGTGTGTGTGTGTAATTAGTTGAATATCCCTAAAATGAACAGCTAAGGAGAATGACCTGGTTGCATGCTTCTAGCATTTCTGGATTTGGGGACCCAGTCTTTCAGCTTAGGACCCAGATATAAATAGCTAGTGAGAAATTATCTAAATTAAAGACCTATTACTTCTGAGATTTCACATCCATTCTGATCTTCAAGTTTGGTTCCAGGTTGAAATCAATCTGAACTGTTTGACTCACAGCAATTACCAATTATGTAACCATGGCTAAGTTACATATTTTCCTTGTACCTGTTTTAATCTGTAAAGTGGGGACAATAGTATTTACCCCTCAGGTGTTGTTGGGAAGATATACGGAGATATTCAGCAGAAAGCTCTTGGAACAATGCCTAGCATATGGTAATTTTTCAATAAATTTACAGCAAATAGCATTAAATTATAATGGTTAATAAATATTGTTCAGGCCAGCTCTCCAACATGGACACTATACATCAGTTAAGCCTAACTAGTAAGTTATTCTATAGGATTCAAAAAGATACCTTACCACTTTTAGTTTGTACAAGTGTCCAAAAATGTTTACCTTGACTTTTTGAAGTCACTAACTCAGAGAAACTCAGATTCTGGCTATACTTTATGGATACAAATCAACACCGCTGTTTAGATAACTTGTTGAAATGTGTAGTCACAAAAAATATTTATAACATGTGGGGCTTTGTTGTCATAATTTTTTTTTTTTTACATAGCAAGAGTTAGGATAGAAGGAATACATAGCTTATTTTGATAGCGTGATGCATGCTTTGAATTACACATCCTTTGTCTCTATTCTTAACACAGACCGTTGATAATTGTTTCTAAATTTATGTGCCAGCTTGCCATATAAATAGAAATAGCATGTATCTCTGAAAATACTGAATTTACAAACTGGACACCTCTTACCTCAAATAGCCAAAGCAATCCTGAGAAAGAACAAAGCTGCAGGCATCACACTCTGAATTCAAACTACATTACATTGCTATAGTAACCTAAATAGTATGGTATTGGCATAAAACCAGACATAAATCAATAGAATAAAGAGTCCAGAAATAAACTCATGCATGTATGGGAAACGAATTTATGACAAATATCTAAGAATGTACAATGGGGAAAGGAAATGGTACTGCGAAAATTAGGCATACAAATGCAGAAGAATAAAAGTAGACCACTGTCTTACACTGTACACAAAAATATATCAAATGGATTGAAGACTTGAATGTAAGGCTTGAAACCATAAAACATAGAAAAAAATAGGTGGTGATCTCCTTGACACTGGTTGTGGCACTGATTTCTTGGAAGCAAAGGTAACAAAAGAAAAAAATAAATAAGAGGGGCTATGTCAAACTACAAAGCTTCTGCATAGCAAAAGAAACCATCAACAAACTAAAAAGAAAGCCTACTGAATGAGAGAACAGATTTGTAAATCATGTATCTGATAAAGAATTAGTATGTGAAATATATTAAAAACTCATACAACAGCAAAAAAAATCTTATTTAAAAATGAGCAGAGGACATGAATAGACATTTTTTCAAAGACATACAGATAGCCAACAGGTACATGAAATTATGTTCAATATCACTAATCATCAGAAAAGCAAATCAAAACCACACTAAGCTATCACCTCACAACTATTAGAATGGCTAGTCTGAAAAAAGAAAAAAATCTACCAAGTGTTGGTGAGGATGTGGAGGAAAGGGAAGCCTTGTGCCCTATTGGTAGAATATATATTGGTACAACCACTAGAGAAATTATGGAGATTTCTCAAAACATTAAAAATATAACTACCATATGATCCAGCAATTCCACTTCTGTGTATTTATCTGAAGAAAATGAAAACACTAACAAAAAGATGATGCACCCCCATGTTCACTGCAGAATTATTTGCAATAGCCAAGATAAGGAAACAACCTAAGTGTCCACAGATGGATGAATGAATAAGGCAAATGTGGCGTAACTGGAATTCCAGTTCAAGATAGCAACATAGGAAGACTCTGAACCCACTTCCTCCACAGAACACACCAAATTATAACTGTTAACAGAGCAATTCCTCCTGAAGATGAATTGATGGCTGACTGAACAGCTACTCAACAATCAAAGATAGAGATAATGGCAAGAGAACAGCAAGAGAGATGGAGATACATGGCTGTTTAATAGAGTTACTAGCGTATACAGCCACAGCTCTATCCAACCAGCATTCTGTCTGCATATAGGACACCATACACAAAACCACTACTTCAAGTTTAGTAGAAGTAGCCATTTCACCTATTCCATAGAAACAAACACAGAAAGTCAAGCAAAATGGGGAGACAGGAATATGCTTCAAAAGAACAAGGAAAAAACTCAAAAAGAACTAAATGAAACAGATAAGCAATGTGTCTGATAAAGAATTTAAAGTAATAATCATAAAGATACTCATGGAGCTGGAGAGAAGAGTGGAAGAACTCAGTGAGACCTTCAATGAAGAGACAGAATACTGAAAAGAACCAATCAAAGTTGAAGAATACAATAATTGAAATAAACACACTAGAGGAAATAAAGAGTGGATTAGTGGACACAGAAGAATGGATCAACAATTGGAAGACAAGATAATGGAAAGCACCCAATTGGAAGAGCAAAAAGAGAAAAGAATTTTTTTTTTTTAACGAGGATGGATTAACAGATCTCATGGACAACATCATGCAAACAAACATTTGCATTATGGGGGTCCCAGAAGAAGACAGAAAGGGATAGAAAACATATTTGAAGAAATAACTGAAACTTCCCCAACCTAGGGAAGGAAATAGATATGTAAGTATAAGAAGCACAGAGAGTCCCAAATAAGATAAACCAAAGAGGTTCACACCATGGCATGTAATAATTAAAATGCCGAAAACTAAAGGTAAAGAATCTTAAAAGCAGGAGAGAAACAGAAAGTTACCCTCAAGGGACAACTTATGAAGCTTTCGGCAGATTTTCAGCAGAAACTTTGCAGGCCAGAAACAAGAGGCATGATATATTTATCAAAATGCTGAAAGGAAAAAAAAAACAAAACACCCTACACCCGATAATACTCTATATAGCAAGATTACCATTGTTATTTCAAAGAGACATAAAGAGTTCCCTAGAGAAACAAAAGATAAAAGAGTTTATTGCTCCTAAACCAGCCTTACAAGAAATGTTAAAAGGACTTTTTCACGGGCCCCTGTTTGGCTCAGTCGGTTAAGCATCCAAATCTTGATTGGCTCAGGGCATGCATGACCTCCTGGTTGTCGAGATTGAGCCCTGTGTTGGACTCTGCACTGACAGCATGGAGCCTGCCTGGGACTCAATCTCTCCTTCTCTCTCTGTCCATGTCCCTGCATACTTGCAACTGTCTCTTTCTCTCTCTCTCAAAATAAATAAACTTAAAAAAAAAAAAAAAAGGGTATTTTCAAGGGTAAAAGAAATGGTCACAATTAGATACAAGAAAAATATGAATAAACATGTACAATACGACAACATATACATAAAATGTGAAGGGACCAAAAGGGAAGAGAAGGAGAAAAAGAAAAGAAAGAAAATTTTCTCTCTTTTTTTCTTTAGAATGCGTTTGAATTTAAATGACCATCAAATAATATGGACTAGTACTATTTACTTAGGATTTTATATATGAACCTTATGGTAACCACAAACCCAAAAGCTATGATACTCAAAAAATGGAGAGAAAGAAAAACCAAACCAAACCAAACACTAAACATATTTAGTTGTCACAAAGAGAGCAAGAAGGAATAAACCACAAAAACAACCAGAAAACAAGTTTTTAAAATGGCAATAAGTATAAGCCTCCTGATAATTGCTTTAAGTGTAAAGGCCTTATGCTCCTGTCAAAAGACACAGAATAGCAAATGGATAAATAAAAAAAAAATCTACATATGGCCTACAAGAGACTCTACTCACACTTAAGCAACATACAAATTGCAAGTGAAGGAATAGGAAAACTACAACATGTAAATATAAGTCAAAAAAAAAAAAAAGGCCAGGGTAGTAATACTTTTATCAGAAAAATAGACATTAAGGGGCGCCTAGGTGGCTCAGTTGGGTAAGTGTCCGAATTTGGCTGAGATCATGATCTTGCAGTTCATGGGTTCAAGCCCCACGTTGGGCTCTGTGGTGACAGCTCAGAGCCTAGAGCCTGCTTCAGATTCCGTGTCTCCCTCTCTCTCTGCCCCTCCCCAACTTGTGTTCTGTCTCTCTCTCAAAATTAAATAAACATTAAAAAAATTTTTTTAAAGAAGAAAAATAGACGTTAAGACAAAGACTGTAACAAGAGACAAAGGACATTACATAATTATAAAGGGATCAGTCCTACAAGAGGATATAACAATCGTAAATTTCTACATATCCAACACTGGAGCGCACCTAAATACATAAAGCAAGTATTAACACATATAAAGAGAGAAACTGATAATAGGAGGGGAATTTAAAATTCCCCTTACATCAATGCATAGATCCTCCAGACAGAAAATCAGTAGCAATGTCCTCTGAATTACACATTGGTCCAGAGAGACCTAACAGATACATACAGAACATTTCATCCCAAAACAACAGAATACAAATTATTTTAAAGTACACATGAGACATTCTTCAGAATATAGCACATATTAGGCCATTAAAAGGAGCCTCAATAAACTTGAGAAGATTGAAGTTATACCATGCCTCTTTTCCAACTACAATGGAATGAAACTAGAAATAAATCACAAGAAAAAAAAAACTGTACAAAAAAATAGAAACATGTGGAGACTAAACAATATGATACTTAACAACCAATGGGTCAATGAAGCAATTACAGAAGAAATTTAAAAATACACAAAGCCAAAAGAAAATGAAAACATAATGGTCCAAAATCTTTGGGACACAGCAAAAGCAGTTCTAAGAGGGAAGTGTATAGCAATATAAGACTACCTCAGGAAAGAAAACACTCAAACAATTTTACCTTACACCTAAAGGAACTAGAAAAAGAACAGGTAAAACCCAAAGTAAGTAGAAGAAAGGAAATAATAAAGATTAGAGAGTATGCCATAGAGACAAAAAAAAAAAAAAAAAAGAAAGAAAGAAAGAAACCAAGAGCTGATTATTTAAAAAGATAAACAAAATTTATAAACCCTTAGCCAGACTCATCAAGAAAAAAAGAGAAAGCACTCAAATAAAATCAGAAATGAGAGAAATAACAACTGACACCAAAGAAATACAAAAAATTGCAAGAGAATACTATGAAAAATTATATGCCAATAAACTGCACAACATAAAAGAAATGGATAGATTCCTAGAAACATACAATCTTCCAAACTTAACCAGGAAGAAACAGAAAGTCTGAACAAGTTACAAGTAACAAAATTCAACAGGTAATCAAAAAACTATCAAAAAGTAAAAATACAGAACCAAATGGATTCACAGGTGAATTCTACCAGACATTTAGGTAAGAGTTAATATCTATTCTTCTCAAACTATCCCAAAAATTGAAGAAAAGGAAAGCTTCCAAATACATTTTTCAAGGCCAGCATTACCCTGATACCAAAATCAGACAAAGACACCACACAAAAAAAAACTATAGGCCAATATCTTTGATGAACATAGACGCAAAAATCCTCAACAAAATTTTATCAAACTACATACAAAAATACATTTAGAAGATCATTCTTCACAATCAGGTGGGCTTTATTCCCAGGATGCAAGAATGATTCAGTATTTGCAAATAAATCAATGTCATACGCCACATCAAAAATATGAAGGATAAAAATAATGTGATCATCTTAATAATTGTAGAAAAAGCATTTTACAAGATTCAACATCCATTCATGATAAGAGCTCTCAACAAAATGGAGTTAGAGGGAACATACCTCAATATAATAAAGGCAATATGTGAAAACACAGCTAATATCATTCTCAAAAGTGAAAAACTGAAAGCATTTCCTCTAAGGTGAGGAACAAGATAAGGAGGTCAACAATAGCCACAAGTTTTCAACACAGTACTGGACACCCTAGCCACAACAATCAGGCAATAAAAAGAAAGAAGTGGTATCCATATTGGTAAAGAAGAAGTTAAACTGTCACTTTTTATAGACAATATAATAGTATACACAGAAAATCCTGATGACTCCACCAAAAAAATACTAGAATAAACAAATTCAGTAAAGTGGCAGGGTATTAATTACAAAATTAATACCCATGAATCAGTAATGTTTCTATATACTAACAATGAAGTCACAGAAAGAGAAATTTTAAGAACAATGTTTATGATTGCACCAAAAGTAATGCCTAGAAATAAACTTACCCACAGGTGGAAAAACTCATACTCTAAAAACCATAAAACACTGATGAAAGAAATTGAAGATGACACAAATGGAAAGATATTTCATGCTCATGGGTTATAAGAATTATTATTGTCAAAATGCCCATTTTACCAAAAGCAACCTACTGATTAATTGCAATCCTTATCAAAATATCAACAGCATTTTCAATAAAATTAGAACAACATTAAAATTTGTATGAAACCACAGAAGACCCCGAAGAGCCAAACCAATCCTGAGAAAGAACAAAGGTGGAAATACCACAATTACAGATTTCAAGATACACTATGAAGTTATGGTAATCAAAACAGCATGGTACTGGCACAAAAACAGACATATATAGATGAATGGAAAAGAACAGAGATTCCAGAAATAAACCTACATTATATAATCAATTAATCTATGATAATGGAAGCAAGAATTTACAATGGGGGAAAAGACAGTCTTTTGATAAATGGTGCTGGGGAAACTGGACAGCTACATACAAAAGACTGAAACTGGACTACTTTCTAACACCATATACAAAAATAAACTCCAAGTGGATTAAAGACCTAAATGTGATACCTGGACTCCAAAAAATCCTAGAATAGAATACAGGCAGTAATTTCTCTGACGTCAGCCATAGCGATATTTTTTTTTGATATGTCTTCTAAGGCAAGGGAAAATTAAGCAAAAACAAACTTTGGAACAACATCAAAATAAAAAGCCTCTGCAGAGCAAAGGAAACAACAAAAATACAGGACATTCTAATGAATGGGAGAAGTTGCAAATCATATATCCAATGAGGGGTTAATATCCCAAATATGTAAAGAACTGATACAACTCAACACCAAAAAGACCATCTTATTAAAAAATGGGCAGAGGACCTGAATAGACAATTTTCCAAAGATGACATACAGATAGCTAACAGATACATGAAATGATGCTCAACATCATCAGGGAAATGCAAATCAAAACTATAATAAAATATCACCTCACACTTGTCAGAATGGCTAAACTGAAAAGACAATAAACACATATTGGCAAGGATTGGAATAAAAAGAACCATCATGTACTGTTAGTGGGAATGTAAACTGGTACATCCATTGCAGAAGAGAATCTAGAATTTCTTTAAAAAATTAAAAGTAGAAATATCATATGATCCAGTAATTCCCCCTATTAGGTATTTACCCAAGCAAAATAAAAACACTAACTCAGAAAGATACATGCACCCTTATGTTTATTGCAGCATTATTTACAATAGCCAAGACATGGAAGCAACCTAAGTGTCCATTAGTAGATGAATGAATAAAGAAAATGTGGTATATAGATAATGGAGTATTACACACTCATAAAAAAACAATGATATTATGCCATTTGAGACAACAAAGATGGACCTAAAGGATATTATGCTAATTTAAATAAGTCAGACTAAGACAAATACCACATGATTCTATTAATAAATCCAATCTTTAAAAAAAAAAAAGCACAAAACACACAGATGCACAAAAAATACAGAGAACAAACTGATGGATGCCAGAGGGGAGAGGGTTGGGCAAAACAGGTCAAGGATAGAGGGGATAAAGGACTCCAGTCATAGAATAAGTAAGTCAAAGGACTAAAAAGGAAAGCATAATGAATTCAGGTAATAATATTGTGATAGGAATGACATGGGTCAGATGGTAGCTATACTGGTGGTGAACACAGCATAATGTACAAACTGGTCAAATCACTAGGCTGTATATTTGAAACTACTGTAACATTGTGTGTGAACTATATTCAATTTTTTCAAGTGGCATATATATGTTTTCCACCTAGCCATGTATACACACGCACAAAATGAAATATCATTCATCCACAACAAAGAAGGATATCTGGCCATTTGTAATGGTATGGACAGATCTAGAGGGAATTATGTTAAATTAAGTCAGACAGAAAAGTTCTATACCTTATGATTTCACTTGTATGTGCCATCTAAAACAAAAAGCAAAAACAAAAAAAACCCACAAAAATCCCCAATCTTAAAGATACAGGCGACAGATTGGTGGTTGCCAGGGGCAGAGATTGGGAAGTAGGAAAAAAATAGATGAAGCAGGTCAAAAGTTACAAATTTACAGTTATGAAATAAATGTCATGTAACTATATATGGCTATGGATGTTAACTAGGTTTATTGTGGTGCTCGTTTTGCAATATATACAATATCAAATAAAAAATTTAAACAACAAACTAGACACCTCTTCTTCAATCTTCCTTTCACCTCCCACTGAAAGAAAAGACAGTTGACATTTCTGAGTTAAGCAGAAGAGGAAGCAAGTAATCTAACACAAAATTCATGGTTAATACCCCCAAACATCAACCCTATTCACCATCTGAGCAACATATAAAATCAGACTGGCAAATCAGACTTAAATGAACCAGAGATCTTACCAGTGTTACATTTTACTAACAATTTCAAGGATAGAGACACGAGATTCAGACAAAGCAGAAAGATGCCTAGGACATCAAGGATAGTTCCCCTAGTCCTATCGTCCCACGTGAAACATTGGCATGGAATAGATGAAATTTCTACAAGTGAAGTCCACAGAGTTACTTCATATAGCATATATATTCCATATTTACATATTACTTCATATAGCATATATATTCCATATTTACATCATAAAGAAGGCTTTAATTGTGAGACATCTCAATTTAATATTCCAGAGTTGTAGCATTTAAATGACATTTTCCAGGAAGCCCTGCCTCATAGATTTTATTAAATAATTCATTATCAGTAAACTCCCACTCTCAGACCTACCAAGCAGAGCCCCTCCCCTACTACAGGTCCCTCACAGGACTCTGGGTTTTGGATTCCCTTCACTAGAAAATTCTAAGTCTCCATATAGTGTCTAGAATTGTCTGGAGTTGACCATTCAGGCAGGGTACCCTAAGGTCAAACCTGGTCTTACATGAATCCTGGTCACCAGAAACACCTACATCAAAACTTCTGTCTCACTCCAATGCCTGGGACTGGCTAAGACCCAGAACTTGGCCAGGACCAGACCCTTTCTGGGTCTTTTTGCTAGAAATGTCTTCTATAGATTTTTTTAAGTTCCCCTCCGGTGTCTGGGACTTCCTGGAGCCAGCAGATTGTTCCCACTGGCCAGCATGATATTTCTTTTATTAAATATCATGAGATCTGGCCACCATAACTGTGCTTACACAATGATTTTGTGTGACTATCATTCATGTCAGACATAGGACAAGGTGATAGCTATGGATTTCTGAAAATCTAGCAATGACCCTCAGACTTCAGCTACTGGTTTGTGCCTATGTTGTCAGTTCTCAACTGTCTGTGTCCTGACCATGATTCTGCCTTTGAACTTCAGTACCACAGAATGGTGGTGGGAGGGATCCTTTACCCTGTGTACCATAGTGCTGGCACACAATTCAGGGCACCCTATCCTTTTTGCAGACTCTATACCACACATCAGGCCTGAAGAGTTCAAAAGAACATGTAGTTGAAATATGTGTTCTTCTATACTTACACTCTACAATTCCCAGCAGTAAGCTTAAAAAGACCAGAAATAATATATCGTTCACATTTTTCTACACACTCTGTAAAAGTCTTGTATTTGTAGTTATCAACAACAAAGTACCAGAAAAACCTTTAACACCGCCCTTTAAGTCCCTATTTATGGGTGGCATGATGGATAATGCAGCACTCTCCACAATGGTATAACCAGACAAATAAAGAACATGAAGAACATGGTTCCTGAATCTCAACAAAAACAGATGTTGCCTGGCCACCATGAAGAATCATCATGGGCTCTGATCAGAAAACAAACTAATACTTAAGTACCATTTTTCTATACATCACTCTAAATTTTCATTAGATCACTATACCCCCATGTATTAATTTTATAATATATTATTTAATCAGAGAATTTATATAAACAAGGCTCCTACCCCCACATCCCCAGAAAATATTTGCCCAAGGCTTCACATGCCCTACAGGCAGTCCTGCAAGGAGCATTCCTTTAGGAGTACTAAACAGACACAGACTCCCCCTATTGAATAATATTATGACTCTATATGACTCTGTATAGCCTAAGTTCTAGTTGACAAGGATATTTGATGGGATTACCTGCTTTCTTTCCTTTCCCTCAGGGTATCACCCCTGGGTGGAATGTGAATAAATCACACACCAGTTGTTTTAATTCCTTTAGTTTTGGAAAACAAACAAAATCTTAAAAAGCCTGCCAATACAGTAAAACCTTGGTTTGTGAGCATAATTCATTCCAGAAACACGCTTGTAATCCAAAGCACTTGTATATCAAAGCAAATTTCAAGAACCATTGGCTCAGTTGTGGTCATGTGACATTCAGCATCATGTACTGCTTGTATTGCAAGATACTGCTTGTTTGTCAAGTTAAAGTTTATTAGAAGTATTTGCTTTTCTTGCAGAACACTCTCAGAACAAGTTTACTCACATTCCAAGGTTTTACTGTGTTTGAATCCCAGCTCCACTCTATACTAGGTGCATGACCACAGGCAGTTATTTAACTACATTGTATTTCAGTTTAGTAATTACAAGTAAGGCATTCATTTGTTCCACAAATATTTGTTGAATACCTACTACATACCACACAATCTTCTAGGTGGTGAGATATATCAGGGACAAGAACAAAGATTCTTGTGCTCATGAAAGTTCTTAGGAACTCCCACCATGATAGCTTTTTTTTTTTATGCTTTGAAAGTATTTTTATCTTTAAAAAAATATTCTGTCAATAACCTATTATGTGGTCACTTAATCTTTGACAAAGGAGTCAATAATATGCAGTGAGAAAAAGTCTCTTCAACAAGTAGTGTTGGAGAAATTCGACAGTTACATGCAAAAGAATGAAACTGGGCCACCTCCTTACACCATACATAAAAATCAACTCAAAATGGACTAAAGACCTAAATATAAAACCTGAAATCATAATAATGATTACAGGCAGTAACTTCTCTGACATTGGCCAGAGCAACATTTTTTCTAGACAAGTCTCCTGAGATAAGGGAAGTGAAAGCAAAAATAAACTATTAGGACTACATCAAAATAAAAAGCTTCTGCACAGCAAAGGAAACAATCAACAAAAGACAACTTACTGAGTGGGAAAAGATATTTGTAATTGACATATCTGAAAAGGGGTTAATATTCCAAAGATATAAAGCACTGATACAACTCAAGACCAAAAAACAGAAATGTTCCAATTAAAAATGGGCAGAAGACATGAACAAATTTTTCCCCAAAGAAGACATAGATGGCCAACAGACACATGAAAAGATGCTCAACACATCACTCATCATCAGGGAAATGCAACTCAAAACCACAATGAGATTTCACCTCACACCTGCCAGAATAGCTAGAATCAAAAATGTAAGATACAAGTGTTGGTGAGCATGCAGAGAAAAAGAAACACTCGTGCACTGTTGGTGGGAAAGCAAACTGGTGTAGCCACTCTGGAGAACAGTATGGAGGTTCCTCAAAATCTTAGAAATAGAATTACCATGTGATCCAGTAATTCTATTACTGGGTATTTACCCAAAGAATATGAAAACACTAATTAAAAAGATATAGGTACCCCTATGTATTTTGCAGCTTTATTTAGAATATCCAAATTATAGAAGCAATTGTCTATCAATTGATGGATGGATACAGAAGATGTGGTGTGTATGTGTGTGTGTGTATATGTGTGTGTGTGTGTGTGTGTATATGTGTGTGTGTGTGTGTGTGTGTGTGTGTGTGTGTATATATCATCTTGTCATTTGCAACTACATGGATGGAGCTAGAGAGTATAAAGCTAAGTGAAACAAATCAGAGAAAGACAAATAACATGATTTCACTCATAAGTGGAATTTAAAAAATAAAACAAATGAACAAAGTAAAAAAGACATAAACCAAAAAAGACTCTTAACTATAGAGAACTGATTGTTACCAGATGGGAGGTGGTGGGAGGAAACGGTAAAATAAGTGAAGAGTATTGAGGATATGCTTATCATAATGAGTGATCACTGAGTAATGTATGGAATTGCTGTATCACTACATTGTACACCTGAAACTAATACAATACTCTATGTTAACTATATTGGAATTAAAATTATTAAAAATACCAACATCTTAGATGGAGGATACAGTTGAATATGTACCAGCCAAAAGCCTAATTATTAGTAAATATTCAAGCAAAGCTCAATTGGCAACTAAAACACGATAATGAAACATTGGTCAAGTATTGTTTTGAATAATATGCTGATAAGTTGTCTTAAAAAGAAAAAATGTTTTGATGTGTAGGATTTGGATTTCTGTGTAAATACACCATGGCCATTTTAAGCCACCAAAAGTAGCTTTCAACCAGCCTGTGAAATTCCTGAATTTTTAACTATCAGCTGAATAGCAGGTAGGTACAAGTTGGCTCCAGTATACCACTCATCTGGGGAGAGTGGACAGGAGATCAAAGGCAAGAAGAGTAAAAGAAGAACTCTCAGTAAGACAGAGGCAATGTTATGGAAACTTAGCCCTATATATACATACAATAGGTTCTGGTCTTTCCCATAGCCTTGTACTTTACACACCAATCGGTTTCATGTTAACTACTAAGAGCACTCAGTATTATTTTTTTCAACTAATAACTGAAAGTATCAGCTGACCTTAACCTTAACAAGAGCAATGATTAAACCAGCTACTAAAACAATTTTATGCTACATTAAAATAAATATTGTTAATTCAGTTGTAAGAAGGTTTTAATTCTTACGTATTCAGCATTATGAGAGAATATGTCTGATACATTTTGACTACTTTGGACATCATCTTCCTACATATATATATATATATACACACATATATATATATATATACACATATATATATATATACGTATATATATATACACATACATATATACACATATATATATGTGTGTATATATATATACACATATATATATACACATATATACACATAACTAATAGCATCATTTCTATATCATACACATATACCATATTTGTATGGTATCCTAAGAAATATCCTAAGAATGAATCAACACCCAAAAAAACAAATAATCCAGTAAAGAAATGGGCAGAAGACATGAACAAACACTTTTCTAAAAAAGACATCCAGATGACTAATAGGCACATGAAAAGATGCTCAGTAGCACTCATCATCAGGAAAATACAATCAAAACCACAATGAGATACCACTTCACACCTGTCACAATGGCTAAAATGAGCACCTCAGGAAATAACAGATGTTGCTAAGGATGCGAAGAAAGGGGAAGTCTTTTGCACTATTGGTGGGAATGTAAACTGGCACAGCCACTCTGGAAAACAGTATGGAGGCTCCTCAAAAATTTAAAAACAGAACTACCCTACAACCCAGCAGTTGAACTATTAAGAATTTATCCAAAGGATACAAAAATGCTGATTCAAAGGTATACATGCATCCCAATATTTATCCAGTGCTATAAACAATAGCCAAATTATGGAAAGAGTCCAAATGTCTATCCATGATGAATAAAGAAGTGGTGTGTGTGTGTGCATGGATACACACACACACACACACACACACACACACACAGATACAATGGAATACTACTCATCAATGAAATCTTGCCATTTCCAACAACATGAATGGATCTACAGTGTATTGTGCTGAGCGAAATAAGTCAGAGAAAGATATCATAGGATTTCACTCATATATGGAATTTGAGAAACTCGACAGATAATTATGGGAAATAGGAAGGAAAAATAAAATAAAAACAGAGGGAGGGAAACCATAAGAAACTCTTAAATACAGGTAGCAAACAGGGTTGCTGGATAGGGAGATGGGTGAGGGGATAGATTAAGTGGGTGATGGGCATTGAGGAGGGTAATTTTTGAGATAAGCACTGGGGGTCAAATGTAAGAGATGAATCACTGGGTTCCAAGTCGAGATTTTATGTTAACTAACTTGAATTTAAATTAAAAACAAACAAACAACAACAAAAGGAAAAAATAAACAGACAAAAGAAAAAACAATGAATCCAATTTCCATAATACAAAAGGACTTTTTATTTGTCACTGCTATTTCTCAACCACCTAGAAGATTGTGTAATATGTGGAAGGTGTTCAATAAACATTTGTGAAGTAATTAATGTTTTCATATAACTAAACTGAGGCAAAGAGAGATTAAATAACTGTCCAAGGTCATAGCACTAGTAAAAAATAGAGCTGCATTTCAAACATAAGTATTTTAAGGAGATCTTTGCAAAACTAAAGACTAAAAAGAGGAAGAAAAATAAGAGTGTGAACTTCTAGGAAATTCAATGGTACATAGAACGCTTGGAAAACTTGAAACTATTCAGTCGGGAAAATACAAAACTCAAGTTAGAACTATTTTGATCTAACAAAGGATTAGCTGTTGAGAAAATATTGTCAGTATCTCAGGGTAGCCGAAGTGAGAAGAAATTTAAAGTGATATCTCAATAAGGCAAAAATCCAATTCAAGAACCGTATTGCTTATAACCAACATAAATTTGGGGCGCCCGGGTGGCTCAGTCAGTTGAGCGAATGACTTGGGCTCAGGTCATGATCTTGCGGTTTGTGAGTTCAAGCCCCGTGTCAGGCTCTGTGCTGACAGCTCAGAGCCTGAAGCCTGCTTCATATTCTGTTTTTTTTTTTTTTTTTTTTTTTTAAAGAAAGGCAGACTGCCACGTGCAGCGCCTCATTTGGATGTGTCTGGAGTCTTGGAAGCTTGACTACCCTACGTTCTCCTACAAATGGACCTTGAGAGCTTGTTTGGAGGTTCTAGCAGGGGAGCGCAGCTACTCGTATACCCTTGACCGAAGAACGGTCCTCCTCTATCGGGGAAGGTCGTCCTCTTCGACCGAGCGCGCAGCTTCGGGAGGGACGCACATGGAGCGGTGAGGGAGGAAGGGGACACCCGCCTAGCCAGCCAGATCAGCCGAATCAACCCTGGCGATCAATGGGGTGACAGATGTCGCAGCCAGATCGCCCTCACATCCCATATTCTGTTTCTCGCTCTCTCTCTGCCCCTCCCCTGCTCATGCTCTGTCTCTCTCTGTCTCAAAAATAAGTAAAACATTAACAAAAATTTTAAACTAACATAAATTAGAAAAAAGTTGCTGGGGGCACCTGGGTGACTCAGTCACTTAAGCAACCCGACTCAGTTTCAGCTCAGGTCATTATCTCACAGTTTGCAAGTTTGAGCCCTTTATTGGGCTTTGCACTGACAGCATGGACCTTGCTTGTGATTCTCTCTCCCCCTCTCCCTCTTTCCCTCCCCGGTTACTCTGTCTCTGTCTCCCTCAAAAAATAAATAAACTTAAAAAAAAAAAAAAAAAAAAAAGCTTTTTCTGTTGGACAGATCAACTAAAAAGCATAGCTCTTTCTGTGTCTGCCTTCCCCGTCTCCTCTTTCCAGGATCATGACTTGGCAATCAGAGCTTGGGGTAGATTCTTATGCCTCAGCCAGGCACCCTTATGAAGACAAGACCTGAACAAGTATTGGTGGAAGTGCAGGTGGATTTTTAACCTCAAAATGATTCTGACTCTGAAGAATATATTTGAAATTAAAGTTTAAAGAAAAACAATATAATCTAATTTATTAACTATGTTATACTACCACCATTACCACCCCCACTCACCAAATGGTGACAACCTAGAAGTAGTGAGTCTCCAACTAATTATTTCTTACATTATATTCTCAAACCTAGAACTTGAGGTTCTCAAACCTAGAACAATTGGTCAAAATAGACCAGATGCAAATAAGTCTTGCTCAGAATTAAGCCTACTTTTATCTTTTGATCCCAAGAGTCGACTTGCTCTACTGGAGGTATTCCAAACACTTGAGGTATTCCAAACTCACCCCTGGCTTTACCACTGATTTATGATTATTCTTTCAAGCCTCAGTTTTTGGTCTTCTCTTCATCTTAGGTACTACAGACCCTCAAGATATTGTTTTGACTCCACCTTCCAAATCTTAACCTTCCCTCACACTCTTGATTATTATTTAATCTTTCAACTATCATCCATTAGGTCTCTACCATACGTTTGGTACTAGGCCAATTGTTGGGAATACAAAATGATTAGGATACATTGCTTATTGCATCCAAAAGGGAATTCTGGAAAATATATACATTAAAATGTAATTATATGTGCAAAAACAGAAGTAGCCAATTATTTAAATAATGTAACTGCAGTTCAAAGAGAATTAAGTCACTGGCTGAAGTGAGAGAATTAAGTCCAGGACACAGGTCTCCTAACCCTAATCTAATGTTGTAATCAGTGCTTTTTGATAATGCCGTAATTTCCATTTGATTAATTAAAGGATTCATTTACTCAGGAAGTATACTCAGGAATAGAACTATGTGAGTTATTGTGGAAAGAAAACTATGATGAAGATATAACCTGTAAACTCAGAATTTACAAATTAATGAAGAAAGAGAGGGATAGAAGAAAAAAGGAAATGGATATAATATACCTTGATCTGACATTTACAGCATACTATTTACAAGGGTTTCTAATTGATAGATATGAAAAGCCATGATGAGTAGCTAAATTTGCACATACATTACATTTCTTATTTGGACATTATTAAAGTATGTTCTTTTTATGCACCATAGAGACACAGGAACATTTTGTACATTTTATAATTCTAAAAATAGTTCCATTTCAAACTAATAAAATGCATCAAGATATTTTTCCATAGTTTAGTTCTTACAAAGAACACATTAGTTTGAGCTCTTATTTTAGCGAATGGCCTTTACCTATTTATTTGGTCAACCAAGCCAGAAGTAGAAAGGTTATGCCAGAATATCTCTCTGCACATCTCCATAGGCCATCTATCAGTCACTAAATTAAGTGGAACTTCCTGTTGAAACCATTCCCTCCTCTTCAACTACCATAGTATTTGTGTAATTTTCACCTTGACTATGGCAATTGCTTTCTAACATATCTTTCTATCTCTAGCCTTGACCCACTCCAATTCCTCCACTATGTTGCTATAAAAGTGTTTTTTCTTTTTTTTTTTACAAAACACATCCTCAGGGTTTAAATCTCTTTATTTGTTTCAATTTCCTACAGAAAATAGTTAAACCTCTTGTGTATGTTTCTCCTGACTTTACCTCTGTCTGCCTTTCCACCTTCATCTCCATTATTGTGTCTTTGAACTCTTCATTCCCAGCCATGCAAATCTACTTGCATTTCTTCTAAACATTTCATCCTTTAGAGTAAATTTTTCACATCCTGTTCTTTTACTTTAGAATGACGTTCCCTTTTTTCACCTAATGAAAATCCATTTTATTTCATTGAACCCTGAATTATACCATTATTGTAGTATCCCTCAAATAAACATCACCTTTTTGTCACTATATTTTTCTTTCCTGCTAGCCTATGAGATCTTGAAGAAATGTGGTATTCTCATCCTTGTATCCCATATTTTAGTATATAATATATGACACAGAGCACTCAAAAACTGGGGTTGAATTCAACACCCTAATATTGAGGGTTGAATTTCTGAGGATGCCTAGACATTTTAGAGTTTGGGCATTTAGACAGCCATAGCAGAAACAAGAATGAACTAAGTTGTTCTAGATTATCTGTTGACAACCTAACACACAGCTACTACTTCCATTCAAGTCTAGGAAATTTGTTTCACAGAATGCTCCTCATTGTACTATTTCAAGTTTGAATTTGTCAATTAGGAGACCTCACAAATTATTTGGAAGGCAGACATGAAGCAGAAGCTCATGTCTGTCAGGCCATGAGAAACAAACATGATGACTTTTTTCACTGTGGTGCTTGCTCAGACCTCTCCATGAGTTCCCACTTTGAGGTTTCATGTGCATAACTTCATGAACATCCTACAAGATTTTTCACTCATGCCAGTACTTCACAATGAAATGATTAATGAGTTTCTCTGACCTGCTAACTACAGCCTTCAAGACAAATCACTACCAGCTACACACATGTGTATAAACTTTAATTGCTATATTAAACCCCTCATTCCTTTACTACTTGCATTGTCTCAGTTTTCCTGAACAAACTCAGACTGACACAGACTTTTGGTACTAAAAGTGGATCCAGGGGAACATAATTTTGAAGATGTGAACTTAGAATTTGTTCTATAATGTAATTAGACCGAAAAGCATTAATAACCTGACTGTCAGTGATAAATTAGATATAGACTATGATTTACAGTTGTAAAATATCTTAAATTATCACATGGAATCACCTGGAGTCAGGATATACAGCTTTGGGTGACTAAGTACCTACCTAAAAACAAAAACAACACTATCATTGTAATATGGAACATAACGATGGCTGTATTGAGTAGGGGATATTTGACTATTTTAAATGCACTGAAAAAAATTGGAAAAAAAATCATGAAGTGAAGGCTTTAAATTCCCATAACAAGTCTTGGGTAAGGAACCAGAGACATCTATGACTATATTGAAAGATGACCTATTGATATACTTGCAGGTTTGAAATTTCTGAAAATTGAATCTAAAATCTGAATACTGCAAGTGACTCAACTAGAGTGTTAATCAAATCCTTAATTTCTCAAGGTCTCTTTTAAGTGTGTGGGTGTGTGTGAGTCTGAGTGTGAGTGTGAGTGTGTGTGTGTGTGTGTGTGTGTGTATGTGAGTGACATCAATTGGGAAGGAATGGAACCCTTAAGATTAAGATAGGGATATTTAGAGAGATCCCAATGAACCTGGAGATCGTGAATCCACAAATTCCACTTAATAGAAACTTCCTCTGTCTGAGCATATTTACCCTCTCTTACTAAAGAATCTGTATACTTATAGAAAAATGCTCATTTTCATAGAGACCCACTCCATTACCACTCATTGATTTTTAACATTTATCTGGACTCACACCTTAAAAAAAAAAAAAGACCAAGTCTTTGGAGGAGACATCATACACATCAAAAGACATGAAATATTTTGACAACTTACATCAGTGAAGACTGGAGATGTTTTTGAGAATTTATTAGGAGGATGTTAGAACAGGAGGAAGGAATAGATTGCTGTATTCATCTGGATTTATAGAAATCACTAACAAGTGATTTTGGATTCAGTGTGCTACCCTGAACAATTGGGAATAACTGTGACAACTTGTTATATTGGTTGACTTTAAATGAGTATCTCTGGTAGCCAAAATGAACTGAAGAAGGTAGTATCCAAAGGCTTATAGAGATAGGAATGGTTTTATTGTGTTCCATTAATCATACCCACCCTCTACTTCAAGACTTTCAGGCATACATTGATGACGGAGAGACATTTAACCTTGAAAGACTGTTCAATGACTATTCTTTCCATATGAGAAATGATAGTGGGGAAGGCTATCAGTGGAATGGACTCCCAAAATACAATGTGGATGGTGTTATTCTGAAGTGACAGGAGCCATGTGATGCATTTAACTTCACTGGTACTTAACTACCAGGGTTGAGATGGCCATGGTTACCATAATGAGTAGCAGGGATGGAGCAGTAGTCATACAGGTTGACATGTAGAGATCTTTTTCTGTGGCTAAATAATTATATCCCTAGGACTAGTATAGATGAACAGCCTCCTAAATCAAGTCTATTTTATTTGTATAAGCAAAATCCTTTAGGACTAGTAAATAGGGCCTAACTTGTAATGCTACAAGAGTTGTGGTCCTTATCCACTTGTCAGAATTGAGTGGTTTTTGAAGACTCAGAGCACCTTAAGTGAAGAGGAGGCCTGCTTGACCTCCTTGAGGAAGGATACTGCTATAATGCCATAAGTGCATACTGTAAATTACTCATTTACTTCCTTCCAAAAGAACCTGCAGCCATTTGTCAGGTTATTTCTGTTTTAGGGAAAGAAATTACCAAACATTTTAGATAGATGTTAATGGACATTCGTCCTGAGCTAAAACAAATTCTTAGGGACACAAAACAGCACAGCGATCCACTTTTCAAAAAGGGGGCCTATGAGATCAGGTGAATGATGCTGTTTAAACATCTACAGTGGGTATCTCAAGCCACTCTGTTGTCATGCTCTTAGTTCTAAAATCAAGAGTGGGAACAGATACACTCATCAATATGGGCATCCACTTAACAAAGTTGATCTGTTTTTATCAATGCTGAGCACCCAACCTTCCAATAGTAGAAATAAACCATGAGCCCCTGGTATAACAGTATTCCAGAGTGACCAGAGAGGTGTACAATGACAAATTAATTACACTTCTTTCACAGAGGGGGCAGTGATTTGTTCTTAATGGAATAGACACTTGAGCTGGATTTGAGTTTGCTTTTCCTGTTCAAAAGGTTTCTGCTCACTTAGAGATCTTAGTTCCTAATGAAATGATTCCACAAGGAGATAAAACAATGGTTCCATTAAACTAAGAGCTGAGAACGCCACCTGGTCACTTTGAACTCCTTATGCCCTGGAATTACACCAAAAAAACTGGTGATTGATACAATTGGGCTGTGAATACACAATGGTGGCAGAAACAATTATGCCCAATGTGGCAAGCAGACTTCTTAAGATGGCCTCCAATGAACCCTACCCTTTGATATTTATGCTCTTGTGCAATCTGCTTCTTTTGAACGTGGGCTGCAGTCAGTGATGTGCTTCTAACCAACATAATACAGCAGTGGATTTAGTTCCTTACAAGATGTGCTGCCACTTCATGATTGTGTGTGTGTGTGTGTGTGTGTGTGTGTGTGTGTGTGTTTACATTATGTTAGCCAAAAGCACAATGTGGTGATTATCTTGATTTGAAAGTTTAAAAGAATTGTACGAATGCCATGTTGATAAAAAAAAGTGGATTGTACTAGACTGTGCTGCATCAACTTGGTTAAGGTTGGAACTATGACTAACCAAGCCTATGACTGAGAGGAACTGTTGTTAAGATAGTCCTCTGTTCAGACAGTCCAGTCTGTTAAGCCATAAGTGAAATAAGCAACATTTTTCTAGAGAGAACTGGGGGATCTGCCTCAGTGGCTTTGCTCAAGTGGCTAGTAACTTCCTCCAATCTTCCAGATACAGTCTTACAGAGTACCACTCCCTTAGCTACTCTTAAAGCTATTTAACACTTGATTCCTGTATTAAATGCCTTATTCCTATCATATTTGTGACTGTTATCCTCACAAAATCCAGACTGATATACTCAGTTAAATCTCTATGACAGTATATTAGTGTTTTTTTTCCTTCATAGCTTGTATATTTGATTTTTTCAAATTAATACTTTAAGCTTGAAAACAGTGAAGAAATACAAAGCTTTATGAAGAAAACATTTTTCTTTTGCTCCATACCTCCTCCACTCTCTCATATTCTGAGCCAACCCATGTCAATGGTTTTATATCTATCTTTCCAAATGTCTCATCTTGCTTATTCAAACTTATACAAGCATTTATTTCCATGCATACAAAGGAATTTTTAAAACTTTCCTATGCTCAATTATTTTGCATATAAAATTATACCATAAAAATAATTTACAACTAAAAAAAACCTTTATATTGATATAAGTATATAGGTTTCTTTTTACTATTTTTCAATATTTGAATCATATTAAATATACTTTTCTACATTCCACTTTTCACTTCATAAATACTTTATGGCAATTCCTCCAAGTAAACTGGTATAGTTCCAATTCATTTATTTAAATAAGTGTAAAATATCGTACAGTTTGGATCTTTATAGTTTATTTAAGCATTTTCCCTGTACTGAGTATTCACTTTATAACAGTTACATGCTACAGGGGCACCTGGGTGACTCAGTCAGTTAAGTGGCTGACTTCAGCTCGGGTCATGATTTCATGGTTCATGAGTTCGAGCCCATATCTAGCTCTCTGCTGTCAGCACAAAGCCCACTTTGGATCTCCTGTCTCCCTCTCTACACCCCTCCCATGTGTGTGCATACTCATACTCTTTCTCTCTCTTTATCTCTCTCAAAAATAAACATTAAAGAAAACAAAGTTACATGTTATCAACCTCCATGTGCACACCTTGATTTACTTTTATTTCCATAGAATAGTTATAGAACATTGGGTAGTGTACAGTTAAGGAATTGTGGACTTTTTATTTTAATGATTGCTGCCAGGTTTTCCAAAATTGGTTGTAACAATTCATATTTCTACCAGAACATGAGTGCCCAGGTTTTTGAATATTAATTTTTAAACATTGTTACTACTGTTTGTATTTCCTTAGCTATTAATTTAACTTTTCATGTATTTATTGGCCACTTGGTTTGCTTTTTGTGAACTGATCACATTACTAACTCATCTTTATCTCGTGTGTCAGTAGGACTTCTTATATTACATAGGTATATATTATATAGTTATCATCTAGGTTGCAAATAGATATTTCCAAAAATTAAGTCTTACTAAAATTTTTTCTATGCTTTTGTTCTTCTAAAGCTTTCTATTTTTATATACTCCACCATTTTTTTTCTATCATACAGTTTCCAGTTTCAGCTCTTTCATGTAAAGAGATTAAAAATCATCACTTCAATCCTTACAGTAAGAAAAAGCTATACAAATTAAAAATTAATAGTTTTCTTGAATCCACCAGAGAACTGGAGCTACAAACCATCAGACCAAAATCTGGAGAGAAGGGTGCTTCAAAAAAGAAAGGTCAATTGAAATCTGCTTACATGGAACAATAAAGTGGTAGAAAAGTTTACTTGTGATTTTGATGAATTGCTGAAGACTGATTATGCACAAGTAGAGAATGAGAAGCTACAAAGTATGGGGCAGCCATACTTTGGAGGGACTTTTTCTTCCAGAACACCACTAAGCTCTTATGCTGTTTCCTAGGAAGATCCTCTAGTGTCTCTGGCAGGGGGAACAAAAGAGTAACAACAGCAAAACAAGCCAAGACCCCTTTCCATAGCAAATGTCTGTTTTCCAGAGGAAAGTCTTTGGTCAAAGCCAGGCTTGGGGGAGGGAATTCCTCCCACCCAGCTCCCTCCAGTCTCACCTAATTGATAGGGATAAAAAATACTCAGGGAACACAGATTCAAGAAATAAGGGGCAAGGAGGAAAAAAAAAAACAAGAAAACTATATCACTGGGGAAACATTTAGGAACATCAAGGTTTGAAACACAGGCCTCAAAAGGACTGAGGTTTAAGTGGAAAATTATAGAACACTCACCCTCCCCCATACCTTACCACCACACTAACAGATTTCCAGTGTAATAACAATGGATGGCAGCACAAAGAGCTAAAATACACAGATTCTCTGAGGAGGAATACCTAGGGAAGTCTGAATCAAAAGGAAGACAAAAAATAAGGACCCTAAAGGAATGTGAAGCCTCTGGAAAGCTCTAACTCCTAGCTATATTAGCCCAACTCCTAGCTGTTAGTACATATAAATATATAAATAATTGATCAATTATATAATTAAATTAATAAAACAATAAGTTAACACATAAACCTTTATATTAAAGGCCTATTTACTTCATTTCCTATTTCCATATCCAACATGTCTGGCTTTCAACAAAAACTTACAGAGCATGACAAAGCCAAGAGAAAACATAGTCTGAACAAAGTGAGAATCATAACCAGATTCAGATATGATACAGATGTCAGAATTATTACAAAATTCAGAATTATTAGAAAATTAAAACTAATTATGATTAATACCTTAAGCAGTCTAAAAAGAAACTATGCAAGAACAGATGAGTAATGTAAGAAGAGAGATTAAAAAAGAAACAAGTGGAAATGCTAGAAATCAAGACCACTGTAACAGAAATGAAGTATGCCCTCAACAAAATCCTAGGTAGACTAGATATCAATTATGAAGAAAGAATTCATGAGCTTGAAGATTGATCAATAATTTACCAAACTGAAATTCAAAAAGGACAGAGGGAAAAAAAGAAAAAGACCAGGGCATCCAAAAACTGTGTGACAATGTCAAAAGATGTAACAAGCATATGTAATTTAAATAAGAAAACAGAGAAGAAATATTTGAAGCAATAATGTCTGAGAATTATCCAAAATTAATGACAAGCACCAAAACAAAACAAATACTAAACAAAAATAAGCACAAATCACAAACACACACAAAACACATAGGTGTATCATATTCCAACTTGAGAAAAACCAAAGACAAAGAGAAAATCTTGAAAAAATCCAGGGGCATGGATAGAACACCTTTCATATCTACAGTGGAACAAAGCTCAGAATTACAGTAGACTTCTCATCAGAAATCACACAACCAAGGAGACAGCAAAATAAAATACTTCACATGTTGAAAAAGAAAACAAAACAAAGCAAAAAGACCCCACTAACTTAGAATTTTACAATGAGAGAAACTGTCCTTCAAAAGTGAAGAAGAAATAAAGACTTCCATAATAAATATAAACTGAGGGAATCCATCAACACCTGCCCTGAAAGAAACATGACGGAAAATTTTCAGACAGAAGAAAATAATGTATTCAGGACTTTATATCTACACACACAAAACAAGAAGAGCATCAGGAAAGATAAATAGAGGTAATTAAAAAAAATATTCCTAACTTATCTAATACACACCTGTTTTCTTCAAGGTAAAATCAGAAACCATGTATTGAGTAATTATAGCTTTTGGACAAATGAATGACAACAAAGTGACAAGGGATAAGAGTTACCTGTACTTCACCAGAAGCAATATAATGCTATTTGAAGGTAGGCTTAGTTAAAAATGTGGACTGTAAACGATAGAGCAACCTCTAAAATTTATTTTTTAAACATTACAGTGATATATTGAAAGAGGAGACAAAGTAGAATCATGTAACATGCTCAATTAAAAAGAAAAAAGGCAGAAGAGGGGGCAAAGAACAAATGCAACAAATCAAAAACAAATACAAGCATGGTAGATATTAATCTAACTGTATCAATAATAAATTCAAATGTGAATGGTCTAAATATACCAATTACAAGACAGACTGTCAGAGTGGATAAAAAAGACTCAGCTATATGTGTTGTCTTTAAGAAACCCACCTTACATTAAAAAAAAACAACTTAGGTTAAAAGAGTGAGAAATATATACTAGTCTAATACTCGTTAAGAAAAAGTTTGAATAGTTTGATCAATTTAAGACTAATCTGACTTCAGAAAAAGGGGGATTGTCATAGAGAGAGGCATTCCATTATGTCAATTCTCCAAGAAAACATAACAATACTAAACATGTATGCACCTAAAACAATTATGAGGCATCAGCTGATGGAACTTAAAGGAGTAACAAATACTTGATTTTTGTTTTCCAGTTATAGTTTTTCTGTTAAGAATGTTTCCCAAATTTAGATTAGAAGAGTACATATGTAGACACCCTTCAAGCCTTACATTAGGAGATTTTACGTATATAGTACTGTGATAATAAATGTTTAGCAACTGGCTCCAGGTAGGGGAAGAGTGGAAGCCTTGATTTGTAACATTTGCTGATTTCTGTGATGTAACTTCTCCCTTATTGTCAATTTCAACTTTTCAACATGATATGGCTGAAAATGGAGTTGGAAAAAGATGTGGACAATTATCTCAAGCAAGTTGTTATGACCCAAAACTCCATCATGTTACTGAATATGTCTCTCAGATCCTTTCACAAAAAAAAAAAAAAAAAAAAAGGAAAGGAAAGGAAAGAAGAGAAAAGAAAAAGAAAAAGAAAGAAGAAAAAGAAAAAGAGGCACACCTAGGTAGCTCAGTTGGCTGAGAGTCTGACTCTTAATTTCAGCTCAGGTCATGATCCCAGTGTCATGGGACCAAGCCCCATGTTGGGCTCTACAATGAGTGTGGAGCATGCTTGGGATTCTCTCTCTCTGCCTCCCTCTGTCCCTCTCCCCCACTCATGCTCTTTCTCTCTCTAAAAGAGAAGAAAGGAAATTGGGGTCAAGGAAGATGGTGGCAGAGTAAGAGGACCCTAGGATTCCCTCATCCCACAAATAAAACTAGATAACTGTCAAATCATCCTAAATAATCCAGAGATTCACCTGAAGACTGGCAAAACAAACTCCACAACTAACTGCAGAGAAGAGGCCACATCAAAGAATGTAGGAAGTGTGGTGATGTGGCTTGGGAAAGAAATGGATTATGGCTGCTGCAGTGCAGAGGGAGCCACAGTCATGGAGAAGAACACGAGGCCAACAAGTATGCATGGGAGTGCACTGGGAAAACTAATCCCCAGAGAAATTGGCTTGGAAAGTGAGAGTGGCTGATTTTTTTGAGTTCTTACAACCTGCAGGGCTTCCAGCCTGAAATCCTAAATGCCAGTACACTTTGAAAAAAGTGATCTGAAGAGCATGGGGCACACAGTGGGGAGGTTATTTGCTGGACTCAGAGTGTATCCCAGAGAGGCAGAATTCATGGAGAGACCCCTCCAGGGACAAATAAACTGGCATGAAGGATAAAGCAGCCAGGACACAACAGCACAGCATAGGCGGTACACATTGGAGACACTCCCAGAAGCACCAGGCCCTAGGGAACCGGGGATAGTACACTACAAGAACTCTTCTTCATAAACCATTACCCTCAAGAATAGGACACATAGCTCACTTTCCTAACACAGAGAAACAAGCACCAACACTTAGAGAAAATAAGAGTACAGAGAAATGTGTCCCAAATGAAAGAATAGGAAAAGGCCATAGTCAGAGATCTAAGCAAAACAGATATAAGTAACATGTCTGACAGAGAATTTAAAGCAATAATCATAAAGATACTCACTGGACTTGAGAAAAGAGTGGAGGAATCAGTGAGACCATTAAGAGATAAGAAATAACATAGCAGAGTTAAAGGGCTCAATAAACAAAATGAGAAATATGCTTGATGGAATGAACAACAGGCTGGAAGAAACAGGGGACTGAATCCATGACCTAGAAGACAGAGTAATAGAAAGTAATCAAGATTAGGGGAGCCTGGGTTGTTCAGTTGGTTAAGCATCTGACTCTTAGCTTTGGCTCAGTCATGATCTCACAGTTCATGAATTTAAGCCCCACATTGGGGTCTGCACTGCTTGAGACTCTTTCTCTCGTTCTTTCTCTGACCTTTCCCCACTTGAGATCACTCTTTCTTTTTCAAGATAAATAAAAATAAATTTTAAAAAAGTAAGTAATCAAGCTGAATAGAAGAGAGAAAAAAGCATTATGAAAAACAAGAATAGACTTCGGGAACTCAGTGACTCCATCAAATGTAATAACAGTTGTACTACAGGAGTCCCAGAAGAAAACAGGTGGCAGAAATTGATGAAATAATAGCTAATAGCTATTAGCTAATAGCTAATAGTCTCCTAATCTGGGGAATAAAACAGATATCCAGATCCAGGAAGCACAAAGAATGCCCAAGAAAATCAATAAAAGCAGAGCCATACCAAGACATATTGGAATTAAAATGGTAAAATATACTGATAAAGAAAAATAAATATTAAAAAATAGAAAGACAAAAGAAGATAGTTACATACAAAGGAAACCACATAAGGCTTCAGTGGTTTTTTTCCAATAGAAACTTTGCAAGCTAGAAGTGACTGGCTGGATACAAAGTGCTAAATGGGAAAAACGTGAAGCCACGAATATTCTATTCAGAAAGGCTATCAATCAGAATAGGAAAGATAAAGAGATAAAGACAAAGACAAACAAAAACTAAATGAGTTCCTGACCACTAAACCAGTCCTGCAAGAAATATTAAAGGATACTCTGAGTGGAAAGCAAAGACGAAAAATGACAGTAAAAAGATAAGCAGCACAAAAGCAATAAAAATTACTATTTCTTAAAAAAATAATAATGGGTTTGAACTTAAGTTACTATCAACTTAATAAAGACTCCTATAGGCAGAAGATGTTATATACAAACCTAATGGTAGCCACAAATCAAAAACCAGTAATAGATATGTAAAGAATAAAAAGAAAGGAATCAAATATGTCACTAAAGAAAACAGGAAAACTATAAAAATGATCAGAGAAAATCTTCAGAAACAACCATAAAACAAGTAATAAAATGAAAATAAAAACCTGTCAATAAATACTTTGAATGTAAATGGAATAAACGCTCCAATCACAAGACATACGGTGACAGAGTGGTTTAAAAAAAAAAAAAAAAAGACCCAGCTATATGCTGCCTACAAAAGACTCATTTTATATCTGGAAATACATTCACATTAAAAATGGATTGAGAAACATTTACCATGCAATTGGATGTCAAAAGAAAGCTGGGGAAGCCATATTTGTATGGGACAAACTACACTACTACAAAGACTGTAACAAGAAACAAAGAAGTACACTTTATAATAATACAGGGTACAATCCAACATGAAGATATAATAATTGTAAATATTTATTTACCCCAAATATATATAACAACAACAAATATAAAGGAACTAATCGATTATAATACAATAATAGTAGGGAACTTTAACATCCCACTTACATCAATGGACAGATTATATAAGCAGAAAATAAACAAGGAAACAATGGCTTTGAGTGATACACTGGACAAGATGGATTTAACAGACATATTTAAGAACATTCCACCCTAAAACAGAATACACATTATTTTCAAGTGCACATGCAACATTTTCTGGGAGAGATAACATATTATGTCACAAAACAAATTAAAAAATAAAAAAATAAAAGTAGGAGCATGCATCTTTTCTTACCACACCACTATGAAACTAGATGTCAACCACAAGAAAAAATATGGAAAGACCAAATATACATGGAGGTTAAATAACATACTACTAAACAGTTAATGTGCCAACCAGTAAATAAAATAAAAAATTAAAAAGTGCATGGAAACAAATCAAAATGAGTACACAATAGTTCAAAGCCTTTGGGATGCAACAAAAACGGTTCTAAGAGCAAAGCATATAGCAATATAGGCCTACCTCAAGAAGAAAAATCTCAAACAACCTAGCCTTACACTGAAAGGAGATAGAAAAAGAACAAAACCTAAAACCAGCAGGAATAAGGAAATAATACTGATTAGAAGAGAAATAAGTGATATAGAAACCAAAACCAAAAAACAATAGACTAGATCAATGAAACCAGGAACTGGCTCTTTGCGGAAAAAAAAAATCCATAAAATTGGTAAACTTCTAGTCAGAGCCAGACATATCAAGAAAAACAAGAAAGGATATAACTAAATAAAATCACAATGGAAAGAGGGTTAAAAAAAAAACACCACAGAAATACAATTATAAGAGAATATTATGAAAAACTGTATGCCAACAAATTGGACAATCTAAAAGAAATGGATAAATTTCTAGCCATATATAAACTTCTAAAACTGAAGCAGGAAGAAATAGAAAACTTGAACAGACCAATTATCAGCAGTGAAATTTAAGCAGTAATCAAAAAAAACTCCCAACAATAAAAGTCCAGTGCCAGATCTCTTCACAGGTGACTTCTACCAAACATTTAAAAAAGGGTTAATACTATTCTTCTCAAGCTAATCCAAAAAATAGAAAAAGAAGGAATACTTCCAAATTCATTCTATGAGACCAGCATTACCCTGATACCAAAACCATATAAAGACACCACAAAAAAAAAAAAAAAAGAACAAGCCAATATTTCTGATAAACATAAATGCAAAATTTCTCAAAATACTAGCCAACTAAATCCAACAATACGTTAAAAAAATTATTTACTACAATTAAGTGTGATTTATTCCTGGGTGACAAAGATGGTTATATATTCACATATCAGTCAATATGATAAATCACATCAATAAGAGAAGGGATAAGAACCATATGATTATTTTAATAGATGCAGAAAAAGCCTTTGACAAAGTAAAACATCAATTCATGGTAAAAACCCTCAACCAAGTATGTTTAGAAGGAACATACCTCAACATAATGAAGGCCATCTTTGAAAACTTGCAGGTAACAGCATCCTAAAAGGGGAACAACTTAGATCCTTTCCCCTAATGTCAGGGACAAGTATGCTCACTCTCACCACTTTTTTTCAACACAGTACTGGAAGTCCTAGGCCCAGCAATCAGACAACAAAAAGAAATAAAAGATCTCACAAAACAGACGCTCAGATCAATGGAACAGAATAGAGAACCCAGAAATGGACCACAAACGTATGGCCAACTAAACTTTGACAAAACAGGAAAGAATATCCCATGGAATAAAGACAGTATCTTCAGCAAATGGTGCTGGGAAAACTGGACAGCGACATGCAGAAGAATGAACCTGGACCACTTTCTTACACCATACATAAAAATAAACTCAAAATGGATGAAAGACCTAAATGTAAGACAGGAAGCCATGAAAATCCTCAAGGCGAAAGCAGGCAAAAACCTCTTTGATCTTGGCTGCAGCAACTTCTTACGTAACATGTCTCTGGAGGCAAGGGAAACAAAAGCAAAAATGAACTACTGGGACCTCATCAAAATAAAAACCCTCTTCACAGTGAAGGAAATAATCAGCAAAACTAAAAGGCAACTGACAGAATGGGAGAAGATATATGCAAATTACATATCAGATAAAGGGTTAGTATCCAAAATGTATAAGGAACTTATCAAACTCAACACCCAAAAAACAAATAATCCAGTGAAGAAATGGGCAAAAGACATGAATAGACACTTCTCCAAAGCAGATATCCAAATGGCCAACCGACACATGAAAAAATGTTCAATATCACTCAGAATCAGGGAAATACAAATCAAAACCACAATGAGATACCACCTCACACCTGTTGGAATGGCTAACTTTAACAACTCAGGCAACAACAGATGTTGGCGAGGATGCGGAGAAAGAGGATCTCTTTTGCACTGTTGGTGGCAATGCAAGCTGGTGCAGCCACTCTGGAAAACAGTATGGATGTTCCTCAAAAAATTAAAAAGAGAACTACCCTATGACCCAGCAATTGCACGACTAGGTATTTATCCAAGGGATACAGGTGTGCTGTTTCAAAGGGACACATGCACCCCCATGTTTATAGCAGCACTATCAACAATAGCCAAAGTATGGAAAGGGAAAGAGCCCAAATGTCCATTGATGGATGAATGGATAAAGAAGATGTGGTATAGATATACAATGAAGTATTACTTGGCAATCAAAAAGAATGAGATCTTGCCATTTACAATTATGTGGATAGAACTGGAGGGTATTATGCTAAGTGAAATTAGTCAGTCAGAGAAAGACAAAAATAATATGACTTCAATCATATGAGGACTTTAAGAGACAAACAGATGAACATAAGGGAAAGGAAACAAAAATAATATAAAAACAGGGAGGAGGACAAAACATAAGAAACTCTTAAATATGGAGAACAGAGGGTTACTGGAGGGGTTGTGGGAGGGAGATGGGCTAAATGGGTAAGGGGCATTAAGGAATCTACTCCTGAAATCATTGTTGCACTATGCTGCATAACTATGTTGCATTGTTAACTAATTTGGATGTAAATTTAAAAATAAATAAATAAATAAAAAGAAATGAAAGCATTTAAACTGGCAAGGAAGAAGTGAAACTTTCAGTATTTGCACATGACAAGATATTATATGTAGAAAACCCAAAGGACCCCACCGAAAAATTACTAGGCCTAGTAAACAAATTCCGTAAAGTCACAGGATGCAAAATCCATCTAGAGAAATCTGTAGTACTTCTTTATACTAATAACGAAACAGTAGAAAGAGAAGTTATGAAATCAGTCCCTTTTACAACTGTACCCAAACCAGTAAGATACAAAGGAATAAACCTAAACAACGAGGTGAAAGACCTGTACTCTGAAAACTATAAAATACTGACAAAAAAGTTTTAAGATAATTCAAAGAAATGGAAAGACATCCTATGTTCATGGATTGGAAGAACAAATATTGTTTAAATGTCTATATTACTCAAAGCAATATACACATTTAATGAAATCCCTACCAGCATTTTCACAGAGCTATAACAAACAGTCCTAAAATTTGTATGGTACCTCAAAAGACTCTGAATAGCCAAAACAATCTTGAAAAAGCAAAGCAAAGCGGGAGGCATCACAATTCTGTACTTCAAGTTTTATTACAAAGCTGTAGTTATTAAGACGGTATGGTATTGGCACAAAAATAGACACAAAGATCAATAGAAGAGAATAGAAAATCCAGAAATAAATTCACAATTATATGATCAATTAATCTTCAACAAAGCAGTAAAGAATATCCCATTGGAAAAAATCTCTTCAACAAATGGTGTTGGAAAAACTGGAAAGCAACATGCAAAAAAAAAAAAAAAAAAAAAAAACTGGACCATTTTCTTACATACTACACAAAAATAAACTCAAAATGGATTAAAGACCTAAATGTGAGATCTGAAACTATAAAAACTATAGAAAAGAGGACAGGCAGTAATTTCTTTTACATTAGACATATCAACTTTTTCCTAGATAGGTCTGTGAAGTGAGAGAAACAAAAATAAAAATAAACTATTGGGACTACTTCAAAATACAGAGCTTCAGCACAATGAAGGGAACAATGAACAAAACTAAAAGGCAACGCATAGAATGGGATATTTTCAAATGACATATCTGATAAAGGGTTAGTATCCAAAATATATAAAGAACTTATAAAACTCAACCCCCAAACAACAAATAATCCAATTTAAAAATGGGCAGAAAGCATGAACAGACATTACTCCAAAGAGGACATACAGATGGCCAATACACAAATGAGAAGTCTCTCATCATCACTTATCATCAGAAAAATACAAACCAAAACTACAATGTCAGAATGTCTAAAATCGACAACACAAGGAAAACCAGTGCTATCAAGGATGTGGAGAAAAAGGAACCCACTTTTTCTCATGGTGGGGATGTAAACTTGTACAGCTACTCTGGAAAACTATATGGAAGTTCCTCAAAAAGTCAAAAATAGAACTACACTTTAAGTCAGCGATCACACTACTTGGTATTTACCCAAAGAATACAAAAGCACTAATTCAAATGGATACATGTACACATCCCCATATTTATAGCAACATTATTTACAATAGACAGGATATGGAAGAAGCCCAGGTGTCCATCAATCCATGCATAAAGAAGTGTATGTAAGTACACACACACGCATATACATATGTGTATGCACGCACACACACACACACACACACACACACACAATGGAATATCATTCAGCCATAAAAAAGAAAAAAATCTTGCCATTTACAACAACATGGATTGATCTAAAGAGTATAATGTTAAGTGAAGTAAGTCAATCAGAGAAAGACAAATACAATATGATTTCACTCATTTGTGGAACTTAAATGAGCAAAGGGAAAAAAAGAAAGACAAAGCAAACAACAGACTCTTAACTATAGAGAACAAAGTGATAGTTACCAGAGGGTAGGTAGGTGGGGGGATAGACAAAGTAAGTGATTGGGATTAAGGAGTGCACCTGTAGTGATAAGTACTGGGTAATCAAATAAAAACTAAAAAACCCAAAAAACAAAATGAAAAAGCTTGTGATTTCACAAGCTCATATTGACATTTCAAATTCATTTTAATATTATAGTTTTTCTTATTTCTTTTCATGTACATTAAAATAATTTATTTGATTAAAAATCATTACCTTTTCTAGAAATTTTAATATTTATGAGAGTTCAATTTTTTTCAAAATGTATGTCCATCTGTGCCAACACCATTTACTAAATATACATTCTCCCCCTATATTGAATCTAAACAGCACTTTAGCTATGATTTAAAAAATCACATATTGTGAACTACTTATGGATATCATGCTCTCATACTTTTTTGGGGGGGATGGGGAGAGAGAGAGAGAGAGTGTGTGTACATGGGGTGGGAGGGCAGAGGGAGAGAGAAAATCTTAAGCACACTCCATGCCTAGCTGTATTTGATGACCATTAGATCATGACCCAAATCAACTAACTGACTGAGCGACCCAGGCACCTCTATGCCGTTGTATTTTTAAATTTGCCTACTCTTGTCCCAACATCATGTTAATGGTTCTGCTTTTTTGAAAGTCAAGACTTCCATTAGTATTCATGGTTTTTAGTTATCCTCAGGAATTAGGATTTGTTTAAATATTTATATGTATATAAACTTTAAAATCCTATGATCCAATCATTAAAAAATGAAATTCTACATGTAATACTATTAAACTTACATATTCAGATAAGAATGATATTTTGATATGGTGTAAGTTTTGGTTGAAAATTTTTGTTATACTTAAATAGCTCAATTCTATTTTTATCTTAATTGGAATTCTTATTAGGCATCACTTCTGACTTTTATCAGAGGATTTTTCAGAATCTATTGATATCATCACTTTTTCTTCAACAATAAGACTGATATTTTGAGTTAGTTGACAGATTTCCTCTTACTGAAGCACCCACGCATTACTGGGGTTTCTTTAATTAACATTTTTTTACAACTATATTTATCAGATAGTTTCATGCATCATTTTCTTTGGGACATTACCTTTGTTCTTCTTTTACATTAAAATCATGTAGGCTTCGGGGAGTTCTGGGAAGATGGCGGCATAGGAGGATGCTGGGCTCACCTCCTCTTGCTGATCGCTTAGATTCCACCCACATATCCTAAATAACCCAGAAAACCACCAGAAGACTAGCAAAATGGACTCTCCGGAGCCAAGCATAGACAAGAGGCCCACAGAAGAGGGTAGGAAGGGCAGAGAGGCGGTGCATGATACACAGACTGGCAGAAGGGAGTTGGGACAGTGGAGGGGCAGCCCACCTGGCAAGGCAGAGCCCCCGAAGTCTGGCTTGCAAAAGCGGAGGGGCCAGACTCTGTGAGGTCTGACAGCCAGCGGGACTTAACATCTGGAATGTTAAAAGTCAACAGCTCTGCTCTCAGAGAGCAGAGAGGGTGAGAGGATGCTGGGAGGGAGAGATGTTGATTCTGAAAGAACAGAGCTCAGCCAGGACACAAAGGCCCTGGCAAGCACCATCTCCCTCTCTCATCCCCTAGCCAAAATTACAAAGGGAACCAGTTCCCATCACCGAACTTGCTTGCACCATGCAAATGCCCAACACTGCTTCTGTGGATCCATCCCTCCAACGGGTCTGCCTCCCTCCCAGTGCTGCAGGGCCCTTCCTGCAGGGGACCACCAACAGCAAAGCTAGCTAAGCTGGCCCCTTCTGCCCCTGTGCACCTTGTGGACCCAACCCTGCTAATACGCCAAATCCCATTGAAGCAGCACCACAACCCTGGCAGTGTGCAAGTAGTCCAGACAGGGGCCACACCACTCCACAGTTGAGTCCTGCCCCTAGAAGAAGGGAAGATAAGGTACACACCAGTCTGACTGTGGCCCCAGACATCGGGTCTGACTGCGGCCCCACCCACCAACACAAGTTTCTCCAGAGAGCACAGGGGAAGTGCCCTGCAGTTTGGAGCTGCCACAGGGACTACCCAAAATGATGAAGCAGAAGAATTCTCCTCAAAGAAAACTCCAGGAGGTAGTGACAGCTACGAAGTGATCAAAATCGATTTAAGTAATATAAAGGAACAAGAATTTAGAATAATAGTCATAAAATCAGTTGCTAGGCTTGAAAAAGCATAGAGGACAGCAGAGAATCTATTGCTACAGAGATCAAGGGACTAAAAAATAGTCATGAGGAATTAAAAATGCTATAAATGAGGTACAAAATAAAATGGAGGTGGCCATAGAACGGATTGAAGAGGCAGAGAATAGGTGAATTGGAAGATAAAATGATGGAAAAAGAGGAAGCTGAGAAAAAGAGAGATAAAAAAATGCAGGAGTATGAGGGGAGAATTAGAGAACTAAGTGATGTAATCAAATGGAACAATATCTGTATCATAGGAATTCCAGAAGAAGAGAGGGAGAAAGGGGCTGAAGGTGTACTTGAACAAATCATAGCTGAGAATTTCCCTACTCTGGGGAAGGAAAAAGGCATTGAAATCCAAGAGGCACAGAGAACTCCCTTCAGACATAATTTGAATCGATCTTCTGCACGACATATCATAGTGAAACTGGCAAAGTACAAGAATGAAGAGAAAATTCTGAAAGCAGCAAGGGATAAACAGGCTATAACATACAAAGGTAGACATATAAGAGTAGTGGAAGACCTATCTACTGAAACTTGGCAGGCCAGAAAGGAATGGCAGGAAATCTTAAATGTGATGAACAGAAAAAATATGCAGCCGAGAATCCTTTATGCAGCAAGTCTGTCATTCAGAATAGAAGGAGAGATAAAGGTTTTCCCAAACAAAAACTGAAGGAATTCATCACCACTAAACCAGCCCTACAAGAGATCCTAATGCGGATTCTGTGAGTGAAATGTTGCAAGGACCACAAAGTACCAGAGACATCACTACAAGCATGAAACCTACAGACATCACAGTGACTCTAAACCCATATCTTTCAATAATAACGCTGAATATAAATGGACTAAATGCGCCAACCAAATACATAAGGTATCAGAATGGATAAAAAACAAGACCCATCTATTTTCTGTCTACAAGAGACTCATTTTAGACCTGAGGAAACCTTCAGATTGAAAGTAAGGGGATGGAGAACTATCTATCATGCTACTGGATGTCAAAACAAAGCTGGAGTAGCCACACTTATATCAGACAAACTAGACTTTAGATTAAAGGCTGTAACAAGAGATGAAGAAGGGCATTATATAATAATTACAGGGTCTATCCATCAGGAAGACCTAACAATTATAAATGTCTATGCGCCGAATATGGGAGCCCCCAAATATGTAAAACAATTACTCACAAACGTAAGCAACCTTATTGATAAGAATGTGGTAATTGCAGGGGACTATAATACTCACTTACAACAATGGATAGATCATCTAGAGAGAGAACCAATACAGAAACAAGGGCCCTGAATGATACATTGGATCAGATGGACTTGACAGATATATTTAGAACGCTGCATCCCAAAGCAACAGAATATACTTTTGTCTCCAGTGCACATGGAACATTCTCCAGGATAGATGACTTACTGGGTCACAAAACAGCCCTTCATAAGTATAAAAGAATGGAGATCATACCATGCACACTTTCAGACCACAATGCCATGAAGCTTGAAATCAACCACAGGAAAAATTCTGGAAAACCTCCAAAAGCATGGAGGTTAAAGAACACCCTACTAAAGAATGAATGGGTCAACCAGGCAGTTAGAGAAGAAATTAAAAGATATATGGAAAACAAACAAAAATGAAAATACAACAATCCAAATGCTTTGGGATGCAGCGAAGGCAGTCCTGAGAGGAAAATACACTGCAATCCAGGCCTATCTCAAGAAACAAGAAAAATCCCAAATGCAAAATCTAACAGCACACCTAAAGGAAATAGAAGCAGAACAGCAAAGACAGCCTAAACCCAGCAGAAGAAGAGAAATAATAAAGAACAGAGCAGAAATAAACAACATAGAATCTAAAAAAATAATAGAGCAGATCAATAAAACGAAGAGTTGGTTTTTTGAAAAAATAAACACAATTGATAAGCCTCTAGCAAGGCTTCTCAAAAAGAAAAGGGAGATGACCCAAATAGATAAAATCATGAATGAGAATGGAATTATTACAACCAATCCCTCATAAATACAAGCAATTATCAAGGAATACTATGAAAAACTATATGCCAACAAACTGGACAACCTGGAAGAAATGGACAAATTCCTAAGTACCCAAGCACTTCCAAAACTCAAACAGAAAGAAATAGAAAATTTGAACAGACCCATAACCAGGGAGGAAATTGAATTAGTTATCAAAAATCTCCCAACAAAGAAGAGTCCAGGACCAGATGGCTTCCCTGGGGAATTCTACCAGACATTTAAAGCAGAGATAATACCTATCCTTCTCAAGCTATTCCAAGAAATAGAAAGGGAAGGAAAACTTCCAGCCTCATTGTATGAAGCCAGCATTACTTTGATTCCCAAACCAGACATAGACCCAGAAAAAAAGAGGACTATAGGCCAATATCCCTGATGAATATGGATGAAAAAATTCTCAACAAGTATAGCAAATCGAATTCAACAGCATACAAAAATAATTATTTACCATGATCAAGTGGGATTCATTCCTGGGCTGCAGGGCTGGTTCAACATTCACAAATCAATCGATGTGATACATCATAGTAATAAAAGAAAAGATAAGAACCATATGATCCTGTCAATCGATGCAGAAAAAGCATTTGACAAAATTCAGCATCCTTTCTTAACAAAAACCTGGAACAGTGTCAGGATAGAAGGAACATACTTAAAGATCATAAAAGCCATCTATGAAAAGCCCACAGCTAATATCATCCTCAATGGGGAAAAACTGAGAGCTTTCCCCCTGAGATCAGGAACACAACTGGGATGTCCACTCTCACCACTGTTGTTGAACATAGTGTTGGAAGTTCTAGCATCAGCAATCAGACAACAAAAGGAAATCAAAGGCATCCAAATTGGCTAAGATGAAGCCAAGCTTTCACTTTTTGCAGATGACAGGATACTATGCATGGAAAACTAGACAGACTCTACCAAAAGCCTGCTAGAACATGAATTCAGCAAAGTCGCAGGATATAAAAATAATGACCAGAAATAAGTTGCATTCTTATACACTATTAATGAAGCGACAGAAAGACAAATAAAGAAACTGATTCCATTCACAACTGAACCAAGAATCATAAAATACCTAGGAATAAACCTAACCAAAGATGTAAAAGATCTGTATGCTGAAAACTATAGAAAGCTTATGAAGGAAATCAAAGAAGATACAAAGAAATGGTAAAACATTCCATGCTCATGGATTGGAAGAATAAATATTGTCAAAATGTCAATACTACCCAAAGCAATCTACACACTCAATGCAATCCCAATCAAAATTACACCAACATTCTTCTCAAAGCTAGAACAAGCAATCCTAAAATGTGTATGGAACCACAAAAGACCCCAAATAGCTAAAGTAATATTGAAGAAAAACACCAAAGTGGGAGGCATCACAATCCCAGACTGTAGCCTCTACTACAAAGCTGTAATCATCAAGACAGCATGGTATTGGCACAAAAACAGACACTCAGACCAATGGAAAAGAATAGAGACCCCAGAATTGGGTCCACAAAATTATGGCCAACTAATCTTTGACAAAGCAAGAAAGAATATCCAATGGAAAAAAGACAGTCTCTTTAACAAATAAATGGTGCTGGGAGAACTGGACAGCGACATGCAGAAGAATGAAACTAGACCACTTTCTTATACCATTCATAAAAATAAACTCAAAATGGATGAAGGACCTGAATGTGATACAGGAAGCCATCAAAACCCTAGAGGAGAAAGCAGGAAAAAAACCTCTCTGACCTCAGCTGCAGCAATTTCTTACTTGACACATCTCCAAAGGCAAGGGAATTAAAAGCAAAAAATGAACTACTGGGACCTCATGAAGATAAAAAGCTTCTGCACTGGAAAGGAAACCATCAATAAAAGTAAAAGGTAACCAACGGAATGGGAAAAGATATTTGCAAATGACATATCGGACAAAGGGCTAATATCCAGAATCTATAAAGAACTTACCAAACTCCACACCCAAAAAATAATCCAGTGAAGAAATGGGCAGAAGACATGAATAGACACTTCTCTAAAGAAGACATCCAGATGGCCAAAAGGCACATGAAAAGATGCTCAACATCACTCCTCATCAGGGAAATACAAATCAAAACCACACTGAGATACCACCTCATGCCAGTCAGAGTGGCTAAAATGAACAAATCAGGAGACTATAGACGCTGGAGAGGATGTGGAGAAATGGGAACCCTCTTGCACTGTTGGTGGGAATGCAAACTGGTGCAGCCACTCTGGAAAACAGTGTGGTTTCCTCAAAAAATTAAAAATAGATCTACCCTATGACCCAGCAATAGCACTGCTAGGAATTTACCCAAGGGCTACAGGAGTGCTGATGCATAGGGGCACTTGTATCCCAATGTTTATAGCAGCACTTTCAACAATAGCCAAATTATGGAGAGAGCCTACATGTCCATCAACTGATGAATGGATAAACAAGTTGTGGTTTATGTATACAATGGAATACTACTTGGCAATGAGAAAGAATGAAATATGGCCTTTTGTAGCAACATGGAGGGAACTGGAGAGTGTTATGCTATGTGAAATAAGTCATACAGAAAAAGACAGATACCATATATTTTCACTCTTATGTGGATCCTGAAAAACTTAACAGAAGACCATGGGGAGAGGAAGGGGGGGAAAAAAGAGAGGGAGGGAGGCAAACCATAAGATACTCTTAAAACAGAATAAACTGAGAGTTGATGGGAGGTGGGAAGGAGGTGAAAGCGGGTGATGGGCATTGAGGAGGGTATCTGTTGGGATGAGCACTGGGTGTCGTACGGAAACCAACTTGACAATAAATTTCATGTTAAAAAATAAATAAAAATAAAATTATGTAGCCTTCAAAAGTAATTGTCAACTATTCAACATTTTCAACAGTGCAACACAGTTTAAGTAACATGGGATTTATCTTTAAAATTTATATACAGATTAGGCACAAACTCACCTGTCTTAACTGCTTCATTTTTAATGGTAATCTTTATACTCTCTTTTATGCTCATTCGGTCAAGTTTTCCTTTCTTTGGGGAGTTATATTTGATAATTTCCTTTAGTTTTTAAAAAATTTTGCCATAAAATTGCATAGTCTCTATAATCTATTAATGTTCACTTTTGTGAGATTTCATTACCTACCAAACTCTCCCGTTTTTAACTCTTCCTTAATCAGCCTAATATGGTACTTAACACTTTGATTCTTCCTCCCAAAGATCCAATTTGGGATTTAGTTAGTTCCTTATATTATTATTTTTGTTTGTTTGTACTTAATATCAGCCTTTGTATTTAGTAATTAGTTTCCTTATCCTATTTATGTTTATTTTGTTATGCAATTTCTAATTGCTTGAGATAAATAGCAACATTATTTTTAATCTAACCAAGGCATGTAAACTTAATTTTCCTTTGATTAAGTGATTTTTTGTGTCCTATAATTTGTGAGAAAATAGTTTTCTTTTTATTGCTTTTGTGCTTATAATTTTTTACTTCTCTGATCCAAAGGTTATCTGGAAATGTGTTTAATTTCTAAGGTATTAACATTTTTATAACCAGTTAATTTCCTTATTTAAAATTTTATTAGTTTTTGAAAAGAAATTGTAGCATAATTTTTATTTTTCTATGTACAGAATCTAGTTTATAATTGTTCATGGATATATACAAATGTATTTTGTCATCTTATATAAGTATATATAAATTTTGCATCGTATTGGTTTATATATATGTGTGTGTTTCTTCAATCATTAGATGTCTTTACTAATTTATGTATGTTAAGTATTTCCAACTATAAAGGAGTGTGTTAAAATATATAATTTTACTCAGCAAGAGAGCAATAAAAAATGAGTTTTACTCTCTATGTCAGCTGCATTATTTAGAAATACAGGATTCTGTTTGTCATACCCTCTTCATGAAGCACTGTTTTTGTTACCAACTCTCCTTTTTATAATGTTGAGCATTCTTAATTTAAACCCCACATTGTCTAATAATATTGTTATTACCAGTTCCTTTTTATTTGCAGTTTCCTGGTATCTCTTTGCCCATTTTCATTAGCCTTTACCACTTTTATTTTTAAGGGCATTTCTTGTGAAGTGTCTATTTCTGGGTTTTGTATTCTAGTCCAAACTAATCTCTGAACTAAGGAGATTTAAAGACATTCACATTTTGTATAACATCTGATATTTGATTGTAATTCTTCCATTTTTTTGTTGGCTGTCATCTTTCATAGTTTCCTATTTGCCAATCTATATTTTAGCTAGTATGATCAAGTCACTATTATTTCCATTTATTACCTTTGTTTTAATCTTAAAGTTCTTTAATTTTCTCTTCCATAAATAAAATCCTAATGAAATTGCATAATTGAGCACTTATTCTAAACTAGCATATGAAATAAGGCACTCACCATTTCTCCTGCAATAATGTGCCCTGTCTCTTGACCCAAAGATCAAACATGAAAAACACCTTTATTTTTTCCACTCTAAAATTACCTTTACTAAAGGTTTTTATTTCCTCAATTTTTCTTTTTATTATTTAACATTATCTATCCATTTGTCTACAATTGGATAGATGGTTTCATTGGTCATTACTGTTTGTTCTCTTTATTATCCCTTCTCTTTATGTCTTTTTTGGGGTTTGTCACTTGGTTAGAATCTCTTCCCAAGTATTTTCTTCATATAGGATATGTAGTTGAAATAATTTTTGAATACTCTTTATTAATATCTTTTTTCTTAACAGGTAAATGCTAACTTAACTACAACAATGGATTCTCATGTTTCAGATATTCTCATTTAAGAATCTAGTAGTTGCTATTTCATAGTCTAAATTCTAATAAACAAAAAATTTGATTCTAGTTTGATTCTCTTTTTGAGTAACATTATTTATATCTGGGGGCTATTTTCTTTTTATTCTTTGAATTCTGAAATTTTACCATGATATGTCTGGTAAATTCCTCAATAATTTACCAGCAAGGAAAATTTATATATGGGGTGCTTTTTTAGCAGATAAGGTTTTTCCTTAATTATTTGGGTAGTTATTGCCTTCCCTCCCTCTCTTTTTTTTTTTTTTTTTTTTTTGAATCTGGTATTGGTTTCATGGACATGACTTCCTAATTTTTTTAATTTTACCTCATGTTTTTTCTCAGAAATAGTTTGCTTATAAAACATATCCTCACCATATCTTTGTATCTCTTCCCTACTCAATGGATTGGGATAGGAATGAAGGGACAGGAAAGATTAAAAAAAAAAAAAAAGGACACTCACTAGAAATTGGCTTTCAGACACTGTGAGGAGAATCTCACATGTGATATTGTGGGGAGGTCCTTTCCATTGTCCTTTTCCATTACGGGAGAGATACACTCCAACTTGACTACTTCTGCAGCTGGTGGTATACCTCACCACATCTTCCTCATCCAGCTCAGCAGTCAGCTCTCTTAAGTGACATACCTCCAAGATGAATCAAGCTGAGCTTCCTTCTGCAGTGTCTACTTGATCATGGAGAATTCATAACTCTTACCACATCAAGCAGTATGAAAGCAACGTCTTCTGCAGTGGGCTCCAGTCTAGACATGCTGTCTCTCTCCAATTTTCTTTCCCAATCCCATTCCCCACTTCCATAGGAAAACAAAACTTGCTGCATATGTAGACACTTAACCAAGAAATCAGATGCCAGTCTCTTATTTTCATGGGCACTTCTAATCTCAGAGCCTCCATCATTCAGTTTAATAGGAAGGAGTACTGAATGAGCCATATCTATGGGAAGAGAAAGGAAAAGGCTTTTATCTCTTTTATAAGAGAAAGGAAAAGGCCAGCCATTTATCACACTACTGATTGATGCCTTCTAGCTTTCTATTTATAGAAGCTAGAGTTTGGAGTGATATTTGAGGCTAATAAAGGATTTGGGCTCATTACAAGCTTTAAAGAGATGCATGCACTTAATTCTTTAGTACTACATTTTTGGACACTAGTGTCCAGAAGAAGTCTAATTCAACATCCAATTCTACTGCTTAGCTTCTATTATTTTAAGATTGAAGCTAATGTATCTTCTGTCAAATATGTGAAAGCCTTTTAGCTCTCTACAAATAAAAATTGCTCTACCATTTGCACTGTTTCTTCCTTTTTGTTTGAATGTCAAAAAATTGAAACAAAATGTGAGACAACAACTACAGTTTCAGTAGAAAGTTTCTACCCTGAAATTATGTTATAGACTCATGAAAAATTAGCAAAGGTAAAAACTTACACACCTAGACTCTAATCCCCAATTTACTTACACTACCCATGACTTATGCTGTCACCCACAAAGATCCATGTCATCAGCATTGTAAAATAATTTGAGGGTGAATATTTTTAATAATCATAATTCTGAGTTATTCAAACTCATTCATTATATCCAGGCCAAGAGTGTAGAGTCTAATTTTCAAATGTCATTGCTATCACTCAGAATTTGTCACAGTGAAGTCTTATATTTGCTTATAAAAATTAAAAAGTCTGATAAAAAATTAAAAAGTCTGTTTTTTCAATGGGCTTTAGGTCATAGCATGGAGTAGCCCAGTTGCTTATATGAATGTAAATCATTCATATAAACATAATCCTAGGTTTCTGCCTCAGGCATTCACCACAAAAAGTAGTAAGGCAACTCTATTTGCTTAGTTTGAGTAAATATGAGATCAGCTGAGCGTTCAGAGGACAGATACAGAAGTTCAAAAAATACTTCTATGACTTAAAAACATAATGTTCTTTTCCTGTAGGTTTTTTTTTTTCTAAAACATCTCAAGGTATAACCTTCACATTTAGGTAATTTATCCATTTGGAATTATTATGTGTGTAAGTTTGTATGTGCACATGCATATTGTGAGGTAGGAATGCATTGCTATTTTTTCATACATTGAGCTATTTTTCTCACAGCAGCATTTCTTGAACAGTACATTTCTCCCCAATAATATGCAATGATACCACATCACATATTAAACTTCCAGGTAAGTATAGGTTTATTTCCGGGTTCTTTGTTCTACTTGGTCATTTGTCTTGATTACAGTGATTCCTACATCTTAATTTCTGGTATGCTTCTGAGTTGTTTTTTTCTCAGAATTGTCATTATTGGTCATATTTTTCCATATACATTTTATATTCAGATTTCATGTTTCAAGAAAATCTCTAGCAGAACTGTTATTGTCAATGCATTGAATATATAAATTATTGTGGGAGGGGCGCCTGGGTGGCTCAGTCAGTTAAGCCTCAGATCATGATCTCACAGTCCATGAGTTCAAGCCCAGTGTCAGGCTCTGTGCTGACAGAGTATAACATGGATGAAACCTAGCTAGCAAGGCAGAATACGTTTATTATTTCAATGTTTCTCCCTCAGCACCATACAACAGGGACTGACAGTTTATTACCTGCTTATTCTGTCTGAAAAATAATACTATACCATTTTCCATTCTCTTGAAGTATTAGGAGAAATAGGCAGAATAGCCCTGAAATAATGGAGTTCTATTAAAACCTATGAGGCAGGCAGTCTAGAATTACTGGCCAAAAAGATAGTCAACTTTCAATAATATTACCTAACATCTCTTTTTAAAAGGTCTGAAGCCCAGTTCCATGATCCATCAGCTCACTTGGTGGCTAAAAACAATAATCACAGTAATAAAAAAAATACTTTGGAACCTATTGCCATCACTACCCCTGCATCTATGGAAGTACACATGGCTATATAGATTCATGCATGTCAGGGTCCCTGGATGGTTCAACTGGTTAAGCAGCTGACTTTGGCTCAGGTCATGATCTCACGGTTCATGGGTTCTAGTCCCTTGTTGGGCTCTGAAATGACAGCTGGGAGCCTGGAACCTGTTTCAGAGTCTGTGTGTGTGTGTCTCTCTCTACCCCTCTCCCCCAAAAAATAAAAAAAGAAAAACATTAAAAAATTTTTTTTAATAATAAAAAGATTCATGCATGTCACATAAGGCTAAAAAAATAAAACCTGAGAAGTATTATTATCAAGACCATCTCTCTCTTAGTTTATTAATAAAGCTGATGAGAAAATATACAACAAATACTCTACATCCACATTCCATTAACAGACATTTATGGCACCTAACAAAGGATTCAGTTTTACTACATTTACGACATATAATCATATTAATTGAATGATTCTATGTTGTGCAAGAAGAGCATGAGTGGAGCCCAAGTTGTGGCAGGACTACATGGATAATTTAGGACTGGTTTTCACTGAGGTCAGCTGACCATTTGCACCCTGGATAGCTGATTCCAACTGTAGACCACTGGCCACTATGGTATGAAATTAAGAGAATGCAAGCTATCTACATTTTGAGGGAAAATCAGATTGACAATAATAATAAAAATAATAAATGCTGTTTGTATTGTTGAGAAGTTATGCAGTGTTGCTGGAGTCACATAGCTTGCCAGCATTTCACATATTTTTGATGGTTTTGATTGATACAGCCCCAAGCAATGTGCAGAAGCATGGCAGAGTGTTTCCTTGGTATAGGAAGGAGCTGCCCCTTTGCCCTTACACATTCTCGTTTCCCTGGGGTTTTTCTTCCATTTATTTAGTATTTATCTCAGACTCCCCAACATCTGCCTTCTCTGATTGATTCAGCCTGAAGACATCTAGATCCAGTTAAAATTCTTTGTGGGCAATAGGATCTGGCCTGACTTTATTTATCCCTGGAACAAGAGCAGGAGCACTTACAGCTCTTGCTTCAATACCCTGGGAGTCACAACCCACCACTATTCTCTCCTCACCCTTGGAGGGTGTTCCCTATTTGAAAATAAAAATAGAATGGGAGAAAGAAGCTCCAGGAGACTTGTTGGCAAGCAGCGTTAATGTCGGCCATACTGTGTGATTGATTGCAAAGGTTATGCCTACCCACAGAGAATGAATAAGGGACAGATCATTGGATTTCCAGTCTCTTGCGGATGACTATTGTAGTCAAAAATATCACCCACTTCTGGGAATTAGAAAACTCTTTGCTATCATTAAAACCAAAAAGAGCCAGTACTGGAAGGACTCCCTGGTCCACCCAGAGGGACATAGGAAACTAGAAACATAAAGCTGGGTTTGTGTCAAACATAAAGGAATTTTCTAAAATGAATGCAAACCTACAACACTAAAAGGGTCTCAGAATGACAGATTTACTTATTTTATTTATTTTTCTTAAGTAGACTTTAGCTAAGCCCAAGGTGGTGCTTGAACTTATGACTCCAAGATCAAGAGTTGCCTCCTCTACCCACCAAGCCAGCCAGGCACTGACATTTATTTAGAATATTCAAGCCCTTTATTTACTTTAATAACAGCCTTAGGCAATAATCACAGGCACCTTTTTTGTAGGTCACCATTCCGCAACAATAGTGTAATTCAACAATTCAATGTTTTCTAATGAAAATACAAGTGAACTGGCTTATAGCTCACTATGATTTTTGTAGTTTACTCTGTACTTGATACATGTTGTGGTTAGCTATATATATGATCACAAGATACAAAATCTAAATAATCCTAATGTATTTAGGATTCCTAATTCCCAAATGTAAATTATACTTTAAACATTGTTATTTTAAAAATAAACTCATTGATAGAAAGAAGTCAACTATGATTACATAAAGAGAACAAATGCTTAATTTAAAATATTTTTAATATTTTTATATTATTTATTTTTGAAAGAAAGAGACGGACAGAGCATGAGTGGGAGAGGGACAGAGGGAGAGGGAGACATAGAGTTTGAAGCAGGTTCCAGGCTCTGAGCTGTCAGCACAGAACCTGAATGGGGGTGGGGGTGGGGGTGGGGCTCCAACTCATAAACTGTGAGATCACAACCTGAGCTGTAGTCTGACACTTAACCAAGGAGCCACTGAGGCACCTCACAAAGGCTTAATTTAAATAGGACTTAGATTTGTAGAGTCAGCTTTGGTATATAAATAGAGATGTAAAGAGAAGCCATGTGAAAAGGTAAAAATGGGCACTAAAAATATACAACAGAAAATTCCCCCTAAAACCTAGACAGTTATCTAAAAACTAAGTGAAACAATTAATGAGATGTGATCAATTCCAAATATACAACACCAAAACACAAAGCTGTCACAGAGATATATGTGGGTCCATAAAGACATTACTATGACTGTCTCTTAGATCATTACTATGTGTGTAAAACACTGTGTTTTAACTTTATGGGTCGCTCATTTCTTACATCAATGATATTAAGAACATTCTCTGATTCTACCTGAACATGCATCCTCAATGAATAAACTATAAAAGAGTTTAGAGAAACAAAAATGTGACCATTTTCTTTTCTCCTCCAAATAAAATACTCTGAGCCTTAACAACAGTTAATATAATCCAGTAAGCTTTTTCTTTATCATGACGTGGAATGCACACCCAAATATACACACAGATGTATACATGCAACATGGCTCTTCCTAACACTTTCCTTTCCCTCACAAACATCTAATCGGCCAGTAACTTCTAACTTCAAAATACTTCTCAAGCCCAACCATTTTCACAACCTTCACAGTTTACATTCTTATCTTACAACCATTTCTCACCCCTCCTGCCAGAGCCTGTTAATTGCCTCCCTGTGTCCATTCCATAGCTCCCAGCCCATGAGGCAGTAGAGTGATTGTTTTTGTTTTTAATGATACCCATCAGATCATGCTACTTCTCTGTCCAGAACTGTCCACTGGCTTCCTAAAACATTCATGACAAAATCTAAACTCCTTTTCATGGGCTATGTAACCTTATAGGTCTCGACCCTTGCCTACCTCCCCCACCTCATGACCCACAACTTTCTGTGTACTCACTCCACTCTAGCAATACAGAGCTTGTTGCTCCCCAGTCGTATGAAGCATGTTCCTGCCTCAGGGTCTTTTCACTTGTCACACCCTCTGCATAGGTCCTTTTTAAAAAGTTTTATTGAGATATACTTTGCATACTGTACAGTTCACCCATATAAAGTATGCAATCAAGGTGCCTGGGTGACTAAGTTGGTTAAGCGTCTGACTCTATTTTGGCTCAGGTCATGATCTCACAGTTCATGAATTTGAGCCCCACAATAGGCTCTGTGCTGACAAAGCAGAGCATGCTTGCGATTCTCTCTCCCTCTCTGTCCCTCACTCACTCACTCTAGCTCTCTCTCAAAATCAATTTATAAACATTAAAAAAATTCAATGTTTTTTTCCCAGCATATTCACAATCTCGTGTAATCATCACCACTATCAATTTTAAAACATTTTGTCCCCATCAAGAAATCTCATAATCATTAACAGTCACTATTCATTTTCCCTTACCCTTTCAAGCCCTAGACAAACATAAATCCTTTCTGCCTCTGTAGATTTTCCTATTCTGGACAGTTCATATAGATGGAATCATGCAATACATGGTCTTTGTGACTGGCTTCTTTCACTTAGAATAATTTTTCAAGATTTATCTACATTGTAATAGGTATTAATACATCATTTTTTATTGCTACACTTCAGTGTATGAATACACCATATTTTATTTAACCATTTATTAGCTGATGATGGTTGTTTTCACTTTTTGATCATGGACAATGCTATTATAAATTTATGTAAATGAATTTTTGTAGGACTATATGTACCCTTTTTTCTTGGCTATATACCTAAGAGTAGAATTATTGACTCATATAACTATGTTTAACATTTTGATAAACTACTTTAGTGTTTTACCAAGTAGCTGTCCATTGTACATTCCCATTAGGATAAAATTTAAAAAAACTAACAATGACAAAAGTTGACAGGATTGGAGGGACTGTAACTCTCATGTATTGCTAGTTAGAGTATAAAAATGTGTAACTGTTTTTTGAAACCTACCTGGCAGTTTCTCATACAGTTAAACATACACTTATAACCTAGTAATTCTACTTCTAGATATTTACCTGAATCTGAGCAAAGCAGCAGTAAAAAAATAATTAAAAGTAAAAAACAATGTGTGAACTTAAAATATCATAAATTAATGGAGAATGGGTAGGCTGTGTTTACTCTTAGCATGTCATGCCAATTCATTTTTTTTTTTTCAATTAAAAAATTTCTTGGAGAGTGAGAGTGGGGGAGGGGGAGAGGGAGAGAAAATCTTAAGCACTCTTCACACTCACTGCAGAGCCCAACACAGGGCACTCCATCTCACAACCTGACCTGAGCCAAAATCAGTATTTGCATGCTTAACTGACTGAGCCACCCCAGTGTCCCCTAGTTCATTTTCATATCCCTGCATCAGGATGCGAAAACTTTAGTCCCATAAAATGTTTTATTTCAAAAATATACTAAAGAAATGTTAAGAAAACACCCATACACATACATGTAATCTTACAAAACAAATGATTAAGCCAACAAAAAGCAGAATCAGACTTACGGGAAACAAATGGATGGTTGCCAGAGGGAAGGGAGATGGGCAAAATGGTTGCAGGGCAGTGAAAAATACAAACATCCAATTATGGAATAAATAAGTCACAGAAACAAAAGGCACAGCATAAGGAATATAGTTAGATATTGTAGTACCAGTGTATGGTGACAGATGGTAGCTATATTTGTGGTGAGCATAGAGTAACGTATAGAGATATTGAGTCAATATTTTGTACACCTGAAATTAATACAACACTGTGTGTCAACTATACCCACAAAGAAGGAGGGAGAGGAGGAGGAGGACACAACTGTGCATTGTTTTTGTTTTTTTTGGTTTGTCTCAAAGACAAAGTCAAAGACAATGATAAATGAGAACTCATCTTTGGGGGATGTGTTACTGTCAGGTGCTACAAGGGTGGTTTGGGTCCAATAATTTGAGATACTTATTAAGGAAATAGAAGAGGTGGTAAATAGCATGTTAATTAAGTTTACTGCTAATATTAAAGTATTAAGTGTTCAAAATATCCGTAAAAAAAGGCTATTATAACTGGATAAGGAGGAATGAGGAAGTAACAAAGGGACCATTATTCTGGTATTTGTTTGTGCCTTTTCAATGTACAATAATGCATATTAAAAATTTAAGAGCAACAATAAATAATCTGTGACAGAGACCTAGGAATAATACTCTAACTATGTAAACAATGGTTGGCCTTCTTCCAAGATATTTATTTTTATTTATTTTTATTGTTTTTTATTTATTTTTTGAGAGAGACACAGAGAGCAAACTGGGGAAGGGCAGAGAGAAAGAGGGAGACACAGAATCTGAAGCAAGCTCCAGGATCTGAGTTATCAGCATAGAGCCTGACATGGGGCTTGAACTCATGACTTGTCAGATCATGATCTGAGCCAAAGTCAGAGGCTTAACCAACTGAGCCACCCAGGGGCCCCCAAGAGATTTCATAGGTTTTTCCCAGTCTACTGTTCCCTGAATGTGGAATAGAGACAAGCACCTTGTTTTAATCTCCCAAAGTGTCCATGTATAGAATCATGGCCTTGAACTAGGCACTAAGAATATGATCACATCTCTTAGGGAAACAAAAAATAAACAAATAACAGAAAGCAACTGATTTTGTATTCTGAAAGAAGTTGGTGAGAACTTCTACAAATTATCCTGAACTACCCATTCAAGATTCTGCCTTTTATCTAAAAGGACCAGCCTTACCCGAATACAGTGAGGTGCTGGTAAGGTAGAATTTCAAAAAATGATGCTACATTCATCTATATCTAGTAGTGCTTGACAAAGGCTACACACATAGTACAATAAGACAAATTTATAGTGTCCATGATTTATTGATCCTGAAGAGTTGCATGGATCCACAAAAATCATACAATACCATAATTTTCCAAGTAGAAAGGAACTAAAAAGCAAATTCAACTTCATGAGTTTTTAAGGAAATTTTGCCCTTAAAAAGGGATAGACTTAAATGCAGAACCACTACTGGGATACAGATCACGTTAAGCCTAAGGCTTTTCCCAGTATCCCCAACTGCCCTCAAATGACGATCACTGCCTGGAATGGAAATCAAGCAGCCATGTTATTTATATTACACTATCCACTATCTGTTTAATTCATTGCTATTCTTGGTATTCCACTCTAATTATGACAATTGTGTTGATCTTTCAAAAGTATGTGAAAATAAAACTAATAGTACAAGAAAAAGGAAATTTCTATCTTAAAAAAAATAAGGTAGATCTCAGTTTAATGATCACTTAAGTAGAAACAAAGGATTGATGAGACATTGTGGAAAAAAAATTTTTCCAAAGGTATAACACCCTGGAACTAAAAGTAAAACAATAAAACAAGCTTGGAAACATAACAGTGTGTTAATTCATTATTAGACTGTTCAATAAAGGGGTAGGACCAACCTCACTTAAACTAACCAAAATAATTGAATAAATATGGTGATTAATTCTTTTATTATACTAAAAATACGCTTATGCCCTTGGAATTAAATATGCAATAAAAATGCATTGTTAATATTCAATCAAGTTGTTCTTAAGCCAAGAGTTCTCTCATTAAATATGCTCAATATACAACTCTTGAATATTCCCTTGAAAATTAGCAATATAGGGCATTGGTTGAATTGGGAGAATGTGTTTCTACAGAATTAATATCCGGGAATATTAGAAGTGACATAAATTAATAGCTGTAAAACCAGAACTCAGAATCTTTTTTCCTTCATTACTATCATTAATCTGTCTTTGTAATAGACTATTATGTAGCAGGTCCAACTGTTTCAGCCAGATAGTTCTAAGGCAGCTGTTGAGGGTAGGGAGTAGTTCATGTAATATAGTGATGGAGCAAAGATAAATTTTCTCTTACTTTTGTATACCTTCCCTACACTCACCCCTCTTTAATTCTAGATTGAAGGAAGAAGACGACAACACTTAGCCTCTGCTATGGAGGTAGATTATTTTATACCCTTTTTACAGATGAGGAAACTTAACACAAAAGGTAATTTATCTTTTCCAAAGCTACACAAAGAGTAAGTAGGAGCTCTGATCTTATTCTCAAGCCCATGGCCTTTCCATTACAAAACTGTGACTCTTCATAATTCTGGGGTGGATGTTGAGGGTTAGTGGATAACAGATGAGAAATGTGATTACTAGAAATTTATCAGTTATCTGAAAACAGTATAAATAAGAAGAGCAAATGGCTTAAAGAGAAAAACCAAGGGTTCCAAGCCAAGCAGACAAAATTAGAGTTTTGTTTGCCACTCACTGCTCATGTTGAATTGGACAAACTTCTCAACATTTCCTAACTTACCGTTTCCTCATGGTGTTTTCACCATGTCTCACACAACACTGTTGATATGAGTAAATGTAAAACATTTATCACAGTATCAAGTACTACTAATTGCTTCCAAATTGTGAATTATTTCTTTTCTTGCTAATTTTATTAATTTTATTTTATTTTGTTAATTTTATTTAAATCAATATCGATTTTGATTCTCAATGATTTCCTTACATTTACAGAAAGCTTGCTCCTTTTAAGCAGCATTAAAGATAAGGTGGAAATTAATGAGAAACAGAGTACAGAGAGAGTACAGAGAAAAAGCATTTTATCTAGATTTTTCCTAAAACACAACATTCTTAAAAAAATTTTGGGGACCAGCTATCTGCTTTTATAACTATAAGCCAAAGCCTCCAATGTGGTCAAATTTTTAATAACATCAGCTCCACACACTAGATATCACAGATCCATCATGAGATCAAAGATCAATCTAGGTGGTCTTTAAGTTCTTGCTAACTTTCTGTTTATTATATGGCAAACATACATTGGTACATATTGGTAGCTCCCCCCCCCCCCGCCTCCAGAAAAGTAGTTAACACCTGTAATTGGAATGTGTTTTGGAGGGTAGCATTCCAAAGGTCACATCACACATCAACCATGCAACAAACCACCGGTGCATATGATACTAAATACCTTTTTGGAAAAATGTCAGTTTTTCTGACCATACACAGAGGCTGCATCTCAAAACCTCTGATGCAGGTAGAAAAGCTCGTGGTCTGGTCTCTTACTTGCCTTTGAACTTAATATTCTTCTTACACATTACCAGAATATCACAAATATTTTGTCATTAAAATTTTGTAGCATTAAAAACAAGCAAACAAAAAAAGTGCTAGCCCTGTGATGTTTATACTGGAAAGGACTGCAAGGAGTTTTAATAACCTGAAGGAAGCCATGAATCACTCCTGTCCATTGATTTAATACTAGTTCTGGATTAGACAGAGGGTGGTTAGATGCCTTCAGGTATAAAGTCAATGGCTGTATGCTAAGCAAATCAATTTAAAGCTGAAGTCAATTTAATAAGAAGACAGAATAGAAGATTTACAAAAACATCAATAGAACACCTCCTATAATTTGTAAAGAATGGATTATGCAAAGATTTGTGGAAAGATTACTTCATGGTCTTAAAGTTCTTTGTTTTGTTTTTCGTTGAATTAAATTTAGACTTTCCCACCACCACCCCTCAATCCAGAGGTATCACTGTTTCTTTTTGATCTACTAAATTAATATAACAGATTTCCCTTAAGGATTTTAATACAAAACCTAGTTGAAAATTCATGCATTATAATACTCTTTGATCAGTGATAGTTTCCTGTTTTCTTCTATCATAGAAAGCAAGCATCTACCTTGCATATAAACATATAATTATATGTATTAAATCTTTTTTTTTTTTTTTTTTGGACTCTATTCACATCCATTCAAATGAAGACAAATTGAATGAGACAAAAGTTTTAGGTCATTTCAGCTTAATGCAACATATTTAACTAGGTATTCTGATAGGGTCTAGATGCCGTCGTATGTTAGGTTCTAGTAAAAGTTAATGATGTGTTGCTTTCTGTTAAAATCCCTCATCTGATTGAGGTAGAGGTTTCTCAGAATGTGATCTGAGGATCACCTGTGATGAAATCACCTGGGGAAAGATTGTTTAAAATGCAGATTTCTGGGGACACTCGGGTGGCTCAGTTGGTTAAGCATCTCAGGCCATGATCTCATGGTCCGTGGGTTCAAGCCCAGCATCCAGCTCTGTGCTGTCAGCTCAGACCCTGGAGCCTACTTTGGATTCTGTGTCTCCCTCTCTCTGCCCCTCCCCCCACTCACACTCTGTCTCTCTCCATCTCTCAAAAATGAATAAACATTAGAAAAAAATTTTTAAATGCAGATTTCTGCGTCCACACCAGATACAGTGAATCAGTATGAGAGGCTAAGGACATCGCAAAATCTCCATTTTTTTTTGAAGTTTACTTATTTAAGAGAGACAGAGAGAGAGTGAGCAGGGGACAGGCAGAGACAGAGGAGGACAGGGAATCCAAAGAGGGCTGGCTCCTTGCTGATAGCAGAAAGCCTAATGCAGGGCTCGAACTCGTGAAGTGCAAGATCATGACCTGAGCTAAAGTGAGACACTCAACTAACTGAACCACCCAGGCACCCTGCAAAATCTCCATTTTAAACAACCTTACCTGAAAATTCTTATATACAATAAAGTCAGAACCATTGTGGAATTGTTGTACCCAGGGATTAAATGGTAGCTGTTATATAAAACTGTGCAGAGTCAAGTAACAAATACAAGACTGATCTTTACTGTACATTTCCAATATGAAAATGGTAATAACAGTTTATGAACCTTGGCACAACTCAGTCACTCCCTGGTATAATCTTTTACAAGGTACTTAATCTTCCTAAATCTGCATCTCCTGATATGTTAACAATATCTATGTTACAAAGTATTGTCTTTCTTTACCTTTTTTATCTCTTTAATCCCACAGATCTCTGTGAAAATGTCACATAGTGACACAGTTCTATCTTTTGCATTTTGCAAATGAGAAAACTGGAAGCTAATAAATAAGCTGCATAAGGGCCTTCAACCAAAAAATCATGCATTCTGCCTTATTGTAGTACCAGATTCAGACTTCATGCTGTCGTTACTGTGTACCAAATTTCCCACAATGATCCTTTAATAATTAAAGTCACCCTTTCTGCTAGAATTTTTTTTTAAACAGCAAAATGCATAAAGCAAACTAAACTTGTTCCACAGTCGACTTTGGTGATATTGTAGAAGAAGGTTTGTGACATAAACACACAAGAAAAAAGTAGTGTTATTAAGTCTTGTATTAGTCCACATATCTCAGTAATGTCTTTCTTACTAGATTGGAAACTTATACAGAGAGCACCTGCTCTTCTTTACAGACATTAACCACAACATATAGACATCTGTCTCTGCATAGAGACAGATTTCAATAAATAGTTTAAAATGAATGAAAGGATTTTTATGTTGCATGTTTTTATATTTTCATATCTGTTTTACTCTGGGTATATGTGGAATATGGTTTTCCTTCTGCAGTTATTTTGACCATTTATTTATTTATTCAACCAGCTTTCATCGGTACTAAATAGCAAAGCTTTACAACAAATTTAGTGGAAATAATTACTCAACAATCTTATTTATTAAACAGATATTAAATATTCCCTATTGTCCAAGGGGGGTTAACAATTACCAAACAGAGGAGGAGTTAAGATGGTGGGGCATCATGGAGACATCCCTGAAACACAGCTAGATCAGCACCAAACCATTTTGAACACCTAGGAAATTGATCTGAGGATTAACACAACAATCTGCATAACTTGAGGGGCATAGAACTTGGCAGGTATGTGGTACAGGGAGAGAAAAGACACAGGATAGGGAGCTGTTATTTCAGAGAGAGGACAGAGAAAGACAAAGGGGGAGAATGGGGCACATTGGGATCCTGCAAGAAAAACACTCCCCCCAAAAGTATCTGGAGAAAAAGAGAAGAGTGAAAACACTAACAGGGGACTGAACAAGAAATCTGTTCCCTAAAACCATTGATGAGAAGAAAGGAGAGGGTTCCAGCATCACCAAGATTCTATAAAGAGTGGAGCACGGAGTTTGAAGTTCTGGAACTCAGTGCCTGGCAGTGGTCTGGTGAGGAAGGAGGGTGAATCCCCAGAAGCAGGCAGTAGGGTTTGAGCGATCTGTGTGCCACATGGGGACAAGTGGTTCCCCTGCTTGGCATGCATTTGGTAGAGGCCATATGGCCTTCCCACAGGTAAACGTCCCAGTGGACCCTGGAGAACAGCCATATTTGCTGGTGTTGAGACAAAGACACAGGTGTGGTGAAACCTGACGCCAGCTGTGTGTTCTGATTTGCCACTCTGAATCACGGCCACTGTGAGATCGCATGAACGTTTTCTGGGACAAGCTGGTACCCAGCCATTACACAGTGAGACCCTCCCCCAGAGAGTGGAGGCAGGTCCAAGCTACAAGGGTATCTGAAGTGTGGGGATTTGAAACACAACCTCATCTAAGATACTGGAGGGAAGAACAACCTGTCAGGTGGACAGCTTGGACACGGACAGGGTAGAGGCAGGGAGTGAACAGAGGCCTGAGACAAAGGAAGGTGCTTGACTGTCGGTCAGTGACGCTCTGTGTCAGAGACTAGGGAGCTAGGTGAAGCCATTTCCACCTCTCCAGCACATGGGATTGTAAGCACACACGTGTGTACCACACTGATCTACCCCAGAAAATTAAGCAGGGCCATCTAATGAAGAATGGAGCCATTACACCAAGCCCCACACAACTGTGCCCTCCAAGAACATTCCCTAGAACAGCACAAGTCACTCTACCTGCTTAGTGTGCAGACTATAGAGGGCTTCATAGTTTCAGTTCTAAGGAAAACTGATGTAACCTCATTTGGGTTTCATTCTGTTTGCTTGTTCATTTACTTGTTCATTGTTTTTGCTTTGTTTTTGCTTGAATTGTTCTCTTTTTTTATTTTTTCTCCCTTTCTTTTTTGTCTCTCTCTTGGATACAGAAAGAGAAAAAATTTTTATTTTCTTATATGTAATTTTTTAAATTCTATTTAATTTTCTTTATATCATTTTATTCTATTTTACATATTTTTTTAATTTTTAAATTTTTTCTTACCTTTATTTTCCTTTTCTTTTTCCCCTTTTCTCTATTCTATCAAGCTTCTTTCAATAAGTAGACCAAAACAAACTTAGGATCTAGCTTCCTTTAATTGATTTTCTGTTTTATTTCTAGTTTAAAATTTTATTCTATTCACCCCAAAAGAAATAACAGGAAGAAATGACAGTGGGGACTTAATCAACACATATATAAGCAAGATGTCTAAACTAGAATCTAAAACCATGATTATAAGAATAGTAACTAGGATTGACAAAAACACAGAATCCCTTTCCGTGGAGATAAAAGAAATAAAATCTAATAAAATTAAAAATACTATAACTGAGATGCAATTCTGAATGGGTACCACAATGACAAGGATAGACAAGGCAGAGCAGCATATCAGTGATTCAGACCATAATATTATGGAGAATAATAAAGCAGAAAAAAAAAAAGAGGGAAACAAAGACAAAAGATCATGATACGAGACTTGGAAAACTCAGTGACTTATTAAAAAGGAATAACATCTATATCATAGGAGTCCCAGAGGATGAAGAGAGAGAGAGAGGCCGAAGGTTTATGTGATCAAATTATAGAGGAAAACTTTCCTCATCTGGGGAAAGACACAGTCATCAATATCCAAAAAGCAATGGAAAACTGCCATTAGATTCAACAAAAACCAACCATCAGTAAGTCATATCATAGTCAAATTCACAAAATACACAGACAAGGAAACAATTATGAAAGGAGCAAGGGGAAAAAAAGGCCTTAACTTATAACAGAAGATAGATGAGGTTTGCAGCAAACCTATCCAAACAAACTTGGCAGGCCAGAAAAGAATGGCAGGACGTATTCAACGTACTGAATCAGAAAAATATGCAGCAAAGAATTCTTTATCCAACAAGGCTGCAATTCAAAGTAAGAAGAGAGATAAAGAGGTTCCCAAACAAAAATTAAAGCACTTCATGACCCCTAAACCAGCCTTGCAAGAAATTAAAGACAAATCAAAAGACAAAGCGTATCAGAACAGATAAGAAAATAAGACCCATCTATATGCTGATTACAAGAGACTCATTTTAGACCTAAATATACCTTCAGGTTGAAAGTAAGGGGATGGAGAAACTTTATCATGCTAATGGTCATCAAAAAAAAAGCTAGAGTAGCCATACTTACATCAGACAAACTAAATTTTAAAATAAAGACTGGAGGGATTCTAGGGAGGACGCCGGGCTCACCACGTCCTGCTGATCACTTAGATTCCACCTACACCTGCCTACATAACCCAGAAGACTAGCAGAACGGAGTCTCTGGAGCCAAGCCCAGACGAGAGGCCCACGGAAGAGGGTAGGAAGGGTGGCGAGGTGGTGCACGCTACACAGATTGGCGGGAGGGAGCCGTGGTGGAGGGGCAGCCAAGCAGAGCCCCCGAGTCTGGCTTGAAAAGCGGAGGGGCGAGACGGAGTGTGTTCTGACAGCAAGCGCGACTTAGCATCTGGGAGGTCATAAGTTATCAGCTCTGCTCAGAAAGCGGGAAGGCTAGAGGACAAAGGGAGGGAGAGTTGCTGAGCCCCTGGACGCAGAGCTCAGTTTGGCAGGGAACAAAGGCATTCTTCAGCGCCATCTCCCTCGCCCATCCCCCTGCCAAAATCCCAAAGGGAACCAGCTCCTGCCAGGGAACTTGCTTGCACCGAGCAAACACCTGCCTCTGCGGAGCCACCCGTCCGGTGGAGGGTCTGACTCCCTCCCGCTGCCACAGGGCCCCTCCCGAAGCGTTTCACCGAAGGAGAAGTGAGCTGAACCTGCCCCTCCTGCCCCCATGCACCTTGCCTATCCACCCCAGCTAATAAGCCAGATCCCCAGCACCACAAGCCTGGCAGTGTGCAAGTAGCTCAGACGGGCCACGCCACCCCACAGTGAATCCTGCCCCTAGGAGAGAAGAAGAGAAGGTACACACCAGTCTGACTGTGGCCCCAGTGGTGGGCAGGGGGCAGACATCAGGTCTGACTTCAGCCCCGCCCACCAACTCCAGTTATTCAAGACAGCACAGGGGAAGTGCCCTGCAGGTCCGCACCACTCCAGAGACTATCCAAAATGACCAAACAGAAAAATTCCCCTCAAAAGAATCTCCAGGAAATAACAATAGCTAACGAATTGATCAAAAAAGATTTAAACAACATAACAGAAAGTGAATTTAGAATAATAGTCATAAAATTAATCGCTGAGCTTGAAAACAGTATAGAGGACAGCAGAGAATCTATTGCTACAGAGATCAAGAGACTAAGGAATAGTCAGGAGAAGCTAAAAAACGCTATAAACGAAATGCAAAACAAAATGGAAACGACGACGGCTTGGATTGAAGAGGCAGAGGAGAGAATAGGTGAACTAGAAGATAAAGTTATGGAAAAAGAGGAAGCTGAGAAAAAGAGAGATAAAAAAATCCAGGAGTATGAGGGGAAAATTAGAGAACTAAGTGATACACTAAAAAGAAATAATACACGCATAATTGGTATCCCAGAGGAGGAAGAGAGAGGGAAAGGTGCTGAAGGGTACTTGAAGAAATTATAGCTGAGAACTTCCCTGAACTGGGGAAGGAAAAAGGCATTGAAATCCAAGAAGCACAGAGAACTCCCTTCAGACCTAACTTGAATCGATCTTCTGCACGACATATCATAGCGAAACTGGCAAAATACAAGGATAAAGAGAAAATTCTGAAAGCAGCAAGGGATAAACATGCCCTAACATATAAAGGGAGACCTATAAGACTCGTGACTGATCTCTCCTTTGAAACTTGGCAGGCCAGAAAGGAATGGCAGGAGATCTTCAATGTGATGAACAGAAAAAATATGCAGCCGAGAATCCTTTATCCAGCAAGTCTGTCATTTAGAATAGAAGGAGAGATAAAGGTCTTTCCAAACAAACAAAAACTGAAGGAATTTGTCACCACGAAACCAGCCCTACAAGAGATCCTAAGGGGGATCCTGTGAGACAAAGTACCAGAGACATTGCCACAAGCATGAAACCCATGGACATCACAATGACTCTAAACCCATATCTTTCTATAATAACACCGAATGTAAATGGACTAAATGCACCAACCAAAAGACATAGGGTATCAGAATGGATAAAAAAAAAAAAGACCCATCTATTTGCTGTCTACAAGAGACTCATTTTAGACCTGAGGACACATTCAGATTGAGAGTGAGGGGATGGAGAACTATTTATCATGCTACTGGAAGCCAAAAGAAAGCTGGAGTAGCCATACTTATCAGACCAAATTAGACTTTAATTTAAAGACTGTAACAAGAGATGAAGAAGGGCATTATATAATAATCACAGGGTCTATCCATCAGGAAGAGCTAACAATTACAAATGTCTACGTGCTGAATACGGGAACCCCCAAATATATAAAACAATTACTCATAAACATAAGCAACCTTATGGATAAGAATGTGGTCATTGCAGGGGACTTTAACACTCCACTGACAGCAATGGATAGATCATCTAGACACGGGATCAATAAAGAAACAAGGGCCCTGAATGATACATTGGATCAGATGGACTTGACAGATATATTTAGAACTCTGCATCCCAAAGCAACAGAATATACTTTCTTCTCGAGTGCACATGGAACATTCTCTAAGATAGATCACATACTGGGTCACAAAACATCCCTTCATAAGTATACAAGAATTGAAATCATACCATGCATACTTTCAGACCACAATGCTATGAAGCTTGAAATCAACCAAAGGAAAAAGTCTGGAAAACCTCCAAAAGCATGGAGGTTAAAGAACACCCTACTAAAGAATGAGTGGGTCAACCAGGCAATTAGAGAAGAAATTAAAATATATATGGAAACAAACGAAAATGAAAATACAACAATCCAGACGCTTTGGGATGCAGCGAAGGCAGTCCTGAGAGGAAAATACATTGCAATCCAGGCCTATCTCAAGAAACAAGAAAAATCCCAAATGTAAAATCTAACAGCACACCCAAAGGAAATAGAAGCAGAACAGCAAAGGCAGCCTAAACCCAGCAGAAGAAGAGAAATAATAAAGATCAGAGCAGAAATAAACAATATAGAATCTAAAAAAAAAAACTGTAGAGCAGATCAACAAAACCAAGAGTTGGTTTTTTGAAAAAATAAACAAAATTGATAACCCTCTAGCCAGGCTTCTCAAAAAGAAAAGAGAGAGGACTCAATTAGATAAAATCATGAATGAAAATGGAATTATTACAACCAATCCCTCAGAGATACAAACAATTATCAGGGAATACTATGAAAAATTATATGCCAGCAAATTGGACAACCTGGAAGAAATGGACAAATTTCTAAACACCCACACTCTTCCAAAACTCAATCAGGAGGAAATAGAAAGCTTGAACAGACCCATAACCAGCGAAGAAATTGAATCAGTTATCAAAAATCTCCCAACAAAGAAGAGTCCAGGACCAGATGGCTTCCCAGGGGAGTTCTACCAGATGTTTAAAGCAGAGATAATACCTATCCTTCTCAAGCTATTCCAAGAAATAGAAAGGGAAGGAAAATTTCCAGACTCATTCTATGAAGCCAGTATTACTTTGATTCCTAAACCAGACAGAGACCCAGTAAAAAAAAAAAAAAAAAAAAAAAGAGAACTACAGGCCAATTTCCCTGATGAATATGGATGCAAAAATTCTCAATAAGATACTAGCAAATCGAATTCAACAACATATAAAAAGAATTATTCACCATGATCAAGTGGGATTCATTCCTGGGAATCAGGGCTGGTTCAACATTCACAAATCAATCAACGTGATACATCACATTAATAAAAGAGAAGATAAGAACCATATGATCCTGTCAATCGATGCAGAAAAGGCATTTGACAAAATTCAGCAACGTTTCTTAATAAAAACCCTTCAGAAAGTCAGGATAGAAGGAACACACTTAAACATCATAAACGCCATTTATGAAAACCCACAGCTAACATCATCCTCAACGGGGAAAAACTTAGAGCTTTTCCCCAGAGTCAGGAACACGACAGGGATGTCCACTCTCACCACTGTCGTTTAACATAGTGTTGGAAGTTCTAGCATCAGCAATCAGACAACAAAAGGAAATCAAAGGCATCAAAATTGGCAAAGATGAAGTCAAGCTTTCAGTTTTTGTAGATGACATGATACTATACATGGAAAATCCGATAGACTCCACCAAAAGTCTGCTAGAACTGATACATGAATTCAGCAAAGTTGCAGGATACAAAAATCAATGTACAGAAATCAGTTGCATTCTTATACACTAACAATGAAGCAACAGAAAGACAAATAAAGAAACTGATCCCATTCACAATTGCACCAAGAAGCATAAAATACCTAGGAATAAATCTAACCAAAGATGTAAAAGATCTGTATGCTGAAAACTATAGAAAGCTTATGCAGGTAATTGAAGAAGATATAAAGAAATGGAAAGACATTCCCTGCTCATGGATTGGAAGAATAAATATTGTCAAAATGTCAATACTACCCAAAGCTATCTACACATTCAATGCAATCCCAATCAAAATTGCACCAGCATTCTTCTCGAAACTAGAACAAGCAATCCTAAAATTCATATGGAACCACAAAAGGCCGCGAATAGCCAAAGTAATTTTGAAGAAGAAGACCAAAGCAGGAGGCATCACAATCCCAGAATTTAGCCTCTACTACAAAGCTGTCATCATCAAGACAGCATGGTATTGGCACAAAAACAGACACATAGACCAATGGAATAGAATAGAAACCCCAGAACTAGACCCACAAACGTATGGCCAACTAATCTTTGACAAAGCAGGAAAGAACATCCAATGGAAAAAAGACAGTCTCTTTAACAAATGGTGCTGGGAGAACTGGACAGCAACATGCAGAAGGTTGACACTAGACCACTTTCTCACACCATTCACAGAAATAAACTCAAAATGGATGAAGGACCTGAATGTGAGACAGGAGACCATCAAAACCCTAGAGGAGAAAGCAGGAAAAGACCTCTCTGAACTCAGTCGCAGCAATTTCTTACTTGACTCCTCCCCAAAGGCAAGGGAATTAAAGGCAAAAATGAACTACTGGGACCTTATGAAGATAAAAAGCTTCTGCACGCAAAGGAAACAACCAACAAAACTAAAAGGCAACCAACGGAATGGGAAAAGATATTTGCAAATGACATATCAGACAAAGGGCTAGTATCCAAAATCTATAAAGAGCTCACCAAACTCCACACCCGAAAAACAAATAACCCAGTGAAGAAATGGGCAGAAAACATGAATAGACACTTCTCTAAAGAAGACATCCGGATGGCCAACAGGCACATGAAAAGATGCTCAACGTCGTTCCTCATCAGGGAAATACAAATCAAAACCACACTCAGATAAGACCTCACGCCAGTCAGAGTGGCCAAAATGAACAAATCAGGAGACTATAGATGCTGGAGAGGATGTGGAGAAACGGGAACCCTCTTGCACTGTTGGTGGGAATGCAAAGTGGTGCAGCCACTCTGGAAAACAGTGTGGAGGTTCCTCAAAAAATTAAAAATAGACCTACCCTATGACCCAGCAATAGCACTGCTAGGAATTTATCCAAGGGATACAGGTGTGCTGATGCATAGGGGCACTTGTACCCCAATGTTTATAGCAGCACTCTCAACAATAGCCAAATTATGGAAAGAGCCTAAATGTCCATCAACTGATGAATGCATAAAGAAATTGTGGTTTATATACACAATGGAGTACTATGTGGCAATGAGAAAGAATGAAATATGGCCCTTTGTAGCAATGTGGATGGAACTGGAGAGTGTTATGCTACGTGAAATAAGCCATACAGAGAAAGACAGATACCATATGTTTTCACTCTTATGTGGATCTTGAGAAACTTAACAGAAACCCATGGGGCAGGGGAAGGAAAAAAAAAAGAGGTTAGAGTGGGAAAGAGCCAAAGCGTAAGAGACTCTTAAAAACTGAGAACAAACTGAGGGTTGATGGGGGGTGGGAGGGAGGGGAGGGTGGGTGATGGGTATTGAGGAGGGCACCTTTTGGGATGAGCACTGGGTGTTGTATGGAAACCAATTTGACAATAAATTTCATATTTTGAGGAAAAAAATAAAATAAAGACTGTAACAAGATATGAAGAAAGGCATTATATCTCACTTAAGGGGTCTATCCACCAAGAAGATGCAACAACTCTAAATATTTATGTCCCCAACTTGGAACACCGAATATACAAATCAATTAATCACAAATATAAATAAATTAATTGATACTAATACCATAATAGTAGAGGATTTCAACACCCCACTTACAACAATGGACAGATTATCTAAGCAGAACCTCAAGAAGGAAAAAATGGCTTTGAATGACAGACTCGACCTAGCAAATGTATTCAGAACTTTTAATCCTAAAGCAGCTGAATACACAATCTTCTCGAGTGCACATGGAACATTCTCCAGAGTAGATCACATACCGAGTCACAAATCAGCCCTTAACAAGTACAAAAAGATCAAGATCATACTGTACATATTTTCAGACCACAATGCTATGAAACTCTAAACCAACCATAAGAAAAAACTTGGAAGACCATGAATACTTGGAGATGAAAGAACATCCTACTAAAGAATGAATGGGTTAACCAAAAAATTAAAGAAGAAATTAAATAGTACATGGAAGCCAATGAAAATGAAAACAAGACAGTCCAAAACTTCTGGGATGCAGCAAAGGCAGTCACAAGACAGAAGCATATAGCAATCTAGGTCTTCCTAAAGAAGGAAGGAAAGTCTCAGACACACAACCTAACCTTACACCTTAAAAAACTGTTAAAAAGAACAGCAAATAAAGCCTAAAGCCAGCAGAATATGGGAAATATTAAAGATTAGAGCAGAAAACAATGATATCAAAATAAAACAAATAGTAGGAAAGATCAATGAACCCAGGAGATGGTTCTTTGAAAGAATTAACAAAATTGATACACCCCTAGCCAGACTGATCAAAAAGAAAAAGGGAATGACACAGATAAATAAAATCACAAATGAAAGAGGGGAGATGACAACAAACACTGCAGAAGTACAAATAATAAGATAATATTATGAGCAATTATATGCCACTAAATTGGGCAATCTGGAAGAAATGGACAAAGTCCTAGAAACATATAAACTACCAAAATGGATACAGGAAGAAACAGAAAATTTGAACAAACCCATAACCAGTAAATAAATTAAATCAGTAATCAAAAATCTCCCAACAAACAAGAATCCAGAGCTGGATGGCTTCCCAGGGGAATTCTACCAAACATGTAAAGAGGAGTTAACACCCATTGTTTTGAAAGTGTTCCAAAAATTAGATTTTTGGAAGGAAAATGGAAGGAAATGGAAAGAACACTTCCAAACTCATTCCACAATGCCAGCATTACCTTGATTCCAAAACCAAAGACCCCACTACAAAGGAGAACTACAGACAAATTTCCCTGATAAACATGGATGCAAAAATTCTGAATAAGATACTAGCAAGCCGGATTCAAACATTCATTAAAAGAATTATTCACCACAATCAAGTGGGATTTATTCTTAGGATGCATGGCTGGTTCAATATTCACAATTCAATCAATGTGATACTGCATTAATAAAAGAAAGGATAAGAACCACACGATCCTCTCAATAGATGCTGAAAAAGCATTTGACTAAGTTTAGCATCCTTTCTTGATAAAAACCTTCAAGAAAGTAGTGACAGAAGGATCATACCTCAAGATCATGAAGGCCACATATGAAAGACCCATCGCTAATATAATCCTTAATGGGGAAAAACTGAGAGCTTTCCCCCTATGGTCAGAAACACGACAAGGACGTCCACTCTCACCACTGTTATTCAGCATATTATTAAAAATCCTACCTTCAGCAATGAGACAAAACAAAGACATAAAAGGCAACCAAATCGGCAAGGAGGAAGTCAAACTATCATTCTTCACAGATGACATTTGGAAAATTCAAGACTCCACCAAAAACTACTAGGACTGATCCATGAAGTGAACAAAGTCATAGGATATAAAATCAATGCACAGAAATTGGTTGCATTTCTATACACCAGTAATGAAGCAACGGAAAGAGAAATCAAAGAATCAATCCTATTTACAATAGCACCCAAAACCATCAATTACCTAGGAATAAGCCTAACCAAAGAGGTGAAAAATCTATACAGTGAAAACTATAGAAAGTTTATGAAATAAACTGAAGACAACACACACAAAAAATGGAAAAACATTCCATGCTCTTGGATTGGAAGAACAAACATTGTTTAAAATGCCAACACCAGCATTCTCACAGATCTTCACCAATCCTTCACAGATCCTAAAATTTGTATGGAATCACAAAAGACCCCGAATAAGCAAAGCCATTCTGAAAAAGAAAACCAGAGCAGGAGGCATCACAATTCCGGACTTCAAGCTGTATTACAAAGCTGTAATCATCAAAAAAGTATCGTACTCGCCCAAGAACACATAGATCAATGGAACAGAATAGAGAACCCAGAAATGTACCCACAAATGTATGGCCAACTAATCTTTTACAAAGCAGGGGAAAATATCCAATGGAAAAAAAAAAAAAAAAGACAGTCTCTTCAGCAAATGGTGTTGTGAAAACTGGACAGCAACATGTAGAAGAGTTGACCTGGACCACTTTCTTACACCATACACAAAAATAAACTCAAAGTGGATGAAAGACCTAAACATAAGGCAGGAAGCCATCAAAATCCTGGAGGAGAAAACAGGCAACAACCTCTTTGACCTGGGCTGCAGCAACTTCTTCCTTGACGTATGTCTGGAGGCACAGGAGACAAAAGCAAAAATGAAGTACTGGGACCTCATCAAGATAAAAAGCTTCTGCACAGCGAAGGAAATTGTCAGCAAAACGAAAATGCAACTGACAGAATGAGAGAGGCATTTGCAAATGACATGTAAGATAAAGGGATAGTATCTAAAATCTATAGAGAACTTATCAAAAACACCCAAAAAACAAATAATCCAGTGAAGAAATGGGCAAAAGACATGAATAGACACTTCTCCAAAGAAGACATCCAGATGGACAACAGACACATGAAAAAATATTCATCACTCATCATCAGGGAAATACAAATCAAAACCACATACCTCACACCAGTCAGAATGGCAAACATTAACAACTCAGGCAACGACAGATATCGGCGAGGATGTGGAGAAAGATCTTTTTTGCACTGCTAGTGGGAATGCAAACTGGTGCAGCCACTCTGGAAAACAGTATGGAGGTTCCTCAAAAAATTAAAACCAGAACTACCCTATGACCCAGCAACTGCACTACAAAGTATTTATCCAAGAGATACAAGTATGCTGTTTCAAAGGGGCACGTGCACTCCAATGTTTATAGAAGCACTATTGACAACAGCCAAAGTTTGGAAAGAGCCCAAATGCCCATTGATGGATGAATGGATAAAGAAGATGTGGTATATATCTCACACACACACACACACACACACACACACACACACACACACACACACACACACACACACACTGGATCATTTTTTGGCAATCAAAAAGAATGAAATCTTGTCCTTTGCAACAATGTGGATAGAATGAGAGTGTATTATGCTATGCCAATGTAATAATTCAGTCAGAGAAAGAAAAGTATCATATGATTTCACTCGTATGTGGACTTTAAGATACAAAAGAGATGAACACAAGGAAATGTAAACAAAATAAAGATAAAAACAGAGAGGGAGAAAAACCGTAAGAGACTCTGAAATACAGAGAACAAACTGAGGGTTGCTGGTGGGCGTTGGATGGGGAGATAGGCTAAATGGGTGATGGGCATTAAGGAAAGCACTTGTAGGGATGAGCATTCGGTGTTATATGTAAGTGATAAACCACTAAATTCTATTCCTGAAATCATTATTACACGATATTATAACACAATGTTAACTACTTGAATTTAAATTAAAAATAAATAAAATTTAAAAAAGAATTACCTAAGATTTCAAGGAATACATACACAAATATATAGTAATAATGAAGGCTGCCATTCACTGGGTGCTTATTATATAATCAGACCCTGTGAGATACATATTAAGAGCTCCACCTTACTGGTAAGTCCCACTTTCCTTTTGAGTCTCGGAGTTAAGTGACCTGAGTCACAAATGCTTTATGCTCTATGTAATGCTTTCTATGTAAATACAGAAATTCTTAGGAAGGTGACATGGGCACTTTGTGCTGTCCTAGTGAATTAAGTGAGGAAGAAACCTTAGAGATGTAACCTATCCATTTATTACAATTTACAGATTCTTTTTCCTGACTCCTGTGATAGAATCATGAGCTCTTTCGCTTCCTGGTGGTTCTGATGGTTTAATCATCAGATAGTAATATAGTAATATTCAGGACTTGTAGTCACATTTGGAGGCTAGTGACCATATAAATAGGCTCCAATTTGGGGACTTCTGACTATAGACTCCTCTAGTCAGTGGACTTGCAGCTTCTCTAAGCCTTGTCATTTGCTTGTGGAGCATGGTAAGCTTTCCAATTTGGGGGGATCTTGATGTGCTAATGAAGATCATTAGATACAATGGTAGTGACCTTTTATTCTTCTATAAGCTCTGCTTTCATAATGACCTCTTGATTCTTTCAATGACCTCTGGTGTCCCAGATAACCAGGGCCCAAACTAAACATTAGTCTTCAATATGTATATAAGATGATGGAGGCATCATCTCTAAGTAAATTGGAGACAGCATGGAGCTCATTGAAGGCCTGTCCTACTACATCCCAATCATTTTTTGGTGAAAAGCATTCTGGGGATGTAAGCTGTGTTACAGTGGCAGCATAGAGTCAACTCATGGGGTCAAATCGTTTTAACAATGCTCAAAATATAGTGGAGATGAAGGTACTTTCACCAGGCAAATATTTGTATTTCATTGGGGAGAAATGCCCCAAATGCCCATTGCTGAAGTACTTGGTGATTCCGTTTCTTTTATTCCTCCTGCAACTTGGTTACTTAAAATACCAATCCAGGGTCATGAAAATATATGAAATAAACAAATCTTGTTAGTAATATCTGATTCAATCATATGAACTAAAGCTACTTGGCTTCATTCACACCCAAGGAAGTTCTGGAAATCTAGAACTGTATAAAAGCTATGTGTGCATTTTCCTGGAGGTATTCCTCAGAGCTTTTGTCTAAGACTTTTAGGAGACTCATTTTCAGGATTTATTGATTGTTTTTATGTTTGTTGTTTTATGAACTCTTAACTCTTGTGGTATAAAGTGCCCTAGTTGCTCTTTGGTACCACATGAGGTTTGGATCATTATAAAACTATACAAAATTTATAGAAAATAACCCATTGGTCTTAGCTGGAGTGGGGGAACTACTCCAATGCCACCTCCATACATGGTAGAAATGGACCACACCTCTGAAAAATTATAATAAAATAATCATTTTCATCCTTAATGAGTCAGTAAACATTACAAATTAGCCAGGATCTTAAAGTTCAAAAGAATTAGAGTTAGAACTCTAGAAAGTTCAGACCTAACAGGCAGAGAAATCTGCATGACAGAAGAGTATACATTTAAAAAAGCATACATTCAAAAGTGTGCATTTAAAGAAAAAAATGGAGTTGATTGTGCATGAGCTGAGTTCTTAAAAGTGAGGAGTTAGCTAAGCAAAGAATATAGTCAGTAGCATCCCAGACAGAGAGAACAGCATTTGTGAAAAGATCTAGGAAAGAGAGCACTTGTAGGTACCTATTTAGAAACCATATAATTAAAAAAGAAGGTGAAGGAGAAGGTGCAAAGGGTAAAGCCGGTGAGAATAGTCTTTGTAAGCCATATTAGGTAGTGTATTTTATCCTAAAGACAATGTGAATTCATTAAAGCGGGGAGGATGGACTTGTTCATGCTTTTAGTAAGATCACTTTTGAGGTAGGATATAAAGATGATTGGAGAGTTAAGAATAAATAGGAAAACTAGGTCAACCGCAGTCATTAACTGGAGAGACAATGTGATGATGAACTGAGGGAATGACAACAGGAAAGAGGAAGAAAATGAATAAAAAGATACTAAAGAAATTACCATTACTTCGCCATCAACTGATTAGGACTTTTTTTTTTTTTTTTTTTTTTAAGGAATAAGGATGGTATTCAGCTTTCTGACTTAGGCAATCATCAGAATAAGGAACACAGGACAGGAATAAGTCCTGGACTATAGAGAACTCAGCTTTTGGCATTTTGTGTTCTAAGTATCTGTAGGAAATGTCCAGGCACTTAAATATATATCCAGACAATGTACTAGGTGCTACGAATACAGTACAAGAAATGAATGGACTCATGTATCCACACACATCCAGAGTCCCTGTCTTCCAGTTGTTTTCAGTTTAATGTAGGAATAAAGAATATAAATAAGCAATTATGAATCCATGTGATGAGTGCTGTGAACAAAGCACAAAATGAGAGAGCATATAGCCTATTGTAGGGATCAGGCAAAGCTCTCTGGAGTTGATTGTGCAGTGAGGAGATATAGATTTTATATATCACAGGCAAGAACTCTGGGATGGAAATCATGATATTAATAAATAACTCACATTTTCAGGCACTTAATAAGGGTCAAGAGTGATTCTACACATTTTGTATACATCTACATCTTGACCACAACTATGTTATTTTCCCATCTAATTGATTAAAATGAACTGAGGCACAAATTTCTAAGGTCACACAGACACTAAATGACTGTCAACAAAGATTCTTCTGGAATCCTTGGTAAGCAGTTAAAATGGGGTGGAAGAAAGAAAAAAGGAAAAATTACAGTATGTTAAACCATGATTAAGAAGAAACTAGAAGCAATGGGTGTAGATTACTGTTTTCTAACATAAGAACCTAAGTCTTACTAGCCATTGACAATAAAATGAGATGACATTAACCTCTTTTATTTGTTGAGTCCTATTTAATGACAAAACCACCATCAAAATCCAGCAAGTGGCATTGATAAGTTATTTCCATCTAATGATTATGCCCCATTCAAGGTTTAACAAATGTCCCCACATCATTTGTAGCAAAAGACCTCCAGTCAAGGATGATACATACTTAGCTGTTTTATATTGAAGGAAACTAAAGAGGAATAACAATTTGTCTCTCCTTGATTTTCAAGGACTGAGTAATTTTGAAGATTACAGGCTAATTATTTTGTAGAATGTTCCTCAATTTGAGTTTATCTGGTGTTTACTCATGATTATATTTGGGTTATACATCTTGGGTGGGAACATGACAGAAGTGACACAAAGTCTTTCTGCATCTATCAGGTGGTACACATCACTTCGTTTGTTCCCATAACTGACAATGTTAAATTTGATCACTTATTAAGGTAATGTCTGCCAGGATAGCAATTGCACAAGTTATTCTTTACCTCTTTGTAATTAGTATTTTATGGGGAGATATTTTGAGGCTATATAAATATCACATTCATGATAAAATGATTTATTCATTTATATCAATTTGAATTCATGGATTATTATTTTATTTAAATGGTTATGATCTATCCTACCATTATTTTGATACTCAAATTATGCCATTATTTGACCATTAAAAACCACTGGTCAGAACTTCCTGGATTTTATGCCCTTTGTTTTATCTCCTTTCAGCGCAGACTTTCTTTCAACAAAACACAACTCCAAGGATCCTTTTGTACTTTCTCTGTTCACTCCTGAAAACAGACTTTTTCCCAAGAAAAAGTTCTTTTTAGCGAATGGTAGCTAGAAACCAGATTATGACACCCCTTCCATTGGAGTATTGCTGCCCAGGCCCTTAAATCCTCATTTCCCCCATTTCCAGGTTATACCTTATTCTTTAACAATTAATAGAGAAATATTTAGCAACTTCAGAGAAAACATTCTTCCCATCCACAGGAACATAGCCATTCCTGTTACAATTTATTCAGCATCAGTACTTTCTGCATCAATCAGACTTGTTTAACACAGGGTATTGGAACAAGTCTGGTTCCTTATATTGACTACTTTTCAATGTCAGGTGCAGGTAATGCACCTGATAATGATTTCATATTACTTCTTCAAGCATCTGTATTAATTATGTATCTCATTCCTTAACCTCTTGAATAAGAATGCCCACAACTCAACCCACAAGAACAAATAACACTTGGCAGTACCAGGCTTTCTCAATTTATTCAGAGCCAAAAACTAGTTCCCTCTGCTCTCACCACACACAAAGAACATCTCAGAGATGTTCATCTCCTGGGATACACAACAATATATATTACCAAGAGAACACCTAATTTCTCATTCTAAAAAATGTATCAGATTAGGACTAATGGTGTTCTGTTCATCACAAGAACAATAGGTAAATAACGCTTGCTTTATATTTATCTAATAAAAGGGTCCAATTAAATATTTTTTCCAGAACAAAGGAACATTTTATTTTGCCTCTGCAAAAAAGAAAAATCTTAAAAGTTTTAAAATAAATGAGTTTCTAGTCTCTATCATTTAGGTTTTTAAAACTCTTAGGGCCTAGTGTCTTAGCCAGGATAACCCCAACAGCACTTTTAAAAATTTTAGATAGTTAAAGAAAAGCAAGCTATTGGTCAACAACATAGATTGAGGATGAGTTAAATATTTTTAATGTAGGGGAGAGCTAAACATATTTACAGCTAAGGATGAAGAGCCCACATTGGGAAGATACTATTGATATAGAAAAAGAGAAAATAGTTGTTATAGCAGGTTCTTATGGAAACTTGGAGGGGTGGGATACAGAGAGCAGGTGGAGTGATTGGCCTTGATCAGTAGAAAAGAGTCTTTTTCTGAAAGCAGAAGAAAAAGGTGAGGAAGAGGATGGTAGATGCAACAAAGCGTGTAAATATGACAAAATGGAAGAGGCTCAAGCATTCCTGCTTGATGGCCTCCACCTTCTCAATAAAGTCAGAAACAAAATAGAAGTATTCAAGACTGGTGAAGATTTTAAGTTGTCATGTGAAATCAAGAACGGTATCCCAGGCCATATACAGAACATATAACTGAAGCTAAGGCCCATCCAAGGCTAGAGACTACAAATTTGCATTTACTGATTTCTAATTTCATTCAACTATCAGTGAAGAAAACACCTTATGTGGTTACAACCCTTTTAAATTTATTTAGAACAATTTATAGCATATGCTCTATCCTGTACAAACTTTCATGTGCACTTGAGAGCAATGTGTGTTCTATTATTTCGGGGTTGAGTGTTCTGTAGATCTATTAGGTTTACTTGGCTTATAATATTGTTCAAGTCTTCTATTTTGTTCATCATGTCTACTTTTTGTCTTCATTATTGAAAGCAGGTAAATAAAACTCCCAGCTACTAATTGCTGAATCATCCATTTATCAGTTTTTGCTTCGTATACTTGTCAGTTTTTGCTTCATGTCAATTTTTGCTTAACATATTTTGTGATGTGCTAGGGATATAAGATGTATAAAACATAAAATATCCTTTTTTGTCTCTAGTAACATTTTGGTCTGATATTTTGTCTAGTATTTGCTTTGCCACTTTTGGTTACTGTGTGCATGGCATATCTTTTTCTATCATTTTATTTTCAACCTATTTTGTCTTTAGTTCTCAATAGGTCTCATATACAGAATCTAGTTCAATTATGTTTTTAAATCCATTCTCTAATCTTTGCCTTTTTGTTGAAGTGTTTAGTCCATCCACATTTAATGTAAGTATTATAAGGTAGGATTTATCTCTGCCATTGTGCTCATAGCTTTGCACATTGGTCTTCTATGGATCTTTAGTCTTTTTTGTTTCTGTTCCCCTATTATGGCCTTCTACGGCTTTAAAGGATTATTTCCTAGTATACCATTTTAGTTCCCATTTATTTTACTGAATTTTTTAGCTATTTTGTTATTTCACTACTTATTATAATCAGCATCTTAATCTAGTTTAGACTGATAACAACTTAAATTTAATAATACACAAAAAGTTTGCTCCAATAAACCTCCCGTATCTCTCATTTCCAAAGAAGATATAGAGATGGCCAATAGGTACATGAAAAAAAGGTGCTCAACATCACTAATCACCAGGAAAGTGCAAATCAAAGCTACAATTCTGTTTTATCTCATCACTGTTAGAATGGCTATCATTCAGAAGACAAGAAATGACAAGTGTTGGCAACGACATAGAGAAAGAGAACCCCTGTGTACTGTTGGTGAGAATGTATATTAGTGCAGTCACTATGGACAACAGTATGAGCACGGAGCTTGCTTGGGATTCTCTCTCTTTCTCTCTCTGCTTCTCCCCTGCTCTTTCTCTCTCTCTCTCAAAATAAATTAGTTTTTAATGTGGTATATACACGGCTGAGTAGTATTCTGCCAGAAATAAGAAGGAAAATTTGCCATTTGCAACAACACAGATGGAAGTTGAGGGCATTATGCTAAGTGAATTAAGTCAGAGAAAGACAGGCTTTTAAAATGAATTTTAATTTATCTATAAGAGGACAAGATAAGCTAGGAAAACCACTGGTTCAATTGAGTCCCAGTTTAAAATGACTTTAGGCCTGGAGGCACTGACAACCTGGAAGAATAGGAATTTCTACCCACATTTTGCATTTCACTGTGAGATTTCATATTTCACAACAAATCAAAGAATTCTCCATAAATATTACCAAGGAGAGCCTTAAAAATGCCCAGAAAATAAGGCAACCATGTTCAGAGATTTACAAGATACATTCTAATCCAAAGAGATGTCTAAGGAATATGGCACTTGTGTTTACCTTAACTATCTAGTTAAGGAAAACTCCGACATTATCAAGTTACAGAAACTATTTTTGAGTCATTAAAATGTTACAAAGACCCAATCTCTGAGGATATCAGATAATATTTAGGGAGAAAATATACTGTGGAGACATAATTATAATTTATTCTAATAAAAGATAGTATACTAGAATGTTAAGAGATTATACACAAATGGTAACTGACCTTCCAAGAGGAGTTTGACAAAAACAGACACTATTTGAACTGAATTCTGACAAAGGAATTCAGCTTAAAAAAGGAATGAGGTAGGTCTATATATTGACCAGCAACATTTTGTAAGGCATATTGAAGAGCATAAAAAGTTACAGCATAAAAAGTGTATCATGATCCTACTCACGTAAGAAATAATCATTATTTTGTGTACACACATACATTGGTAAATACATACAATAGGATGTAACATAACATTACCCAATAGATATTATTTGTTACTTCTGGAAAGGGGGTGTAAAGGTTAGATTGTAGTGCTGGGCTAACCTGTAGCCTTAAGAAATAACAGCTTTGTTTTAACACTATATAGGTTAAGAGATAACAGCCTTACCCTATCCATCAAGGGAAGAAAAGTTCAAGGAAAATCAACTGGATCAGTGTTTGATTGGATTGGGGCAAGGGCATGTCTGAACTGTTTCCACCCCCATCTGGGAACTATTCCTTTGTTCTATTCCCAGGTGATAAGATGATGGGGTTGGCTATAAAAACTCTGTACCCCGGCTGTTCGAGACCACACTCTGTTCAAGAGTGTTGGTCCCGATTGGTCAGCCTTGTCTCTCATTGCAGTAAATTTTGTTGTGACTGTCACTGGTGCCCATAGCATTCTGCTTCAGGAGTCGTGTGGATGCAACAGGGAGAGGAGTGTAGGGCAATAAATTGAGACTTGACTTACACACAATTTGAATTTTTTTTCAGCATGTAACTTTGCATGTTCATGATAGTTCAGTTTCAGAACTCCAGGGATTGTCATTCACACTAAAGGATAAGTGAGGAGTTTGCCCACATGGGCTGTGGAGTGTATCTTTCACATAAACTACAATGTGAGTGGACCTCCTACAGTTATGCAAGTTGGCTATCAGTGGTGTAATGTATATATGTATTTTTTTTTTTAATTTCAGTGGCCTTTAAAGAGGAAGGATCATCTGATAGCGAGCATGTGTAAGAGAATAGGCATGGAAAGAGCAGGCCTAAAACACAGAGTGAGAGAACTTGGAAGTGTTGTGAACATAAAAATTGTACATACAAGTCAAGAGACACAAAAAAATGAATCTAGAAATATAGACCTGGGTCAGATTATGAAAGATATTTAGCTTTATTTTGTTTGGGATATTTAGTTAGGAGAGTGACACGATCCTACTTGATTTTCTGGAAGATGAGTGAAAACAATAGGGAGGTCCAGTTAGGAGAAGCAGAGCAGTTGTGACAGAAAGACTAGTTAGAAGACTGTTACAGTAGCTGAAAGAAGATAAGATTGGCACAGAAACAAATGACAGTAGGGATGATTGGGATAAGACAAATTTCATCAATATTTAACAGACAATGAATGTTAAGAAGTGAGATGGATGTCAAAAAATGGCTCAGATCTCAAACCAGTATTTCAAGCAATATGTCTGGGAGAACAAGGTATGATGCTGACTTGCATGCTTGGACACTGAGTTCCTGACCTAAATCTTGACCTGGGTCAGAAATGGTCTCAGAGCCTCAGGTGGGGTTGAGCCTGCCAGTAGGCACTCACTAATTGGTCCCACATTAGATGTACTGAATCAGATAGGTCACTGTATTGTGTGATGAGGAAGCTTACATTTCTCCATCTTATTCCTAAAGATATTACAACTTGGTCCAATTCCTTGCTGAATTATGTCTCTAGCATCCCCCTCAATCTGCCAGTTAAAAAGAAACAGCACATTTCAATTGGCTGAACTTGTTCTCTGTAAACTGAAGCTGCTTCTCCCTAATATATTATTTTTTTCCAACCTCCCAAACCCATTTAAAACATCCATTAAATATTTTGCTAGATATTTACATCAGGACTGTCACTGCACAGTATTCCCGGTCTAATTTTACATGATTTCAGTTCTCTCTGAATAGATGAGTGTTAAAAACTGAATGCTTACATCTTTCCCAGGTTCATGTGTTGAAACCTTTCCCCCCTAAGTGTGATTATATTAAAAGGTGGGACCTTTGGGAGGTAATAGGTTTTGATGAGGTTATGAAGGCAGGGCTCTCAAGAATAGGGTTAGTGCCCTGAAAAGAATCATGAGAGAACTTGCTGCTCTCTTCTCTCTTCCATGTGAGGATACCATGAAAAGACAGCAACTATTAACAAGGAAAGGGGCCCTCAACAGGCACTGGATCTGCTGGCACCTTGATCTTGGACTTCCACCTTTTAAAACCATGACACCTGTTTGTTGTTCAAGCGACCCAATCCAAAATAATTTGTTATGGAAGCTTCAACTAAGACAATAAGCAAAAAGTCGGCTTTCTATTTTATACTCCCATACTGGTTTGCTTACCATATGTTTATGTAGCAACATATAGCAATAATAACAATAAATATTTGAGTTCTTTACTAAGTAGCAGCTACTATTAAGTTTTTTACCTACATAATTTCACTTATTTCTCACAATATGCCTTCAAGTCCATATATTAATATTTAATTAAAAATCAACTCCATTATAGACAGATTAAATGAAAAATTTTTATTACAGGAGATTGTGTAGCTTATAGAATCATTGAAAACACTGAAGAAGCAGATTCTGTATTGAGTTTAAGGAGAAAATTTCCAAAAGCCACACCGCAAAATCAGTGCGGCCTCTTTTAGATCAGAAAACCACTGGCCCCAGAATAGGAAGCCATAATAGCCAGGTGGCTGCCACAGAGAACTGCCATAAATCAGTAGTTGCCATAGCTGCAAGCCTAGGAATCATTCCCTGCCAGCTACAATCTGCACTAGCAGAATAGATGTCCCAGGCCTGACTCTTGGCACCTACGCAGCAAATAGCCGGACATAGTGAACTCTATCTAAAGCTGCCACAGGACAAATTAAATGCCTCCACTACCCCTCTGCCAGCAGAAAAAGCAGAAGCTGCAGAAGCACATCATCTACCTTACTTCAGCCTTCCAAATATCAAGAACTGTACCTTACTGGTTAATTTATACCCAGAGCCCTAGCTGCAAGTGAGGCTGGGAAAAGTGCTTTCTTTTTTAATTGGCTTTATTGGCTTGCAAATTACCTTCTCCTGTTATAAGGGTAGAGGTCAATGAGTTTTGAGAAATTATACAGTTATGTCACTTACCATCACAATCAAGATATAGAACATTTTCACTACCCAAAGATGTTCACAGGTATGCTTTCCTAGTCAAGCGTCACCTGCTACCTAGGCCCCAAGCAACCATGGATCTACTTTCTATTATTACAATTTTGTCTTTTTAAAAATTTCATATAAATGGAATCATACATTATATTGTCTTTTGCATCTGACCTTTCCATTTAGTAGAAGGACTTTTGAGTTTTTATGTTGCTGCACCTATCAGTAGTGGTTTCTTTATATTGCTGATTAATATTCCATAGTATAGATAGAACATAATTTGTTTGTCCATGAACCAAAACGGACATTTAGATTATTTCCAGTTTGAGGCTACTATGGATTAAGTACTAAGAATATTCATTTCCAAGTCAGTTTCCCTTTCACAGGAGTAAATTCCAAAAAGAGAATTTTTGGAGTCATACGGGATATGTATGTTCAACTTTGTAAGAAAATTTCAAGCCATTTTCCAAAGCAATCACACTTTGGAATTCCACTTACTCTCTGAACGGAGATACAGATGCTCTATATCCTCACCAGCACCTTATATTGCAATTATTTTCCCATCTATTCTAGTGAGTGTATTGTGGGAAAATTAGTATTGTCCTAATGATAACCCCTGATATGTAATTCTTCCCTATCCATTCTAGCAGGTATGCTGTGCAAGTGTAGCAGTGCCTTAGTAACTAATGATGATGAACAGTTTCATGGTATTTTTCACATCTTTCACCTATCTTTTTGTGTAAAGTATTTGTCCAAATGTTTTCATTTTTTTAATGTTCATTTACTTTTGAGAGAGAGAGAGAGAGAGAATGAGTAGGGGAGGGGCAGAGAGGGGGAAGACATAGAATCTGAAGTAGGCTCCAGGCTCTGAGCTGTCAGCCCAGAGCCGGACGCGGGGCTCGAACTTGTGAACCACAAGATCATGCCCTGGGCCCAAGTCAGAGGCTTAACTGACTGAGCCACCCAGGGGCACCTGTTTTCATTTTTAAAATCCTATTCTTTGTCTTCTTAGTATTAGGCTGCAAGAGTTAATTATATATTATGGATGAAGCCTCTTGTAAAAATTATTGACAAATATTTTTCTTTTATGTCTGTGGCTTGTCTTTTAGTTTTCTTTAAAAGAGCAAAAGTTTTGATGATGTCTGATTCATTTTTTTTTTTTTTTCTTTTATGGTTCATGCTATCTTCTGAGGCGTATCTAAAAGATGTGAGCCTGGGGCGCCTGGGTGGCTCAGTCGGTTAAGCATCGACTTCAGCACAGGTCATCATCTCCTGGTTCATGGGTTCGAGCCCCGTGTCTGGCTCTGTGCTGACAGCTAGCTCAGAATATGGAGGCTGTCTTTGGATTCTGTGTCTCCCTCTCTCTCTCTGTCCCTCCCATGCGCGCGCTCTCTCTCTCTCTCTCTCTCTCAAAAATAAATAAAACATAAAAAATTTTTTTTTAAAGATCTCAGCCTAACACAAGGATTTTGCCTATGTTTTTATGTAGCAGATTTATAGTTTTAGCTCATGTGGTTAAGTCTATGATCCATTTTGGGTTCCTTTTCTATGTGGTGTGAGGAAAGGATTGAAGTTCATTTTTCCAAATATGCCTGCCCAGTTGCTACACACCATTTGTTGAAAAGATTATCCTTTTTCCATTGAATTACTATTGTACTTCTGCTCAAAATCCACTGAATATATATTGCTAGTCTATTTCTGAACTTTATTTGTTTTCATTTATTTATATAAATTGTTCTCAAATAGTGATCAAGATCTCAGACATTCTTTCAGGGATCCTTGGAGTTAAAATTAGCTTCATAATAATACTAGTCACTTACCTTTTCACTTTCATTCCCTCATAAAATTTCAATACAGTTTTCTAGAGGTTCAATTAATGTAATATTACAACAGATTAAATGCAGAAACAGAAATAAGAATCAATCTTTTTTTTCTTCTACTTAGAAGCTTATCAAAACCTCTTTTTCTTTTAGTTTCAAAATTCCAGTTAATTAACATGCAGTGCAATATTAGTTTCAGGTGTACAATATAGTGATTTAAAACTTCCATACAATACCAGCTGTTCATTACAAGTGCACTCCTTAACGCCCATCACCTATTTCACCCATTCCCTCACCTACCTCTTCCCTGGTAACCATCAGTTTGTTTTCTACAGTTAAGAGTCTCTTTATTGATTTGCCTACCTCTGTTTTTTTCCCCCTTTTGTTCATTTGTTTTGTTTCTCAAATTCCACATATGAGTGAAAGCATACGGTATTTGTCTTTCTCTGACTTATTTCACTTCGCATAATATTCTCCAGCTCCATCCAAATCAACAATTCAAGAAACAACAGATGTTGGAAAGGATCTGAAAAGGGGAACCCTGTTGCACTGTTAGTGAGAATGCAAACTGGTACAGCCACTCTGGAAAATAGTATGGAGATACTTCAAAAAGTTAAAAATTGAACTACCCTATGATCCAGCAGTTACACTATTAGATACTTACCTAAAGGATACAAAAATACTGATTCAAAGGGATACATGCACCCCAGTGTTTATAGGTGCATTATCTACAATAGCCAAATTATGGAAGCAGCCCAACTGTCCAATGACTGATGAATGGATAAAGAAGTGGTGTGTGTGTGTGTGTGTGTGTGTGTGTATGTATATGTGTATATATATGTATGTGTATATACATATATAATGGAATATTACTCAATCATAAAAATATGAAATCTACCTATATTTTAATAAGTCAGACTTTTTTTTTAAATCTCAAAAATGAAAAATAATGCCACTCTTCTAATTTTTGAGGGGCTTGGGAACCTGATTATTTTTCCAATTTGTTCAATAATTAAGTTAAAGTAGTTCAAACACATCTTTTTTAAAACTCAGTTTAAGCTTTTTATGTTAAATAGATTTAAAATATATGGTAGATATCAAGAGCTAAAACCCATATAATTCCTATGAGTGAAAAGCACTTTGAGATCCTCAATATTTAAGAATGAAAAGAGGTCAGGTCCTGACACCAAAACTGCTGAGAACTAGTGATCTAGGTATTATCCCTATGACAATACCAGACTATATTGATTACTATAGTTTCATACTAAGACTCAAAATCAGATACTATGAGTCTCCCAAATATGTTTTTCTTTTAGAATATTGGTGTATTAGTTGCTCCTATATCAAGTGGCTTAACAAAACACAAATTTATTATCTTACAGTTCTATAGATCATAAATCTGACCTAAGTCTCACTGGGCTAAAATCAATGTGCCCACGTGGCTACGTTTTCTTATAGAGAAATAATTTCCTGCTGGCAGGTGGTTGGAATCATTTAATTCTTGTGGTTGTAGGACCCTTCTCCTTGCTGGATTTCACATGAGGGCTAGTTAAGAATATTCAAGCAAAGAAAATTCTAACCTTAGTTTAGTTCACTAGTGATTTTTTGTATTTAAGGAAGAAATAATACCAATCCTACACAAACTATTAAAAAAATTGAAGAAGAGGAAATGATTCAATGAAGAAACTATAAACCAGCATACACCCCAACATAGGGACATTATTCAATGAAGATTTCCATTATCCTGATACAAAAGCCATATAAAAATAGGACAAGGAAACAAATATCCCTCATGAACACAGATGCAGAAGTCCTCAACAAAGTATCAGTAGATTCAATCTAGTGGCTTATAAAAATATAGAGAGAGTATACATGACCAAGTTGGGATAATCTCCATAATGTAATATTGGTTTTTAAAAAAATGTATGGAGGGGCACCTGGGTGGCTCAGGTGCTTAAGCATCCAACATCAGCTCAGGTCATGATCTTGCAGTTTCTGAGTTCAAGCCCAGAATCAGGTTCTGTGCTGATGGTTCAGAGCCTGGAGTTTGCTTCGGATTCTTTTTCTCCCTCTCTGCCCCTCCTCTGCTCATGCTCTGTATGTCTCTCTCTCTCACAAAGAAATAAAAACATTAAAAATTTTTAAAAAATTAAAAATTAAAAAAATCTGTGTAAACCACCATAACAACTGACCGTAAAAGAAAAACTATAGGAGCATTTCTGCAAATGTGGAAAAAACATTTCACAAATTCAACAGTTACACATGATAAAAAAAATAATAAGCACTCAGCAAACTAAGAATGGAAGAGAATTTTCTCAATATAATGCAAATTATGAAAACTTATTCCTGAAATCATATTAATATAAAATATTGAATGATTTTCTCCTAAAACTCTAAGATTGGAAACAAGGCAAAGATGTTTACTGACCATTTCTCTTCAATACTGTACTTGAGGTATGGACAGATCAATAAGCCAATAAAAAGCAATAAAGGACATAGAAATTGGTAAGAAACAAATAAAATTGACTTTAATAGCAGATAAATGATTGACTAACCATAAAATCTAATGAATTTACCAAAGAAGTTACTAGAACAAGTTTAGTAAGTTATAGGACAAATATACAAAAATCATTTTATAGAGATCTTGGCAATTAACATTTTTTAACAGCATTTATATTGGTCTAAATATATGAAATACTTAGGAAAAATTTAATAAAATATTTACAAAACCTGTGTGTCCTTTAAACTAAAACTATAAAAATCTCTTAGAAAAAAATAAAAATCTTTAAAACAATGCCTGTACAAAACACTTATTCCTCACAGTTTCAAAGGCTTAAAAATCCAAGATCAATGTCTTGGGTCTGCTAACAGACTTAGTGCTTGGTCCAGGCCCTTCTCCTGGCTTGCAGATGGCCACCATCTTGCTATTTGCTCACATAGCCTGTCCTTGGTTGGTGCCAATGGAGAGACAGAGCTCTTGTATTGCTTTTAAATAAATATGCATATTTATTTATTAGACAGGTAGATTTCATATTTTTATGGTTGAGTAATATTCCATTATATATATATGCATATAGACATACATACATTATATAGATATATAGATACACACACACACACGCGCGTATATATATATCGTAGTGTTTCCACCATGAGGGCTCCTCTCCCTCAAGACCTAATGTAACCCCAGGTACCTCCCAAAGGCCCTACTTCCAAATACTGCCAACTTGGAGATGAGGGCTTGAGTATATGAATTTAAGAGAGACACACACATTCAGTCCATAGCCATATCCTTATTTTTTGTTAACTTGCGACATAAATTTCTGAGAGTTAAGTATTGAAGTTTTCAATGATAGGTATATATCTCCCTAATCTTTCAGTTTTATCAGATTTGGAGTCATGTATTTTGAATCTCTATTATAAAGTGTGTATATATTTAGGACTGTCTTATCTTTTTTATTAAATGGCCCATTTTAATTATAGAATGTTCCTTTTTACCTCTGGTAAAATTCCTTCTTTTTAAGTCTATTCTGACATTAGTATAGCCACTCCAGCTTTCCTGTGATTATGGTTTGCATAATATATCTTGCCTTATCCTTTTCTTTTTTATCTCTTTACACTTAAGAGAGGTTTCTTTAGACAGAATATATTGTCTTGCTTTTTTATCTAATTTGACAATCCTTTGTCTACTTTTGAGTGCTTAGGCCATTTACTTTTATTGTGATTATAAATACGAACATTTTAAATGTTCCATTTTGTTGTTGTTTACCTAATTGTGCTCCTTTTTCTTCTCTTTTCCTGATTCTTTTGGGTTGAGTATTTATGATTTTATTTATCTCCATTAATGGCTACATATATTTCTACATATATTTCTGTTTATTCTTTAGGGATTGTTCTATAGGTTATAATACATCTTCATGTTATCACAATCTATATTCAAAAAGAATTCTTTCAATATAGTTTATAACACGAAGCAGTATACTTCTGTATCTCCTTAATTATCCCTTGTGCTTTCATTCATTTTACACATTATAAGTCCCACAATAGATTATTTTGCTTTTAACAATCAACTTTTTATCTTTTAAGAGGTTTTCTAAAGGAGATCAAGATATATTTTGTATTTACCCATATATTTCCTATACCCATCAATCTTTATTTTAAAAAATACAGTTTTCTCTGATACCAAATTTCTTCTGAATGAATAAATTCCTTTAACATTCATTGTGGTGTAGTTTTACTGCTAAACAATTCTCTTAGCTTCCAGTTGTTTCAAAAATATATTTTTCTTTCATTTTTGAAAGACAATTTTTTATCTTTTCTTTGGCATCTTTTAAGATTTTATCAGTATCACATTTTTTCAACAGTTTGATAATGTTGTACCTTGGTGTAGCTCTTTTTATATTTGGCATGGGATTCTTTGAGCTTCCAAGATCCATAGGTTTAAGCTTTTGTCAAGTTGGAAAAGGTGGTGTCATTTTCTTCAAATACTTTTGTAATCTGTTTTCTCCCTACACCACCATTTTCCTTTGCTTCTAGGACTCAAATATATGTTAGACATATTGATATCATCCCACAGGTTGCTGATACCGTTTTAAGTTTTGTCCACTCTTTTCTCCCTCCAGGCTTTATTTTTTAATCATCTCTAGTGTTAGGTCTTTAAGGTCAATGATCATTTTTTTCTACTCTAATTTGTTATTAATTCTCTCTGGTGTATTCCTTTTATTTCAGATATTGTATTTTAATTGCTTTAAATTCTACTTGGATGTTTTTCATTTATCTCTTAATATTCACTCTTTTATGTACTTTGATAAATTTATAAAATATATAATATCTGTTCTGGGGTCATTTCCTGTCAATTTAATCATCTCAATTCTGTATCTTTTTCTATCAATTTTTCTCTTGGATGATGTTTTCTGATCTGCATTCATGCCAGGGAATTTTAACTAATGCCAGACATTGTGAATTTAAAGATATTAAGTGTTAGATTCAGTCGTATTCTTTTTAAAACTCCAAGTTTGCGGTGCCTAGGTGGCTCAGTCGGTTAAGTGTCCGACTTCAGCTCAGGTCATGATCTCGTGGTCCATGGGTTCAAGCCCCTCATCAGGCTCTGTGCTGACAGCTCAGAGCCTGGAACCTGCTGCTGATTCTGTGTCTCCCTTTCTTTCTGCCCTCTCCTGCTTGTGCTCTGTCTCTCTCTCAAAAATAAATAAACATTAAAAAAATTTTTTTTTAATCCAAGTTTATTCTGGCCCACAATCAAATGACTTTCAGTTCAGTTTGATTCTTTTGGGTTTTAAGTTTCTTTTTCACAGCCTGGCCCACCCCTTCCCCAACCCACTTTGGCATACACAGAATGGTCTTCTTTCTGGGATAATTTACCTTCACTGCTAAAGCATGATCTTTCTGAGGACTCTTATCCAGTGACTCATGTGTAATGAAGGTTAGTCACTCTGTCTGGAAGAAATGTGATGTATCCCCAGCCTTCTGTGCTCCTGGAATTATTTGGCCTACTGACTTCCCATGTGCTTTCTTTCCCCAGCTTCATGAAATTACACCTCATGTTAACACCTATCAGTACTCAAAGAGTAAATAGGACCCCTCTGCAAATCTCTGGAGCTCTTTCTCTTTACAGCTTCCTCCTTTCTAACATTTGGTCTTGCAAATTATAGCCACCTTAGCTTCCCTAGGCTCTAATCTCTATTCCCTTGATTCAGCAAAGCTACCAGACTTTCTTTGGCTTCCCTTGGCTTCCCTTCCCTATACTGTAATCTCAGAAGTGTTCTTGGGCAGTAAACTGAGAAAATTGTTGGGCTCTCTTCATTTGTTTCCTCTCTCTCAGAGGTCATAGTATTGCAGTGCCTGCTGTTCAATTTTTGAAAACACTTTTTTAAGTAGTATTTTGCCATCTTTCCAGTTGGTTCTGTCAGAAGAACAATTCCTATGTAAGATTATCCTTCATGGAGGGAAGCAAATACAGTTCAGAAATACAGTTTTTACTTTTCTACACTGCAGAGAAGGCAAACTACAAAGAAGGTAGAATGACTTAAGTACTAATCCACCATATCCATCCATATTATTCCCATGCTACAAAAAAGAATATTTGGACATAGTAACTCATGAAGATAGTAAGTGGCAGAAGTAGGATGAGAAACCCAATTTGATTTCAGAGCCTATGTCCTCACTCTTCTCCACTTCCTCAACTCTAAATATTCACACCCATCTTTGTGTGACTCTCATTCTTTTCCATTTTGGATCCATTCTTTGTATATCCAAACTCAATCTGATAGAGAGTAGGCCCTGGAACTCTAGAGAACTCCTAAAAGGAATAACCACTGTAACCGATTAAGGACTATGAGGGGAAAAACAAGCAAACAAACAAACAAAACACTTAAATTCATGGTCTTTTATCTTCAGATCACCCTGAATACTCAGGAGGATGAAATTTCTCATTAATACTCAAGATGGATCAACTCTAAATGCTCTTAGCATCTCATTCTCCTTCGTTTAACACTTTCTCCCCAGTCTCTTTTTATTTAGAATTCTTCTTAAAAAAAAAAAAATGGGGGGGGGGAGGCTTACACATTTAGTATTAGAATTAATGAGAAATTAAGAACAAAAATTCATGTAATCAATGTCTGGGCCAAGGAACTCTACCCTAGAAAGCTATACCCTATATAGCTGCTGTATAAAGTAGCATTCTGTTATTTGTCATTACAGTTTACTCTCTCTGTCTCAACCAACAAATATTGCTGAATCTCTGGAATCATGGCTTTATAAATCATGTAAGGCAACACAGGTTCTATTTATAAACAACTCTCCTCTCAAAGGCCATATTGTGTCCCCAATTCACATGCCAAACTCCTACTGAGATCTAGTCATGTGCAGATCAAGGTCATACCATAGATAATATTCTCACTTTCATCTTCATGTGAGAAACTAGGGTGACAGCGTAAGTCCTTTACATCAGTAAAGTTCAAGCTCTAGTGTAAGTGAATGGGGTCCAAGGACAAACACAAAGGCTGATTTTTAACAGAATTGTTGCCATGGCTTGGTCACCTCACAGATGTGCATGCATATCAAAGCAAGAGGCACAAACTGAAACTGCTCACATCAGAACTAACCCAAGGACTCAGTCACTAAGAATTCAGCAGAATCACTGCCTTGGAGCTGTCAAACAACAGGCTATTGATCATCCAGAATCTATAGTTATGCTCCTGCCTCTCTCTCACTTACCCATTCAATTTCAAGCTGAGATGATGCAGGCCTAATAATGTATTTTAAGAAAAATGGGAGCCCACAAAATTGTTAGTCTTAAACCTGCTTCCTGCAAAGTTTATTCTCTATGATTCTTATCTTTTAGTGTCTTAAGTAATTATTTGATTTTAAAACTTTATCTTAACTTGGCCTTGTCTGTATCCAGTAGTATATTCTTTTCAAGGTACAGAGATCATAATTTCCATGCCACCGTTGTTTTGAATATGAAATATATTCCTTACGACTTCAAATAACATTTGATGCATCATGTTTAGCAAGTATCCAAACAAGTCAAGTGGCGGAGATCCTGTAACAATGTGGACATTTTGGTGCAATACTCATGCAGGTGAAAAGGTGAAGTCAAGATGTATAGTGGCTGATAATTTGTGAAATGATTCAACCTCCTTCACTTGAAAAAATATCACGTAGTCATATTCTCTTGTCTTTCAGAGCTAATATTAGAGGTGATGGCCCATTTCAGGTCATAACAACAACAAAACAGTTGCACTGGTTTTAAACAGGCTTGAGAAAAATTCAAAGTCAGTGTTGCATTGTCCTCATTTTTTCTTTTTATTCCAATAGATTTTTTTTCCTTCTTCTGCTGTTTAATGCAGGCTTTATGCCAAAACCATCTTAGAAAGTCTGTTATGCCAGATGTCACCCTTTTGCCCTTTTGCTCTATCTGCAGATTTTCTTTTAACAACAGCTGAAACTCAAGTTAGCAAGCATGCATTTTCTACAGTACAAGAGGTATTATGAATAACACCTTTTGTATTTTGAATAACACCCTCCAAGAGCACAGCACTTTATTCATGTACTACATCTTTAAAAAAAAAAAAAAAAAAGATTCTTCGTGGCTCCTTTAGATTCAAAAGGAGAGCTTTCAGGTTTTAGCAGTTAAAGATCAGGGTTATCACCTGGAGTAGGAACTGAAGTTTAGTATACTGATGGTTTGTTTTTCCCTTTAAGCTGATGGTTTCTAGGAGGGGGGAGGGGTGGGAAGACATTGCTCTCCCAGTAAGTGGTTATTGTCTACTCTGTTGCCAAAACAAATCTGTAGACAATGCAACTATGCCACTCTCCCACAGGAGCTAGCTACCTGATAAAGTGCCACTATAGAGAGGAGTGGGTCAATGGCTAATCAAGGCAGGAAGAATTCTGGGTAAGTTGTAGGGCCATCTTTGGTTTTACATACGTTTGTGTACTTTATCAACTTCCAGCTTCACAAATTTTTATATGGAAGTTGGCCAACAGTCTAAGAGATAAATATAACAAAAAAAACATGACAATCCAATCAGAATGTAGGACAATAGAGATATCAGATCCTAGAAAATTGAAGAGGTCTTAGAGAAAGGGAGGTTCAGGGCCAAAGAATTCCTTACCTCAAAGAGAATCTGATCTAAGTATCCAATTCTGAGTTTCACATAAATTTATTTCTACCCATCTCCAAATTTATTTTACCCTAAAGAAGCCTACTACATTGTGACAACAGTTAATATATAAGGCCACAGGTGTTGCTCTTTTAAAACTGAAACACATCTTAGACATCATCTAGTGTTAACCTGAAGTATAACCAAGTATGAAATGAGCTGGCTTATATTTTTAAAAACTATTGAATTATAGCCATTAGCTGATGCCTCTAACTACTGCAACAACAAAGCAACAAAGCCATACACTAACAGAAACTCAATGAAAAGAAGAAACACTGAAAGCAAAGGAACAGGAAACCCTGAGAGAGGAAATGGCTTGTTCAAGGTCAGAGATAAGCCCCCCCCCCCCACCAGTTTTTTCACTCCACCACACTACAGATAGTTTAATGAAGCAGTTCTAGTCAATTGATAGTGTTGCCTTGATCATTCTTCAGAGGGATTCAGAGGTCACATCAAGACCTAGTGAAAAAGGATACCATGATTGATAATCCACATCTGCCATAGGTGCCAAAGAAGGTGATGTTGCTATTAATGCCATGTGAATGCTATCCTCAGGCTAGCTGGCAAAATTGGGTCCAAATTACCACATGGCCTCACAGTCAAGCTATGAGGTAAGGAGTGGATAGGTTGCTATTTATCTGCCATCAGGATATCCTCTAGAGAATTTTCTGGAGCTAATTTTATGGTCCTGCACCTAATTTAGTTGTGCTTTATAGACCCAGACATCTGAAAACTAAGAGAATGAATTCTGTTCATTTTTAATCTGAATAGGAACTAGTTTTCAGTGCAAGTCTGCATATACCCTATTAAAAATCAAATCCCAACCAGACCAACCAGAAACTTATAAAAAGAAAAAAAAAAAAAAAAAGGCAAACTAAGAGCAGAAAGGAAATTAACTAAATTCAATTAAAGCAAGTACTATTACTCGGGCATTTAACACACTTGTGCCAATCCTTAGCCAATCTTCAGTTTCCAAAATCTTAGTCATCCAATTAAAGCTAAATGCTTCAAGATAATTTGATAAGCATATTCAGACCTGTGCCCATCTAAGCACCTGAGCTTCTTAAGCCAGCTATCTAGAGAAATGAATACTGTCTTTAACTTGAAATGTTCCATGCCATAGTACCTACCCAGAGTGAGTAGCTTTACAATGAAGGTGGAGAGTTTGTCCACAAAAAAAAAAGTTTCTTCCCCTTTCAAACACTTCTGCAGTCACTGGTTCCCAACACTGGCTGCATCTTACAATCACTTGGGGAAGCCTTGTCAATACACAAACTTTCTGGCCTCCACTCCAGAGATTCAGATTCAGTAAGTATGAACCCATAAAGTTTTTTTTTAATTTTAATTTTAGTTTTTAGTTTAGTTCTCCAGGTGATTCTTTTGCAACTAGTACAAGAAATGGTCTTTGGAAAGCAGAACTGCGAATCTCCTGAACTAGAATGATGTGTCAATTGGTGTAGTACTTGCTTTTATACATTCATTTCTTCCTCACCTTTCTTACTTTCAAGTAATTGTATGCCTCTGAGCAAGGACTGTATCTCAAAGGAGAAACCAAAGAGAAACAAGAGTTCCTGCAGTCCCAACAAAATCATAATACAGAAAATATTGGTTGAAGTTCCAAAGTACACCACCCTATGAATCAAGGTTTGAAGGACATAGTCTTTCTGGTTTGGCCACAGGCTGTATCATTACATTAATACATCCTGGCCCTATTAATTCGCACAAAGGCCCTGGCTTTCCTGCAGACAGAGCCCCTAAGAGGAATTCTAGGATTTCCTCTTAGATGCTCTGCTCTTTATAATCTTAGAAGAAAAATGCCTAGAGTAAGTTAGCAGAGTCTTAAGAATAAAAGGATTAATTGATTACAGAGTAGCACTCTCAAAAACAAAAACAAAACCTAAAGAGTAACAATCTCAAAATAATGTTTTGGGGCAAGATAACAGACTGAATTGTTCCAAAGTGTGGGCTATTAGGTGACAATACTCCATGGCTATCTGGCTTTATGAGAAGCATGGACTGCCTTTGTTTCAAACTATCTTTAAAAGGGTATTTATAGAGAGAACAGACTTAAACATAGTGACACTATTTCCCTCTAGGGCAAAGGTCAAGTTTCTTATTGTCCTATATAATAAAGAGAATGTCTCTATCTAGGCCAAAAGACACTGCCCATTATAAAAGATTCAGGGAACCCTACCCAGGGTTCCCAGGGTGCCTGGGTGACTTAGCCAGTTAAGCCTCTGACTCTTGATCTTGGCTCAGGCTCTGCAAGCACTGTGAAGAGTCTGCTTGGGATTCTCTGTCTCCCTCTCTCTGTCTCTGTCCCCATCTTTGCTCATGTGCATGCACTCTCTCTGAGAAATAAACATTAACAAAAAAAAAAAAAAAGACTTGGGTTCCCTAGCTCATGATTCCTCATCTATCACCCAGACTCCTGCGATACTCATTCCATTTGCTGTTGTAATAGTGTCCTCTATCTCTGATCCTAGAGATTCAGGTCTTCTAGTAATCATGAAACTGTAGCAAGCAAATATGTTAGCTTGAAAGTAGGGTAAAATCTTAGAACATACACAGTTCTATTTTCCTCTTGACATGAGGAAAATAGCTCATTCAGTAGAAAAAAAAAAGCTGGATTTTTCTCTCACCATATTATGAAGATAAAGAGACTAGTTACTTCTTGCAAATACTAATAAAAAATATAAACAACCAATTTTTATTTTCTATTGCTATGTCACAAAAATACCAGTCTACTGCATTAGACACACTGAAGCCAGGCTCAAATGTAAAGAAAATAACCAGTTTCTGGGTTAGAACCCAAAAATTCCAGTTGGAAGTTCAAGGCACAATATCCTAAAGATGTATTAGACTGAAGCAATAAACAAGTGAACAGTGCTTTATGGAGGGTTAAGAGGACTGGAGGAATCCAGATTATTAGAAGAGTAGAGGAACAGATGGGTTCCTGGCAAAGCAATAGATATTGCTGTTGAGTAAAGTAAGACAGAGGTTTGGGTGCAAGAAACTATTAAGTGGGAATATGAAAAACTATACCCTATTAGAATGGATCCAAATTAGGACTCTTCATCAGAGAGACTGGAAAACTTGAAAGGGCGGACCTATGCAGGCCGACTCCATCTTGTTCTGTGTCCTCCACCTTGACCACACCTCCTCCCCTTGAGTAACCTCCCGCTCACCCGTTCAAACTTCCCGAGCAGGACTCTGACCCTTCCCCAGCCAATCGGCTGAGGCCACAGCCATTACCTCACCAACTGTCCCTAGACCCCAATAAAACCTTTGTTCTTTTGAAACTCACTCTCTCTCCCCGGTATCTCACCCTTGCGTCAGTGCAGGTAGGGGATTGAGCTGGAGCTAGCTCGAATAAAGGCTCTTTTGCTTTTGTATCGGACTCGGCTCCCTGGTGGTCTTTGGGGATCACAAATTCTGGGTATAACAAACTGAAAAAGCTTACTGGACAGAAACAGAATGAGATAAAAAATGCATTTCTATTGTAGGATTGGGCTACAGAGAAACAAAACATGGTGAATGTTGAGAGACTCAGAAGCTGCATAGATCTCAGGGCCATCTCTGGCCCACCAGATACTGGCTTGAGATGAAGACTTCAAACAGTTTTTGCTCCATCCTTAGCTGCTCTATCAATTGAGTGGGTCTGGATCTGCTCATGGAGACTTCTGTAGATTCAATATGAAGATAAAGGCGGGGGGGTGGGGAGCACAATAAGAGAAATTATGACTAGTCACTACGAATTTTATCTAGTTTATCAAAAGTAGCATACTAAAAATGTTTTTTTCATTTATATAATAGAGACCTGAGTCCTAGAACAGTCCATTCAGTTAATGAACCAGGCCATTTTGGTCACGAAACCAACCACTGTAAGTCAGAAGTTATGTTATGTTCAAGGTTTAGGTTGACCTATGTGGGGAATATGGCTTTTTAAACACTAGTGAGTTGTTTTTTTTTCCCCAACACAAATTCCAACTTTTGGACTCTAACCAGTGGCCCATTGGACCTGTGGGGAAGGGCTAGAACAATTATTATAGCATATACTTGTCATGGTGTTAGAGTCTTTCCTTTTGGCAACCTAGTTCCCACCTCAGCAAATGAATTCTAGGTCTGAAAAATGGCTCAGTTCTGGAAATTAGAGATCACAGTGTCTCATCCATGAAATTGCTCTCAGTCCCCTGCCCAACCATTTTCACTCCCTGCCTATTTACTTCTCTGTTGTTATGTATATTCAGCAGTAACCTCACTGGCTCTTCAACCATTCTGCCCCTGAAAACACTATGTCTATTAATCATCTTTACAATTCTTTGCAGGTCAAGCTCACTTTGCTGTTCCTTAATGATATCTAGAGGTTAAGAACCACTACCTGGCCCCTATCTCTTCAGGGACCCATAGTCCCCACTGCTATCAACAAGCCAATCTTTGTAACCCTGTCTCCTACCATCAGCCCTCCTTTCAGAGTAGAGCCACAATTAAATTTCTTCATGAAGCTGGTTCCCTTCCACTATTATATTTCTAATGGTTTTGGTGAATGGTGTATCCTCTAAGAGTTCTCTACCAGGTCTCCTGGCTGTATTGTAGCAACTCCAGGATACCCACTCTAATGTACATGTTAAACCTTTTTCTTTGCCCTCTGCTTAAACAATTCAGGCATTTCAGTTTCTCTCAGCACGGGCAATCACATTTTCCAGGTATCTAGGAGATGTCCAATGAGTGAGTTTGTCCCATCTTCTGAGGTCCTTGCCAGGATGATTCATCTCATATCTCAAAATAGTTTATTGAGGTCAATTACATCTCCCTTATCCAGAGATCTCCCTTATCCAGAACTACCCAGTGTAGTTCCCTTGGGTCTAGTACCCTCAAAATCCAGTTGTATGGGTACTCTGTCAGTTTCTTTTAGTACATGGTGGCTAATCTTTGCAGCCCCTTTAGGACCTCACTTATCAGGCCCAACATATCTTTACGTGGGTTAAGCTGCAACTTGACCCTAGTTATTAATCTGGTAGCCGGAAGTTGAAGTAGGAGATCTCAAGGAGGACTCTTGTAACCTTAGGGAACAGTATGTTTTCCCTAAGGGAATAGTCTTTGTTTCCAGTTGGTTTTCTGCTTTCCTATTTTAAGAAATATGGGCCTCTTTATAAGTTCTACCAATGAAGCTTTCTGGATTATATTTAGTTTTTTTAACAATCTGTTAATCATCCTCAGATTTTCATGAATCCTTTGTAGACAATCCATAAAACCTAACAAGAAGCCAATTCCATTGTTTTTGTGTTCATTTCTCTCCTTATACATGTTCAAAGCCCAAATTGTTGCACCTGTAAGTCTCCTCCACCAAAAACCTTCAGCCACCACCTTGTACCAGAAACTATCACAAATCACCCATCTTATTGCCTGATTTCGCAGAACAATCCTGGCTTTGCTGGGTCTGTAGAATCATCCCAGAAACAGACACTGCAACTGAGCTAGAAATGCAAGTGTAACACTCTGAAAGGAATGAAAAGAAAGCAAGATTGGGCAAGAAGAACATCAAGCCACAGTCCAGATCTGTGGTCTGCATTTGTATTTGAGGTTCTCTTTTCTGGCAGAAATGGCCGGACTGTCATCCCCAAAAACTTGTAAGTTCAAAAGTAAAGTAGATCTGAAGAAATTTAAGAGCTAACCATGCTCTTCCAGCAAGGCAACTTAAAGAGGAGTCGGAAGTGTGTATCTCTGTGTTTGACCATATTACTTCTCTTCACTGTCAATTGTACAAAGCCAATGGCACACAGGTGTGGTGGCTCTAAGTGGCTGATCCCCACCTGAATGTACCTTGGGGTTCTGGGAGCTGTGGTGACCTCCAGTATCACTGAAAATGTTTAGTAGTACTTCTTGTTTTTGCTTTTGAATTATTTTTTATGTGAAGATTCAGGAAGATCCCAAAATTAGGCTGCCATTTACACCATCTCCCAGAATCAAGTAAGGGTTTTATTTTTTAACCTACATTTTTTAAGTAAAACATAGAACACTCAATGAGGAATTTGATAACTGCTTCAGCATTTACAATGAATCAAGTAGCTGAAGGAGTGTCATCAGGAAAGAAGACATTTAAAACAGAAGATTAAATTGCAAGTTATCATACAGATTTTTAAACTAAGAAAGTGATGTGCCTGAAACAGATTCAGAGAATAATGAAATGACCTTGTGCCTTTTTTCTACCTGTCACATTCCACATCTAATAATATAAAATCTCAAAGACACAAATTACATAGAAATGAGAGACTAGAATAAAAGATAAATACAGTGGCAAAAAAATCTGTATTTGCACAAATGTTCACTTTTGCAAATGGAAGAAAGTTTATGCTTGTTATTTCACACAAATAGATTCACCTAACCATAATTAAAGGCTCTAGCCAATTAAAGTTGTAATAAAACCACAGACAGCTAGCTGTAAAATGAAAAGAAGAAGAATAACAATCCTCCTGAGGAGTCTGGAAACTGAAGGTTACTTATGCTCTGTTTTAGATCTTAGACTTTGAGAAAATAATGAATCTCATGACTTTCATGGTTTTGTACAAATTCCTTCCAATTGAGAGTATTTTCTTCTAAGAATTTTTTTCCTTATGTATATGGCATAAGATGTGCAGAATGTTTGATTCCCATATAACATACCCTTTGAGGAACAGATATACCTTTCCTCTTCCAGTTCCATACTTTCAATAAACAGTTTTCAATCTGGGTAGGAGTCAGGGTGGTTCAGCGGAAGGGGAAGGAGTTTGGCAGTGCTAGGCAGATCTGGATTCAAATCTCAGCTCTACCACTTATTAGAGAAGTATTGGGCAAGTGACTTCAACTCTGAGCCTTAGTTTCCCTTCCATAAAATGAATATTACATAAATCACCTTTTAGAGGCATTAAAATAAATATTTAAACATCTGACATAACACAGATGTTTAATAAATGCTTATCATTTTATCTCCTATTAGTTTGGAAACAACATTGTGTAAAATATTCCAAATTACTTCCATCTATAGGCAAGTAAAAAACCATTCTATTCATCTTCTGAAAAGGTCAAATCAGATGGCTTTTTTACTTTCATGTAGACACAGACATCTCCAGGGAACAGTCAAAAGATAAACAAACTAGACTGCGGTCTGAATGGTAGAAACTTACACTGGGCATGAGGATGTTATAAAGTAAAACAACAACAAAAAAAGAAAGCTTTTCACTCATACTCTCTTTAAACTATTTGAAGAGCAGAACTAATATCTATATAGAGGAGAGAAAAACAAGGAAAAGTAACAAGAAGTCTGTTGGTGTCTTTTGGTTTTTTATTCCCCTGAAGTGACGAACAATCTTATATAAATCAAACTGATAATCCAGAATGAATACGTCTGTCTTTAAATTTCCAACCAAAATATTCAGGTCTATCATTGTTAAAGTTTTGGCTTTTGGTTTTCAGTTTTTCTTTTTTTTAAGTAATTGAATTTCATTATTAAATTAGATATCAGGTTTAGAATCAATGGAATATACAAATTCAAAAATATTTCATAAAGTTCAGATTATTTATTTTTATACTGCTGCTACTTTTATGTGTGTGATATTATTTAAAAAAAAAGTATTAGAACAGTATTTATCTTGCCAAAAATAAATGTCAAAGTTATATCTGCAAGAACATTGAACTTTTTATTGAAGGCCAGCTGCCAAATGCAAATTAACACCTACAAAGAAATATCTGCTAATTTCTTTTTTTAAATTTTTTTAATGTTTTTATTTTATTTTTCAGAGAGAGAAAGAGCATAAGTGGAGGAGGGGCAGAGAGAGCGGGAGACAGAATCCCAAGCAGTCTCCAGGCTCTGAGCTGTCAGCACAGATCCTGATGTGGGGCTCAAACCCACAAACCGTGAGATCATGACCTGAACCAAAGTCAGATGCTTAACCAACTGAGCCACCCAGGCACCCCCTGACAATTTTTTTTTTAATACCAGTAAATATGAACTTAAAAGTTGATGGATATTCTTATGTGATAATATATTTGTGCATAGGATATGGCAGTAAAATCCAATCTCTCTCAGATAAACTAAATTTTTAAAGCATTTTTATTTAGTAAATAAATAGATTCCCCACAACAATTGTAATAATTAGAGGCATCTAACAATTAAATGGATGACTTTTGGAGGCAGTAAGGTCATTGATAGTGAAAGGTTTATTAAAAAGCTGGATCTTCATCTGTTAGGAAGACCATGAGGGAAATTCACACATTAAAACAAAGATATTAAATAGCTTTCTAGCCCTAACTAATTAGAAGGGACTGCCTAGACCTCTATATGGGGAATATTTATGAAGCAACATCTAGGTTTGTTAGGGAAGAATGCCATGATCTCTTAGCAAAGTCTGCCCAAGACCAGGAGTGGGACACATGTTATTCACCATTTCTTCACCAGATATTCTTTACCAACATATCTTATGCACAAATATTATTAGTTGTCTTAGTCTAGAAGCTGATCTAGGTAACAATAGTTAACATTAATTATATTAATACATAGTACTATGTACTCTAAGCACTGTACTTACCCAGTTTAATTTTCCCAACAGCCCTCTGAAATATGGGCTATTATCCCTCTTCCATGCAAATAGGAAACTGAGGAATAGAGATGTTGAGTAACTCTCCAAGTGGATATTAAATGGTAGAGGTAGGATCTGAAGGTCATTCTTCCTGGAATGAAAGCCCTGCTCATTTGTCCCCTAAGAAGACATGTTAGGTCCTGCCAGTTTCAGCTAATAGGAAACTGAGCCCTCCACCTACTTGCCCTGCTTCATGGTTGAAAACCAATGACCAAGAACTCAGGGAACAAACCCAACATTCAGCACAGAGCCACACTTACTCTATTTTTCCAGACTTGGCTTCAATACTCTTAACCAGATTAATCTTTCAAAAAGACTTAGATTAGACCCTATCTATATTCTAGAATTGTTTCCTAGATCCCTGGCCTGTTCCATGTCCCTGAAGTCCTCAGTAAATTGTCTAATATCATAGGGTCCTAACCTTGACCCACCTTCCTCTTGCTAGGTTCTCCCTTGGACTAAACTCCTGAACCCAACCAAGTGTCTGTGGACACTACTAGAAGATCTGTATGCTTGCTGCCTGTGCCACCACAAAATGCAGATGAAATCAGAGTCCTGCCCCACTCCCTTCATCCCCAGACTGCCTAGTCCATAGCAGATAACCCAGCAATCTGAGCTATGATCCAAGGTGTAATGAGTTAACCTCTGAGGGCACTTCTAAATCTAAGATTCTACCCTGTGACCCTAAATATTAATAAAGCATATGTCTTTTTAATGTTTAAAAAAAGATTTATTTTTAGAGTTCTAGCTGCTATCGAGTCAGGCAAGGGTATTAAAAAAACAAGACGTAGTGACAGTTAAATGAGTACTAAGAATAGCACAGGGAGCTCTTCAATCCTCAACCTGGGCAGGGTTAGGCAATGAGAGGGTCAGGTCCAGCCCAGGCTTGTCAGGCTGGAGTAAGGAGGTAGCCTCTTAGTATTATCCTGGCACTTCGTGAGTAACACCTGCATTCCCTCCAGACAGCTCCCAAACAAAAGTGAAATGTAAACAGAGACCATCAATGTCACCAGATCCCTCCTTTTCTCCACCCCTTTCCCTACTTCAATTTAGAACCCTGTAGTGGAAATTTTAGGCTAAGAGTTAAGCAGACCTGGGTTCAAATCCAAAGTCTGTCACTTAGAAATAATGGGCAAGTCACTTAAGCTCTCTGAGCCTGAATTTCTTAATCTGTAAAATGGACAGGACACCTATTTCAGAACAATGTTGTGAAGATGAAATATAACTAGTATGCTTGGAACCCTGTATGACTTCAATATATTTTATTATGATTTTCTCTTCCTTATGCCTTGCTTCAGTGTAATCTCAAGGACAAGAGAGCTTCCAACCGCCTTCTTACTCAAGTTTTCTGCTCAAATCTTCTCTTTTCACTTTGTCACCTCGATCTGCAGACTCCAAAATTACCTCTTATTCTTTTCTGCTTACTAGTATAAAAGCAAATATACCTTATTCCTGGTGTGTGATATTTGCATAGTCAAAGCTCATAGAGGAAAAACTCCATTTTACTGGCTTCCCAAACATTACCCTTAACTTCAAAGAGTTTAAAGTCCAGAAATCAGGTGCTATAGTCTGCCCTCAAAATTCATGTTGAAATCCTGATTGCCAAGATGGTAGTATTAGGATGTAGGGTCTTGGGACGGCAATTATGTCATGAGGGCAAAACCTTCATGAGTAGGGTAGGTACATGTGGTATAGGAAGACGTATTTGGCCTTTGTGTCCAGTTCCTGGCATAAAGCTCCTAAAACCCTTAGAATTTCCTGATAGGAATGTCTTTTGTTACTCCTAAGGAGTCCCTTTTGAGCACATTGAAGTTTCTGCCAATGAGGTGACTTGGAGTGGGGACACTAGATGGTCTCAGGATGAGGCTGGTCACCAGAAAGACCAAGTGATTAGAGAGTTGGAATTTTTAGGCATACCCACCAATCTCTGGTAAGAAGGTAAGAAGGAAAAGCTACATAAGCTCTACATAAGTGCTATAAAAACTCAGAATGCATCAATGTGCTGAGAGGTTGGCACACCCCAGTTCCATGATGCAGAAGTTCACTCAGAAGCGCACTCAGGACTATTCTGGACCCAACCCCATGTACCAATTCATCTGATTTTTCATCTGTGTCCATTATAGTATTCTTTATAATAAACTAGTAAATATAAGTAAGTGGTGAGTTCCAAGAGTTGCTCTAGAAAATTACTTGAACATGAGCAGAGGTTGTGGGAACCTCCAATTTATAGCCAGAAACACAGGTAACCTGTGCAAAAACCAACTTGCAATTGGCAGCTGAAGTGGAGACAGTCTTGTGGCAATAGCCCTTAGCCTGTGGGATTTGATGCTATGTCCCAGTAGGTAGTATGAAGTTAATTGCTTTGTGATATTGAAAAAACACATTGGAGTGCCCTTCTCCCATGTGAGAATACAGGAAGTTCTATAACCTAGAGGAAGACCCTCAACTCAAACTTGTTGGCACACTTGTCTTGGACTTCTAGGCTCCAGAACTTGATAAGTAAATTTCTGTTGTTGGTAAATTACTCAGTCTGTGGTATTTTGTTATAGCAGCCCTAATGGAGTAAAAGAACAGGCAAAGGAACCTAACTCTTGGCAGATCACTACCACCTCCATCAGTTTTAAACATTTATCTTTGGGTTAAGGTTTCATTTAGAGCATAGATTCTGTCCATTATATTAAAAAAAAAAACAAAAAACAAAACAGGGGAGAAAGATCATTGTTTCATATTAGGAAGATTTGCATTAAGTCTCATGAAAATCCTGTTTAATTTACACTAAATCCATTTTCTCTAAATTGGGCCTTTTTAGAATAGCTTGTTAGTATCTACTACAGGGTAATATGCCATCTCTGTGGATGAATCAGAGAGGAGCAATATAAAATCTTAGAGATATCAGAAAATAAAATACATTTTCATCATTCCACTGCTGCTTTCAAGTGGGCCTATCCAGAGCTTGTCAGATGCCCTCAGTCTTAGAAATCTATTGTTTTTAGGCTGTGCCTAACTCACATCCTTCTATAAAATTATGACCCATTTTGCTATCCAGGGAATCAGCTTGAGAACTCTGCTTTTCTAGGTGCAATTGGAAAAAGTGCAAAGGACAGTCGTTTAACAATTAGCACTATGTGAATATTCGTAATAGGCCTTTGAATGTTCTTTTCTAATTCAAGATAAAAAAAGATTCTTAAAAAATACCCTCGAATACTACCTATGAACACTAACTATCTGTAAAGTCTCCTGGAAGCTCTGAGAACAATCATCTGTTTCAAGATAGGGGGAAACCACTCTCCATGAGGCTCTTATGAAGGATGTTTGGGCTCTGAGGAGGCCACTGATACCACACATATGTAAAGTTAAGATGATAGAACAGGACATTAAAAGGTAATAATCATATATGTGATCTCAGTAATGAGAAGACAGTTTTTTCCACTTTGAATTAATGTTATATTTTATTGAATATACATTTAGACCATACTAAATCAATATTTTAGATTAATTCCTGATTATGGTAAGGAAGACAATTAATTACCTCTAGGAACATACAGTGATTTTCTCTGTTCAACTGGAAAGCATTTATTAATTTATTACTTCAGTGGATGATGGAGTAACTTCATGGCCAGGAAAAATACAGTAAGAGTATTAATAGTACAACTAGAACATTAATGAAAATGTAGATGGTATACCTTATTATAGGAGTAACTCACACCAAATTTAGCAACTGCATGTGCATATTGCAGAAAACAGAAAGGGTCCATAAATGCTTTTTCTTTTATGGATGAGGAAACTGAAGCTTCTGAAGATCACCAAACTCCCTTAAGATCACATAGCTAGTAAATAGTAGAGACAGCACTTTAACCTGTGCTTGTCTGGATCCTCATCTCATTGCTGTTTTGACAACACATATTGCTGTTTCTTCCTCACTCTCAGTTCTCAAAATGCTTACCAAAAACCATGGATATCAACTCAGTCATATTATCACTGGGTCCTTTAGTAGCAGGAGACTGAGCAACATGTTCTTGGTTAAAAAATCTGAGCAGTCATTCAAGACTAGCCACCAGACTTCACAATTCTACTTAGGGTCTTAATTCCAACTCCAGAGTATCTCTAAGGAGAGTACTTCTCTTCTCTCTTCTTTAGCTCTGTTGTCTCTAGTCTCTCTACCTACAAACATACACAGATCCCATACCAGCACCACCTCCCCACAACTGAAAATCTTCCCTTGTTCTTGCTATCTTTTCATACTCAAGCCCTATTTTTTTTATCCTTGCTATTTCACTTTCTTAATAGTCTATATTTACTTTCCTATTTACTCCTATTTACACTTTCCTAGTTACTCCAATTTTAACTCTACTCCCAATACTCTTCTCACTATTGTTTCAAAGGCCTCATTTTCACCAAATAGAGGGGGAGTGTTTTAGAATCCTCATTCTCTTTAAATTTCTGTTATTTTTGCGGCCATCTCCTTCTCAAAACTTCCTATTTCATTGTTTGGTTCTCATGAGACTGTGCCATCAGGATTACCCTGCTATGTTCTCCTTCTTCCTTGATGATACTCCATCCCTCCTCCTGGACCCCACATGTAGATGACCCTCCAGATTACATCCACTACCTTCTGTGTCTACATAGTAGCCCTAGCTGATTTCATCCCCTACTAGGTCTTTAACTAGTACCTCTCACAGCAGTTGCTTCCCAAGTTCACTTCACTAAGTTCACCCTCCCTAAGCTTCAGACCTCCATTTCTAGCTGCCTTTAGAACATACCTAAATGACTAATCCAAACCGCAAAACCAGCATGTTATAAATCTAACTCATTTATTCCATTAAAAAAACCTAAACCTACGTGGCTTTCTATTATTTCTCTCTAAACAAGGATCAGATTTTGGAGTCACCTTTGACTCTTTTAATGATATGTAAAAACCTATTAAGTCCTGTAAATTTATTTTCTCATTGTTTCTCTCTGCCTAACTTCCTTAGAGATCTTTCCGTTATCAGTATCTCCCTATCCAAATTTACCATGAGAAATGCCGTTAGATAAATCTTTCTTCATCACAGCAGCAATAACAATGGCAATCATAAATATTTAATGATTGGGGTACCTGGGTGGCTCACTCAGTTGATCATCTGACTTTGGCTCAGGTCTGATCTCACATTCTGTGAGTTTAAGCCCTATGTTGGGCTCTGTGCTGACAGCTCAGAGCATGGAGCCTGCTTTGGATTTGGTGTCTCCCTCTCTCTCTCTGCCCCACCCCTGCTTGCTCTCTGTCTCTCAAAAATGAATAAATGTTTAAAAAAATTAAAAAAATATATTTAATGATGTACTTTGTACAATAAGCAACATTATTTTATCAGAGTCTCTCATAACTCCTGAAAGTAGGCACACACACAAAAAATCCACATTTTTATTGCAGAAAGGGTGATCAATGCTCTAAGAAATTTACTTTTATTAAAGGAAATGCATCACATAAAGACAAACTTTGGGTTTACATCAAGGTCCACCAGACATCCATACCCATGCTTCAAATCATCTGCCTATCAAAAGCCATCAAGAATTCCTGTCTGCTTTCCTCATCTGGCACTTGATGCCCCCATCAGTAAAGGTCCCAGCACACCTCCCCAGCCGTGTTGCTTCCTATTCTCCTCCAAAAGGCTTCCAGTTCAATCAAACTCCATGCTCAGCATGCCTAGTACCCCAAATTCATTGCAGCCTATAACCTCTGTTTAGATTCTCCCCACTAGAACTCTTCTATTTGGATTCTACCCACTCTTAAGATCAATCTCAGAAGTTCCCTCCTCTAGAAAACACTTCCTGGTTCTCCAAGTACAACCTCTTCTCTGACTCTGTGCAATATTAATTAGGTTTATTACACTGAAGAAAAATTTCTCCTTTTGTGCTTTATACAGTTTTATGTCTGCACTTCTCTTGTCCTTCATCCAAAATGTGAAATTGTTGAGGTCATGGACTGACCCTGACCTATCAGGGTGCTGCCCATAGTACTTGTACCAGAGCCCCTGCAACTGTATACAAGACCACCAATGAAAATTCTGTTCAATTGAATGAAATACTAGGGACTCTAGGATTCTGAAGCAAATGGGCAGTGGGGCTGGTTCCTGATTTTGATGTAGCCTTAGTTCATAAAGTAATTCTCTAATCTCTTTAAATCTCAGTTAGGATTCTACTATTTTTCAGTATTCATTTTATCCAAGAAGACCTTTCATCAGGGAATGATTACTCAAGTCACAGAGTAAAGGATCGACACTTTTATTCCCAAGTACTAGTGTCCCTTTACATAAAGCCCCAAATAACCTTGAACTCACATTCTCCCATTTCATGTCATGCTCCTTTCCAATGTTATTAGTAAATCAAAGGGAACCCATTTTCAAACTGCTTATCTTTTAGGTTGTTCTTGCTTTGATGAAAAACGACACCATGATTTTTTACTAAGTTACTCTCTGTTGTAAGCCAGTACCCACTGAATCCGACTCTATGCAATTTAGCATCACTTATAAGCTCTCTAATTCTGAATTAAGTTTGTGAAGTATATTAAAATATCCCCTTCTTCTGTGTGTTACATGTTAAAATGTTTTTCTAAACTTTGCAGTGAATCTTTGACTAGAACAGTGCCTTCCCTAAATTTAAGTGTGTAATTTAAGGATACTTCTATAGGATACTTTTTTAGGTGAGTTGGTTCTTGTGTAAGCAATAAACATACACACCATTCCACTGGTAGCATCTTTATGTGAACCTACTATGGTAAATTCAGACTGTTCAAACTGTTACTGTGCTCTCAGGCTATAGCTATTTGTATGGATCGATGGTCCATGTGACCAAGCTTTCTTATTACTAACATCCACTAGTAAATGGGTTGTGAAGATGATACTGACTTGTTAGTAAGAAAAAAAAAAAAGATGATCAAACAAATAAATGTTACAGTTTTTCTTTTTGGAATATCCTTGGGAAGCCTGCTTTCCTTTCATAAAAATGACTTTTCCTCAAGTATTACATTATATATTTTCATTTCCTAATGCTGTTGAATTTATGAATACGATTCATCATTTCTAATCAATGAAATTGTGTTGTAGTTTGGCTAAGTAGCAACTAACGTTTAATTAAGTTTTCAGTCTCTGTGAAGGGAAAATCATCATTCTTATAAGGAAAAAATATTGATCACTTGGGAGAGTTTAGGAGATTAAAACTTATGCCACAATTTGACTGGATATTATTTCTTTGATAGGCTGTTCCAACATATCAATATAAGGGCATTATAGTTTTCAATACCAGAGTCTCGTTAATATGCCAAGAGGGGAAGCAACTGTTTGATGTGCTCAAGTGCTTCAGTCTGTGCAACTATAAAATGAGAAAAATATCTGTTTCAGCTGTCTGTTGCAAGAATTGCATCATGTATCAGAACATTTGTAACATACAGAGTTCTAAAAAATATTAATGAAACCCACTTTGTCAACTGTTCCACACAAATAGAAGTTCATTTTATTTAGACTTATAGACATTAGGGGGTTTTTTTTGTTTGTTTTGCTTTGCTTTTGTTTTGTGTGTGTAATTGCTACTTTCAAAGAGATCTTTACCTTTTTTGTTTGTTTGTTTGTTTTTGGTTTGGACAGAAAGGAAAACATTTTCACAGAACTTTGCCTAATATTTACTGCTATCTTCTTATTTAAAACTTTTTAAGAACTAATTCCATTAAATGTAAATGTCAAGCTGCCTAGTAAAAATAGTTTATATTATCTGAAGAGGTAAATCAAAAGTCAAGACATGGTGGTCCACAGGCTTTTAGGCAGATTCATGTTCAAATCCTCACTCCAGCATTTACAAGCAGTGGGATATTGGGTAAGTTGCTTAATGGCTTTAAAGCCTTAGGAAATACCTATCCCATAGCATTGTAGCAAGGATTTGTGTAAAATGCCTAGTACATGCAATAAATTGTAGCTACTATAGAATTGTGAAAAGCAATGTATTTTCCCTGAAACTATATTGCTTGTTTCTTAAAACATATCTGTCAGATATATGGAGCAGATAGAATATGATGGAGACTCCCGGAACTGTAACTATAGTTCAGAATGCTGAACTCCAGACCTCTGTATTCAACAGTTAGTTACACAGCATCTCTATTTGTGCTATAGGCACAGCCTTCTACAAGTTAAAGACCAATTCACTGTAATACTTTCCTAAGTTACACTTACACTAATAGTCTTTCTTTGTGAATGTCTCCATTATTCTTTCATCTGGCCCAGTTGAAATTTAAGGCATCAGACTCTACCATCTCACTTATCCCAGTTTCAATTCTGCCAGTCACGTGGACCTGCCCAATCCTCCTCAATATCCCTTAAATAATCTACCCCCTTGTCAACTCACTGCTGCAATATTAGTTCAGGTCTTCCCTGTTCCTCCACTGGTTTTCTGATTCCTCCTAACAACCTTCCCATGTTGCTATCAGAGCCATCTTCCTTACACACTAATCCTTTCACTATTTGCTACTTGCCAGCTTCCACTAGTAAATGGGTTTAATAATGTTTAATCTTGTCACTCTCTTCCCCACCCACATTCCTTGTTCAAACTATAAAGTTGTTTGAACTTCTCCAAATCACACTGTTTCATCCTCTGTGACTTCATACCTATCTTTTCCTCAACCAGAATGCCCTTTCATTGCTTGTCATTAACTTTTTTTTAATGTTTTTTTGTTTTGGCAAAGAGTGCACACGCGTGCGCGCGCGCACACACACACACACACACACACACACACACACACACACGTGCGCCCTCCTGCACAAGCATGGGAGGGTCAGAGAGAAAGAGAGAGCAAGAATCCCAAGTAGGCTCTGGGCTGTCAGCACAGAGTCCAACACAGGGCTGGAACCCACAACTGTGAGATCATGACCTGAGCTGAAATCAAGAGTCCGACACTTAACCAACCGAGCCACCCAAGCACCCCAGCTCTGTCTTTTAAAACTCAACTCAGAGCCTTTCTTTCTCCATTTTAAGACTACTGATCCCACCACCATTTTGTAACTGCCCCTGTGGACATCAATAGTGTCCTATGCATTATATCTATTATCGAAGCCTGCATTTTCACTACTCTGTATCTCCTACTAAATTATATGCCCTTTGAAAGCAGATATCAAGGCTGCTGCTGTTGTTTTGTTCCTAACAAGAGTATGATAAATTCATGTTGAATTGGTTTATAAATCAAAGAAGGAAAGAAGGATAGAAAAAAAAATCCTGTTCATTTCAATATGAATGAGCTGAGATGCCGGAGTTTCTCAATTCCCAGGACAGGGTATTTTCTGCACACTTCACTAGGTGAACTATGGTAGATGATATTCTCCTGATGTAATATAGTTTGTTTCAGTATTATTTGACCTATCATGTAGCCAAATTGTTATCAAAGGAGGAAAAGAATAAACTAACAAAAAGCCTAAAATACTGTTGATCACTCATCAAGTATTCCCATCACCTAGTTTATACAGGAAAATAATACCAGTTTAAAAGAAATATGTATCTTACAAAATATCTTTTAGATACCCTATTTGGAAATGTAAGGTAATTTGATGGAAAAAACAGGAACTGTAATACAAAAGGAGTTGCAGTGATTCTCTTTCCCTGTTCTGATGATCAAGCCTCTTTATTTCCTTTGCAATTGGAGAAGACTCCTCAATTCAGCAAAGGCAACATGCTAAATATCAAATAATGAAATAAAGCTTAATAGTAGGAAAATATCCATTAAAATAGTGAATTCTGAATGTAATGCAGAACCTAGGGGTAAACATATTTCTTAGGATTATTTCACATGGCTAAAGTTTTGAAATATTGTAAGTATAATGAACACTATCACACAGGAGGTCTCTATTCATTAAGAACAGTTATCAAGAGTCTCATTTGCAATTATATACCCTTATGAATTTGTTGGTTCTTTTTAATCGCTAGCATTCTTTTGAAACCTTCATGAAAGAAACCTTCTTGCACAATATCCCAAAAGCCTTCTCAGGTCTCCCAGGTAACTATGGTATGGTTTTTCATGGAATTTTCTATTTTCCTTTCAAAATAGTAGCAAACTGAAATCTGATCAAGTATACAATTTCATACTTGCACTATGTATTAATAAAGCAATGGTGTTTTATGCATTGGACTGGGATGTAAGAATACATTTTTCCCTAAGGTTTCCATTGCTTCACAGGTTAATGGAAAGTAGTTTATTTTAATAAGTGTCACTTCTGTTTTTCTGGTAGGTTTGTAAGATATAGCAAAAGTTGCAAGGAAGTGAAATGATTAGGGTTCCATTTACAAAGAAAATCTTTCTTTTCAACCAAAGATAAAACTTTGGGGGCATAGTTTACCAACCATATCATCTAGACCAATGCTAGCTTTCCTTGATATGATACATGTCACCGCAAGATTCTTTTTACATCTAACAGCAATGTAAATTAACTTGCTTGCCAATCAGGCACATTGTAGCTGTGGGGTGTATGTTTATATGTGAGCATCAACTTGTGTGCACATCTCCAGCTCCCCAGCTCTTTACAGTCAAAAAATGACCAAGGATAACTTCCAGGTACTATTTGATTCCTAACTCATTCATTGCAAAATTCAGTGAGATTTCATGTTTTGGTATATTCTAGTTCATCTAAGCAAAGGTCCAGCTTCCTGTCTCTCTGTATGCTCCTTTCCTTAAATCCCTCTTTGTTTGTAGAGCAAAATTATGTTTAGGCTTATCCTAAAAACCACTAAAGTCCTTTAACTTGAGGATGAAGCTGAAAATGGAGGGATAAATGTGTTATAAAGTGTCTGAATATTAATTTCGCACACCAATTCAAATGTTAATTGATTGGCATGTGGTGCCATGAACTTTAATCCAAGAGTCTTAAGTGTGAATTATAGCTGAGAGATTGACAGGAGTATCGATATATAACAAGAGTCAGTCTGACCTTATGGGAAATGGAATTTAAACTAATACAGATTATCTTAAATGAAGACTAAGACAAAAACCCCAATAAACCCAATTCTCAATTATACTGGTTTCCACAAGATTTTCTCTAAAAAAATCCCATTCCTGCTAGCCTCATGGCAGAAGTCAGCTTGTGGCTCAATCTATGCAGATGTCCTCAGAACAATTAAAGGAGACTTCAATTAAGGAATCACCTAAACCTGCCTTCAGCTCAAGTAACATTTGAAGTTGAAGAAATGTCAAATTCATACCTTAAAATCACATGAGATCTTTTAATATTAAAGGCCTAGAAAGACCTATGCAGAATTAGACAATGTCAAGATCATAGTGTCACTCAGTATTTGGTTAGAGAAGAGGAGAATCTTTCCCTATAATCGTCACTAATAGTAATGAAATTATTCATTGCCTAAATGTTCAAGCCATTTACTATTGTGGTTTCTAAGATTCAGAAGACTTTGGAGGTAGCCTAGAATCTGGGAACAAATGACATGAACTCAAAAGACCTCTGAGTTGTTTTATCAAGTGTGGTGATAATAGTGGGTAAGGAAGAAAATAAGAGAAGATAAAAGATCACCAAATAGGTAGTCAAAAGACTAGAATTCTGAAAAACAATGTGACCTTAGGTAAGGCACTATAACCTTTTGAGCATTTACCTTCAACTCTTAAATAAAAGGGAATTTCTAGAACTTCTGGTTCTAGCAAATAAGGAAAAGCCACTGAAGAAACTCTCCTTCTACTGGTGTGTATGGATGAGGGTCAAACATAATTCACAAATTATGCCTGAGATTTTTAAAATAATGAGAAAAAGAAAAATGCCCAGATGGCAGGAGAGAAAAACAAGTTGTGAGCCAAAGCAGCAGGTCTGGAGTCTTAGGCCTGGAGGTGGGATATTTTACTCTCCATGGGACACATTAGAAGGCCTTGGGCACTTGACTAAGGGCAGTGGGCATGAAAATTTTGTATAAATCCCAGTCCCTTTGAGGGCTCCAGTCTTAGTTTAGGAAGGATTGAAATAATCTCAGGTTTACAGCCCAGGAGGCAGTCAAGAAAGTGGTGTTTTAACCTGGCTTTCAATAGAAAATATCATTTACAGAGAATTTTCAACTCTAGTTTTTCTTGTGGGTTTGGAGTACAAATGGATACTGGACATGTGGTGCAGAAAACCCCAAGGCTGGAAATAATGGTGACAACAAAAATATCCCCAAGTTGTGCCTTCTCATGCCTGCCTGTAGCAGAAGTATAAGCAAAACTGCTTATGAAGGACTCTCTTTCCCCACACAGGCCTTGTAGAATCCCCATAGATAAAAGCTACTTTCCCCTCATTGAAAATTCAAATAGACATTCAATTTTATTTATTTTTATTTTTTTAATTTTTTTTTAACATTTATTTATTTTTGAGACAGAGAGAGACAGAGCATGAATGGGGGAGGGCCAGAGAGAGAGGGAGACACAGATTCTGAAACAGGCTCCAGGCTCTGAGCAGTCAGCACAGAGCCCAACGCGGGGCTTGAACTCACGGACCGCGAGATCACGACCTGAGCCGAAGTCGGACACTTAACCGACTGAGCCACCCAGGCACCCCCAGACATTCAATTTTAAAACCCAAAAGGAACCAATTACTCAGCGGACATGAAAACCAAACAATTAACATTCAAAGTTCTCAAATTTCAGATCCACATTTTTTTTTGAGACTGTTATGGGTAGAACTGTGTCCCTACCACCTGCCCCTCAATATTCCTACCTTAAAGTCCTAAGTCTCAGGACCTCAGAATGTGACCTTATTTGGAAAGTAACATAGGCCTTATGGAAAAGGGTGGGGTCCCAATTCATTATGACTACTGGTTTCCTTAAATAAAGGAGAGGTTTGGACAGAGACACACATACACACACACACAAGAGAGAGAACACCTTGTGAACAGAAATGCAAAGATCAAGGTTATGCGTCTATGAGTGAACAGTGCCAGAAATTACCAGAAAACTGTGAGCAAGGAGGGGCCTATGACAGAGCCTCCCCTCACAGCTCTCAGGAGGAACCAACCCTGCTAACACCTTGACAGTGAACTTCTAGCTTCCAGAGATGCAAGGCAGTATATTCCCATGTTTAAGCCATCCAGTTTGTGGTACTTTATTATAACAGTCCTAGGAAACTAATATGGAGATATGAAGCATTCTCAAAATAACTCAAGAAATATAAGAAGGTAAAGACCTCATAGGACTAAGACATTATGAAAAATAGATGTTCTAAAAGGAAAACATACAGATATTACCAATTAAAATCTCCACGAGCAGGTTAACATTTCAGAAACAACCAAACAGATATCAATATATAATTGAGGATACCCAGAATGCAGCTGAGGATACCCAGAATGCAGCAGAGAGCTAGAGATTATAATTTGATGATTAAAGGACACAAAAGATAATAAAGTCTAATGTTTAGCTGAATAGAACAGAGGGAAAAAATAAAGAAAATGGAGGGTATCACTTGAAGCAACAGTGAACAAGAATTTCCCAAAATTGATAGAAAATTTCTACAGTTCAGGAAGCTCCATAGATCCCAAGCAGAGTAAATAAAAATAAATTCACAACAGCAAAGTTATAAGCGAAACCTCAGGAAATCTAAAAGCAGCTAATGAGAAAGAATAAATTACTTAAAAGGAGGAACAATTAGTCTGACAGCTGTCTTAACAACAATGGAAAGGAGAGCAGAAAAGAAGTATCTTTAATGTTACTGAAACACAAGTTACTCAAAACTAGAATTCTATATGCAATAGACTAAAGATTTCAATTCTGGACAAGTAAAATTGAACAGAGAATGAAACAGTAGAATGAAAAAAGCATTAAGAAACAAAGGAATTGAAAGCTTTGCAAATAATTCTAAATTCAAATACAATACCAATTAGCTTGAACCCTATTGGTGGTTATTTGTAATTCATCCTAACAAAAGTAACCAACCTTGGGGATGTTAAAAACCAAATAGATGGGTGTATTCATTGTCCAAACTCAACTCACCTAATGGCACACTTAACATGTGTGTATTTTATTTTTTGTAAATTAAAGCTCAGAAGTTGATTTTTAAAACTAATGAAACTAAAATGCTACATAATAGTAGGTTAGATAAAGACCACTTAAGAATTCTAAGGTATTAATATTGTTTTAGAAGAGAGTAGGGGGTGATGGTTAACTTTAGATTTTACCAAGGTGATAATGGATGAACATATAAAGGTAATGTTTAAAAAAAAAAAAAAAAAGTGGGGGGCATGGTGTAAGCAGTGTGTTCTTTATTCCTCCTTTGGTGTGACTTTAAAAATATCTACCACAGACTTAGATATTAGTAAGCAATGCCCAGTTCTAAGGGATCAGATGCAAATTTAGAGGCTCTAGCATGAAATTATTTGGGATATAGAGAGCACTGAGTTGTTCAAATGGGGATAGTACATTAACTCCAGAAAGCTTTTGTTAGATTATTTGAATGAAAGCGAAAAATTAGACCAAAAGATAGAGAGTCCATGCAGACACTGAGGATAGGTCAGAATTGGAGATATTTTTTTTTTCCAGGTAATGAAATAGAATTTCCAAGTGGTAAGCCACTTCATGGAACACAGGTATTAACGAAATGCAGTAGGGCTATTATAGTGCCATGGGTACAGATGGTATAAAAGAAGTCAGACTTAGGTGAATGTATAGGATCTCATAAACAAAATGAGTTATAGATCATGGCTCATAGATGAATGATTGCAAGACTTTAGAGAAGTGGAGAACCTTTGTAAATTTCTAGGTCAGGCACTTGATTTAATAGATGAAGACACTGGGGTCTAGAGAGGCTAGTATTTCATGCTACAACATTTGTATTCCTGAACAATCAACTGCTACCATATTCTTTCTTCCAAGAGTAATTACATTTTTCACATGAGAGACAAAGATTTATGTAGCACCTTGAAAAATGCCTTTTAAAAATGTGCTATTCAGGACAATTATTTCAGTTAACGTAGCTAATTAGGTACTTAAAGTAGTTAGTGTATTTGCATGCTTAATTAACTATAATTTACTTAAAAGTACTCTAATATCAAATTACTGGGGGATGCATTTGAGGCTTATTCTTTTAAAAAGTTTTATTTCTATCTGCTTCTTGTGCAACACCAAATAAAACTAAATTTTTATTCCATTAAAGGGAAATCATCAACTGGAACTAAAAACACAAAATGAAAAAAATGAATAGGGATAAAATGTTGAAATTAAATAAAAGATGATTAAAAACCCATTCAAGGATTACAAGAAAAACAATTTAATCCAAGCAAAGATAATTTTCAAATAAAACAGTAGTGGCAGTGTGGTATGATGGAAAGTGCTGCAAACTCAGTTAGACTATTTGGATTTTAGTAGCACTTTATCACTGACAACTTAATGTCTCTTGACTTCAGTATTCTTCCTATCTATACAATGGGTTTATGTGGTTAACTTAAATGTTCAAGTTCTAAGATTCCAATGGACCATATTTAATTACGTGAAAGCAATTTTTCCTCAGGGACCAGTTTTATCACCTGATAGATTTGGCTCTTCATCCAAACAATTCTAATGGCCCAAGTATCCACCCTTGGTTTATGGTAACAAGTGCTTATTGGTAATGCCTAAAACATTCTCTGTGGATCTAGGGAAAACAATTCTAAGATATGGATAGCTGTAATCGAGAGAGATGTATTTGCATGTACTTACTTTACCAAGCTGAAAGATAAGGAAAACTGAAGCATTACCCTTGTGTTTAATAAAACAAATCCTGAAAGGAAGTGTCTTGTTGATGGTCATTGCTACTCCATGCCCAGATCCTTAATATCTCTGGAATTGTTGTTTGTTTTTTTTTTTTTTTTTCTTCCCACTTGCATTGCCCGTGTCTTAAGTCTAGCCCCAGCAGTTCTTACTGGAAAGTAACAGTTTCCTATATTTAGTATTACAGTCTCGGACAACTCATCTCCCACAAGGTATTAAAGGGATTACAGCATATATAAATGCGATTGTGTTAAAAATTTTCAATGGCTGCACAATGCTTTCAAGTAGAGTCCACAAGCCCTTAAAGATTTGATCCTTGCCTATTTTTCCAGAGTCATCTCTGGAAAGCAGTCATCACTACTCCTACTATCAACAATTCAATACTCTATGCATCCTTAATGAGTTTATGCTAGAGCCCCTCAACTTGCACTCACTGTTTTCTCTGCCTGCTTGATAGTCCCTATTTTTTCCAGTCTGTATACTTCTCTGCTTGGTTCACTCCTAGCCTTCTCTATTTCCCTTTCCCATGCTCAGAACTCTGTGAAGGTAATTATTAGACCCTTCACATTATAATCATTACTTAAAAAAAAAAAAAAAAGATTTTCTTCAGAGACATCTGAAAAATGGCAGCATAGGAAAATCCTGACCTCCCCTCCTCCCAGGGACACTCCACGTCTACAGTACACATGGATTATTTCCCTCTGAAAAATATCTGAAGACTAGATGAGCTGTTTCTCCACAGCAGAGCATAGAAAGACCACAAGACAATTAAGAGAGGCAGAGATAAGGTCTCACCAAAAACCCTGCCCCCAGTGCAGGGACACACAAGTGGGAGGGATCTCACCAGTCCAGCACTTCTCCCAGAAGAGGTAGGGAGGTACCCTATATTATGCACCCCAACTCCTGGGATTTGCACTCAGAAAACAAACCCCAAAAACATCTGGCTTGGAAAACCAATAGAGCAGATGTACAGGAGACTCAAAATGCTATAAGAAACTAAGTTTACCCTTTTAACTGGCTCACATATGGTCTCACTCTTCCCCAGACCTGGGGGTGGAAAGCAGCAGTTTCAAGAGTGCCTATACTATATATGTGAAAGAGACTTAATTGCTAATCTAAAAACATCTGCTAGAAGAGCAGAGGATAGTTGAAACTCTTCCCTGTGACAGAGGCTCTGGCAGATGCCAAATTTGTACTTTCCACCTATCCTGCTAGCACAAGTGGGTGAGCTCTAACATGGCACCATTTTACCACCTTGCTAAGACAGATGGGCATGAGAGGTCACAGCATTATCTCGCTGAAGTCAGAAATCACAGGCTGTTATGACACTGATTCCCTGGCTGGGCCTGGCAAGTGCAAAAAGTCATGGCATTTCCCCCCTCCCAGCCTAAAGCCATGCACAGACAAGGCACTTTCCTGTTGCATTCCTGTAGCCCTGGGACACATGCAACAAGACATTTTCTCTCTGAAGGCCATGAGCATGCCCCACCTCCCACGCTTTCCAGCTGTGTAGCTAAAGGCAGTTGGCACTTACATTCCACATAAGGGATGCCCCTTGATCACCTGGCCCTGGTGGCCAAGTACACTTGCATTCCTGAGCCTAATGGGAAAATGTAATTGGAAAGACTTTTTTTGGCAGGCCACCACCCACAAACTCAAATATAACCATGGTTTTCCTGTGCAAAAGTGTCATTTACTTAGCCTGAAGCTTTAGCCTAATGGTTAGAGTTCAGGTTTCCCACATATCTAGAAACTAAGGAGGTAATCCCAGGAAACATAAGCAGAGATACCATTCTTGAACACCTCTTGGTCTTGTTACAGCTTGATAAGACCTCTCATAAAGAAGCTTATATACTCATGTGGACTCTCGTTTTTGCAATTGTCAATGAGGCGACACCTCAAGATCTTCAGAACTATGATTGCAGCCCCAAAGAACTGTATTTGTTTGCATATTTTAAAAGATGCTCCCCGAATGTCTTGTTTCCAGAGTGAAATTATGTACTAAATGAGATTGCTCCACTAATAGATCTCAGCACAACCTCAATAATGGGGACATATCAAAAATAAGTCAGGTAGTTCAGACCATCATAAAGGTTTGAGAGACAACCAAGAGTTAGGGAAAGGTTCAACAAAAAGCTTCATTACCTACACAGGTTCACTCCTTCAAGATGGAGAGGTAGCTACCTCACCTAATGTACAGACATAAACAGAGTCAAGCAAAATAAGGAAACAGAGAAATATGTTCCAAATGAAAGATTAAGAGAAAACATCAGAAACACCTCAATAATACAGAGGTAAGTAATCTACCTGATAAAGAATTCCAAGTAATATTCATAAAAATGTTCAACAAACCTGGGAGAAGAATGAACACAGTGAGAACTTCAACAAAGGGATTGAAAGTGTAAGAATATATCAAACAGAAGTCACAGAGCTGAAAAATACAGTAACTCAAGTGAAAAATTTACTAGAGAATTTCAACAGCAGACTAGATGAAGCAGGATAACACATCATTGAGCTGGAAGCCAAGGCAATGGACAGAGCAACAGAAAGACAAATACATTTATAACATCAAGATAACTTAAGGGACCTATAGAACAACATCAAGCCAAACAACGTTCTCATTATAGGTATCCCAAAGGAAGAATGGCTTAAAACTTCCCTAACACAGGCAAAGAAAGAGGAATTCAGCTCAGGAAGCCCAGAGAGTTCCAAATATGATGAGCACAGAGATACACACCAAAACACATTATAATTAAGATGTAAAAAATTAAAGAGAATCTTAAAAGCAGTAAGAGAAAAACAAATTGTTACACATAAGAGAACCCTCATAAGGCTATCTGCATGTAGATTTCTCAGCAGAAACTTTGAGGAAGAAGGGAGTGGCATAACATATATTCAAAGTGCTGGGAGGGGGGATGGAAACAAAAAAACAAACCTTCTAGCCAAGAATACTCTACCAGGCAAGATTACCGTTAGAATTGAAAAAAAATAGTTTTCCAGACAAGTGAAAGCTAAAGGAGTTCATCATTACAAAACCAGCCTTACAAGAAATGTTAAAGGGACTTCATTAAGCTGAAGATAAATGGCACCAATTAACATGAAAACATATGAAAGTAAAAATGTCACTGGAAAAGGTAAGTACAAAGTAAAGGTAGTAGATCAATTACTTATAAAGCTACTATGAAAGTTACAAGATGAAAGTATTAACCAAAACCATAAAAATTAGTTGAGGGATACATAAAATAAATTGTAAAATGTGACATAAAAACAAAATGTAATGGGCAGAGTAAAAACCGAGTTTTGGAATATGTTTAAATTTAAGTTGTCATCAACTTAAAATAGACTGTTATACACACTGCATGATATATGTGAACCTCATGGAAACTATAAAGCAAAAATGTGTAGTAACCACACAAAAGAAATGAGGAATGTATACGTAACACTAAATAAGGTCAACCAACAACAAGGGAATAGAGTAAGTAACATAGAAGCACAAAAACAGCCAGGAAACAATTAACAGCATGTCAGTAAGTACATGTCTGTCACTAATTACTTTAAATGTAAATGTACTAAATTGTCCAAAAGACAAAGTGGTTAAATGGATAAAACAAGATACATTTATATATTGCCTACAAGGGACTTATTTCAAAAGTAAGGATAGACATGGTAAAGGAATGGGAAAAACAAATATTTGATCCAAATGGGAACAAAAAGAAAGCTGGTGAAGCTATATCCTATCAGACAAAATGTACTTAAAAAAAAAATATAATATATATATATTACATATATATATTATATATATATACTTTGTCAGTAAAAGACAAAGGACACTACATAGTGATAAAAGAATCAATCCAACAAGAAGATAGACCACATAAATATATATGCACCTAACACAGAGGCACCAAAATATATAAAGCAAATATTAACAAAGAGAAAAACAAAATTACAGTAACAATGGAGGACTTTAACATCGCATCCAAATTCACTAACAAAACATCAGACTTAAACAACATATTAAACAAGATGAATCTAATAGGTATATACAAAACATTCCATCCTAAAGCAGAATACACATTTTTAAAGTGCACATAAAACATTCTCCAGGATAGTTCACAAATCTCAATAAATTCAATAAAATTCAAATCCTATCAATCATCTTTTTCTGACCACAATGGTGCATAACTAGAAATCTATTACAAAAAGAAAACTGTAAAAACTACAAATATGTTGAGATTAAACAACATGTTACTTAACAACTACTGGGTCATAGAAGAAATCAAAGGAGAAATCAAAAAGATACTTAGGGACAAATGAAAGCAGAAATATGATATACCAAAAAATCTATGGGATGCTACATAAACAATTTTATTGGTAAGGTCATAACAATATGGTCCTATAAGAAAGAAAAGAAAAAAGGAAAGAAAGAAAAAAAAAAAAGAAAGAAAGGAATTCCCAATAAACATTTTAACTATATACTTCTAAGAACCAGAAAAAGAAAACAAAGTTGAAAGTTAGAAGGAAGGAAATAATAAAGATCAGAATGAAAATAGACACTACAAAGACAATAGAAAAGATTAGTGAAACAGAACTGGTTCTTGGAAAAGATAAAATTGACAAGCCTTTATCTAGGCTCAAGAAGGAAAAAAAAAGGAAAAAGTTTCAAATAAATAAAATCAAAAATCATAGAGGAGATGTTACAACTGACTAGACTGAAGTACAAAGGATAAGACAAGTTATGAACAAAAAATTGGACAACCCAGAAGAAATTGAATAATTCATAGAACTTTACAATCTTCTAAGACTGACTTATGAAGAAAATATAAAATCTAAATAGACCAATTACTAGCAAGGAGATTGAATTGGTAATCAAAAACGTCTCAATAAACAAAAATCCAGGGCCAATTTCATTGGTGAACTCTACCAATTCAAAGATTTTATATCTATCCTTCTAAAACTCCAATAATTCAAGAGGAGGGAATGCTTCCAAATTCATTTTACAAGGTCAGCATTACCTTGATACCAAAACCAGATAATAACACCACACAAAAAAGAAAAGGCCAATATTTCCACTAAACATAAATGAAAAATCCTCAACAAAATATTAGTAAACCAAATTCAACAATTAAGGGTCATACACCGTGATCAAGTGGGATTTATTACAGGAATGTTACGATGGGTCAATGAATAGAAAATCAACCTGATACATCACATTAGAAAATTAGAGATAAAAGTCATGATCAGTTCAATAGAAGAAGCAGTCAACAAAATCCAACATCCATTTATAATAACAACTCTCAATTGAGCAGGTATAGAAGAAATGTACCTCAACATAATAAAGGCCATATATGGTAAACTTACAACTAATATACTCAACAGTGAAAAGCTAATTTCCGTTAAAGATCAGAAACAAGACCAGGAAGCCTACTGTCACTTTTTTTCCCCCCAACATTGTATTGGAAGCCCTAGCCACAGAAATTAGGCAAGAATAAATAAGATGTATACAAAAGGGAAGTAAGAAAGTAAAACAGTCACTATCTATAGATGACCTAATACTATACACATAAAACCCTAAAGACTTCCAAAAAAAACCCTTTAAGAATAAAGTTTCACAATACAAAATACACAAAAATATGTTACAGTTTAATATACTAATAACAAATTATCAGAAAGAGAAATTAAGAAAGTAACCCAATTTACAATCACAGCAGAAAGAATACCTAGGAATGAATTTAACCAAGGAGGTAAAAGACATGTACCCTAAAAACTGTAAGACACTGATAAAGGAAACTTAAGACACGAATAAATGCAAACATATTCCATGCTCATGGATTAGAAGAATTTATATTGTTAAAAAATTCATACTACCCAAAGCAAACTGCAGATTAAATGCAGTTCCTATATAAATTTCACTGGCATTTTTAAAAATCAGAACTGGAAAAACTGATTTCAACATTTATGTAGAACCAAAGAAGACCCCAAAAAGCCAAAAAAATCTGGAGAAAGAAGACAAAGCTGGAGGTATCACACACTCTGTTATCAAACCATAGTACAAAGCTACAGTCATTTAAATTGTATGGTATTGGCACAAAACATAGATCATTGGAACAGAATAAAGTGCTCAGAAATAAATCCACACATATATATGATCAATAAGTTTTCAACAAAGGGAAAGAATATACAATGGGGAAAGCAGAGTCTCTTTAATACATGGTGCAGGAAAAACTCAACAGCTACATGCAAAACAATGAAACTAGACAAATATCTTATACCATATGTAAAAATTAACTCAAAATGGATGAAAGGCAAGGTAAGACCTGTAATCATAAAACTCTTAAAAGAAAACATAAATGGTACGTTCCTTGACATTGGTCTTAACAATTTTGCTGGGGGAGATCTGACTCCAAAGGCAAGGGAAACAAAAATAAATAGTCTACATCAAATTAAAAAGCTTCTGTATGGGAAAGGAAACCATCAACAAAATGCAATTCTACTAAATCTGAGAATATATTTGTAAATCTTATATGTGATAAGGGGTTAACATAAAAATATATAAAGAACTAAAACAGCTTAATACAAAAATTAATCTGATTAAAAATGGGCAGAGAGGGGGTGACTCAGTAGGTTAAGCGTCTGACATCAGCTCAGGTTATGATCTTGCGGTTTCTGAGTTCAAGCCTCGCATCCGGCTCTGTGCTGACAGCTCAGAGCTTGGAGCCTGCTTCTGATTCTGTCTCCCTATCTCTCTGCTCCTCCCCTGTTCATGCTTTCTCTCTCTCTCAAAAATAAACACTAAAAAAATTATTTAAAAAGTGGGCAGAGACTCTGAATAGACATTTTCCCAGACATACAATTGGCCAACAGGCACCTGAAAAAATGTTCAGTACCACTCATCATCAGGGAAATGTAAATCATAACCAAAAGGTGATATGACCTCACACCTGTCAGAATGGCTATCATCTAAAAGAACAAGAAATAGGTGTTTGGTAGGAATGTGGAGAAAAGGGAATACTTGCACACTATTGGTTGGAATGTAAGTTGATGCAACCACTATGGAAACAGCATGGAGGTTCCTCAAAACATTAAAAATAGAGACACCTAGGTGGCCCAGTCAACTGAGTGTCTGACTCTTGATTTCAGCTGAGGTCAAGGTCCTGGGTCATGGGACCGAGCCCCACTTCAGGCTCTGTGTTGAGCACGTAGCCTGCTTGAGATTCTTTCTCTCTCCCTCTGCACCTCTCTGCCACTGTCTCACACACACGCCCTCTCTCTCAAATAAAAATATAGATCTACCATATGATCTGGGAATTATACTTCTAGGGATTTATTCAAAGAAAATCAAAACATGAATTTGAAAAGATATATGCACCCCTCCCCCGACCCCCCCATGTTCATTGCAGTATCGTTGACAATAGCAAAGATACAACAACAACTGAAAATATCCACTGATGGATAAATGGATAAAGAAGATGTGGTATATACATACATAATGAAATACTATTCAGCCACACAACAAAAGAAGGAAATCTTGCCATTTGAAACAGCATGAATGGACCTTAAGGATATTATGCTAAGTGAAGTAAGTCACACAGAGAAACATGAAAACTGCATGATTTCTTTAATATGTGGAATGTGAAAACAAAACAAAACCAACACAAAACCCAGACTCATGGATACAGAGAAAAGATTGGTGGCTGCCACAGCAGAGGGAGTTTTGGGGTGGGGGGTGATGCCAAACAGAAAAAGAGAATCAGGAAGTAAAACTTCCAGTTTTAAAATAAGTCATGGGATATAGTAAAGAATGGGGAATATATTCAATAATAATGTACTAATTTTGTACCGTAACAAATGGTAATTGGACTTGTGATCATTGTGTAATTTATACAAATGTCAAATCACTATGCTGTACAGTTGGAACTAACATTGTTAATCAGTTATTCTTCAAAAAAAAATTCATTAGATTGCAAACTCTTTGAAGACAGCATCGTCATCATCCTTGTTCATTGTGCCTACTACAAGTTTTGTCTAAAAGATGGTCTAGGGGCACGTGGGTGGCTCAGTTGGTTGAGTATTGATTTTAGCCCATGATCCCAGGGTTGTGGGATTGAGGCTCATGCTGGACTCTGCTCCAATTGTGGAAACTGCTTAAGATTTTCTCTCTCCCCCGCTGCCCCTCTCCCTCACTGACTCTCTCTCTCTCTCTCTCTCTCTCTCTCTCTCTCTCTCTCTCAAGATTAAAAAAAAAAACATTCTGTAACTATCTTGTGATTAAATAAATGTCTTTCTGTAGTTTGTCACAAGATAAAATAATCTCACCTCAAGCACAAACCCTTCAGGTAAGATTACAAATACCCAGATTTAAATCTTTATACCTTTCTCCAACTTTGAAAATTATGGATTGTATTTGTGAATAATGAGTCTACAGGAGTTAAAGAAAAATCTCACATTTGGATGAAGAGCATATTTTCTGCAAATAGAGGTTTTAATGAAAACTAACGGACATTTCCAAAAACCTGTTTGATGGTAAGTGGAAATTAATTTGTAAGTATTATTAAGTTAATGTATAGCTTTTACTAACAAGTATATATTTTTGTTTTATTTTAAAATGCAACAATACCTATAAGGAGGCCTTCAAAATATTTTAATAAAAGCTAGTTGTGAACAACAGCCAGAGAACCGTGTCTTGGAGTTTAAGATGAAGAACAATAGGTACAATTTAAGACATCAGCTGTTCTACTCATTATTGTTGACACTGAGTTACGTGTTTTCGTAATACCCCAAAGGGCAAGTAAAATTATATTCTTCATTTTACATATAAAGAGAGACATAAAAGGGTTAAGTGCTAAAAGCCACAGCTACTTACTAGATCCAGCAAAAGTCTCAGTACAGTCTGCCTTCAGATGTTTTCCATCACACTGCTCTTTAATTTTCACAGTATGAAGGAATATCTATCTCATGAAGTTGTTGCCAGAAATAAGTTAATGCACGTATTAGATTGCATCACTAGTTCTAATTCTTCAGCTTTTCTTATCTTCATGGTCCTTACCATGTAACTTTTTAATTCCTTCCTCTAAAAGGGTCATTTTTCTACCCTATCACTTGGGTTGGGCCATAGGCCTGCTTTGGCCAATAAAATTGGGTAAAAGTGATGGTGTACCAATCGATGTGCTTCTACTCTGCCATTGCCATGGAAAGAAGATGCCTAGGGTAGCCCCTGGTCCCAGGGGGAAGATGAGAGGCACAATGCAGAGCTGTCCAGGTGAACCAGCCTAGATCAGCCAACTCCAGCTTCTCCTCAGACGTATGAGTTAAATAAATGCCTACTTTTTATACCTCTAAGATTTTGTTACTGTATTTTACACAGCAACACAGAATACAGTATTTATAAAAGTACCTAGACCAGTGGCTCAACTATGCAAGTTTTCTATAGAGATTAGATATCATTATACTCTCCTTCCCCTTTATCTTCATAGTTATGTTTTAAACAAATCATTACATGAGGATAGAATTTTTCTTTTTAATTATAAGAGAACATAGGATATAGATTTTTTTTTTACTAGACTGTAAACTTCTTGAGGGCAATAACCATTTCTTTTTCATTCTTTTATGCTCAACAACTCAAAACAGTGCCCAGAGTAAGGGTCAATAAATATTTGATGAAAGGACTTTTTTTTTTCTCCTCTCAAATCAAATATTTCCAGGGCTCAACTAGTATTTGGTATTAACAAGGTAGGACAAGCACTTTGGAAACTGTTTAGCATAGTGCATCACCATCTATAGTTTCTACAGGAGAACTTTTACATTAAATCTATTACAATGAGTATGTTTTGTAATTAAACCTACTTTGAAAATTTAACTCCCAAAGAAAATCAACTTCAGGGTTTTAGTGTGCTACAGAAATAGTAACTTGTTGCAAAGAACTATAGAACACTATGGGATAAGTCCATTATGCTGCCACAAATTACAAGAAAAATAGATATACCATAGCCTGTGAAAATTAACAATCTCCAACTCCTTCCCCACTCTTAACTCCTTCCAAATACTAATAATGAAGAACAGATTATCGACTAGACTGTATGAACTGTGATGTTATCAAGTAGAAATTCCTTAAGCAGCAGCTGGACACTGCATACCCCCAACTTCACCATCTTTATTTAGATCAGCCAGAGGAATTATTCTGCCAGACCCTTTGACACTCAGGGGAAGCCCCACCCTACGCAGGCCTAGGCTCTCTGAGCAATCTCTGGGCTTCTGTACATGTGTTCTGTTCAGCTTCCAGCCCCAAGAGCTATACTCACCTTTACCAGTTTGGACCTGCCCTGGTTCTCCGTGACGATGACTCCCACTGAATACCCACAACTTAGTAAAGAAAAAAGGTTCAAGTTTTCATTTCTTTTCCTTTAGTCTTCCAACTTTTTCTTCTTGTATATTTTTTTCTTGCAGAAAAAGATGTTAAATAAAAAGACCTTCACTGTTAGAGGAAGCCACCAGCAAACACTGTGGCACACTTCTTAATGATGGTTCACAGTTCACATATTTAGTGACCCCCCCACTGCCCCCCCTCCCCATACACACATACTACAGGCCAAAGAAGCTTCACAACTATCATGTTTCATAAGTGATGCAACTTGCCATGGCAAAGGGACAACAAAGAGTGAACATTGCTTTGGGTACCTTTATTTTCTTTCTTGAACCTGTCAAAGTGTTATGTAGGAGACTTTAAAAACTTTCTCCAGGTGGGGCGACTGGGTGGCTCAGTTGGTTAAGCAACTAACTCTTGATTTCAGCTTGGGTCATGATCTCATACTTTAAGAGATCTAGCCCTGCTTCTGACTCAAGGCTGACAGTGTGGAGCCTGCTTGGGATTCTCTCTCTCCACACTGCCTCTCTGCCCGTCCCCTACTCACTCACTCTCTCTCTCTTAAAATAAATAAGCTTAAAAAAATTAAAACTTCATGAGGGTTACTTATTGTACATGTCTGTGGCTAATCTTTGCTCCTTCTCCTAACTTAAAGTTTGGCTTAAAGATAAATCACATGAAGAGCGAAATTTTAAGAGCAGCTGTTGGGTGCTGCCATGCATAAAGCCTATGCATCACCAAAAAATGAGTGTAACGTGATAATCAGCATGGCATGTATTTAATTATGATTTAAGAATGAAGTATAAAAGATTCTTCTACACCACTGATCTGTTTCCCTTCCCCTCTATTTTAAAGTATGTTCAATTCTGCGTAACTATTTATAAAATGTGCATTTCTAAAGTACTTGAGCATTTTAAAAGTAAATATTAAGTTGCTTAAGGAACTATCAGTGGGGGTTTTAAAATGCTCCTTTTCCCCCCCTTCGACAAATAAGTATCTAGTTTTCTTTATAAATTTAAATAGGCATCCATAATTAGGGGTATTTTCTGATTTCTATCCTGAAGATGGTCCTTTCAGTGAGAACTTGTAGGATTTAACTACCAGATTTCTATAAGAATCTGGGTAGGAATTAGTTACAAAGAAAGAGTTTCCTACAAATACTAGCAAGAAACACCAAATAGCTCTTCATATTTCTAGCATTAAATTTTTGTTGCTTTTAAAGTAAATCAATTGTAGCTTGTATGGTTTATATAGAAGATAAAAACAGTTGATGAATCTACTTTTTCATTTTGAAGAAGTCATTTTTATTTGTTGAGAAATGGACTGTATCTACACTGTGTGATACAGGTCAATAGAGTTGGTCACTTGTCTGTTGAGTACTTATCACCTAGCAACAATGATCAAGTATATCCATTAAACACCAAAAAAGTCATTAACCATCCATCAGGAGGAAATGTCATTGGCAGAATTCTCAGACAGTCCTCCAAATTCCTGCCACTTGGTGTAACACACTCTGTATAATCCTCTCCCCTCGAGTGTGGGTGGGACTGTAAATATGAAGTTCACTCAGATCATTAGGTTACATTATTGTCAAGTCTAAAGAAATTTTGAAGATGTAAATATCCCAAAGCAGTTGATTTTGAGTTCATCAAAGGGAAATTATTCTGGGTGAATCTAAACTAACTCAACCTTTAAAAAAGAAGGAAATCTTGCTATAGGCAAGATGGATGAAACCTAATACATTATGCTAAGTGAAATAAGCCAGTCACACGAAAAAAAATACAGCATATGCCACCTACACAAGCATCTAAAATAGTCAAATTTATGGAGCACAGAGCAGATCAGTGGTTGCCAGGGTCCAGGGAGTTTGGGGAAATGGGGAGTTGCTAATCAATGGGTATAAGGTTTTGGTTTTGCAAGATGAGAAGTTCTAGAGATCTGCTACACAACTTTGTGCTTATACATTTGTTAAGAGTGTACATCTCATGTTAAATGTTCTTATCACCACAAAATTTTGAAAAGGGATTGGGCCCTTCCTGAAGTCACAGACTGGTAGTTTGAGAGGGTAAGCACTGGAAAAATAAAATTGGTTCTTTGGGCTCAAGTAGAATGGCTTCAGATGAGCATTGTAATAGGTGGAATGGATTGTAAATTAGTTTATTAGTAAATTTAAAAGGAAGATAACACCTTACAAATTGTGTATGAATAAGATAACAGGGTATGAAATCCTATGATTTCAGACTTTCACTCTAAGTGTAAAAAGGATCAACAAGTGGAAACTAGAGCTACAAGTTTTTACTGTTTATCAATACCAGTTTTTCTTAAAATATGTGTGCAGCTCATCTGCCTCAGAATTACCTGTGGTATTTAATTTAAAATTCCAATTCCAAGAACGGATCCCATAGCTAGTGAATCAGTATCTCTGAAGGCCTAGGAATTTTTTTTTTTGAAATCCCGAATGCTGTAAGAGATCTGTTGAGATGCAGAGTTTGACAATCTCTCATCTACCCACTTCATATGGAAGAACTCTTTGTGGGTGAGGTTTAAGTTTGCAGAAGGTGGCAGGAACAGAGCTAGAACTTCTCAAAGAGCCCAGAACAGAGACAATCACATACTTCTTGTTAAGTCTTTTTTCCTACCTATGAGGGAGTTACAAGGTCTGGAAAGGACTAATTATTAATACTCATACTTGAATTTAGAAAGGTTTCATTCTTTGGAAAACACATATTCCTAATTCTCTTTCAGTGTAACAACAAACCTCTTCTATTTTGGAGTGAAGAGAAAGACCTGTATCTTCAATACAACAAAAACCTTCTCTTTTCGTGATCAGATGGTTTCTCATTCTAATGCGGCAGAGAGGTAGAAAAGGCTGAAAAAAGTTATTTTGTGACAATTCATGAAATTACAAAACTGAACTTTTGTTCTTTTACTAAGAGTGGCATAAGCTTTCGCGTTTAACAGGTCAAAAATTTCTAAATTTGTGTCTCCCAAACTCTTTTCCTGAAATTAAGTGCTGTATTTCCAATATACTGAAAACTAAATTCTTTAGCTCTCTCCTTTTCTCCTCCTGTATTATCTACCTCTGTGAACAAACCTTCCTTCCTTCCTCACCCAAAGTCAGAGCGGGCACATACGTGTCCCAGACTCATTGGTCACCTAAGTAACGCAAATTAAAACTTTCAGAATGTAAAAACAACTGGAATGGCCAATCACACTATTGTGAAGAATTTGTGGATCAGCTAGAACCCTCACACACTACTGATGGGAAAGTAAAATGGTACAATCACTTTGGAAAATCGGCAGTTTCTTACAAAGTCAAGCATACATATACTCTACGACAGAATAATCACCAGTCTAGGTATTTATCCAGACAAAATAAAAATATAGATATATAGACTTATACAAAAACATTCAAGCAGCTTTATCTAGAAAAGCCAAGTGTAGGAATAACCCACACATCCATCAGATTTTTTAAAATAAATCTGTGCTATATTTACACAAAATGCTACTCAAAAATAAAAATGAACAAAACACAGAAAAACAAAACAGCACGGATGAGTCTAAAAAACATTATTTTCAGTGAAGATCTAAGTCACTATATAACAAATAACGGTTCCATTTACATAAAGTTCATCAACAGACAAAACTTAATTATGCGAACAGAAATCAGAGAAGTATTTGTATCTTGAGAGTGGGATATGAGAAAGCGACATATTTTCTGGGTTAATGGAAATATTCTACATCTTGATGGGGTGTAGGTTACATGGGTATAACATTTATCAAAAACTCAATGAAGTGTTCACTTAGATACATACATATTACTGCACATGGATTTTACCTCAGAAAAGTACTATTAATTAATGGCAGAAATTACTTTCTTTGCTCTTGCAAAGTATACAAGAGTAAGGAAGAAGAAACTTTTCTTTGTATTTCATTCAGAAGGCAACTAAGAGATCCCATCTAAGAGATCATCATTTTGAATACACTGAAACTCACACACTATTTACACGTTTTTTATCCAGTGCTTTATTCTCACATCTTTAGGACAGAGAATATTTACCAACCTAGAGTCATTTCACTTCTTTGTCCTTGGAAGCTTCTATTTTTAACTGCTGGTTTCTAAGTTCACCAGGGTCCATTGGAGACAGATTGAAGAAACAGAAAGAGAATAAAGCACCAGGTATAGGAAAGAAAATAAAATGCACTAGCAGTCTATTATTTTTTCCTTAGAACTAACACTGCTTGCAATAGTACTGGATGTCAAACAATCTATGAGCTATCAAACATGCAGTCCTGAGCTCTTGGAAATAAGATTTATCAAACATGGGATTGACTAATTGCAGTGGCAGCACCCGAGGACATAAATATCTCTCAGTAGAACCTGAAACAAGGCAGGTTCCTCATGTATCCCCTCCAGACAGATGAGGCTTCAGCTGCAGTAAAATGATGGTCAGAGTTAATGAAGAGTTGTCAGTGCTAGAAAATGTTCAGTTTAAGTTTGCAGTTGACTGAATCTGGCATATTGCAAGTCAGTCTGTATGAAAGCCAAGCACAAACAAAAGACCTGGTAATTAGCGATGGCCAGTTCAACTTGGATCACACTATAAACATTGTCACCACTTGTCATTCATTTGAAAAGTCATTAAGACTGTAAGACCTGCTTTATTACTGCCTATATTTGTTTATTCTGGGTGCTACCACCTCTCTATCTGCTGCAATCTCTTCTATAATATTGACTATCACTTACTAAAAAACAAACTTGTTTTCCTCCTCCAAATAAATTATAATCAGAAGCTTCTAGGTTTTAATTTCCTGGATAAAAACATGTCCCCACACCTTAACAGGTGCTTACCTATATAATAAGTGATGAAAAGAAGTTGGATGTATTTTGAATCCATTGACATAATTCTGGAACACCACAAAAGAACCACTCTAAGTCCAGCCCAGAATGCATGGACTATCATTCTGAAAGCTACTCAAAGCACCCCAGAGATGTGGATCTTCATGCACATGAGCTGCAAATACCACATTAACTGAAAACATTACAATTTCTCCAGGGAAATATCAATTTGGAGCTGAAGACTTGAAATTGCCCCATTTACGTTCAAATCAGGGTTTGCTGCAAAAAAAGAGTTTGCTATAGACTTACAACACAACTTTACTTTTCAGGGTGTTTTTGATTTCAGATTTACAGACAACCTGGGCTAGGTGTTTATGCTTGGCGTTCACACAGTTTGGCTTAACTGTTAACTCATTAACTCTGTTCATTATTTTCTTGCAGCTGAATCCTGATCTGGAAGCAGTACATGAAAAACTAGCTTTGTTTCAGGTTCTACTAAGCCAAGAATTTTATTTTCATGGTTAAACCTGCCATACAGATGATTAAGAAAACCCTTATACAGAGGCTTCCAAATATATTTAGACTATCATCTATTTCAGCATGACAAAGAGCTCCATGGACCCTCTGTTTTCTAATACTCTCTTAATACCCACTCCTAAAAAAAGAAAGACAAGCTTTACTTGAATGAATAAAAGAATGTACTGTTATCCTTTAGATGCCAGATGTGGCTATACATATCCTTCTGTGCATTCATTTACCAAAATTTTATTGAGCATTTTTTATGTGCCAGGAAGTGCTGATCTCTAGGGATACTGATGAGAGCTAGGCAGACAAACAACCTGTGCCCACAGAGTTTACATTCTGGAGAGGTGGGGGCAGTGGAGAGGAAGGAAAGGAAAATAAACAATAATTAGGTAATTACAGATCATGATAAATATGAAAGCTACAAAAAGGCTGGTGATAGAGGTAGACAATATCTGGTTAGAGGTAGACTTCAGGTAAACTGGACACATCTGAAGGATGAATGAGAAACAACAGGGTACCAAGCCAAAAGTCATGCCTTCCAAAGAGAAGGAATTGATAGGGTGCCTGGGTAGCTCAGTTGGTTAAGCGTCTGACTTTGGCTCATGTCATAATCTCGTGGCTCTTGAATTTGAGCCTCGGGTCAGGCTCTGTGCTGACAACTCAGAGCCTAGAGCTTGCTTCAGATTCTCTGTCTTCCTCTCTCTCTGCTCCTACCCCGCTCACACTCTCTCTCAAAAATAAATAAATATTTAAAAAATTTAAAGAAATTTAAAAGAGAAGGAATTGTAAATATGCAAAGAATGAAGCATAAAAGAGCTTAGTGGAATTAAAAGTTGGAAAGGAGGGCAGTACACCTAGATAGTAGTGAGTTAAATTAGTTATTGGAGGTCATTGAGAAGACCTGACGGTTGGTTGACGTGAGAGCAATGAGAGGCTCTTCACCCTCTTCCCTGTCCTTGGGATGTACACTCTGCCTACTGTTCTCACAGTGGGAGCTGTTCCAAGGACACAGCTTTGAGAGAGTAAGGTGGTGTTAAGACCATGTGCGTGATATAGGTGACTAAACCCAATTAAGGTCCCTATATGAACTTTAATATTCTAGCAGGCAGGTGCAGAGATCTATTTTTCTTGCAGTTGCCCAAGAACAAGCCTCACAAGTTCCCTTGCTTATTAAACCTGTCATGAACCAGCCTGAAGTGGTCTGCCTCTTCCTTTGGTCTGTCCTTATTTTCTGTATAAAGGGGCCAGTTTACAAAACAGCAAATATTATAAACATGTGACTAATGAGGTAGGCAGGAGTCAGATCATAGCCTTATAGACCATCTATTTTGTTCTAAGTACAATAAGCCAGTTAAACGATTTGAGAAGCACTTATCTATCTAAATGCATTTTTTGCATCACTGATTTTCTTGTGGATATTGGATTACTAAAGGTCACAAAGCATACTTTTTTCATTAATTGTTTTTATTTATTTTTATTTTTTAGGAAGAGTGTGTGTGTGAGCAGGGGAGAGCGGTAGAGGGACAGAGAGAGAGAATCTTAAGCAGGCTCCACACTCAGTGCAAAGCCTGATGCAGGGCTCGATTCCATGACCCCAAGATCATGACCTTAGCTGAAATCAAGAGTTGGATGCTCAACCAACTGAGACACCCAGGTGCCCCTTAAACGTCATGAAGCATAAAAGGAAGAAGATATGCTAAACTTACAGCAATTTAGGGGAAAGATGATGGGGTTTGGGATAGAAGAGGAGGAAACATGCAGACAAATGGTGAGACTTTCTCATGGACAAGATGTGGATGGGAAAGAGAAAAATTGGTAGACTCTGGTTTTAAGCTAAGCCTGGAGGGTGCAATGTGATCTGGAGACATAAATTTGTGAGCCATGAGCATATAGAAAGGATGTGATGATATATGGAGAAAGAATACATAGAAGAGAGGCTAGGACCATACCCAAAGCCCCTATAATACTTTAAGTTTCAGGAGGAAAGAAGCTAGCAAAGAGACTAACAAAGGAGGTACAATAGGAGAAAATATGGAAGTATGATCACAAAAGCCAAGAGAAAACTCTCAGGAATGGAATGTGATGTTAACCAAGAAATGAGCCAAAGAGGGCCCATTAGCTTTGGCAATATTATAAATTAATTCATAAGTTTTAATGTAACATAGCATAAATACTATCACTAGACCCTACCAAAAATTACTCAAGACAGGCAGGGATTACCACTATTTTTAGAAAACTCATTGCTCATGTTCAAGATGTCCCTCCATCTTGCTCTCCAAATTAAGGCAACAAGTGGCACGAGTCTTCTTCATAGTTCTGAAAATGTAAATGCAAGTAGTGCCAATTTCTGGCTGTACAGGAAAATAAGGTGTATGACTGAATGGACATCTGTCCCAACTTTTACCACCCACTATCACACATCCTTATAGGGGAACAACGGAGAGTAGCCTAGCTGGGCACTGACGTGGGGTTTACAGTGGACTGAGGTTGGGATATACAGAATGGCAAGAGAAGGAAGAGCAAGAGGACGAAATTTTGAGGCTGGAGTGACAAGCACAGTAAGTATAGAACAAGTCATACATGAAAACTGGCTGGAAGGAGAGAAATAAACTAGTACCAGATCAGTTCAAGAGACCCAAACATCTGAGCTAGAGAGACTCAATAGAGTGAGGGCATGAGCAATTTATTAGGTTCCTATCTGCCACTCTGAACAGCAAATCTTTGCTTGCCTTCAGGGTTGGGTTTATGTATAAAGATAAGAACACTGCCACCAATGTGCTACCCACCTAATGTTTCTGCTCCCATGCTGGGTCCAAACTCTCCCTAACTCTAGCCTTTAATCACCCTCCTTTCTCTTCTTCCCCAAGGCTCAAATCAAGGCAGTTTGAAAAGCCTAGCCAAGATGGCTATCCCTGTCTGACCACTCAGGTGCTCCTACACATAAGGTGATTGATAATTGTTCTCGGATCACTGTCCACATGGAGGCATTTTAGCATAGAAAACTTAAGCAAAACCACAGTCTCAGGATGGACAACCATACTTCTGTCAGAAATAGTTTGGCAAAAAAATCTACACAGTTTTCCACCCAACACTGAGACTTGCTATCAAAACAACTTAATGGAAGAGAGGACTTCAAGCTCCCAAGTTCACAAATCACATACAGACTCCTCTAGTAGAATTTTATTGCCTTAGGATAAGAAATACTTCAAACATAGTAGAACCAAGATCTTCAGCATGATCCAATATTACCCGTTCATTGACCCATTCATAGGCAGCCTTACCTTGGGTTTATACAGCAGACAGCCAGCGTCATGTTAGAAATGCTAAAGTTAGAATGTTGTGTACTCTCAAGAACAAGCTTAATAAGATGTACAGTTGATAATATAAATTCTGTAATACATATAATTTAGTTCAGGTGTCTATGAATCACAGAAAAAAATAAAAAATGTGTTGGGGCACAGAATTATCTATATATTAATATCCTGTTGTGCCCACAAACATACCATGCACATGTACCACCATACTCCTTTCCAAAATGTTTGTTTACATTATCCACATAGAGTCATGGTTTCCCCAAAAATCAATATGAATAGAGAAAGCCAATTAAATGTCATTTGCCTTCAGTACCTCCTTCTTCCTATTTTTTTTGATTTCTAGGTGGATCATCAGTGTTCATTTTCCATGGCCACCCTAGTCTCTGAAGACTTTTTTTTTTCATCCTGAATGAAAAACAGGGAGGTGAGGATGATTTGTGAAGGTTCTCTAGCCTGAGAAGCCAGCCTAAATTAGATAAGATTTGTATAAATATTACCATTTAAGTCTTTCATAGTGAAGTCTTTTTATTACATTAGGAGCCATTAAAAATTCCATGGCTTCACAGCTCATTTTGCTCTACGGTGCACTTAACCTGTTCAAAGTAAAGGCAAAACCATTAAGAGCAGACAACCAAGGATGGGCTTCAGAAAGTTTGTTTCAATTTAACACTACAAGGACTCTGTGCATCATGATAAGATAGTTTATGATAAAATGAAAATGGACCAAAGGCATGCTGTTATGAGATACCAGATGGACTTTGTGTTAACTTTTCAGAGAACAGTATCCACAGCTTGACAAGATAGAAAAAAAAGAACCATAGAAAATTGTGAGTGCTGGGTTCCTGGAAGAAAGATAAAGTGAATCTAGATGTCTTCGTAAGAAACAAAAAGAGGGGCATCTGGATGGCTCAGTTGGTTGAGCGTCCGACTTCAGCTCAGGTCATTATCTCCCAGTTTGTGGGTTCGAGCCCTGCATTAGGCTTTGTGCTGACTGTTTGCTCAGAGCCTGGAACCTGGTTCAGATTCTGTGTCTCCTTCTCTCTCTGCCCCTCAACCACTCACGCTTTGTCTCACTCTGTTTCTCAAAAATAAATAAATGTTAAAAAAATTAGAAAAAAAAGAAACAGATAAATAAGGACAGTCAAGGAACAGACCTTACTGGGGCAATCTTGTCTGGAAACTAAAGAAGGCATCATGAGATATGAAGTTACCAAACAAAACTAGACACCGTGTTTGGGAAAATAAGCCCCAAACAACCGCATTTGTCTCTCTAGAAAGGTGTTTGAAAAAATTCCATGTCATGACTTGAGAAAGTATAAACTGTGTTTTTTGAAATCTACCATGTTTTTTTTAAATTTATAAATATCTGCTATAAACAAAGCTCATAAAGAATATTTACAAATATCCACATCACAGAAGAACCAACAGATAATGTCAAATTTTGGCATTTAGTATTTATTTCACTTGTTTATTGGATATAGCAGGTGTATGCACTCAAAGCATACATAATTAATATGTTCAACAGTGCCATTTTTGTTATTATAATTCAGGAGCAAAAATAGTACTAGCTAACATTTATCACGTGTCGTGTTTCAAGGCATGGCTTTGCGTCAGGCATTATGCCAAAAGATTTCTTCTTTATGTCATTTTACCTTAAGACTTATCAGAAATGTAGGCACTATTAGTCCCATTTCAAAGAGTATAGAAATTTAGGGTTCCTGGCTGGCTCAGTCAGTGGAGCATGCAACTCTTGATCTGAGGGTCATGAGTTCAAGCCTCACACTGGGCATACAGCCTACTTAAAAAAAAAGAAAGAAGGAAAATATTATAGAAACTAGATATACAAATTTTAAGGATTATGCTTAAGGTCAGACAAATGTTTAAGTCTAAAACCTACATTTAACCAGTATAGTATACTACCTCCCAAGTGTCAAATATTTTAGACACAACCCAGTAAGCTCTTTAAAATTCCGAATTTCTATGTTTTTTTTTTTTTTAATATTTATTTTTGAGAGAGCAAGAGTGAGAGCAGAGGGAGGGGCGGAGAGAGAATGAGAATCCTGAGCAGGCTCTGTGCTGTCAGCCTGAGCCTGATGTAGGGCTTGATCTCTTGAGCTGAAATCAAGAGTCAGACACTTAGCCAACTGAGCCACTCAAGTGCCCCAATGTATGTATTATTTTAATCTAGCGTTTTTGATCATATAGGCTCAGTCCAAAATTCCAATGCAAAGATATATATTCATACATACACAACATTTCTCACATTTAATCAAACTAATTAATACAGTTTAGGGGGCAATTACCATTCTGAAGGAAATGTACTAAGCCCTGAAGTGTTTATAATAAGAACAGCAGAAATCTCTGCTCTGACAAAATATTAACAATAATTCATATCAGGATGCTATTCTGAACTCTATATGTATCAGTTTCGGCTAATGTACCAAAAGCTAAAACCTAGAAAAAGGTGCTAAAATGCCCACCATCCAAAGGCTAAATTACTCATGGAAAAAAAAAAAAGAAAAGAAAAAGAAAAAGAATGGACTTCATTCTGCAACCACCACTCTAATAATTAATGCAGGCCAGAATGATTGGTGGATGTTAAAACATTTGGGTGAAAGCTGATTAGAGATCAGGATATTAACAGTCTGAAGTATAAACTATCAGATTACTACTTATTTATAAAGGGAAACATAATTGCACAATAGAGAGATCTAGTAGGTGCCACCTTAACAAATCATCTAATGGAGCATATTTAATAATATCACTTTTCTCCTAGGGTGATGTTACAGATGGCACACCCAGTTATCTATGTACAGCTCATTTCAAAAGGTTTACTTGAAGTGTAACATTAGAAAATGCTAAGGCAAATCCAGACAACTGGCCTTCAGAAATGTCAAAGTCTTAAAAGAATTAAAAAGGGTGAGGAGCAGAGAGGGAGGCAAACAGTTCTAAATTAAGGATGAAAAGTGATCTGACAACTAAATTCAACAGGTGTTTTTTTTTTTTTTTATCATATCCTGATTTTTTTTAAAGCACAGCTGTGAAGAATGTTATTGGGTATTTTAAAATGTTAATTTATATAACAATACCATATAAATGTTAAATTTCATGTGTGAATATTGTTTTCTGATGATGTAGGAGAGCATCCTGTAGATAGGAGATATACATCAAGTATTTAGGATAAAGTGTCATGATGTCTGTACATTAATCTCAAGTAGTTCAACAAGATAAAAATACAGGTAGATGATAAATAATTTAACAAAGATAATATAATCTATGTAGAAAGGCTATATAATTTATATGTATAATATAGATTATATGATAGATATACCTAACACATGTTAAATATTAGTATACATGTACAGTTTGAAATATACTACATAATAGTATACTAAATATATAATATACTATTTAAGTAGAATATAGGAAGGATGTAGCATGTAATACATAGCATACAATATAGAGTAAGATTATACATTATGTAAATTTATGTGTTACCTCATAAACCTTAGTTAAAATGTATCTAAGTATATATATGCACAGAGATTATATATAAATGTATATTTTGTTATATAAAATGGCATACTTCATATTTATAGAGAGAAATTATAAAGAAATATATTAGAGCTTTATATATTAGATTAATTTGTCTAGAAACATATAGACTGTGTGTGTGTGTGTGTGTGTGTGTGTGTGTGTGTAGATTTTAAAGAGCTAGCAGTGCATGGTCAAGCCATTCCTGCTACTTCAAAAAGAGATTCCTCCCACTCACTTAAGTCAAATTAGGGAGCTTCAGGAGAACCACAGAGATAGACTGAAATGGAGTGTTTGCTGTTTAATTCCACCCTGGGAGACTCTAAAGGGGAAGTGTAGCTGTAGAAACACTGAGAATATGCTGACTTAGCCACCCACGGCACAAATGTTCATGGTTGTCTTGGACCAAAGTTAGACCTTATAAAAGGACCTATAAAGGGGCATAGAAACCATCACAGAGAATAGATCCACCAGAATCTCAGAAGCTAGGATTGATAACTAATCAAATACGGAGCCTAGAAGAAGCATTGCCGGAGTCAAATATGCGAAGACACACAGGTCCTTGTTCTCTTACGGCTTACTTCGAGTCTAGAAGGGGAGATGGACAATTTCACAACTAAAAATCACAATTGCAAATTTTGGTAACATAGGCATAATCTATTTTATTTCCCATTTTCCTCTCAATGCTCAACCAAAAAGCACCACAGAATGAAAAATAGAAAAACTTCTTCTCAAATGAATCAGAAGGCCTACCATAATTCTAAACTACAATTTATGGAACTCACTAGTCCTAGAAAGCAAAATCTGGGGAGAAGTAAAAGGCCAGGTTAATTACCAACACATACCTCCTTGAATTCCTTATGTGTCACTCCTAGTAGGTATGTATACAGTGGTCATTTGGAAGTGAGTATGTCATTTTGGAGAATAGGTCTGACATCACTGAATAGCAAGGGAGAAGAAGATAAAAGAAACCCACTGAAAAGACATTTGTATCTACAACCCTGCCTTCCAGTGGAAGGAGACCACAAGGGGGCAAGTGCAGTAACAGAAGGAGATGGAACAGGTTCTAGGTTGTCACAAATGTAATTTAGAGACCTCATAATTTACAAGGCTCCACTGGAACCCACAAGGGAAAATTAAGAAGTGTATCCCCAGTTAAAGGAAACAGATTTAGTGACAAGTACAACACATAATTACCCAACACTGCAAAAAGCCTCTAGTTGAATCTCCCTTCCCCATGTTCTGCCCACTTCTATTTTTCAAAGAATAGGTATCACCATTTAAAAATAAAGTGATAGTCCTTTAGGAATAAGTTCAAGACCCCACATAAAAACTTGGGGAAAGTTACTAAACTTAAAGCTATAAAAACATGGGTAGAGCAATAAACCATATAGCACTTATGAATAAGAAATGACCAAGAGCCAAAAAAACAAGGCCATCAAAGGGATGAATCCAAATAAAGTGCTCAGGTTTCCATTCAAAATGGACTACTGAGCTCACACTTTACCTCCCATCACTGCTGAGATTTACCAAAAGATTAAAAGTGGCAAAAAGAAAAATCTCAAGAGAGAGGATGCTGAAACTTGAAACAGAGGAAACTGTAGCCCAAACTATACTGTAAGAGCCCTGCCAGGTGACATTTAGGTTGAAAGGGCTTGATTCGTAAATGTCCTGAAGTAACTTTCTTCAATACCGCACATGCAGTAGACACATGAAACTGTGAGTAGGGGCACCTCCATGGCTCAGTTAGGTGTCTGACTCTTGATTTCTCACAGTTCCTGGGATAGAGCCCCACACTGGGCTCTGCACTGACAGTGAAGAGCCTGCTTGGGATTCTCTCTCTCTCTCTCTCTCTCTCTCTCTCTCTCTAACCCTCTCCTCCTCAGGCTTTCACTCTCTCAAACATATAAAAAAATTTTAAATGTGTTTAACTAAACTTCTCATTTTAATGTTTGAAAAAACCATAATTAAACTCTTCGCAACAGAAATATGATATTAACATTGAAGGAAGAAATGGAAGGTACTGGTGTCACATCAACTCTTACCCCCTTCCCTCCTGGCTTCTTGGAGGCATATGGTTTTTCAAGGCTATCTAAACCAGAGAGTAGTTGGAGTCTTAGATATTTTCTTTCTTTCTTTAATGTTTTGTTTTTATTTTGAAAGATAGAGAGCGAGCAGGGGAGGGGCAGAAAGAGAGTGAGGGAGACACTGAATCTGAAGCAGCTCCAGGCTCTGAGCTGTCAACACAGAGCCCTACATGGGGCTTGAACTCAAACTACAAAGATCATGATCTGAGTTGATGTCAGACACTTTACTGACTGAGCCATCCAGGTGCCCCAGATTTGGTATTTTCTGATGTAATAATCTAACTCAACAAATATCATTATACAGTATGTATAAGGAAAATTGCACTGCAGAGTTAAAACAGGCAAGGATAACTTTATTCAATACCATTGCCACAGATAAAGAGATTGAACTCAATGCTGAAGTAAAAGGAAGGAGAAAATGGGTTGGTGGAAAAAGTACTGAAGGAAGTGAAAGGGAGGCTTGGTCAATGTGATCAGGCCATCTGTGTTTCCTAATTGGTACCTGGTGAAGTTAGGCTCTTTCCTTCCCACACAGACTGAGAAATAGGAGCACAGTCTTTCTTTCTTGATAACTGCATTTCAGAGGGATAGCTCTCAGGTCTTTGAGAATGACATTCCTGCTCTGGGAGAGTATTTACATCTCAAAGAAACAGAGAAAGAATTTACAAGTTTTCCAAAGTCAATGCTTTAATAAAATCGAAGTCAGGGACCTAATGGAAGTCAAGAAGCAGACTGCTGAAGTGTAGTCAAGCTAACAGGAATGTTAAGGACCTCTCAGGCAGGCATAAAGCCTCACTAGTGATAGCCTCTTAAGACTTGAGTAAGTCTGTCCCTGGGGATCTAAAAAATGAATTTAAGAAAAAACTTTTTCCAGATTGTCTCTTCAGGCACACTATTATTTTTTTAAGTTTATTTATTTTGAGAGAGAAAGAGAGGAGCAGAGGGAGAGAATCCTAAGCAGGCTCCACACTGTCAGCACAGGGCCCAAACTGACCAACTGTGAGATCATGACCTGAGCCCAAACCAAGAGTTAGATGCTTAACCAACTGAGCCAGGTTTCCCCTCTTCAGGCACATTATTGACATGGTTATTGGCTGGAGAATAAAAAGCCCCTCCTCCGCATTTCCATTGACTGAGGCAAAGCTTTTAAACTATCAGTTGGCTCACCTACACTGGAGATAAAAATTGTTAATTTTTATTGCAAAATTCAAGGATTAATAGGCAATGCTTAGAAAACTTTTCTGTTTAGATGTAGGGAAAAAAAACATTAAAGACAAAGTAGGATTCCAAGAAATTCAGATGACAATGTGATCTAGTGTGTAAAGTGGCAAACTAAATTAAACCTCAAAAACTACCTTCGCTATTTTTTTTATAAAGACAGCATCTGCACAAGGGCTTCATTTCCTGTAGGATTTCTCTGTGGTTATGAGCCATCATAATTAGAATTGTACAATTGAACAATTAGAATTCTAATAAGCTAACTGCTGTATAAATAACAATAGACCAGTCTTGGTCCTAGAATATTGAAATCTGCTATACATAATGGGATTTTCTCTATTTCTACAGTCTTGCCACAAATTTTTTTAAAACAATTTTAACTTAAGTAATTAGTTCATATTGTTTGAAATTGTCTATAAATTTACAGCATGTTAAAAGTGCAGAGGAAAAATAAAATCACCAATAGTCTCACCCCTTGGAAATTAACACATCGATGAAATTACTGCTAACCTTTTTGTTCTGAAAATATGTGAGTTCTAATCTTATGGCATGTGATTTTATATTGATGTACCATAAAATTACACAGATTGACTTTTATGTAAAATTTGAGCAAAGTGATTCGAGAACTTTATCTGATAGAAGAACCAGTGATACTTTGATTTCCTTACAGATCTTCCCTCTAGGTCAGCATTGCTCTTGTGGTTTTAGCCCCATCTCCTTCCATTTCTTTAAATTTCTCTTTTATCTGTCAAGTAAGATTGGAGGGTTTAAATCTCACAGAATTCCTTACCTAAGCAAGAGCTTATTTGCGCCACGTGTGCGGGTACCAGTAGTAGTAATTTTTAAGTATCATTATCTCACAAATAGTTATTGGGCTTAGATGGACTAGGATATGATGACAGTTTTGCTGTAGATAAGAGTCTGCCACTGGTTTACTAGTTTTAATTAAAAAGTAGGACCCAGGTCATTCAGTATAAAGATTAGAAAGTCATTACTCAAGGTCTTTGGTAATTAAAATGGCCTTTTATATTCCACACAACTTCTGTATGGGGGAGAGAAGCAGATGTTTTAGTAAATCTCGCTACAGATTACACTTGTAGTCTATATGGTGCCTTCTTGAGAACTAGAAAGTTGTGCAGCACTGTAGGCACAAGACCTGGAATGCCCATCAAGAAAAGAGCTGTTTGCCCTTAAGCAGACATAGCTTTGGGCTAGGGTGTTCCTTGAGGAAGACCACGGCCAAATTTCTGTCCATTCCTACCCATTTCATCACATTTGTGTAGGGCACAACCATTTAACTCCATGTAGGAGCCCTAGTTATAATGATGCCTATATCAGTGTATAGATATTTAAGAATTTGTGCATATACTTACCAATTTATATATTTCTGTATATAGTTAGATCTAGGTTATTTTAGATGGTCTTCAAACATAGGAGATTACACCTTAACTGTGGAATAACTGATCTGATTTAGTGCTTAACTTGAAAGACTTTTTTTCTACTATAGGGAAAAGTGTACAATAAGAGAGGAAGGATTTAGCAAAATATTATGGGCCTCAGGCTTGGATCTAGATTACAGAAGTAATCTGACAACACTTTATGTATGTTAATTCTGTATAAAGTAAACAATCACTTGAGCTTGATATCCTCATACTCAAGTTATTAATTTGAGTAATCATGTTCAGTAGTCTTCATCAAGAAGAACATTAGATAACGTGTCTTCTCTTCTGAGTCATTCCATACCTTATAGACTCTTTTGCTTTCCATATAAAGGACAATCACTACAGGTTAGGCCACACCTCCCACAAAGATGTCCCCACCCACCCCAAATCCTGACCTACTTATTACTACGTATTTTATGCTATAGAAGAGCAGTCTCAGGTCCACCTGATTTCTTTGTAAGCAATAATTCTTTACCCTGACTTCATGAGTGATTAAACTTTCTTTTCTGTTTATCCTTCTTAAAAGCTTTTAGTGGAAAAGGCTTAGATGTGAATCTTTCTTTTTACATCAATATGGGAAGTTTTTCAAATCTACTTTCTCAAATATTTTGTTTAGCTGACAGTATCTAATTGTATTTTTTAAATATTTTAGTGTCTAATTCACAAACACCTGTAAGTTCTAGACTATTATTGTCATGACATTAATCTGCTTGTACTTTGTATTCATAGAGAACTTTACATTTGTTATTACTGATTTTATTCTCTACAGTGTCATTCCAGTATGTACTATTTCCAATGTAGGTTTACATTCTAACTTTTCACCAAAATGTCTTCTCTCCTTCCAATACACTCTTGAAGAAGCAGAACAACATTTTGATGTTGTATTTCTAGTTCTTGCACAGATTCTGTAAATCATTTTCAGTTGTGTGTTCTTCTTGTAAGTAGTCGAGAGGATATTACCATTCTCTTATTCTGCAGTTTTGTTGTTACTATTTTTATATGCACAAGTTGCTCTGTATTTACTTACCTCTACATGAAAAGAACTCTATTGACACTCAACATTTGCCAAAAGATAGACAATTTACCATGACGGTGATCAATTCCTACTTAGGTGTTTGTAGCTTATTTCTCGGACTTAAAGTCAGAGGCAAGCTTATGGACCCACACTGTTTTTCAATTTCTAGTATTCATCAAGAATTTATCTATGTATTTCTATTTCTGCTATGCTATGTATAATCTTCTCCATGTCTATTTTCTGGATCTCTAAAACCTTGAAACTGAAAATTCTTATTACTTTAGCCCCCACCTATAGCACTGTAGCTGAGTTGTTTATAGCTGCCACAATGCTCAAGCAATCACCAATCGCCCCTACTTCTCTGTCCCATTCATTTACTGAAATTAATCTCCAAAGGGATGTAAGAAAGGCTGAGACACAGAGCTAAGGACAGTGATCTGTTACTTTAAGAAGCACCATTTTTACCATCAACAGTTTGCCCAGCTTTTGCTTGATCCAAACCTGGTCTATGAATCTAGAAACTAATACTGAGAAAGTGAAGGACATTTCTGGCTTCTATTAAGTGGATTGCTCTCTTTAGGAGGCAAAGCCTGGGCATTCATCAGTTGTTTTTCTCCATCCAGTTTTATTGCCTTTATGGTTAGTGGAAGTAAAGTGCAGCCATCAATTGCCTGTCAGCTTTCATTTTTTAGATTGTTGTGAGTGTTGATCTTTTCTAAAAATTGGAATTTTTTTTCCTTCTGCTTGTTCCTAATCACCAGTCTTATCATTGCTCCACCTAAGCCTGCACCAAAAGCCTCATGAAGTGTCTTTGCTATTTCCAAGCCTTGTTGATTTTGTCTGAGATTTTTCTCAGGTCAAATGATAATCTACTAGGAATCAAACCACGATCCCCCATAACAGAACTGGGATCGTCAGCAATTTTAAATATAACTAAGTCAGTCACCAAAGGTTATTTCTAGCCCCTTTTAACTCTAGAATTCACTTAAATATCACCATGTAAAAGCTATGATGAATGTAGATCTTTAGTACTAGGGAGTGGAGTGTTGTACATATATGCACATGCCCTCACACAAGCCCTCACACAAACCCATGGCATCATGCACACATGTGCCCTTTATACAAACACATGCATGCCTTCATATAAGAACATCCTCATTTGTCATTAGGAGTCTTCAGGAGAAAAAGAAGGTAAGAAGGATGTGTAAGGCATTTGTACACATAGTCTTTGTTATTCTCAAATTAACTCACGAAATAATTCAAGGAAGCTACCAGGGCTCAAATAAATTCAATTATTCATTCATAAAGTTTATTAGTTGGTTACTAACTAGGAGCTCAGCACTGAAACAGAGGCTCAGAAAGGTAATGAATGGTAAACTACTCAGTGATACTGATGAGGGCCAAATCTAAGTCTAACTTTATTGTCCATGTTTCCCATTCACCACTGCTAAAATGCACAATCATCATACATTATTTCTTCCTAGAACACTAGACTTACGGAAGTTTTTTTTATAGAAAATGGAAATTGAAATGTAATATCAATTTATCTAATAAGACACTGAGTTATACAGCCTCTGATGTCAAGTTTCTGTATAGTTTTTCTAGCTTGGAAATGTTGAAATGAACGTAGATTTGAAATACTGGCTTGAGAAAGTGATTGACGGAAGGTTTTTGGGTGTCTGAATCACACCACCTTCTATAACTGACAGAGCAACTAGGAATAGCAAAACCCCAATCTCACAAAATACTTCTGAAACAGCGTAGCTGTGAGGAGTCCCCAAAGTCTGAAAGCACAAACTGGCAGAGAGAAGACACCAATGGCAATGTGACCCTTATAGGATCTCCAACTTTGAGAAAACAAAAAGCAGGAGGCCATTGGATGATCTTAAGATGCAGAAAACCCTGTACAAACCAGAATACTCCGTAAGGCCACACAAAGGACAGTAGCCAAAAATGGCAGCAAAGTTTATGGGCTCTAATTCATAGGGTAAAGAAGAAATAATAAGGTCAGATGTTGGTAGAATGATTCTGGGCCTTTTAACTCCGGAAACCAGCTGAAGCTTGCTTCTAGAACAAAAGTCTACACTGAGGAAAAACTATTGGCAATAGAATCCAAACTGAACCAGAAAGGAACAGAGGAAAAAAAGGAAGGTCCATATAAACGTGAAGATGAGAAAGATGGCTTCTGTACTACACTAAATACAAGGTCATAAGCTTCAACACTTTGTGCAAGTAGCTAATTCTGAAGCTCTGAGGAAAGTTATCCTGATTCATCATCTCACACTAACAGGAAAAATGGTCACATTTGAACATGAATAACCGAAAAGGATTATGATAAAACCCCTTGCAAAATTTCTGTTTAATATATCAAGGTCTGGAATAATGATCCTATAAACAAATGAATGCACATGATAAAGAAAAAACCTGAAGAGATAAAAATGATAATATAATAAGCAAAGGAATTAAGCAAAGAAAATAAGCAAAGAAATTAAGAAAATAGACAAATCTGATACAGAAAACCCTCCCAATTTAGAATAGGAAAAAAAAAAGACTTGAAAGACAGTTCAAAAAAACAAGAAAATAATGAAACATATTTCAGAAATAGATGAAACACAAAAGTAAATGAATACTGGGGATAATATATTAAGATAAATAGCACAGAAAAGGAAAAAAATCCTAAAAATTAAAAGAAATGAAGATGTATAAAAGATTCAAGGGATAAAGACAGAAATAGGGAAAACCAAAGTAAAGAAGTTGCAACATATTCAACAATAACACAACATATTGAAATTTAAATTTTAATTCAATCAACTTTGAAATAAAAAACTTGGATAGGGCACCTGGGCGGCTCAGTTGGTTAAGCGTCTGACTTCAGCTCAGGTCATGATCTCACAGTCTGTGGGTTCAAGCCCCATGTCAGGTTCTGTACTGACAGCTCAGAGCCTGGAGCCTGCTTCAGATTCTGTCTCCCCTTCTCCCCCTCCACCACTTGTTCATTCTCTCTCTCCTTTCTCCTCTCTCTCAAAAATATTAAAAAAAACACACACACGAAGTTTGAATTACAACCAGAACCACCAACACAGAAAAATACACTAATTGATGAATCTTAAGAAAAACAAACAAAAACAGAATCCATGAGGCAGCCAGGCAGGAAGACCAAGTTACTAATAGAAAAGGAGGAGATGGTCATCAATTTGTCTTCAGAAACATTTCATGACAGAAGACTACCTAATAACTAGGAAACATGGAAGGAAATGTGAGAGAATGACTTAATATTTAGCACAAATGCCTTCAGGTATAAAAGCCATAATAAAATTTTGTTCGATTTCAGGAATTCCAAGAATATTATGCCTATAACTCTTCTTCAGAATGGACTGGTAAGAAAAATAGAGGGGCAATGACTTAGGACTAGTGATGGACACCAAATGTGTGCCTGAACAACTAAAGCTAACTGGTGTTTATATAGAAATCTTAGTGTGTAATAGCTCTACATTCTTATATACATATATCTAAAAAAAAAAAAAGGAATAAATGAGGAATAAATGAAAAGTAGATCAAAATTAATCATTACCTTATGATTATTAACTGGAAGCATAATGGTTTAAAATAAAGGCCAAGAGACAATGAGGAGAAGGATATAGGTCATTATCTACTTCCAGTTGTGCTGGTAGGGAACCAAAAGACAACATCCAGAAAGAAAAGAGTAATGGTTAGTGTAGAAGGATATTAATATAAAATCATTAGACTAAAACCTTTCTAAGTACCAAAGGCAAAAAAAATTTTTGATTGAAGGTTCAAGGATTTCTCACAGTATTCCCCTCAGGGAAGAGAAGGAAAAGAAGGGGTCAAGAAGAGAAGCTCGACCTCTCTGAACATACGCTGTTTATAGATTGGACATTGAAACAATGAAGATACTGTACATAATTTTAATAGTTTTTAAAAGGCAAATTCCAAAAAGCTAAAGCATAGCAAATAAACCCAACTGTGTACTAAGTTGGTAGCAAAATAGGGAACTATTTTAAATGACTTTGAAATACAGTAACTTTTACTATATATTCCAGGGAAGATGTAACTGGAGTATAAAAAGAACCACAAAAAAGTCTTAAAGTGTATTAATCATATTGCCAGTGGCAGTGTTTGTATTTTATTCTGAGTCAAATGTCTGTGTATCATGGGATAAAGCAAATAAATAATTATATGGATTTCTTTGAGAACAGAGATTTTCAGCGTGAGACAAAGAAGGTATACAAGATGAGTGCAGTTAAATAAAAAAACCCTATGGTCTTAAAAGTGAGACTATCAGTAAGAACTCATGATTTAATTTATAAAGACAAACAAAGCTGTTCACTGAAAAAGCCTAAATACAATGACCGAACCAATAGCAACAACGAACTTTAGCAAGAAGCAAATAATCCCTAAAATCCAAATTGTTATTTTTAATATCATTTCTCAGAATTCTGGAGAAACTGCTGATTCCAGGTCTGTATATGAAGTGTATGAAATGAACCTAGGGTTTGTTGTCATACCAAAAAATTAGGAAGTTGCCAACAAGTATTATAGAAGCATCAAAAGAACATATACATAAACTAGTTTGAAGAGTTTCCCATTGGCTGAGGAAGGACAGCTGAACACAAACACATTTAACAATTACAATAGGCTGACACATAAATGTACAAAATGTGGTAGATCATAAATTCACTGATTGTATCTAGAAGATATTAGGAACCAATCTGTTATTTTGAAAGCCAATAAATAAGAAGAATCAAGCAAAATGAAATCTGTATACAAACTGTACATTAGGATACCTCAACAGTTGACATGGAGAAGTATTTCTTTATTGAAGTATTCCAGCTAATAAAAATAAAGGAAGTGAAATGACAGAATTTTAGTAAATAACACCATAAAAAATAGATCTAGGCAATAATCATTAATGGCTGTTAGCATCATTAAAAAAAAGTTAACTGGATTTTATATGCTTCTGGGTGGAAGTAAAACATGTTAGCTGAAGTATTCTTGTGAAAAACAAAGCTAAATCTGATCAGTTCTCAAGATCTCATTACCAAATTGTAGGAAATAGAGGGGAAAGCACAACACATTAATTGACACATGGGAAAGCAATCAGCAAAATCCAGACTGTAGCAAATTATACAGAATGACCTGGGTTCTTCAAACAAACTGTAAGAAACAAAATTAAAGAGGAAATGTACCTAGCAAGAGACTTCAGAGCTATAGCAACCAGTTGTAACATGAGTCTTATTTGAATGGTGATTTGAAATAAGTAAAATAACAATGTGTCATACTTAGACAACTTGAACACTTACTGGGTATCTGATGTTCTTAGGAAGTTAGTTAATTTTACAGTGTAATAGGTCTGTGGTTATCTGTTTTAAAGAATCCTTACTTGTAAATTTCATTGATTTACAGATGAAATAATGTAACATTAAAATAATCTGGTGAAGACAGAGGAAAATGGGTGAGGTAAAAATAAAACAAGATTGGACAGGAATTATTAATGAAATTGTGTAATGGACACATGGAAGTTTTATTCTTCATACTTTCATATAGAGTTGAGAGGTTTTATCTTATCCTTCATACTTTTCTATTTGACAGGTTTTATCTTAACCTTCATACTTTTATATTGATTTGAAATTTTCCATGAGTTTTTTTGTTTAAGTACAGAGGAGATTGAAAATAACACACTAGTTGGGGATGGGAAGTGGGGAGAAGGGGAGTAAGAATCCTTGCTCATTAAAATAAAAATCAATCTTTAACTTGTATTACTGTACTTGAGTAAAACTCATTCTCAAAGTTTGAAAACAGCCCTATTTTTAACTATGGAAACTAAGAAATGATAAGTCTTAAATCTGTAACCAGCCAATCATGTTTTGTTTTGTGTGGGGTCCCCCCACCCCAGTAATTTCAAATAAACACTTCCTTCAAGACATTAAGACAAAAATTTACCTAACTAGAAAGCTCATGGTATATATTTTTAACAAACACCCTTTATCCAAGAAAATAAATTTCAGTATTGTTTGTTTTCTCTCTAAAAGCATGAAGTTTCACATAACACACTTAATTAGCATAGCAATGGGTTTTTTATGTCTCAGTTACCACCCCCCCACACACATACCTTATAGTTCTATTACCTTTAAAAAGTATAAAAACATTAAAGAACAAATTTTTAAACAATATAAGATTAACATCTGAATTGGAATTAAAATGTCAGATAAATGGCAACAAATTAAGTGTAAGCTTAGAAAGCCCTGTATTTTATGCATTCCTGAGAGATTTAATTCATAGTTACTGAAAACTGAATAAACTATCATTTTTGAGTTTATTACAGTGTTTTGAGGAGTCGTTAGCTTAGCTCCGTACAGCAATGTATTATAATATGACTGAACTAGTGATAACAGTCCTCGATGGAAACGAAAGCATCATTTTGCTTTCCAGGAGCTCTTTATTGCTAATGTAAACAACATTAGGAAGAATATACATGTAATAGGGAAGATAGTAAATGACAGGCAACTATCTAATTTAACTCTAACATTTTCATGAACAAATGCTGACTCAGGACCAGAGAAAGATCTCTTAAAAGAGAGCTGAAGTTTCAGCTGTATATATAACTAAATACAGAGAAAAAGAATTGTCTTCTAATGGATTATCCGGGTAACACCCAGACTGTAACCCCAACAACTACACATCTCAGAGAATGAGACCCACTATGAGGTCAAGTTTGTGTTGTAATGGGGGCTTCCAGAGAACCTAAGAGTATCTGAATACCAATTCCATGATTATTGTATGCAGACATTGGCAATATCATTGTAGAGTATAAAGATTCCACCTTAACTTCACTTTTTAGAGAAGGGTGTGTATGTAGGGGAGGCTGTGACACCCCACCCATATCCTTGAGGAATAAGGGACTTGTTCTGCCAGTTTTTTCAGGGAGTTACCTTGGCTAAAGAGAGCCAACTCATCCAAGGCGGGGCCCTACTCCTGGGACAGCTTTCCTTGAGATATATAAATATCTGGCAACATTGCCCCAGGCATATAAATGCCTGGTGCCATTGCCCCAGCTTGGGACAACCAAGGATCTCCCAGGTTCACAGCTCCCCATGAGCTGGTCAAGGACTTCAGGGAGACCATACCTCAGCCCAACTTTTCCTTCTGGCCAATTCTGCTTTCCATCTTCCATTCTCTACCTTAGGTGTGATCCCAAGCACACTTTCTAATATACTTCCTGCATGCTCATCTCTGAATCGGATTCAGATTCCTGCTTTTTGGGAATCTGGGTCAGTAGTCATTGATAACTTCTGGGGTGAGGAGACAAAATACGTGCAAACAAGACAACAAAATTGTTTAAGACTAAGTAGATACTAAATTGAGGTATGTCCCCAGGTGTCATTGCCTGAGTGCCAAAGATTGTTACCAGTGGGGCTAAATTGGTAACTTTATCAGTTTTATTTGCCATGAAGGTCAAGAAAGTAGCAGTTAATCACCGTTCAAAAGATGAGGAGCCTCTCTATGCTATACAGTTTTCTAGTCCTTATGCAGAGGTAAAGACAAAACTCCTATTCTCAAGGAAATGTTGTCCAACCTAAAATATTACTGTATATGTTTGTGTGTGTTTGTGTGTGTGTGTGTGTGTGCATTATATATACAGCGTATTATTATCCTCTATAACGGGACACTTTTAAAGAGGTTTAATGACTCAGTACAGAATATTCAATTTGCATAGTACCACTGGCTGTGTTGGCAGAAAGACTTGGAATTATTTCTTCTATTTTATAATTCCCCACTTGGGATACTATGATTATTGAAAAGAGCAGCTGATAATGCACCAATATAGACTGCTATAAAATTTGCTATGAGTCAGGAACTGTGCAAATTATTTTATTCAATTCCATTGGTCTTCTCTACTGTAAGTTTTCAGAGAAAAAAGATGTATCCAATATATTTACCTCTATATCCCCCAAGCCCAGCAGAGGATCTATAACTAAGTGCTAAAACAAATTAACAAAAACAACATCAACAACAAAAAACAGAGTGAATGAAAAGAACCTCAAGAAATCCTTGTAGAGACCCATATGTAAGTGCTATCTTCACTTTTATTTTATAGATGATAGACCTAAGACTTGGTAAAGGTCACAGAGCCAGGTAGTAACAATAGTCCAAACCAACATTATCTGATTCCAAAACCTGAAGGTTTATCTATTTTGCCTCATTGGTTTGTTTGCCTAGTTTTATCACAAAGTTGGGAGGTGGGAGAAGACACAAGGGAACATACTCTTTGCTTGGGACACCCTCTTTCTCACTCACTTGCTACATTCTTTAGGGCTCATTTCCAACCCAAATCCTTCAAGAAACCTTCCTTAGTCACACAGCTCTTGTTTCTTGTGAATACCAGCAGCCTTTAATGTTTAAAAAAAAAAAAAAAAAAAAAAAAAAAAAAAAAAAGTTACCCCCAGTTCTCTTGCACAGTTTGTTCTCGTTATGTGTGTGGGATCCACTAAATCCCCCAATTACATGATAAATTTCTCGGGAAATTTGTAGAACAGTTGTTTTCATTTGTAGAACAGTACAAAGCTGAGAACATAGGATGGGTTCTCTGTAACTATGCAGTTGATTGTACATCAGCTGGAGTGACCAGTCAATGATATAAATACCAGCATTAGACCAGGAACATCATCGTCCTCCTTTCCAAAATTCTTTCCAATGTCACAACTAATCTGAAGTGCTGAACAAACCAATCAAACATCCAGGCCAAAGAAAATTAAAGGAAGAAAAGGAATGGGTTTTGCCCCTGCAATGTACACTTAATTCAAAGAGCATTTGGTTTTTATTTCAGGAGAGACCAAGGACTCCCGGCTCAAAAAACAACACAGTAATTAAGGTCAGTAAACTTCCTGTAAAAGAGCATATTAAAAAAGCTTCAGAGACATTTAATTGATCTAAAACTAGAATGGGCCATGTTTTTTAGCACTCCCTAGAAGTATTAGGTGGAGCTACAGTTAAAATTATCTATTTCATTACAAGAATAGTACAAGGCTGTCTTTATGCCAGAGCAATTATCTAGTTAATTGCTCCAGAATGAGTATAACCCCGTTTCCAGATACCAAACACACATTTTGCCAAATGTGGTTTGACTTATGCCAGAAGCCTGAAACCGTTCTAGCTACAAAAGTTACCAGTGGAGCTAAAGGAGACTTTGGCAGACTTCAGAATGCAGAGAGGAAAGCACAGGGAAGGGGAAGGAAAAGGAACAAGTATCAGCAACCAGGGCCAAGGAGTCCAGGAGAGGAGAATGAAGAAAGGAACACAGAAAGCAGGAAGAAGAGATAAAGGCAAATGAATAGAAGAAAGGAAAAAAATAAGTAAGCTTGGTAGAGAACAATGGCCTTCCCACTGGCATTCAAGGAATTCAGTACGTTTTGGCACCATGGATGTTACTGGGTTTTGTTTTGTTTTATTTTGAGAATTTAATGCAATAAAGTATATAATGAGCTAGGCTAAGTGCCAGACACATAGTAGAAGTGTTAAGCCTTTTCCTTCCCCCAGAGGGGGTGTTTGTGTGTGCTGTACAAGTACACAATGTAGCTAATTAGGATAACAATAATGATAATGTTTCTTTAATTACGGGGAAAGCCTTGACTACTCTAAGATTCCAGAAAATGTCCTGTCCATGTTGATATAGAATACACTCCATCTATGATCATAAGCCAGAAGCTCTGCTGGCACTTCATGAATGGTAATTAGTTTTTAGTTCTATATCAAATAAGTCTGGAAGTCAAGATTATGCACAAAGTTTCTCAATGTTGTAAGGACTGTACTTCTCTTACCTCTAAATGAACTTTTTTTTTTTTTTTTATTATAGCCATTGTCTGCTTATCAGTTACAACACACAAACTGGAAAATATATTCTCAAACCTTCTCAAAATAAATTCCTCAATTTCATGGTAATCAAAACGTCTCAGCCTTTCTCCCTGAAGTCTTTTTATCAGACTTATTCCTAAAGACTTCGAAGAACCTTCTTTCAGTTCCTGTACTTATTATTTCCCTAGCCTGGGGTAGGTGAGTGTGTGTGTATAGAAGTATGTAGACATATATAAAATAAGTAGGTGCTGAAATGGCTCAAAAGTGAGGAGAAAAGAAAGTAATCAGAAATCCCCAAACTTCATCAACTGGCTAATCAATCTCATTAATTGAAGATGAAAATATGACAGATATGAACACATTCAGCTCTTAAGTTGGAGTTACAATGGCTTCAGAGTGTGTCCACCTCATGATCTTCAGTATAAAATTCATAAACCCAGCCCAGGTTTTTGGTGGTTCAACAAGCATTAGTGAAGGTCTTAGAGTAACTGCCAGGGTAGTTTTTCCTACACATTTCCCATAGCTGTTCCAGAGGTCTGAAGTAATCACTCATAGCCAATTGTTTTTTAAAGAATATAAACATCTAATACAATTCCAAGAACATCAATGGTAGTCAATACATGTTAGGTCCCTGGCTACCCTTTCCATTCATGACAATGGCATCCATGCTATGGAAGGGAAGATACTGCCCAAGGAATTGGTCTGTATCTTGAGTATGTTCCCTCTGTTCACCCCAAAAGCCTACATTGAGACTTGCCTCCCTATCGTCTGGCCAAGGTACAACTGTTTGCTGCTACACAGTTGTGTTCTCATTCCATTTGTAGAAACAGACAGATAAGAAAGGGGCTTGCACTAGGTAGATCTATGATCAGTTTCTTATGGTCGGCCTCTGTACTTTTTTTCTAGGTGCTTACTCATTAATGCCACGTGGAGGCCAATTACAAATAAGCACAACCAAGAAGAACGTTAGCTGTTGGCTGATGACATCTCTTAGCAAACAAAACAAAACAAAACAAAAAAAACAAAAAAAAAAACCCAAAAAACAGAATTACATCTACAGGTGGCTGCACTCCAGACTTCAATTTAAGTCACTTTTTACCAGCAACAAGAGCTAGATTAATCTGCTTCAATGTAGGGAGATCAAAGAAGGGAAGCCTCACTGTATTTCAAGATGCAAAAGGACTAGGGGTGCCTGGGTGCTCAGTCAGTTAAACATCTGACTTTGGCTCAGCTCATGACCTCACAGTTCACGAGTTCGAGCCCCACAACAGGTTCTCTGCTGTCAGCACAGAGCTTGCTTCAGATCCTCTATCCCCCTCTCTTTGCCCCTCTCCCATTTGTGCTCACACACTCTTGCTCAAAACTAAATTTAAAAAACATTTTAAAATTAAAAAAAAAAAAAGAGGGAGAAGCAGATGAGATGGCAGTGGTGGCAGGTGCTTTTCACCACAAGATTAAAAAAAGGCTGTGATTAGAGATGGAAGGTGAAAGTGGTTTTTGCGGGCCCAGCTCTGCCTACAGTGGCCTGTGGCACTGTGAGGAAACCCGCCCTCCACAGAGCCACACATGGTCATTTTGTAGTCGCTGGACACGGAGAAATAAGCTTCTTAGAGACAGACTCAGGGCAGATGTCTGCCAAAAGTAGGGACACATGGACTGGAAAACAAAGCCCGGCTTTCACTGTCACCCAGCTACACATTTTGCTGACAGGGGAAGGGTAGACTTACAAGTTGCAAATGCATCTAAAACAATGCATGTGAAAGGGTTCCATGTCATTATTATTTGCCAAATAATCTACTACAGTCAGGCACTAAGACAGGAAAAGACAGGATTCAGTAGGCACAGAGGGAAAGTTTAGGACTTGAGGTCCCTGGGTTGGGGAAAGCATATGGTTTGGAACAATGCCGGGAGCATCTGATCACAGCGAATCCCCTTATGTCTAAGATTCCTCCTAAGAGTGTAACAGACACCACCTACCCAAATTCCTCTCAGGAATTTGACAAAAGACCTAACCAAAAATAAGTAGTAGACCATAAAACTTTTGACCCACAAAGAATGTTATGGCCATAGACCACCTCTCATACAATGCAATTGAGTCCATCAGGAATGGATAAACCAGCACTTAGAGTTACCCAGTTAGTTAGGGTAGAACCTGAGAAGTAACAAGGGGGAAGGGATGGGGTGGGGGTGGGGCTTACCAGAACCTCATAAAACAAAGTCCCTTGCCTATAGTCATAGGAGTTCACTTTCAGATGCCCCTTCTCTATCAAGAGAGCTTTCATACTATTCTTACTTTCTGACCTTATCTTATACTCTAATAAACTTTTGCCTGTTGCTTGCTTTGTGTCCACCTCTTCATTCTTTAAAGCAGCAAGACAATGAATTCTGGGTATTGAGGTAAAGAATCCTGCAATGGCACCAAGCCAAGAACCTTACTTGCATTATATAATTCACTCCCCATAAAAACTGTTTGCTAGAGAAACTATTATTTTCACCATTTACCAGATGGGGAAATTGAGACCTAGAAAGTCTTTCCTTGCTAAGTAATCATTTTTAAAGAGAAAAGAATATTATTCCAGAAGAAAACATTTTATCTTTGCCTATGGGAATGAAATATTTCAGAGGTGAATAAAACTGCTCATGAAAAATAAAACGGGGTTTTACAAGTAGTATGGCAGTTTTCACTTAGGTTTTTTTTTAATGTTTATTTTTGAGAGAGAAAGAGAAAGAGAAAGAGCACAAGCAGGATAGGGGCAGAGGGAGAGGGAGCCACGGAATTGGAAGCAGGCTCTAGGCTCTGAGCTGTCAGCACAGAGCCCGATGTGTGGCTTGAACCCACAAACCATGAGACCATGACTTGAGCTGAAGTCAGATACTTAACTGACTGAGCCACCCTGAGGCCCTTTCACTTTCATGTTTTCAACAAAGTTTATATTCTGCATCAATTGCCACACCTAGAAAAGGTACAAAGTTTTACATTGTTTTCCTGCTGTTGCTTAAAAGACCAAAAATCAAAACAGCTCAGTTTAAACTAAATTGTTCATCCCCTAGGACCTAATCTGAATTTGAAGATTATTCAGAAAAAAATATGTATCAAATTCCTTCACCTCACCATGTGTGCCGACCGCGGTGTTAGCATCATCTCTGGAAACTTCAGGGGAAAAAAAAAAAAGAAAAAAAAGTGTACTCCTCCCTTAGGTACTATTTGCAGAAATCACTCATCTATTGATTCCTGATGTTGCTGGTCTTAGCAAGATAAGGCTCCTAATCCATCCACTAAATGTTACTCTGCCTGAGATGAAATAGCTTTAATGCCAACAAAGATTACTGTGATGTTAGGCAGGAGAAGATTGTGTTGTTGGAATTACAGTAGCCCCAGGAATACTTGCCATTTCTCGTTAATGCCATATTAAAGCCTAACATGGACTCTACCTCTCATTCCACTCAAACCTTGGTTGGGAGAACAATCATATTTGAGTACTTAACCCTGGAAAAAGGCTTATTTCCCATTATAAACTGTGGTGATTTTCTATCAGTGGGCCTCTCCCTTAAATCATTTATTTAGTTGTTCACAAGTATTTAGCAATTAATTTTTTTATATTTATTTTTGAGAGACAGAGACAGAGCACAAGTGGTGGAGGGGCAGAGAGAGAGGGAGACATAGAATCCAGGCTCTGAGCTGTCAGTACAGAGCCTGACAGAGAGCCTGAACTCACAGTGAGATCATGACCTGAGCTGAAGTTAGATGTTTAACTGACTGAGCCACCCAGGCGCCCCAAGAATTTAGCAATAAATGTGCTACAAGCTAATAGCCTTTCAGAGGAAGAAACACTACATTAAATATACAAATCAATGTAAGAAGCATGCTGATATCAAAAAATTTGAATGTATAAAAATATGCATCTTAGAACTGAGGTATGTATATATAGCTAGATTATGTCACAAATATACATAAACCTACAATTATATGTACATAAATATACTTAAGACACATAACACAAGCATCAAAAAAAAAAAGTCCTGGGAAAGTTTTATATTTACATTTATGTGAACATGAACATTTCATTTACGTTTTACTCATTTCAGAGTGGTATCACATAGAAATCGTAGCATCTGGGAAAATGAAGTATAACCTATATTCTGCTTTGAGTAGGAATAAAATGGAAAGCCATCTGCTCACAACACTAATTAGTGCTAATTATTAAGAAAATATCATTTTTTTTTGTTTTTTACAAAAAGGGTGACGGCACTGGGAACAGCTTTTTTTTTTTTTTTTTGCCTGCTACACTATATAGTGAGACTTTAGAACAAGCAATGCTCAGAAAGATCCAGAATGTTTTCAGTAACAAACTAAAGAAGGCATTCCCCCTCAAGGTCTCAGCAGGAACTATCTAATGCAGGAAGACACAAAAACCTGGGTGCACCAGGCCAAGACAGGAAGTGGAGAGCATACACCCTTTCTACACACAGGAAGAAAATATCAGTTTTCTTCACATTGCACTCCCTGTGTCCTCCTTGTGGGTTAACCTGAAGGGTAAACTCTTAGACCTCCTCAAGGCTACCTTGTGTCAAGTATAGTTTATGCAACATAACAATGTTCAAAGATAAATAACACATGCATTATTGCCAGAAGCAAAGTTTATATTAGGACTGTGTAGATAAAACTGATACACAATCAAGGTGATCCATGAAAAGAAAATCAGATCTAAAGAAGTTCACCTGAGGAAAAAAGATTCTCATCTGTGGGAGATAACAGCCAGATCTCTGTGGGAGACGATGCGAAGATCATGAAATACCCTGGAAGGACAGCACTTGAAGCAGAAAGAACAGCTTAACTGTTGCCACAGGAGGAGAAGAAACACAACAGATCCTAGGAACGGTCCATAAGAATATATGCTCACAAATGGTGGGACTAGACAGGCCTTTGCTAAGTGATTTTCAACACTCCTGGGTGGTCAAAACAAGACCATATCTAGTTGCAAGTTATGACTATTCATATTACCCACTTAATAGTAATAAACTGTCCCAAAGTAAGTAATGAACCAAATGAAAATAATAAAGTATTTGCCAGAGAACTACTTAGAGGTTCTTTAACTGAGCCTGATTTTACACACACACACACACACACACACACACACACACACACACACACACACACAGACACTCATTTTTCAATTTAGTCAATCAAGTATATACATCAGGAGGGGTATTGTATGTTAACCAAATTGCTATGTATAATCCCCTTCTGCAGAACAACCTTTAAGATTCATGCTCCTATGGAGTCCTTTAAGTTGTCAACAAAATCCCTGTAGCAAAGTAAAATGGGTTGATCTTCAGAATGGCAGACTGCAGTTAATTCAAAGTCTGGGTATGGGAGTCAGAGAAGCCTGTGGTTAGATCCCGTCAGTGGCCCTCATTGTTTATAACTAAGCAATTAACTTTCTCTAAGACTCAGGCTCCTCATCTGTGAGACAGGAATATACGTGTCTGTTGTGGAAATCATTTGGGGGCATTCATGAAGGTGTTTGTAAGTTTGCTCCCAAGTACCTAGAGCACTGCTTGGCATATAATAGCAACTACTTGTGGAAAAGCTTCTCTTAATTTGGACTGTCAAGAGACTATCTTCCATGGGTGTTATGCGGAGGCACTATTGCCCTTCTTTTCTGGACTACCCTTCAAGGATGTTTACATAGTCAACAGCTTGGAAGATGGAGATAATATCTCCCTCCAGAGCATAAAGCAGGTTTGGTTACTATTGTGTATCCTAAGGACAAGGTATCCTTGTGGGACAAAGGTCTGGCAGGTCTGAATCCATTATAAAAGATGTGCATTCCTGGAGCTCCAGATACCTCTCCGTTCACACGACCCACTGAGTGTGCAGGCATCACTAGGGGCTTGCTGCATCACCCTGTGGAAGTGGCAGGAAAAACAAGGAGACTCTGGTCACTGCTATTTCTGGGAGTAGACTGCTATAAGGCCTATCATATAACCTCGTCCTTTGTGTCTACCCCCAGGAGGCTCAGGTTTTCTGCCAAACCATGGTGGGCTAAATTATTCCCTGGCAAGAACAATAAAATCCAGAACACAGTTCTTGACAAAGAGCACTCAAAACCCAGTCTATCCCCAAAATATTTCCCCACAGATTTGCCATGTGGACACTAATTAGCACCACCAGCCAATCTTTTGATTAAAGAAAGCTCCTATAAATTTGTAAATATATTTTCTCTAAAAGTTGCCACCGTGAGTCATAATGCCTAATTGCTAATTGGCTTGTTATTCAGTTTGTGAAACACTTAGCAAATGCCAGCTGTAATAGAAAGCAGGAGGTCAGTTTGTACACGAGCTCTGGTGCTAACAGACCCCTTTGCTGAAGAGACTTCATCCCGGAAAATGGCACTTTTTGGGTGGTGAACAGCAGAAGAGAAATGGAGCAGGAAATAAATTGCTGTTTTTTTCTCATGCTTCATATCATCCCTTAAAAGTAAAATATAAAAATCAATTTTAACCTTTTTAAACATAAAATCTTATTAAAATGGGAGGGTTTTCAGTACCTTCATTCATTATTAATTACTTTGCATTTGTTAAATGTGTCATAGTAATTCATATTATCCCTTTCTTTCCAACAACAGCGTGTGAACTGTACTGGCAGCAAACACTTAGAGCTGATTTTTGCATCCTTCCTAGCCCATCGCTGACTGTAACCCCAGCTTCTTTGCTTCTGAGGCCTATCACAGAACCTTCCATACACATCAGAAGAGCTCAACAAATACTGTGTGAATTGTACACTGCCCTGTTAAAAAAGAAAACATGCGAACTATGAATTTACACTATTCTGTCAAACAACTCCAGGAACTCAGAACCTCCTAAGCAGTATGAAAAATGAGCCAAGTAATTCCAGTCTATGTGCAACATTTAAAAACACAAGTGTACTATTCAGTGTTGAATTAATTCATTCAAACATTTTATTTATGGCTACTTAGTCCTTTTAAACAAGCTTGCATTAATCACTTTCTAAACCAGTTCCTGTAAAGAAAAACTTTGTTTCATTTCATGTGTTGCTTTATTTAGAAGCAATTATTTAGTTCCTGGTTTTGGCTTAACCATGGGATAGGTTGGGAGGAATTTTAGAACATCCCACAATGCTAATACGCTCATTACAGAAGAGCTGAAGACTCAACATAAAGAAGTCCAAACTGAAAACAGATTGGACAGTGACCACTCAAATAAATAAAATGAATGCCAAGCTATTAGCATGTGGTAGGGACTCTATAGATAGTAGCTGTTATGATTTTGCCAAAAAAGTTAATCCCAAGGCCTTATTTATGTTCAGTGTTCTAAAAGATGTTCACAAAAAAATCCATATACAAAAATTACTCAAAGCTTTTCATTAACCTATCAAATATTTAAAGTAGGCTATACTTAAAGGTTGAAGGCATATGAGCTCATGAAGGCAAGGATTTCATGAATTAAACATAGTAGAGATTGAGGGAATATTGGTAACCATGCCCCATGTACTCATATAGAATTAAGAGTGTTTATTTCTTAAGATATGAATGAACTGAAATAGGTCTACACAAAGTTACATTGCCCAAAGATTTGAGAGAAGAGGAAAAAAATGTGGTCCTCCTCATGGAGATCCCAAGGCTGCACTGGAGTCTGTGGATATAACGTACAATTTAGTTTTTACCAAAATGGATCTTTCACAACTCTTCAACTCTTGCTAAACATTAAACGCACGTTGCCAACCTCACTGTGCAATAAAAGTCTCCAGGTAAGCAGAGCAACAAAGTGCAAAACTTGTTTGCTTTAATTGGATTAATAACTACTCATACATCTTAGCAAAAGAGAAATTTATTTTTTGCATGAGAATCTTTAAAAACCTTTAGATAGCACAATTAGAGGTAAATGCTGGCATGGTCCCTTAGTACTTCTTAATTGCCTTTCTGTATTAAGCTGCAGAACATAATTGCTCACCTGAGTTGGATAGGAATCACAACTGATAGGTTCAGAAGTTGGAATAAGGCAAGGTGGTACCCACCTGGATCTCACAATGTCAAAAAGGCAAATTAAAGACACAAGCAAGCATCTACAATATTATTTGAATTTAAAGGAGTTTGTTCCAGGACGCCAGCATGGCTCAGTCGGTTAAGCATCTGACTTCGGCTCAGGTCACGATCTCATGGTTCATGGATTTGAGCTCTTTGACAGGCTCTGTGCTAACAGCTCGGGGCCTGGAGCCTGCTTCAGTTTCTCTCTCCCTTTCTCCCTCTCCCCCTCCCCCTCCTCCACTTGCATGTGTGCACTCTCTCTACCAAAAATAAATAAAACATTAAAAAATAAAATAAAGTGTTTGTTCCAGTTAACAAAAGAAAAACCAGGATTAGGAGTTATTAAGTTATATCAAGTTATACAATCTTCCCCCTTCCTTGTCAAACATATCTAAATCTTTAGCTAGTATACCATCCATCCCTCCAGATGGACAGAAAAGTTCCTTTAACCCCAGGCCAACTCTCCATCTGTGCCCTACATCGGTCCCCTCTTTTACCTTTGCACACTAGTTGCTTTAATTTTATTTTTTTCTGTACATTCAACCCTCCACCCCAACTATCTCCCTCCCTTCAACCTACAAGTACATTAAAAATACCTCCATATATACATTTCTCACTTAAAGGTAACATCCTGCACCAACCACACAACCCCCATCTGTACCCACTTTCAAGTCCAAATGTAGTAATCTACATTGTATGTCTATATTTTCTCAACCTCATCTCACTCCAGGTTTTACTACAACTTAATCTACCCTAGATACTGAAATTTCCTGGAAATGATTTCCTGTTAATGGTCTATTTTCATTCTAAAAACTTTCATACTTTTAAGGCATTTTATTAAAAATCTATCCATCTTGGCCTTTATATTTGTCTCTTCCCTCCATGACCCCTTCTGAGATCTAGTCCTCACGCCTTACATATTGGCCTTTCTCAAGGAGCTATCCTTCATTATGGGAGTTTATTCTTTCTTGATTAATTTTCCCTTGACTCAGGGTATCACTATGTGCCAAATCACACAAGTTTGAAATCTCAGTGGCACTTTCGACTTCTCCATTGCTATCAATCTCTCACATTCAATAGGACAAAAAACAGTTGCTTTCAAGTGAGAAGGACCTGAATCTCAATTCTAGTCCTGCTCTCAACAAGTTTAGAATCCTGTGTCTCTGTGAAACAAAGCACACAAGCACACATCCTACTGTGTAGGTACTCACAAAATGAAGTGGGAGCCCAAGAAAGATTGTGCCTTAGTCTGCCTGAAGGGGAAGGTATCAGGGAAAGCTTACTGTGAGAAGGTAGAATCTGCAATGAATACGAAAGCTGCTAAAGAGTTGGGGAAGTGGAGGAAGAATGAGAGAAACACAGGAGTAATTAATGTCAGGGAGAGGAAGGTGAGGAGGAGGTGAGAGGAAGAAGGTGTTAGTTGATCAGCTGGCAGAGGTCATACATACATGGATGAGCCCAGTTTACCTAATGGTGTTATGGTGGTTGATGGGGACCCATTAAATATCTGAGAAGACAGTCCAATTTGTGTGCCTGAAAATTTTTCCTGGCAGCAAACAGATTGGATTAGAGGGAATAAAGACCAGAGTGAGAGAGTCCAGTTAGGAAGCTAAGTCTGATCAAATAATATTAACTTATTCGGCAGTATTTGAGCACCACTGGAGATACTCTAAGTTTCCTCATTCCTACTCTGAGTGTAAGAATGGTGTCTTCTCATTGGCTCCAATTTTATGTAAATACTAATGACCCTGAGATCAATACTTTCAATAAACATTATATAATTTGATGCTTCTTTTTATCCTTTACAAGATAGCTGTAGAAAAAAAAAATGTTGGAAAGTCAAACAGCGGGAGGAAAGAATGAGTAAGAGAGAAGCAAGTGAATAAAAAACTACTGTTGGTAAACATGAAATGTCAGGAGGGAAAAGATGGAAAGGGAGGAAAACAGAAGTGTATTCTTTTTTAGATGGCTGGGAAAAAACACCTTCTTTTCCTCAAGTTTTTGGAGAAAAAGTATGCCTTGACACCATTCATGAGTTCAGTGTAAGTGCTTTCATGAGCCTCTGTGATGTGGGAGCATAAGGCAAGCTGAGGGCAAAACACAAGCTACCAACACCTCTCCCCCAGGTGGGATATGTGCAACATTCCTCAGGTACTCCTGGCTGCCCAAAAACAAAGTAAAGGACAGAAAACAAAAGGTTAAGTTGATAGAAGATCCATCAGTTTATAAAAATGTTAGTACATTTACAAGAAAAAGGCAATCTTATCAATAGCCTAATCTCTGGGAACTCTCTACAGTCTTAAAGTTAATGCTTTGCTAGAGGGAAATACAACCTTAATTTGATAATCTCTAGGCCTCCAGTAATCTGTGAGTCCTCTTTAGCATATGGAAATCCCTTTAAAAAACGTCCTCTTGACTTTATCTCCCCCAACTCCACAGTGTATCACCCTTCACTCTTCACAACCCCACTGCAGCTCTTTTTGCCCACAGATCATATCCCTGTGCTTTAATAAAATCACCTTTTTGCACCAAAGACATCTCAAGAATTCTTTCTTGGCCATCAGCTCCAAACCTCCATCACCACTACAAAACTCCATCATTACATATTACTGATATTGATACTATAAGTATGTTTTCAATTTACCAGATAGGACAATAAATAGGCCTGGATCTGGCAGTGAGGATTCATCCCTTAGGTTAGGTTTGGTTCTCTTTGATCTCAATACAGCTGCTTGTTTAATCTACTGATAAAAGGCTTCTAGAGAAAAAATGTTCATTGTGGAAAAAATATTCTAATCTTCTAAAGAAATGTTCAAATTACAACTGAGAGTAAAAGCTTTATATGAAAAAAATAAGTAAGCACCATATTAAGTATTAATGTGCTATATGTGCATGTGAAGGCACCACATTAATAGCATCACTTAACCTGAATAAGTCATTTCACTACTTTAACCTTGGTACCAACAGACTTAATACATTCAGCTTTTGTTTTCAATTATCTGTTATGTCCTGCAATGGGTTTACTGTAGACACTGTGAAAACTATTATGACCCCTCAAAGACATAAGGCAATTTTCTTCTCACCAGGCTATTTTGATCAAATTACTCTCCATTTTAACATGAGTAAGGTTATGAATTTTGGTTCCCCAGATCTGAAATAATGGAATTCAGTTATAATTTCAATTACAATTATATCATATCAATAAATTGAGATTAAAAACCTACAGAAGGTGAAGGATTTCTTTCTTTGCATGGTTTTACTTTCTCTCTCTCTCTCTCTTTTTTTTGTTTTTGCTTTTGGTCCCAAGCCTAGAGAGCACTTTGAAGTATGATAATTTTCTAGTGTGCTTGAAATAGTTCTGCTGTTTGAAAAAATAGTGTAGTAACATCTCATTGCTGTTAGCATTACAAAGCATTGCTAGAGCTTGCAATAATTAAAGGCTATTACAGTTAAGAATTTTATGATTAGCCCTATTATGGCTCATCGAGCTTAAGTTTTGCATTTAGTACTGATTCCAAGACTAAAATGTTTCTTAGTCACAGAATGAATTTTGAAGATTAATTTTAACGTTTTTCATAGTCCTCTTTTTTCCCCCCATCCTTGGGTTACCATCATGTCCTTTCATGGCATGAATGGTAAGTGTAAAGGCTCAAGCCCAATATGAGCAAATTAGCTTCTCTATTTTAATGTAGACAGACCATCCATTGCAAAATGTCCCAGAGAAGGACCATTTCTATAAAGTAGTCTTTGGACTCTGCTTAGCTGCCACAGCAACAGCCACAAGTACACTGAGTCCGATACCAGATGTCTGGTTCTACAAGGTACAGCTTCAAGAAGTCTTTTGACTAAAAGACAAATAACCAAACTCTCCTTTTTACCTCCCCAACCCAAGTCCCTTTATTGTAGTCATAGAGAATATATGTATTTAATCTTTGACAATTTCAACATGGTACATCCAAGTTTGGCTGACTTTTATATATAAAATTATGCCTCTAATAATGATAAGGACAAAGAGATTGGTGCTAAACAATTTTTTTTTTTTTTTTTTTAAGAAGCAGAAGAGGTGACATCCTATTCTTCCTCCACCTCTGCCTCTCCCCACAAGGTCTCTCACCAGACCTATTTAGGGGGTGATGAGATGAAGAGACAAGTGTGAAGGATACATTATAAAATGCAAAACAATGGGGAAGTACAGAGAATGAATAGAGTAGAATAGAGAGTGATGAGTATAGGATGGTTAAGGACTTCCCAGAAAAACAAGATCCAACAGTGTTTCTGGCAGGGGATGGGGTTGGGGGGAACAAAACAAAAAACAAACCTACAATGAAACCACCAAGACTTAAAAAATGTATCAAAAAGTCAAAAACCTAAACCAAAAAGAGTGGCATTTCCACCACCCTTACTCTGGCCCCTGGGTACTTCACAGCCACTTGTCCTCTCCACCCAGGAAAAAACAGAGCTTAAAGAATATCTGTTGCTACAATATCTGTTACAATATGCTACAATGTGGCCACACCTCAAGGGCATTATGCTAAGTGAAATAAGCCAGTTACTAAAGGACAAAAGTTGTGTGAGTCCACTTATATGAGGTACTTAGAATGGTCAACATCATAAAGGCAAAAAGTGCAATGGCAGGTGCCAGGGACTGAGGGAAGGGGAGAAAGGGGAGCTGTTGAAAACATTCAGAGTTTTGGTTTTATAAGATGCAAAGAACTATGGGATGGTGTAGTGGTTACACAAATGTACTTAATGCCAGTGGACTACACACTTAAAATAGTTAAGATTTTAAATTTTATGTTGCTTTACCATAATTTTTATTTTTTAAATGTTTTCATTTTTGAGAGAGAGAGAACATGAGCAAGGGAGGGGCAGAGAGAGAAGGAGACACAGGAGTCCAAAGCAGGCACCAGGTGTAGCAGGATTCTTGCACAGAGGGATGGGATACTGAGGCTTTCTTTGTCCAAGAATCAACTTTATTCGTCATGCCAGCATGGGCTCAGTGGGTTCGTACCTAAAAAAAACTGAGCCCCAAGCAAAGTGGGGCATAGCCTTTTATGTAATTTCTACTTCTTTGTCTCTTATGTATGGTGATACATATAGTCTGATTGGACACAGTTCAAGTTAAAGAGTCTTGTCAGAGTTATGCATATGTGTATGGGAGTTGATTGGGCCACATTGCCTTCCTTTGTTCTGAAGAGGCCTCCACCACATTGCTTAGCGAGGGGTTCTACCACACAGGCTCTGAAATGTCAGCACAGAGCCCAACAGGGGGCCTAAACTCATGGACTGTGAGATCATGACCTGAGCTGAAGTTGGATGCTTAACCGACTGAGCCACCCAGGTGACCCCCACCCCAATTTTTAAAAAGGCAATACAAAACATGAGAACAAGCAAAAGAAATTCTGCTAAATGATCTAATAACAAAAATTCAGTAGTGAAAGAAGCCAGTATAAACAAAAATATTAAGAGCCATAGGCAGAAAATACCTACAAGTTTCTTAAAAAGGAAACAGAACACAGAGGCAGTAAATGATAAGAGCCTGCAGGTTTAACCAAATTACTTTATCAGACCTCAGCCTATGCAGTGCTTGGGGATTGAAACATACCAAAGATAATGATAATACACAAATGGAGGGAAGAACGCAAGAGGAGTACAATACTCTTTAAGAAAGGATATTTCTCAGCTTTTTTAGAAGGTATCTCAAATGGAAATTCTGAATGGTAAATCCATTACCATGGTATCAGGCAAACCGTAATAAATCTCAAAGTTTACAGAGATGGGGGGGGGGGAATGCTATTCATGATGTGGGAAACAAAGGCAGAAGGAAATGGTAGATAAAATTAAATTTCCTTATAACCTGCAGCCAACTGACAAATACTCAAGGCAGGCAGAGTGTAACATTTCTCCAGGAACTCCCTACTGTCTTAAGGTTAATGCTTTGCCTAGAGAGAAAAACAACCATAGCTTGACAATACCTAGACCACCAGTATCCTGTGAGTTTTCTTTAGCATATGGAAATCCTTTTGGAAACTTTCCCATGCCTTTACCTCCCCTAACTCCCAAGTATATAAACAGTCATTCCTCATAATCCTGAGGTAGCTCCTTCTGCCCACAAGTCCTGTCCCTGTGCTTTAATAAAATCACCTATTTGCAACAAAGATACCTGAAGAATTCTTTCTTGGCCATCATTTCTAGACTTCCCTCCCACCCTCCAAAACCGCATCATTCAGACCTTAGCAAATGCCATATTGGGGTTCCAGAACTTGGCTCCAGAAGTCCCTGTTGCATCACTATGCCTCAGAGTGGAGATAAGAGAGATTCCTCCAGGAAGACTGGGGTTGACTCATAGGCAGTGTGCGTCAGACTCTTTATAGACTAGCCTGGGAGGTGTGGCCTCCTGCCCCACTGGGCACTCAGGTGTTTCTCATTCTAGGACTCCCCAGCTGTCCTTGAGAGAACTCATGAGATCCCAGACTGGGCTTCCTCCGAGTATTCAGGGCAACAATGCCTCAGGCCTGATTCTGCCATTCTGTTTTGAAAGCTGCCTTAACACTCTGAGGTCTTTAAGGCATTTGCTTGTACCCAGCAAAGAACAGGGTCACCATATCACACCTAGAACTTTTCACAAGGTTTTGTGAAATTTCAAAGACCTACAAAAAGTCAATATTAGCCTGTATTTATATATGCTTTTCATCAGAAAGGGAGGGAGGGAAGCAAAAAGATTGAGAGAGAAAGGAAAGAGAAAAACAGTGAGAGAGAGAGAAGTTGGAGCCCATCAAAAGCATGCAATACACTCAAGAACAATTCTTTGATATCATTGATCACCAGGAAAAGCTGAGCTACCGATTCTGCTCATCTAGATCTCGTGTGGTAAATTAGATCCACCTGGTGAGAGATCCGAGCAGCTTGATGAGGTCAGGTGCCTTCTATCCCACCATCACCCCTGTAATTCATACTAATCAAATTTCTAATTGAAGAGTTGAGAATTCAAACCAGCTGGTATTTACAATCCAAATATACAAACTATAAAAAGTTCTGTCTTCTGGCTTCAAGACAAAAAACTAAATAGTCCTCAGTACGTAATAATTTTATTTCAACTGTGATTTTGAGATATAAGGAATAGACATATTTTTTAGAGTGGCTAATGCATGGAACCAGGCTATATTCCAGGACATTCTACATAAATCGTGACAAGAAAACAAGAGAGAGGAAGAACAGTCTGTAACATTGTTGAAATCTCCCAATAAAATATCAGAAAAACAAATTGTATCTTCTTTCCTCATATATAAAGATAGAAGTAACCTAGTTAGAAGTTTCCTTCCAGATCTAAAAGGTCTAGGGCTTTACTCTGCACATAATGACATATTTAACTGAGGGTCAGTGGTTTCCCATGGTCACTAACCCAAAGTGGAGCTAGAATAGGTTTCACCAAATGAGTCTTCTGGAACATTCCTTTGTCAACCAGATCTGAAAATTCTAGAATTTTACTTAATATTAGGATGATGGTAATATCTTTGCCAAGATCTAATGCCTAGAAATATTATGAATAAATGTTTAAAAAGCTCATAAGCAGATGTAATTCTTAATGCTAAAAGATTTGGACTGTAAAATTCAATGTTGGGACAAGGGTCCCAATGACAAGGGTCATGTAGGGTAAAATAGAAGAAAAAGAAGGGAATGACATGTATTTTAAGACCCAAAAATGTCAGGGTAATTGTCTTATTTATAGGTATAGAAACACATAAAGAATTATAAACAGGTCTTCACTAGTCATAAACATGATGGGTTTACTCACTATAAATGTTCAAAAAAGAATAATTATGTGCACATTCTATATATTTAGAAGATGAGATAACTATATCCTAGGACTAAAAAGCAAAAGGAAAATTATACCTAAGTAAAAATCCAAAGAAGCATACATTAGCAGCTAAAGTCAGCTTGGTCAAATTCAAGGGGAAGTAAGTTGTTATTTATGTATGGGGACAGATATGGCTAAGGTATTAGGAACATATAATAGCTTCAGAGCTGGAATAATGGTATATAGTGTGAGGTCTGGCATAAACAGTGAACTTAGTCTCATGCTATTTGTGGCAGTGCTGGGCACTGCTGCAGCCATAATTGCTCAGTAGTTTTTCCAGCAACAATAGGGCTGAGAGCCCTTGCCCAAACTTTCAGAACAGAGGAAACACAACTTCTGAAATTGAGCTGAATGTCAGGCAGGAAAGTTCATTGTCCTTCTCTTTGGAATCCTCAAAATTCATTTCCAAAAGCCATTTAAAAAAATATTTGCAAATCATCCACTAAAAAAAAATAACTTCCATACATTTTTCTACACCCATAAATAGACTGCAAGATCATGTTTTTGAAAATCTAAGTATTTAAGCTCTCATTCTCCTTTACACTTCTGGTAAGTCAATCAAACCCCTTAAAATTTAGTGGCAGCTATATTTATAATAAAATTTGCTCTCTTTCTTCCCAAATCAGCCTTCATTCCTCTACCAAAACATTGTTGTCTGTGGGTCGTCATCAGCTGTACTCTCATTCCAGTAGAAATTGATCTTTCACACTGGTTCTCTCATAAACTGTTCACCCTTATTTTATGGCACAAACCACATCTCTTTATATGCAGTACAAGTCTTTGACCTGCTTTAGGCTCAGACCCATACTGTCCTTTTCCTGCCCTATCCCGCCCAGTAGGACAACTACATTACCCTCCTTCTCTTGTCCACTGGCATCCAGGTAGGTTCAGCCAGTGGGAGACAGTGAATTGACTGGAGCTTGTGAGAAGGTGAAAAGCGAGAATATTTCTTCCTCCCTCACCTACCGGAGGTAGGGTGATGATACCATACGCAGCAGTTGCATCTTCTGTTAGTAACTTTAAACAGCTCCTCCCCTCTTCCATGAGCTAGCGCCCTGCCCTTGCCATGCGTGCAGCTCTAGCATGACTGCCCCAGTTGTGGGCTTTGTCTATCACCTCCGTCTCGCTTTCCCTTCAGAGTAGTGGTGGTGCTTGTTGCTAAACTCCAGACTGCCTCACAATTTCAAGTTTGGCTTCCCAGATCTTCCAACACTCATGGTAAACAATTTTCATCATTAAATTTCCTCTGAAAAACCTAGAGTAGTTTCTCTTTTACAGAACAGAACTGTAACAGAACAGAACAGACTGTATTCTGTCTGATATGCAGGGTTGTATTCTCCTTTGTGGCTGTGAAATTCTGCAGGCCAAGAACTTTTATAATGTCCTTAATCTGCCATTCTGCCTCCAGTCTGAATTTCCTCTAATCTATCTTGACAGAGCTACATGCATTAGCTTTCTAAATTACAAATATAATCAATTCATCATCCTTTTTGGGAAACTTTAAAGACTCCCCACTGTCCATGCCATTTTAAAAAATTTCCTTTGCCTTTGTTTCTTAATGTGTTTTTATAATGAATTAGAAACTGACAAAATATATTTGTATTTTATATAAATACATACAAACTTATGTTTTATATTTATATTTGGGTCCTTTATATTTTGCCGGAGTCCAGCTCCAGCAGGTCCAGGGGTTCCCAAAGGAAGAACGGCGTCGGTGAAAATAAAATAAAACTAAAATAAAAAACTGGAAAATAAAAACCTAAAATAAAAAACTAAAACTAAAATAAAAATGGACACAGACAACAGCAGTGTGTTGAACTGGCCAATTTATTGCAGTAAACGTGGCATTATATTTGCTAGTGGTTTCCTTGTAACATACGTCATCTATGTTTTTCTAACATTACCCAATTTTAAAATTGTTCCTTTGTATAATCACCCAAAAAGGAATAACATGATTGTTTTGTCATAATGTTCCCTCCTGCCCTTTGCTTATTAATTTCTTTTATTGTTTTTATTATGTATCTATGTTTATCTATAATTTATAAAGCATTTGCCTTGCTGTTTTCACGAAAGGTCATTTATCTCTCAACACCTCAAGTGGAACAGTCTCAGGGACATGACCTCTTAGTTGTTTCCCTGAACCATTCGTGGTTTTGAAGAACAAAAGTGTTCGCCTGGGTCCCAGGTGCCAGGAAGGGGGCCAAGAGGGCCTTAGAAACCCACGCCTTATACATTCTCAGAGAGACAATGCGCCTAGGAGCCAATGAACCATTCTGTACTTTAACCAACTAGATTCAATCATCATCTGGAATGCCTCCGGGGGGCCAGGTGGGCCTAGGGGTCAGAGTGACCTGTGTCCACAGATACACTCCTTAGTTACTGGAGTGGGGCTTTCAGATCCATATGTTTCTCCTTCGTTGGCCGCCTTTGCTGGCAAATGCACGAGGCTATCCTTCCTGCAAGTAGAGGAGTCTCCATAGGGAATGGCAAGGGCTAAACGTAAGGCCGCACAATTTCTTGCAGAACCTTATTTTCTTCCCTAATGGTTCTTTTCCCAGCGGGCCTGCCGAGGGCAATTCCCCAACAGACAATACCCCAGGTAGTTTTAAGGCCAAATTACGTAAAAGCGGGAGGACAAGAAGCTTCACTGTTGGCGGGCCACCTTGCAGTCACCAATCCGTCCACAGCCCGGGCTCTGCCACTCAGGCTAGCCTGAGTGGGATAGCTCGGCTTCCAGCAATATTTAATAAAAGAAAATACAAATATAAGTTTATTATAGCCAGAGAGAAAGTAAATAAACGGATTACACCATAGGAAAAAATGAGGAGGAGACACATAGTTACAAAATCTGGCTCCATTTTGGCAGTTGTAAAAATGAGACACTCAGTTACATGACTCTTTCAGAGAGCTAGCAAAGTATTCTTGGCATTTCCATCTAATGGAAATTGCTCACCTTATCAGGAGTAAGGGGAAGTCAAGAAATAGGACTTAAAATTTCATGTTAAAGAAGGGTTCAGCAGTTAAAAGGTATTCGGAAGTCACAGTTCATGAGGGATAGATGGATTGCCTATCATTCAAACAATCTTTCATAATTACTAGTTGTCTCTAAGATTTTAATAAATGTGAACAGGAAAAATTAACTTTGTACATAGACATTATCTAAGACTGTTAAGAACAGTTTCATATTCTTTAAAGACCAAATAAACAACAGGTAAGACTAACATTACTGAATGAAATTTTGGAGCAGTTAACTATGGCAAGACCAGGTTATTCTCCCCAAATTAACAAATACAGAAGAAAAAAGTCCCAAACCTGCTCAGCCATGAATAAATAATTGATCAAGACTTCCAAAATTTTGTTCTATAGTGAGTGGCACAGAAAATTATCTAAGTAGGATTTATAAATTTTCTACCAATTCCATGGTGAATAAGGCTCACATTTTCCTTAGTGAATAGTTAATTGAGCAAGAGAGTTTTCTACTGAAATAGCTGGGAAGAATTAGGAAATATACATACTTCTAAATAAGCAAACCACATGACCTGCTAAATGGAGGGTTTTATTTTTTAGTATCAATTGGTTAAAATTTTGAGATAATGCCAAATATAATATATTCAGTTTTAGGATAATGGGTTTTAAGCCATTCTTCCTAATAATTACATTATAGCAAATTCAACTGTGTTGTGTACACTTCTGGTCTGAAAAAAAAAGTATAGGAGAATTTTTTTAAATGATAATGGCCAACATTAATGAGTATATGGGGAAGAGAAGACTCTCATAAATAGCTGGTAGACAGGAAATCAATAAAACCTCCCTGTTGGGTTATTGAGCAATAAATATCAAAAGTTTTAATACATTTATGTACCTTTTGATTGAATAATACCAGATATGGGAATGTATTCTAGGGAAACACTTATGGAAATGTGAAAAATTTTCCACATGGAGGTTCATCACAGCTTTGCTTTCAAAATAAAAAAAAAAATGGTAATGTCCCCCAAAGAAAGTTATTTAATAAATGATCATATATTTCCATATTAGAACATGATGCAACTATTAAAAGTTGTGCAGTAAAAGAATTTAATCATATTGAAAGAAGTTCTCAATAATACTATAAAAAAAAAAAAAAACAACTATTGCTAAGAAGACTTCCAGCAAAAGATGGCAATGGAAGATTGAACACATATATTTAAGCCCACTCCTTCCTGAAACTCTAAAAATGACAATAAAGAGGTATTTTAATATCAATAAACCCACAAAGACAAAGAAAAGAATAGAGGAAACAATAATTACAACATTTCAGATTCTGGAAAGCAGACAGACATGTCATCACTGACAGCAGATCCCAGAAAGCTGAGCCCTAAGTCAACAATGTGGAGAACCAATAAGCAACTTGATTTTCATTTGGTCCTAGAACCCATGAAAGGCTCAAAAGTTGATGGCATAAGGTACTTTTGGAATTGGTTTAAAGGACGTACTAAACATATGAAGATTAATTGAAAGTTGAATTTATAGGCAATTATTGCAAAGTTTTTTAATGACAAGGCAAAAAAGGAAAGCAATCAGGGGCCAAACCTGAAGCTCTCTGGACTCAAGGATTTCTCTGAGAATTCATTTTCTTCCTTTCATATTTCTTCGAATAAAAGCTTAAATGTGTGTATTTTAAAAAAAGAAGTAGAAGCAGTTAGATACCTAGAGATTCTTCCAGATTCTGTGCCGCTAGCCACTACTATTCCCCTATCCAGAAGAGGAGTGGAGACCTATTTCCTGGAGAGTAGACAGAGAATCTTTGGCACAGATGGGGTAGGGGACTATATTGAAAACAGGGATTAAGTCCAAGTTTCTATATCCAACAACAACAAAAAAAACCTCATCCTAAAAGTCATAAATAATTGCAAAGGGCTCCATAAATAGCTAAAACAATTTTGAAAAAGAACCAAGTTGGCGGACTCACACTTCCCAATTTTGAAACTTACCACAAAGCAACATTAATCAAAAACAGTGTGCTATTGGCAAAAGGTGGACATACATATACAGACATGTATTTCTGGATTCTTGATGCTATTGCATTTATAGATATAAAATAGAATTAAGAGTGTAGAAACAAACCCATACACCTTCGGTCAACTGATTTCAATGAGTGCCAAGATCATCCATTGGAGAAAGGATCATCTTTTAAACCAATGGTGCTGGTAAAACTGGATTTCTACCTGCAAAAGAATGAATTTGGATTTCCACCTTATACCACATACAAAAATTAATTCAAAATAAATCAAACTCCTGGACGTAAAAGCTAAAACTACCAAAGTCTTAGAAGAAAATGTAAGTATACATTTTCTTGACCTTGGATTAGGCAATGGTTTCTTCGATAGGACACCAAAAGCACAGCAACCAGAGAAAAAATAGAAAAAAAATAGATTTGGGGTGTCTGGGTGGTTCAGCTGGTTAAGCTTCTGACTTCGGCTCAGGTCATGATCTCACAGTTTGTGGGTTCGAGCTCGGCGACGGGCTCTGTGCTGACAGTTCAGACCCTGCTTTGGATTCTATGTCTCCCTCTCTCTCTGCTACTCCAGCTCTCTCTCTCTCTCTCTCTCTCTCTCTCTCTCTCTCTCAAATATAAATAAACATTAAAAAAATTATATAAAAAAAGAAAAAAATGGATTTCATCAAGCTTAAAAACTTTTATGTTTCAGAGGGAACTGTCAAGAAAGTAAAAAGAAGGTGAAATTTTAACCCACTGAAAATATTTGAAAATCATGTATTTGATAAGGGACTTGTGGGTTAATATACAAAGAACACTTAGAACTCAATAATAAAAAGACAACACAATATTAGAAATGAGTAAAGAATCTGAATAGACATTTCTCCAAAGATAGATGATATACTCAATATCTTTACTGTGATCGTGGATATGCAAATATCCTTACCTATATATGCATATATTTATAGAGCTAAATATATATTTATAGAGCTAAATACACACATATACCCACAAATGAAATGTAAGGAAGACTAGGAAAATTTAATTTTAGCAATGGATTGTATCATTATCAATATTCTGGTTGTGATATTGTACCATTATTTTGTAAATTATTAACACTTGAAATGAGTAAAGGTTATACATAAAGACTATTCAGAATCTCTATCATTTCTTACAAGTAGTCTGATTCTACAACTATCTCAATAAAATTACTACTAAAAATAAATATAAATAAGCCTTCTCCCATGCATATCAATGTAAAATTTCTGAATTCTAGACACAAGTGAAAAAGTTCCTACAAGTTTCTAGGGAGCTGGGTATCTATGAAATATATATACTCATAGAAAAGATCAAAAATAAGAATGACATTAAACCTTTCAAAAGCAATGATGGAAAACAAAACAAAACAAAAAAACAGTAAAGCAATTTCTTAAAATTCTGAAGAAAAAGTCTTCACCTATCTAAATCATCAGTTATCTGTGAAGATAGAAAAAATTTTTCTTTAAGCATTTGAAGTCTCAAAAAACTTGATTTCCTATGTGGCCTAATCTTGAAAATCTCTTCAAAGATATGAACCATCTAAGCAAGGGAGTAAACCAAGAAAGAGGAAAACATGAAATTCTTAAACAGTGTTTGAACTCAAATGTGGTAAACTGACACTCCAGAATAATGGTGAAAGGAGACTGTAAGACAATAGCTATGCACAAGACCAGAAAGCAACCAATATAGTTGGAAAAGCTCCAAAGGTTTTGGACAATATATCTTCATGAAATGAAATTGATAAAATACATAAGTAAGAAAAACATTATACTGGAAAGGAAAATGATTCAGAGCATACTAAATGGCTCAGTTGTAAATACTTTTTAGTCCTAATAATAGAAACATCAAATTGATAAAATGAAAATTAAAATATACCTAAACTGTAGCGAGAAAGATGGAAAGTACATATATGTGATAGGGGTTAGGATATAGTGGAAAAGAACAAAATCCTCAGATGGTGATGGGTGATGGAAGGACTATGAAAATCTTGGTAACAGTTTATTGGCTACCTTATGGCAAGGTACTTCAAAGAGTCACAGAACTTAGAGATGATGAGTTAGGTGTTCTTTCCCAAATCTGCTAGCCTCTCCAGTGTTAACAAACAGTATTCAGTCGTAAGTAAGGAGGGCAGAGACACAGCTAATTATTTACAAGCCATATAATACCACCTATTCCTTACTAATAAGGCACCATTTTGTTAAGTAAGAGAGAACACCCCAAGGTGGTGAGAACAGCCCCTGAATTAATTTCAGAAGGGAGGAAGTTTACAATCTGGTTCTAATCAATGTGATATAAAACAAGCCTAGAAAGAGTGTGAAAAAAAGAACTCTTAGGAATATTTTCCCTTCCTGGATAAGAAGTAAATGGGGAAGAAGTTTCACCTCTTACCACTCCCTGGTTCCTGCATTGAACATAGTTTTGTGAAGGTATGACACAAACAGCAGCCCTAAGAAGGCCAGAGACTCACAGGGAAGCCAACCCAGAGCCATGACATTTTTGAGCCACACCATTGCCAGCAATTGAATTTCTTATTACATAATGAAAGTACCCCTATTATTTTAGCCTAGTTTTAGTCAAGCATTCTATTAATTTGATTGAAAGCACTGCAAGTGTAAAGGGAGAAGAGCTGCCTCAGAGGTAGTCAGATTTATTTAATAATATTCATGCATTTATGTAAACCAACTAGTCAAAGTACATGTTCTAGATGATGAATTTTTAGTTAATACCTTTGAAAGTAGGATTCTACCAAATAATAATATGGAATTCCCCCTTCTGAAATTCAAATGTATAAAGAGACACAAATTATTTAAATATAATGATTTTCTGTGTCATCTTATATTAAGACTAATTTAGTCATAGTTGGTTAAAGGTATCTATGATATCTGTCCACATCTTCCAATAAATTTTGAGTAAGCACCTGTTCTGCCAGGCAACATAGCCATTGGAGACATCAACATAAGTTACATTGGGCCTTTGCCCATCAGGGACAGATAGCTACTTTCCAAATGAAGAATATGTAGGTAACTTCAATAAAATTTTGAATCAACCCTTGGTCATGATTACAGAATTGTCCCTCTCTATAGGAAGAGCAGACGCAAATGCCCTAAGGGATGAGGGAGAAGATATACCTGGGTAACAAGTCTCTGATTTTTTTTTTTTTATGTCCTTGGAGATTTCACTGTGCAGAGGTTTTCAAGTTACTTCAGGAGGATTTATTTCTAGTTTTCAAAAGAAATGTCTTCCTCCCCACAGAGACATCAAAACAACATGTCATAAAATACTGAGAAGACATTACTCTTATTCACTATGTAAGTACTAAATCAAAGTTTTTTGATTATGTAGGTAAAACTAAAATGAGCCATTCCTCAATTACAAATGAGAAATAATAAATGACCAATAACCAAGGTCTCAGTCTACGAACCCTTTTCAAATAAAAAGTTGACATATGATGGATCTTAGCATATTAATGAACATTGTATTATCAGCTATATAATTACCTTGTTATATTAATAATAATTAAAAATGTTAAGGAAATTTATTGTAAGATTATTTTTAAATTTTATTCTTTTCTGGATTAATTTCCTCTTAAAAAAATTAGGATTTAAATCAAATCCTCATGAATCAAACTCTGCACAACTGTCATATCAGCAAATTTAAATGAAACAGAAAATTATATTAATTGCTTTGGATCAGATCAAGCATTACATCCTCCCATTTATATGTTCTCCTTTGACTTCTTTGACAGTGATTATCTCAATAAGTCCTTTCAGTATATAATAATAGGGCTTCCTCAGTTGAGGTTACAATGTCTCCTGGATCAGTCTGACTGACAGATGAACATTTGGCATGTGCTTAAGAGGAAATAGACACTTTAATTAGCACAGTTACTTACAAGTGCCTTGGACACTGTACCCCAAAGTTGATGACTATAATAAACGTTGACAGGAGAACTCTGGTCTTTGACTAAAGAGACTTATGGAATGGGGAAATCATTTAAAAGCCTTCAACCCAAGAGTCTTGAATCATAGATTTTCAAGCTTTCATTTCTTACTGTCGGTCTAAGAACTGTTAAGCTGGCTATGCAGCAAAGGCAATTTAGTGTAGAAAGGATGAAAGCATGGTCTTTTCAGGAAGTGATGTTAGAACCATTGAAAATCCAATGGGGGGGGAAACAAACACTTCAATCCATTCCTCACACCATATAAAACATTATTAACTCAAAAATAGATGATAGACCAAAATGCAATACCTGGAATGATAAAACTTTCAGGACAAAATATCATAACTGTTGGAAAACTTTCTTAGATGCAGTATGAAAAGCATGATCCACAAATAATGAAATTGCTAACTTGGATTTAATCAAAATTAAAAAAAAAAAAAACTTCTGTGTTTTAAAAATCACTGTTAAGAAAATGAAAATAGAAGCCACAGACTAGGAGAAAATAATTACAAGATAAACATACATCAAAGAACTTTTATGTAGAATATAGAAAGAACTTTTACAATTCAGTAATAACATTGACTGAAAAACTAATTTAAATACAAGTAAGAGATTTCAACAGACATGTCAACAAAGGGATATGTGGATGTAGATACACACATGAAAAAATCTTCAACACCATTAGTCATTAGGGAAATGCAAATTAGAATCACAATGAGATACAACTATACATAGACCAGGGTGGCTAAAATTAAAAAGATTGATCATAACATGTTTTGGTAAGAATGTGTAACAACTGGCAATTTCGCACACTGCTAGTGAAAATATACAAGAGTATAACTACTTTGTAATACAATTTTAGAGTTTCTTGAAATTTAAACATAGACCCACCATCATATAATCCAGCCATTCCACTACTAGGTATGTACTTAAGAGAAAAGAAAGAATATGTCTTTATGCAAACTTGTACACAAATATCCATAGTAGATTTATTTGGAGTAGCCAACAACTAGAAGCAACCCAAAGGTCCGCCCACAGGTGAGTGGACAGATACATTGTGGTATAGCTACACAATGGATTACAATTCAGCAATTAAAAAAATCAACTACTGCTATTTGCTAAACCTGAATCTCAATTATATTGAGTGATAAAGACAGAAAAAAAAGAATATATATTATATGATTCAATTTATATGCAATTGTGGAAAATTCAAACTAACAGAGTGATAAAAATCAGATCAGTGGTTGCCTGGGAATGGGTGTTAGGGTGGTGTGGGAGGGTCAAGAGAGAGATTATATAAAGTAGAACAAGGAAATTTTGGGGGGTAATGGATATATTCACTATTTGAGGTGATTTTTTTTCAGTGGTGTATACATATGTTAAAATTTATCAGATTGTATGTTTAATACGTGCAATTTATTACATGTTAATTACACCTCAAATAAAGCTATTCAAAAGAAAAAAGAAATTTCAACCCTTGCTAACTATGTGACTGAGAATGAATACTTAACCTTCCTGGAATTTATTTGTAAATGACAATAATGATAAAGTCCTATATATTCTTCAAGGTTACTGTAAAGATCAAATGAGATGATTATAAAAAGTCTTGCAAATTGTAAAGGGTTACCTGTACAAAATAAAGTATTAGTGTTGACATGGTTATTATTAGTTTCAAAAAACACACGCCATCAATTAACAAACCAGTGATTTGTGATAGGGAAAAGGCATGCAGAGAAATGTGAAAGGCACGAGAAGTTGAAAATTAAGGCTAGTAAACTTGAATTCAGAAGAGATCCTGTGACCACAATCTTGACTCATATGATTTTCTGTCGTCATTTGCCCACATTAGTCCTTGAACACCTAAGCTCATTCAGATGCAAATCTATGTTGCACTTTCTATTACCTTCTTCTTTTTGTCTTTTTTCCCAATTACACTGTGTAGAAGGAGTGGCCAAGACAGTCCTAACTTGTAATGAGTGAATCCCAAATAGAGTCAGAGTCCTCCCTGCCACTCTGAGCCAAGTCATTTTTAAAAATTGTTCTAATGTTGTTTATTTTTGAGAGAGAGAGAGACAGAGACAGAGACAGAGACAGAGTGAGTGGAGGAGGGGCAGACAGAGAGGGAGACACAGAATTCAAAGCAGGCTCCAGGCTCTGAGATGTTAGCACAGAGCCTGATGTGGGCCTCAAACTCACGAACCAGGAGATCATGACCTGAGCTGAAGTCGGACGCTTAACCAACTGAACCACCCAGGTGCCCCTGAGCCAAGTCATTTTAATTCAAGCCCCAAAATACTCCTTCACCATTTCCCTAGCTGGCACAGATTCAGAACTTCAGCAAATTCTCTTGGAGCATTCATGTTTATGGGATTTTTGGATTCTGGATCCCTGAAAGCAGAGGTGGTGTCTCTATTTATACCACCTCTCCCGAAACATGAAGGTCCCATCACTGGTTTACACTAAATCCATACATACAGGATCATGAGTTTAGTGGATCTTACTGGAGAAATGGACATCAACAGACTGAATACCCTACAGACCATAAAGCCATTATCATTTATTGTCTACCTCATGATCCTTTCTTATTAAACAGTTCTAGGAGCTCCAAAAACTTCTCCTTTTGTTAGGCAGAGAGAATCAGTTTTCTTCTCAGAAGGCTTGAGACTCAGCCATGTCCAGGCCTGTGGACCTGCCTTCTACAATAGGCATTGATCCAGGAATTTTTCTAATAAACGTAATTCCCTCCAAGAGAATTCTGCTATCAGCTATTAAGATAATTATTTTTAAATTCCAACTGTTATTGTAAGACATAAAATTAATTCACAGTTAGAAAATCATGCTTCACTAGAACATATTCAAGACCAGTCTCAAGCCAAATGAAAGGATTTGAAATTCTTTGTCCATTTGTTTACCAAGTATACACACTTTCCTTGCAAAATGTTAAACAGAGATATAGAAGTCTCAGGTAAGGAAGGCTAACAATCTCTATCCAAAGAATCAAATTCTGGTAGAACTGGCTGCAGTATTTGGTATTTTGAGGGCGAGGTATCCATAGAGTCTAAGTATATGAGTATATGAGCAACGTTCTTCTATGTAAACATAAAAAAACACAATGAATCTCAAGTAGCTCTTCATTAGAATCATGTATAAGCCAGATATACTCAGCGATTACATAAAAATTCTAGAAAAAGGATTATTGCTGTGCCTACTTTCTATGTTTGGATAATTGAGATAATAGATCCTACTATGAACCAAACATCCTAAACCAAAAGGCCACATTTTTTCACAGGTGTTAGCAGCCAAAGGTAGCTCAGTTGAATTCAAGGTGAATGAAGCTGATATTTATTTATAGAGAGAAATGCAGTTTTATAATTAAGACCATGTAATCATTTCAGAGCTGGAATCATGGTTTCTAGTTGGTCATTAACAGTAAGATTGGTCTCACATTATTAAAAACACACATGTGGGGGTGCCTGGGTACCTCAGCAGGCTAAGCTACCAACACTTGATTTTGGTTCAGGTCATGATCTCACGAGTGTGAGATCAAGCCTCTCATGGGGCTCTGTGCTGACAGCATGGAGTCTGCTTGGCATTTTCTCTCTCCCTCTCTCTGACCGTCCACAATTCACGTGTCTGCATGCTATATCTCTCTCAAAATAAGTAAATAAACATTTTAAAAAATAAATAAAACACACCTATGATTACTCAGTGTGAATGAGCTATATGAAAGTTGTATAAACTCCATTTTTCAATTAAAGAAACAAAGATTTCAGATTTAGTGGTAGAATTTCTGTTGAAATGGAAATCAATCTCAATACCAGGTCACAGAAACAAAAATTAAAGAGTATTTTCTAAGGCTGCACCTTAGGACTCAAAAAGAACTCCTATTCTTTCAACCTCTGTGCTCTACAAAAGTGCATCAAGGTCCAAATGACAAAGCAGAGCAGAAGTCTGATAAAGAATTGAGTCTAATGTTTCAGAATTAGGACCCCACTCCTCCTAAACTTCTGTGGTGAGCACACATGGCATTCTGTGTGATTTCCCACTTAGGAACCTCTGGAAATTATGCATAGTGATCCCCAGTTAAGTTCTTGCTTATGCAGTAGAGGAAGAGAAAAACCCCTCTGACAAGGACATAAATGCAAAAGTGAATTGATTTGTAGACTCAGGTAGGTAAGGTCAGGCTATTCCAATCTCTATTCTGGGAATCTCACTTGCCTTTTCAAATTCCATATATGCATGCAAATGACTCACACATATGTACTATTAGCTTCATCCTTTCTTCTGACCATCAAAGCTACTGGATGTTTGTGCCTACTTCCAGTGGCCCTTCAAACACATGACAAGAAATGATACTTCCTCCTCTTCCCCAAATTTTTATTTCTATTAATTGTACTATTCTCCTAGCCAATTATTTTTTTTATGTTTATTTAGTTTTGAGACAGAGACAGAGCACAAGTGGGGGAGGAACAGAGAGAGCAGGAGACACAGAATCCGAAGCAGACTCCAGGTTCTGAGCTGTCAGCACAGAGCCCAATGCAGGGCTTGAACTAAAGTACCTTGAGATCATGATCTGAGCAGAAGTCGGATGCTTAACTGACTAAGCCACCCAGACACCACTCTCCTAGTCAATTTTAAACCTTGAGCTGATTATTGCTGATATTACCCAAAGAAATCTACATATTCAGTGAAGTCCCTATCGAACGAACACCAGCATTCTTCACAGATCTAGAACAAACAATCCTAAAATTTGTATGGAACCAGAAAAGACCCCAAATAACCAAAGCAATCCTGAAAAAGAAAACCGAAGCCAGAGGCACCACAATCCCAGACTTCAAGCTGTATTACAAAGCTGTAATCATCAAGACAGCATGGTACTGGCACAAAAACACTCAGATCAATAGAACAGAATAGAAAACCAAGAAATGGACTACAAACACATGGTCAACTAATCTTTGACAAAGCAGGAAAGAACATCCAGCAGAAAAAAAAGACCAGCTCTTCAGCAAATTGTGCTGGAAAACCTGGACAGCGACATGCAGAAAATGAACCTGGGCCATTGTCTTATACACTACACAGAAATAAACTCAAAATGGATGAAAGACCTAAACGTAAGACAAGAAGCCATAGAAATCCTAGAGGAGAAAACAGGCAACAATCTCTTTGACCTCAGCTGCAGCAATTTCTTATTCAACATGTCTCCAGAAAGCAAAAATGAAATATTGGGACCTCATCAAGATAAAAAGCTTCCGCACACAGCAAAGGAAACAATCAGCAAAACTAAAAGGCAAACAAGGGAAGGGGAGAAGATATTTGCAAATGACATATCAGATAAAGATTTAGTATACAAAATCTATTAAGAACTTATCAAACTCGAGATTGGGAGAGAATATGGTGGCATAGGAGGACACTGGGCTCACCACGTCCTGCTGATCACTTAGATTCCACACACACCTGCCTAAATAACCCAGAAAACCGCCAGAAGACTAGCAGAATGGAGTCTCCGGAGCCAAGCACAGATGAGAGGCCCACGGAAGAGGGTAGGAAGGGCGGAGAGGCGGTGCGTGCTACACGGACTGGCAGGAGGGAGCCGGGGCAGAGGGGCAGCCCGCCGGCCAAGCAGAGCCCCGGAGTCTGGCTTGCAAAAGCGGAGGGGCCGGATGGATGTGTTCTGACAGCAAGCAGGACTTAACATCTGGAAGGTTGTAAGTTAACAGCTCTGCTTGGAGAGCGGGAAGGCTGGAGGACAACGGGAGGGAGAGTTGTTGAGCCCTGGACGACAGAGCTCAGCTTGGCGGGGAACACAGGTGCTCGCCAGCGCCATCTCCCTCACCCATCCCCCAGCCAAAATCCTAAAGGGACCCAGTTCCTGCCAGGGAACTTGCTTGTTCCGCGCAAATACCCAACACTGTGCTTCTGAGGATCCATATCCATCCTGCCGCGGGTCTAAGTTCCTCTGGGTGCCGCAGGGCCCCTCCCGAAGCGGATCACCAAAGGAAAAGTGAGCTGAGCCTGCCCCTCCCACCCCTGTGCACCTTGCTGATCCACCCCAGCTAATATGCCAGATCCCCACCACCACAAGCCTGGCAGTGGTGGCTACCACAAGTAGCCCAGACGGGGGCCACACCACCCCACAGTGAATCCTGCCCCTAGGAGAGCAGAAGAGAAGGTACACACCAGTCTGACTGTGGCCCCAGCAGTGGGCTGGGGGCAGACATTAGGTCTGCCTGTGGCCCCGCCCACCAACGCAAGTTATTAAAGACAGCACAGGGGAAGTGCCCTGCTGTTCTGCACCACTCCAGGGACAATCCAAAATGGCAAAACGGAAGAATTCCCCTCAAAAAAACATCCAGGAAATAACGACAGCTAACGCACTGATCAAAAACGATTTAAACAATATAATGGAAAGTGAATTTAAAATAATACTCATAAAATAAATCGCTGGGCTTGAAAACAGTATAGAGGACAGCAGAGAATCTATTGCTATAGAGATCAAGGGACTAAGGAACAGCCAGGAGGAGCTAAAAATGCTATAAATGAGCTGCAAAATAAAATGGAGGTGACCACAGCTTGGATTGAAGAGGCAGAAGAGAGAATAGGTGAACTAGAAGATAAAATTATGGAAAAGAAGAAGCTGAGAAAAAGAGAGATAAAAAAAATCCAGGAGTATGAGAGGAAAAATAGAGAACTAAGTGATGCACTAGAAAGAAATAATCTACGCATAATTGGTACTCCAGAGGAGGAAGAGAGAGGGAAAGGTGCTGAAGGTATACTTAAAGAAATAATAGCTGAGAACTTCCCTGATCTGGGGAAGGAAAAACGCACTGAAATCCAAGAGGCACAGAGAAGTCCCTTCAGACGTAACTTGAATCGATCTTCTGCACGACATATCATAGTGAAACTGGCAAAATACAAGGATAAAGAGAAAATCCTGAAAGCAGCTAGGGATAAACGTGCTCTAACATATAAAGGAAGACCGATAGGACCTGTGATGGATCTCTCTACTGAAACTTGGCAGGCCAGAAAGGAATGGCAGGAAATCTTCAATGTGATGAACAGAAAAAATATGCAGCCGAGAATCCTTTATCCAGCAAATCTGTCATTTAGAATAGGAGAGATAAAGGTCTTCCCAAACAAACAAAAACTGAAGGAATTTGTCACCACTAAACCAGCTCTACAAGAGATCCTAAGGGGGATCCTGTGAGACAAAGAACCAGAGATATCACTACAAGCATGAAACCTACAGACATCACAATGACTCTAAACCCATATCTTTCTATAATAACACTGAACGTAAATGGACTAAATGCGCCAACCAAAAGACATAGGGTATCAGAATGGATAAAAAAAAACAAGACCCATCTATTTGCTGTCTACAAGAGACTCTTTTTTATTTTATTTTTATTTTATTTTATTTTATTTTATTTTATTTTATTTTTAATTTTTTTAATGTTTATTTATTTTTGAAACAGAGAGAGGCAGGCATGAGCAGGGGAGAGTCAGAGAGAGAAGTAGACACAGAATCTGAAACAGGCTCTGGGCTCCAAGCTGTCAGCACAGAGCCCAAAGCGGGGCTCGAACTCACGGACTGTGAGATCATGACCTGAGCTGAAGTCGGACACTCAACCGACTGAGCCACCCAGGCGCCCTAAGAGACTCATTTTAGACGTGAGGACACCTTCAGATTGACAGTGAGGGGATGGAGAACTATCTATCATGCTACTGGAAGTTAAAAGAAAGCTGGAGTAGCCATACTTACATCAGACCAAACTAGAATTTCAATTAAAGGCTGTAACAAGAGATGAAGAAGGGCATTATATAATAATTACAGGGTCTATCCAGCAGGAAGAGCTAACAATTATAAATGTCTATGCACCGAATACAGCAACCCCCAAATATATAAAATAATTACTCACAAACATAAGCAACCTTATTGATAAGAATGTGGTAATTGCAGGGGACTTTACAACAATGGATAGATCATCTAGACAGAGAATCAATACAGAAACAAGGGCCCTGGATGATACATTGGATCAGATGGACTTGACAGATATATTTAGAACGCTGCATCCCAAAGCAACAGAATATACTTTCTTCTTGAGTGCACACGGAACATTCTCCACGATAGATCACATATTGGGTCACAAAACAGCCCTTCGTAAGTATACAAGAATTGAGATCATACCATGCATACTTTCAGACCACAATGCTATGAAGCTTGAAATCAACCACAGGAAAAAGTCTGGAAAACCTCCAAAAGCAGGGAGGTTAAAGAACACCCTACTAAAGAATGAAAGGGTCAACCAGGCAATTAGAGAAGAAATTAAAAGATATATGGGAAAAAATGAAAATGAAAATACAACAATCCAAATACTTTGTGATTCAGCGAAGGAAGTCCTGAGAGGAAAATACATTGCAATCCAGGCCTATCTTAACAAACAAGAAAAATCAAATACAAAATCTAACAGCACAACTAAAGGAAATAGACGCGAAACAGCAAAGACAGCCTAAACCCAGCAGAAGAAGAGAAATTATAATAAAGATCAGAGCAGAAATAAACAATATAGAATCTAAAAAACTGTAGAGCAGATCAATGAAACCAAGAGTTGGGTTTTTGAAAAAATAAACACAATTGATAAGCCTCTAGCCAGGCTTCTCAAAAAGAAAAGGGAGATGACCCAAATAGATAAAATCGTGAATGAAAATGGAATTATTACAACCAATCCCTCAGAGATACAAGCAATTATCAGGGAATACTATGAAAAATTATATGCCAACAAACTGGACAACCTGGAAGAAATGGACAAATTCCTAAGCACCCAAGCACTTCCAAAACTCAAACAGGAGGAAATAGAAAGCTTGAACAGACCCAAAACCAGTGAAGAAATTGAATCAGTTATCAAAAATCTCCCAACAAATAAGAGTTTAGGACCAGATGGTTTCCCAGGGGAGTTCTATCAGACGTTTAAAGCAGAGATAATACCTATCCTTCTCAAGCTATTCCAAGAAATAGAAAGGGAAGGAAAACTTCCAGACTCATTCTATGAAGCCAGTATTACTTTGATTCCTAAACCAGACAGAGACCCAGTAAAAAAAGAGAACTACAGGCCAATATCCCTGATGAATATGGATGCAAAAATCCTCAATAAGATGCTAGCAAATCGAATTCAACAGCATATAAAAAGAATTATTCACCATGATCAAGTGGGATTCATTCCTGGGATGCAAGGCTGGTTCAACATTTGCAAATCAATCAACGTGATACATCACATTAATAAAAGAGAAGATAAGAACCATATGATCCTGTCAATCGATGCAGAAAAGGCCTTTGACAAAATTCAGCAACCTTTCTTAAGAAAAACTCTCGAGAAAGACGGGATAGAAGGAACATACTTAAAGATCATAAAAGCCATTTATGAAAAGCCCACAGCTAATATCATCCTCAATGGGGAAAAACTGAGAGCTTTTCCCCTGAGATCAGGAACACGACAGGGATGTCCACTCTCACCGCTGTTGTTGAACGTTGTGTTGGAAGTTCTAGCATCAGCAATCAGACAACAAAAGGAAATCAAAGGCATCAAAATTGGCAAAGATGAAGTTTTCACTTTTTGCAGATGACATGATATTATACATGGAAAATCCGATAGACTCCACCAAAAGTCTGCTAGAACTGATACATGAATTCAGCAAAGTTGCAGGATACAAAATCAATATACAGAAATCAGTTCCATTCTTATACACTAATAATGAAGCAACAGAAAGACAAATAAAGAAACTGATCCCATTTACAATTGCACCAAGAAGCATAAAATACCTAGGGATAAATCTAACCAAAGATGTAAAAGATCTGTATGCTGAAAACTATAGAAAGCTTATGAAGGAAATCAAAGAAGATACAAAGAAATGGAAAAACATTCCGTGCTCATGGATTGGAAGAATAAATATTGTCAAAATGTCAATACTACCCAAAGCTATCTACACATTCAATGCAATCCCAACCAAAATTGCACCAGCATTCTTCTCGAAACTAGAACAAGCAATCCTAAAATTCATATGGAACCACAAAAGGCCCCGAATAGCCAAAGTAATTTTGAAGAAGAAAACCAAAGCAGGAGGCATCACAATCCCAGACTTTAGCCTCTACTACAAAGCTGTCATCATCAAGACAGCATGGTATTGGCACAAAAACAGACACATAGACCAATGGAATAGAATAGAAACCGCAGAACTAGACCCACAAACGTATGGCCAACGCATCTTTGACAAAGCAGGAAAGAACATCCAATGGAAAAAAGACAGTCTCTTTAACAAATGGTGCTGGGAGAACTGGACAGCAACATGCAGAAGGTTGAAACTAGACCACTTTCTCACACCATTCACAAAAATAAACTCAAAATGGATAAAGGACCTGAATGTGAGAATGGAAACCATCAAAACCCTAGAGGAGAAAGCAGGAAAAGACTTCTCTGACCTCAGTCGCAGAAATTTCTTACTTGACACATCCCCAAAGGCAAGGGAATTAATAGCAAAAATGAACTATTGGGACCTCATGAAGATAAAAAGCTTCTGCACAGCAAAGGAAACAACCAACAAAACTAAAAGGCAACCAACAGAATGGGAAAAGATATTTGCAAATGACATATCGGACAAAGGGCTAGTATCCAAAATCTATAAAGAGCTCACCAAACTCTACACCTGGAAAACAAATAACCCAGTGAAGAAATGGGCAGAAAACATGAATAGACACTTCTCTAAAGAAGACATCCAGATGGCCAACAGGCACATGAAAAGATGCTCAACGTCGCTCTTCATCAGGGAAATACAAATCAAAACCACACTCAGTATCACCTCATGCCAGTCAGAGTGACCAAAATGAACAAATCAGGAGACTGTAGATGCTGGAGAGGATGTGGAGAAACGGGAACCCTCTTGCACTGTTGGTGGGAATGCAAAGTGGTGCAGCCGCTCTGGAAAGCAGTGTGGAGGTTCCTCAGAAAATTAAAAATAGACCTACCCTATGACCCAGCAGTAGCACTGCTAGGAATTTACCCAAGGGATACAGGAGTACTGATGCATAGGGGCACTTGTACCCCAATGTTTACAGCAGCACTCTCAACAATAGCCAAATTATGGAAAGAGCCTAAATGTCCATCAACTGATGAATGCATAAAGAAATTGTGGTTTATATACACAATGGAATACTACGTGGCAATGAGAAAGAATGAAATATGGCCCTTTGTAGCAACATGGATGGAAGTGGAGAGTGTGATGCTAAGTGAAATAAGCCATACAGAGAAAGATAGATACCCTTTGTTTTCACTCTTATGTGGATTCTGGGAAACTTAACAGAAACCCATGGGGGAGGGGAAGGAAAAAAAAAGAGGTTAGAGTGGGAGAGAGCCAAAGCATAAGAGACTCTTAAAAACTGAGAACAAACAGGGTTGATGGGGGGTGGCAGGGTGGGGAGGGTGTGTGTTGTGTATTGAGGGGAGCATCTTTTGGGATGAGCACTGGGTGTTGTATGGAAACCAATTTGACAATAAATTTCATATATATATAGAAAAAAAGCTTAACTATTTCTTTAAAAAAAAGAACTTATCAAACTCAACACCCCCCCCCCAAGACACAAATATCCAGTGAAGAAATGGGAAAAGTACATGAATAGACACTTCTCCAAAGAAGGCATCCAAATGGCTAACAGGCACATCAAAAAATGCTTCACATCACTCATCATCAGGGAAATCCAAATGAAAACCACAATGAGATACCACATCACACCAGTCAGAATAGCTAAAATTACCAACTCTGGCAAAACAGATGTTGGCAAGGACGTGGAGAAAGAGGATCTCTTTTGCACTGCTGGTGGAAATGCAATCTTGTGAAGCCACTCTGGAAAATAGTATGGAGATTTCTCAAAAAATCAAAAATAGAACTACCCTTTGATCCAGCTATTGCACTACTAGGCATTTATCCATGGGATACAGGTGTGCTGTTTCAAAGGGGCACATGCACCCCAGTGTTTAAAGCAGCACTACTGACAACAGCCAAAGTATGGAATGAGCCCAAATGTCCACTGATGGATGAATGGATAAAGAAGATGTGGTATATATACATATATATATATATATATATATATATATATATATATATATGTGTGTGTGTGTGTGTGTGTGTGTGTGTATACACACACACATATATATATATATACACACACACATACATATATATATATATATATACACTATATATATACACACTATATATATACACACTATATATATACACACTATATATATACACACTATATATATACACACTATATATACACACACTATATATACACACACACACAATGGAGTATTATTTGGCAATCAAAAAGAATGAAATCTTGCCATTTGCAACTACGTTGATGGAACTAGAGGGTATTATGTCAAGCAAAGTTAGTCAGAGAAAGACAAATATCACATGACTTCATTTATATGAGGAATTTATGATACAAAACAGATGAACATAAGGGAAGGGAAGTAAAAATAGTATAAAAACAAAGAGAGGGACAAAACATAAGAAACTCTTAAATACAACAAACTAAGGGTTGCTCATTGGGGTTGTGGGTGGAGGGATGGGCTAAATGGGTAAGGGGCATTAAGGAAGACACTTGCTGGGATGATATTGGGTGTTATACATAGGGGATGAATCACTGGAATCTACTCCTGAAATCATTATCGCACTATATGCTAACTAACTTGGATGTAAATTAAAAAATTAATTAATTAATTTAATTAAAACAAACATAAAAGAAAAAACCTTGAGCCAGTTACTGTCCCTCTACCCAAACTCTGTTGAATCAGGGTGGGTGATTCTGGCCATTTAACAGAAACTGTGTCTCAAATGGACATAAACCATAAGGAAATCATTACCTTACATAACTGCATTTCTGGGGGCAGTGTGGAGAGGGAAAAAGAGTGGAGGAGAATCTAATCAAGAGCCCAGTTATATTAGTAAGGATTCAAATTCTTTCATTTTCTGTGCTCTACTGTTTCATCCTAACTCTGCTTTTCTTTGTGATCATCAGATGCTTAGACAGTACTCCTTGTTCCAGCAAGATGAAGAAACCACGGTTCCTTTGGAATATAAATCCTTCCTTGCCATGTGACTGGGCCAATTTCACTCCCAACCCTGCCTTTGGAGAATAAACAGTAGCCAGGTGAAAGCTATGCATTACTTGTTAGCAAAACTCCATTCCAGGAGGAGAAGGCAGGTAGAACCATCTTCTCCCAAGTTATGTGAGGAGTGCCTAATACCTAAATGCAGTAATATTTCTACCAGGGAGAAGATGAGAATGAATGCTAAAACAAACAGATGACCAACAGGATGACAGATATCACAGATTACTCACATGCTCTCCCTAAAGAACAAATCTGATCATGTCACTATAGTTCTTCGTTGTCTTACAAATATCAGCTAAATGCCTTTATATTGAATTCATATTTCCCTATAATCTGGTCCCAACACGGCCTTTAACCATGAACATTCCTTACACCCCAACCAGACCATGCCACTCACCGTTCTCCAGTGTGCTCCACTCTGTCTCATTGTTGATTTGTGGGCATTAATGTCTCCACCTGGAATTCCCACCTACCCCTCTTCGTATCAGCGAAGCTATTGCTTCTACTTATAGGAAAGCTATTCTCAAAAGTATTTAGATATTATAATCACCTGGGGAGAGTTTTAAAATCACCTATGCCTGGGATCCATTTCCAGAGCTTCTGATTTAATTGGTCTGGGGAGGGTACAGATACTATTTTTGGTGGTGGTGGTGGTGGTGGTTTTTAAACCTCTCCAGATGATTCTAATGTTTAAACAGATTTAAGGAATACTCCAGAAAAAATGAATCATTTTCTCATACCCACAGCTGGAGATAAATCTTTCCTGATCTTAAACTTCCATAGCACTTTTCATTTTTCTTCTATTGACTTTTACTGTAGCTATGTATGCCTGACTCAACAACTCTCACAGATTGTATCAACTCTTTGGGACAAGGTACGTGCAATATTACCCACTACAGTGCCTAACATATAATAGGTATAAGAATCAATTCATGAAAACATAAGTACATAAAGATAGAAATATTAAAAAATAATAATTTAAAATTAAAATAAAGATGTCCACTTTTCATCGAGCAATAGTTTTGTTAGACTGTCAGAAATTCTAGTTTATCACCACCTCTGAGACCTCACCAAACAATGATAATGAAAAGAGGACGTTTTACTAGGATATATACAAATTAAGCCTTGCTAAACTGTTGTCAGATTTTATAGAATTTGCATATTCAAGAAATCTTTTAACAATTCATAGGAACCAGTTCTTACTAGGATACATACATCAATGTAGACTTAATGTTGGAGAAAAACCATGAAAATATTCTTTTTAAAAAAAAATTTTTTAACGTTTATTTATTTTTGAGACAGAGAGAGACAGAGCGTGAACGGGGGAGGGTCAGAGAGAAGAAGACACAGAATCTGAAACAGGCTCCAGGCTCTGAGCTGTCAGCACAGAGCCCGATGTGGGGCTCGAACTCACAGACCGCGAGATCATGACCTGAGCCGAAGTCGGCTGCTTAACCGACTGAGCCACCCAGGCATCCCCATGAAAATATTCTTAAACACGAAGTACTGAATGCTTGTTTACTCTGTGTTCAGTTCTGTTCTCAGCCCTTTCCAAACATTATCTCCTTATCAAACATTACTTCAGAATAATCCTATGAGTGAAATACTCCCATTGCTCAGTTTACAAATGAGAAATTGAGGAGTTAAGAAACTTGCCTAAGGTTACACAGCTGGCAAAACGCAGAGTTGAGATTCAAACCCAAATCTGTCTGACTCCTAACCCCAAAGCCTGCCTTCTCAACCACAGTATATAACTGAGTATTCAGAATTCTTCATGTATAGTACAAGCTCTTCTCAGACATATCAACCGTTTTTCCCCAAAATGACTCCCTTTGATAAAACAAATTAATTATCTCTTTTACAAATGACTTCCTAAAGCAAAGACTTGATATGATATCCAATAATTTTGAATCTTGAACAAATGATGCCCAGAATCCAATCGCCACAGAGTCCTTTTCCTTTCCCAAAATGTATTTGTCACAGTACAGTGACAACCTGTGCAAATGGTTGAAAGATGGGGCCTTCAGGAATCTTCCATCAAAAGAGTAATCCTCAGAAAAAAGCTGACAGATAGGAACTATCTATCAGTCTTAATATTGATAATTCTATTTAGGATTAGTTTGCACCCTGGTAAAGTTCTCAAGGTTTCAAATGGGGGAAAGCGTATTGAACTTGCATTTAATGTATATTTGAAATAAAAATAACTCCGGTTCAGGTGATATATCTATGCCACCAAAGAACAAAAATCTCTTTACATAAAAAGCTTGTTATATGAGATTCATGAACTCCATTCTCTTTGGTAACCGCCAGCATATTTAGATAATTGATCATGTGTGCTGCCCTTGGGTTCCTACTGACTGTCAATTAAGTTTGTTCTTAATGTTGCTGCATGGAAATCGCTACGAGCAAAGACAGATGACACTGCTGCTTCAGGGTGATAGGACTCGAAAAACATCATGACAAATGCTTCTGGCAACTCGCAGCAGAATATTCAGATGTAAATTCCGCTTTACATCAACAGTTTAATATTTATCTTTGACAGTCCTAATTGCCTACTAGGGAGGTCCTTTTTAGAAATTAGGTTGAAAAAAAATGCGGTTTTTAAATGCTGGGTTTTTTTTTTTTAATTAAAATACTCATAATTAGGAATGGCAACAATTATTTGAGTGCTTCATTGAGGTCTTTTGAACAGTTGTTTTTCCTTTTGCCTTTTAGGAAAATCCACTTATTTGAAAGAAGCAGAGTGATGGTGAAAGCCATTTCATATGTATTTAGATTTAAGGATACTGAATGTAGTGGCCTCTCCATTATTTTATTGAGTTGTTGCCTTATTAATGTGATGTATCAGTCATAACTTTTCCTGTTTCAAGTGACCGAATCCCCATGTGAACCAGCTAAAGTGGAGAATGGGAAATTTACTGGCTCATATAACCCATCTGCTGAAAAGGCAGAAGTGTTCCTGACTTCTGGGCCTGAAACCAAGGACTGAGACCTCTTTGGTTTGATGTTCCACCTCTTGAATCTTTGTGTCAGCTTCCTTTCTTCTGATCATCTTTTTCATGTGGCAAAAGACATAGCCCTAGGTTTATCTGGCTCTCACCCTAGATTTTATGACTAGAGAAGGAAAGTCTCACTTTCCACAACTTGACCTTGAATAGTCCCCATACTGGAATCAGATTGCCTCAGTCTTGATCACCTGCCTATCACCTGGATCATTCACATGGGCTAACGCTGAAAAATTCTGAATAGACTCTACCCTCTGGCCAGGTCAATACCCACCACAATAGCCAGAGCATTCATTTCTGTTGCCAGAAGAGTAAGGGGTATGTAGAGATGAAAATAGAAGACTCTATGCAACAAAAAATATTTGCGCAACATAAAAAAATAATCTTACCATCTTGCCATATTGTTTATGATAATAGTGAACAATCATTAATGTAGTAATACTTTTTTTTTTCTTTTTTAGAAAAGAACACATCAAATCAGCCACACATTGACTCTAGCCCACATTTCAAAAGGCAGTACTCTTAGGTGAGCTAAATATAGGATAGGATATTCAGTTTCCCTTTTTTGTAGATAATTTGTACACAAGATTACCATTGGCCTAATTAGAATTGTTTTTCAACTGACAGGGGACAACTACAGTCTTAACAACATTATAGTGGTTACTCTTCCACCCATGGGATGCCACATTAAAATTCTAGCGATATTCTTTGTACAGATTGCAGCCAGGTTGCATGTGTTAAACTATTGTTCAGGCAAATACACGTGTGTAGGATAACTATGCAGTTTTCCCTATCTATTTATGAAGTGTCACATTAAAGTTTAAACCAAGATTTATCATTGAGTATAGATATCCCATGCATAGCAAATAGCAGTGGCCTGCCTCTTCAGTTTGGTTATTGAGTGTTAAACAAATTCAGATTTCAAAACCAGTTGTTTTGTATTTAAAGACAATGCTAACCAAATTGAATATCACAGAGCTTGAACTAAATGTAACGCACTCTGGCTAGGAGTCAGCCTGAGGAGTGACATTTCATTGAATAGTTAATAGAAAAATCACACAAGTGATTCTTGATAAAATGTAGGGTCAACTTTCACTATATTTGTACATTCTAGCATTTTGAATGCCTATGCTTCTAATATGAACTGGATAGCTGGATTCTGCAATAATCTTTGAGTCCACTGACGTATTCATTTGTGAAATTATGTGAAAATGAAAAGTATAAAACAAAATTCAAAACTGAGATTCTTAAGATTCCAAAACATTCTATTTCATCCTTCACTAAAACTCCCAAATCACCTATTTTTCTTGCTCAAAACATGTAATAGGTGCAAAAGCCATCTGAGTTCATTGCAAAATCAAGCTAGAAAGAGTGGGTGTCTGGGTGGGACTCCAGGGAAGAGCAGTGGGTCCTATCACTCCTACTGGCCGCCCTGGAGGGTTGTTTTGGAAGTGCAGGTAGTCAGGCAGACTGGTGCTGCAAGGGAACATGGAGCACCGTGCTCGGGTTTGGCCCACGAAGATGCTATCCAAGTGTGAATGTGAACTTTCAGCCACAACCTGCCTCACAAGCTCCAGACTTATTTCTTCAACTGCTTACTTCTTTCACCAAGTATAGACTGAGTATCTACAACCTGCCAAGAGAATACCGTGGTGAGGAAAACAGACACACGCTACGCTGACAGTCTAGCAGAGGAAACATAGATAAAGAGACTGAAATGTTCTGAAGGGAAACAAAACAAAACAACATAGGATACTGGAGGAGCATGGCCCAAAAGCACCTGTAGGCAGGGTGGTGCTCCAGGAAATCTACCCTGAGGTTGTGATTCACTCTTAAAATCAAAGGATGAGAAAGGATTCCCATGGCAAATGTGCAAAGAACAAGAAAAGATTATATTTAAATTTTCTAGTGACCAAATTTAAAAACCACCAAACTCAGGCAGGCAAAATCAATTTAATTATACATTTTATTTAACACAATGTATCTAAAACAATATTCTTTCACTCTGTAATCAGTATTATTATTCATGAGATATATTATGTTCTTTTTTTGTACCAAGTTGTTAGAGTATCTTTTACACTAACAGTACATCTCAGCTCAGAGGAGCCACATTCCAAGTATTCAACTTCATGTTGACGAGTGGCTACAGTATTAGATAGCACGGCTCCAGGCAACAAATACATAATTATAACTGTGCTAAATGCTCAGGAGAGCTAGGTCACAGAGTACAATGTAAGGGAAGATAATATAAATGGAAAAGACAGAGAAAGCCTCTTCGAAAAAGTAACACTTAAGCTGAAACCTGAAGCATGGCTGGGCATTAAGCCAGCAGAGTAGGCACAAGACCTTTCCAATAAGGGAGCACTGTGTGCAGAAGTCCCAAGATTGGAAAGAGCTCACTCAGTGCATTAGAGAAACTGAGAGAGGGCTGGCCAAGAAGGGATGCACCAGAGGTGGGGAGAACTGTGGGGGCCTCAGGGGTTACCTAAGAGGTTTAGAACATTATACCACATGCAGTTAGAAGCCAGAGAAGAGGGACACCTGGGTGGCTCAGTCAGTTAAGTGTCCGGCCCTTGGTTTCAGCTCAGGTCATGATCTCCAGGAGTTCGAGCCCCAGCTTGAGCTCTTAGAGCCTAATTTCGATTTTATGTCTCCCTCTCTCTCTGCCCTTTCCCCCTCTTGCATTCTCTCTCTCTCAAAAATAACTAACATTAAAAAAATTAAAATATAAAAAAAAACATTTTGCCATATGAGTCATAAATTCGATCTCATAAATGTTTCATATATTCAGTCCCATATGTTTCATATATACAGACTCAACAAGGTTCAGAGTTTTGTCTTTTTTTTAAGATTTATTTATTTTGGGGAGAGGGCAAGTGGGGCAGGGGCAGAGAGTGAGGGGAACAGAGGATCTGAAGTGGCTCCATGCTGGCAGGCTGACAGCCTGATGTGGGGTTTGAACTCAAAAACCATGAGATCTTGACCTGAGCTGAAGTCAGACGCTCAAATGATTAAGTCACCCAGGTGCCCCTAGGATTCCGTTTTAAAGATTTCATTTTCTCTATATAGGAGGTAACATTGATGAAAATCATAAAATATGGTTGACACACTTCAAAAGACCTAGAGTTAGCCCACTATTTTGAAAAGTGGTCTTCTTCCACAAGCAAAATTAATTCTTCAGAATATAATATTCAATAAAGCATTATAGGGTATATAATGAATAAATGGTGTCACTACTGGATTAATTACCAAGGGTATGGTAGGATTCATAATTAGAGCTTCATTTTTAATAACAAACTTCAGAGGCTACAGAAACTAAAAGTATTTGGATCATTTGATTTTTAAATTTAAACAATGAATTTTTTTGAAAGTATGACAGTCTCATATCATAACTTGCTAGATTACAATATTTAAACTGCATTTTCTTGACTGTACGTAATAATTTGTTTACTTATTTTATGTCTCTAATTTTCAGTTACTGTGCCAGTCTCACTTTTTAAATTTAATATGTAATTTCAAAGCAGAAAATCAGCTCTAGTTTCTATATTAATTATCAGAATTACCCAAGTCCTTTTTAAGCATTGACAGGGCCTACAGTACACTAACCCTTTGGATGAGCCCCTATCAACTTTGATTGTAATGAAAGGCTGTGGTTTTCCCTGGGAAGCTAATTAGTTTTATTCAGATAACCACCTTTTGTCCGTGAAACTAAAAAAGAAAAATATGTTTGAAACCGTGTAAGGGGAAGATGATAGCTTCCTATAAATAATTATTTTCTGGGTTCTGGTAATGGAATATTAGATGAAGGGTTAGAAGTATATCCGTCTGAATGTTTATTTTCCCCATCCCTTTAAAAATGTTTTGAATCTAAATTCTGACATGAACTAGATTAGCTGAATTACATTCCATTCTTTTAAAATTTTTTTTTACTAGTTTTCTTTATTTTTGAGAGGCAGAGAGAGACAGAGCACAAGTGGCAGAGGAGCAGAGAAAAAGGGGAACATAGAATCCGAAGCAGGCTCCAGGCTCTGAGCTGTCAGCACAGAGCCTGATGCCGGGCCTGAACCCAGAAACCATGAGATCATGACCTGAGCTGAAGTCGGACGCTCAACCAACTGAGCCACCCAGGCGCCCCCATTCCATTCTTATTTGTCAGTTTCCATTTTCATATTTTAAGAATATCATTATTAAATAAAACTAACATATATAACCTAAGAACAAAGAATTTTCCAAGGTCATCAGCAGTGTGTTCAACATCCTCTTATGTATTACCAAACATAAACTATCATTGATTTTTTCCACTGACAACCCTCTTCACACAGCACCTCATTATCTTACATCCAAAAGAAAATTACACACACACATACACACACACATACACAAACACACACACTGATATGCTAGTACCTCTGTTGACGGTAGCCTAATGGATGAAAAAGATAAATAAAAGTGTATGGAAAACATATGCTTTTACAAGTGTGTTTTAATGCAAGAAGCCTAACCATTTCTGGATATTGTTTGTCAGTGTTTTTCATGGAGGAAAGCCTAAACATCAACATTTCCCCAAGAAGCCTTAACACGGCTAAGAATTATTTTAAAGAACTATTAAGAAGCTTGAAATATAATCTGACCCAACCTTCTTGAATCATACTTAAACCATAGCAGATAAGAAATTATTCTTTGATGTAAACTGGCAAAGGAATAGGACATAGCCTCCAATAATACCTTACTCTGATTTGCAATAGCACAAATGCTCGAGAAGTTCTTTTCTGTTATCTTCTGTCACACCCTCATACCTTAATGTAAACTCAGGTTTCATCCATGACTTAAGTGCAGAATAAAAAGAACCAGTCATTATCCTCTACAAAGCAACACTTTACGTATTGACGACAACACTTAAATTCAATCCATACCTCTCTTCTGCACTCAGAATGCTAACAGATTCCATGGGTTTTATTGGAATAAAATAAATTATTTTCCCTTTAAATAGTAAGTGTTCCCCTTTTTTATATATTTTAAAAGTTTGTTTGTTTGTTTATTTATTTAGAGCAAGTCGGGAAGGGGCAGAGAGAGAGGGAGAGAGACTTCCAAGCAGGCTCTACATTAATACAGCACAGACCCCGACGTGGGGCTTGAACTCACCAACTGTGAGATCATGACCTCAGCTGAAGTCGGATGCTCAACTGACTCAGCCACCCAGGCGCCCCTCCCCTTTAATTTTAAAGGGGAGAGATTGTTTCATTATCTTCTGGGCTGTATTAAAAATATTGTATTTTAAATATTAAACGGTTATTTATAAGGTACTTATCTGTCAAACATTTGGCATTGGATCTTTCCCCAGTTCTTGGGCTTTCCTTGAAGTTTGAGTCCCAATAGCTACATTTTCATCTTATAGACAATTCTGGTTCTCCTGTGTCTCTCGCTCATGTGGGCATTTGGGAATGGGGGTGGAGACAAGACAGTCTCCTTATCCTGACCTCCCAGCTTTCCTTTCATGGAGCAGGAGCTGAAAAACCTAGAATAGAAACATACACAACATTTTTAGGTCAGCAAACATGGATTCTACGTAACTATATTTATCCCAATCAGAAGAGAACGTGTCCATTTTTTTTTATCCTATGGGAGAGAATAACCACCGGTTTCAAAAACTTATTCCAATCTCCAACTTATGGCCACCATAACTGTTACCAGTATGTGAACCCAACACATTTCTCTCACAGCTGAGGATGGCTTTAGCCATCTCCATTGTTTAAACTTCGCTCTGTAAACCTTTCAGTTGCTTTCTGAAAAAGCTTGTCTCTTTTGTACTTGTTATTTTATTTTGAACAATACTGAAGTGTAAATCAAAGCTTGAGTAGACTATTGGTTGCTTCTTCAATTGCCATGTACTGTCTACACAAAAGCAACTGACTTCCTTCTTTGCTAACAAAACTTGCACAACCTAAGTTTAGGTACCTGCAGACCTAAGCGTACCCAGACACAGAAGAAAATGCTGATTATGGCCACATCCTATTCTTGTCCCCTTTCTGATGACTGGTCTGGGCATGAGCACATGACACATCCTAACCAGTGGAACATAAGGGGAAGTCTTCTCTGGGGCTTTCTGAGATAGGTTTTCCTCCCTGGTATAGTGAGAGAAAAAGAGAGAGAGAGAAAGAGAGTCAGAAAGAGAGAGAGAGAGATTCATAAACTACACCTGGTGGAATTCTATGCTGGTGTCATCTTAAAAGGACATGCACCAAATTTAACCTGCTAGTGATCAGAGTGTAAAGTGGAAAGAAAAGCAAATCCTTGATAAAATTTGTTGCATTACTGAATTAACTGACCTCTAGATTAAATGCCTCCAGATTTCTAATTATTAAGATAATAAATTGTTATTTAAAATATTTAGTTAGGTTTTCTACTACCTGCAGCCAACGTTCTCTCATTTATAAGAAAACATTACTTAAAAAAAAAAAGACTAAACTCAAACTGAACAAAACAGTAATAACCATGAGGCATTGTTTTCTGGAGCACTTGCAGTGTCTTAGGCATCCAGTTACCCTCTCCCTTTCTATCTTCACAAAAGCCCTCTGAGATGGGGATTTAACGTACATGAAAACTGGGTGGCAGAGACTAAGTAACAAATCAATACAACTTGGAAGTGAGAAAGTTATGACTGAGCTGGCCTTCTCTCACACGTCAGTTTGCTTCCAAATAAACTACAGATTTTCTTGGTGGGTATTAAAAGGCCAAAATTGGGGGCCCCTGGGTGACTCAGTCAGTTAAGCATCTGACTCTTGGTTTTCGCTCAGGTCATTATCTCATGGCTTTGTGGATTCAAGCCCTATATCAGGCTCTGTACTGGCAGTGTGAGGGTGGCTTGGGACTCTCTCTCTCTCCCTCTCTCTGCCACACCCTCCCCCCCCCCCAACTCATGCTGTCTCTCTCAAAATAAATAAATAAACTTAAAAACAAAAATTAAAAAAAATGAAAGGCAAAAATGGTAATGCAGACATGTTACTTCCACAGGCTAATATTTCAACAAAGATCAAACAAGTGTTTGCCGGAGGCATACTGTGCATCTGAATGTTATTCAGTCTCTCCTAACAGACTGTTTCCGGTACATTCCTGTTCTCCAGAAGTTTTGCAGTAAAAGTGGAAGAGCTTCACATATGTCAGCCCCATAACATCCCACCTACATGCCCACAGGCTGCCTGCCACTCACACTCTCTTCCCAAACTGAGAGCTCCCACTGGCCTGCAGCTTCTGAGGGACTATGGTGACTGTTGGCGGGAACGTTTGGATCGCACATAGAAGCCACTGAGCCAGGCCAAGTATTTTTGAGAATATTTTCTTGGCTCTCAACAGTCACAGGATGTCTGCTTCAATGTTTTAAAAAAAAAGTCTAAGATTCACAAAGCAAAGGATCCTTTTATTGGAACCAGAAAAATAAAACACCAATGAACGGCAATGTTTAAGAGCAATTAAAATTTTGTCTGACAAGGTTTGAATGATAACAAAGACTGAAATGATTCTCAGATGCCATCTACTAAATAGGACTATACTCTCAAAACATAGGTACCTAGTTTTCCTCTTAGGCTATTACAATCATTTTCTTTTTGGTACACTTGCAAAAATCATATGGAAAAATAATACCAGGAAGGAGGTTAAATTTTATTCATGTATTCAAATTAATACAGTGTAAGGTGGATGTTTCTACCTCCAGTATTTATTCTTGAAAATTCATTATGCACATAGGTTATTACCTCCTGGACAGAAGGACCTCTGAGATGCTGAGCACTGGGTTTTTATATAGAGCATCCCACTGCAAACACAATAATCATATGAAATAGTATTGGTACTGTTGATCTTCATTACAGATCAAGAGTTTGAACTATTGGTAAATTTTGTGACTGTTATGGCCTGGATATGTGTGCCCCTGACCCCTGCCAATTCATATGCTGTAGCCCTAACTCCCAATGCGATGGTGTTTAGAAATAGGACATTTGGTGGGTAACTGGATTTAGATTCGGTCATGAGTGTGGGGCCCTCATAATGGAATTAGTGCCCTAGACAAAGGGGAAGACAGATCTCTCTGTCTCTCCACATATAAACACAATGAGAAGGAAACTGTCTACAAGACAGGAAATAGGCCCTGACCAGGAATCAAATCTGTCAGAACCTTGATCTTGGATTTCCCAGCCTCCAGAATTGTGAGAGATAAATGCGTATTGTTTAAACCACCCAGTCTGTGGTGGTTCCTTATCGCAGCTTAAGCTGAGTAAGACATTACCCAACTTTTCACAGAAACCTAATTAACAGCTAGGCTTTTGACAGCAATATACACCTTTTCAAAAGTGCCACCCTGCTTTATGTTCTACACACAGTGTTGGTAATCATAATGTACTAAGCAATGGTATTTGAAGGTCATTGGCCAATCTTGAGATATCCTTATGAACTAAATGGAGAAAAAATTTTTTAAATGGCCAAAAAACAATGAAGTTGTAAGATCTTAGTTGATCAAGTGACCTTAAACAAAGTTTCCAATCAGTTTATCACCGTCAATTGGAATTCTTGTTCTGTCTACTAAACTACAAGGCATTTGGGAGCAGGATACATTTAAGATACTAACATATGCCAGTTATTAAATATTTAGTGGCTGCTAAGTGCTACTCTAAGTGGTTTACATGTAGGAATTAAACTGGGTTAAGCACAGTCAGCCTGGCTCTGGAGCCCACAGGCTTACCATTCCATCTTGACGCTCTGTCTCATTCGTTGCTAAATCCCTAGCAATTAGCCACAGACTTTGTTGAATGAATACCTAACAGCTGTTTTTATCAAGTGAATGCCAAAATCAGTTACATAAACTTACTATGCATTAAAGCAAAGTATCCCAGAAACAGAGCTAAGACCTGTCCTCTAGGAAAAAAGTAAAACAAATAAACAAACAAAAAAAAACAAACAAAAAACTGATGAATGAGTGAAACCTATAGCCGGGAAGACGCTAGGGGTGGGGTGGCTAGGAAAGGAAGTAGCTCTCCTTACAACATTTTGGCATGATTTCCCCTAAGACTGATCTTCCGATATTACCAGCACCTTATTAAAGTGTCATAATTTGTTTTGGTGAAAATCAGAGAATCTGCATTCTTAAACCATTTCAAATATGAAATATAAACATTATCAAACAGCCCTCCAGATGCCTTGGGCTCCTCTGATCTCGGTGCCAGTTTCCCAGGGGCCTCGGAGCAGCAGGCTCACATGTGGCTGGGCCAGTGGGATCCCAACCTCTTCCTGCCCTGCTCGGCTTCCTCAAGGGACCTTTTAGAGGCACTGCCTCTGGGATGCCCCTTTGCTAGGACTAGCAGCTCTGAGTCACAATAGTTTTAATTTCTCTCTCTGACCCAGAAGGTGGCCTGACCTAGGTCTGACTCCTATTTATCCCCAGGAGTGAGGAGCCACCCGTCAGGCCCATGCCCAGGCTTTTGTGTGTTTGTTTCCAGGGGCAAGGAGTCTCTGGGGCAAAGGTGGGAGTTCTAGCTGTGGAAAGAAGGGCTGGGAAGATGAATGGTAAGAACAAGAGTCAAGGAAAGGAAAGGAAGAAGAATCAGAGAGTAAGCACACGGCAGTGAAGGAAACTGCCCAACTATGTCAGATAAAATGGAATTACAGTAGCAGAAGTGTCATATTTGATTATTATGAATGACATGTTGTGAAGGAATGTATAGGGGACTTGCTATTAAGGAAAGGAACTTGGACCACACACATAAAACTTGTTGTCACCTCTTAGGAAAGGACATAGATTTTATCTTGTTGCAGTGGAGAGCAGAAGAAATAGCCAAGAAGAACACTTCAGACCATTGTAAGAAAAAAGTCTAAACAAATGCCCTTATATGAAAAGTAATGAGCTGTCTGTATGATGGCAAATTTTCCATAACTTGAAGCATTTAAACAAAACTTAGGTAACTGCTTCTCAGGAATCCTATACTGATAAGGGCCTCCCGAATTCCTTCAATCAAATGTCCAATCCTCCTTGCCCAACCAACAAAAACTGCGAAGCCTACATCCTGAAATTCCCCATAAAAAGATAATTTTAAGTTGAAGAACTAAAAACATTAATGGCATAAATAAAATGTCAGAGTAACTAAGGTCATGAAAGGTAATCTTAAAATATTACAAACATTTGCTAAAGCTAAGACAATAAAGACCTCACAAAGCAGTAATTTTTACATAATTTAAATAATAACTGGTCCTGACATGTAATTTTCATACCATCCTTTGCTTAGGGTCTTGCTTTTATTTGTTATCAAAGAAATGTCTGAAATCAATTTTGCTTTGTCATAGAAACCATGCATCGTGAGAGACATTTTCTTCTACAACAACCCCCTGCCCCCCGTCTCTTTTTCAAGAGATCAGTCTCTTTCTCATTTTATGAATCCAAGTTACTAACTTCTGTCTCCCACGTCCAAGCCTACTGCATGGCTGCTGGAAAACTTGCATGCTTCAGGCAGCATACTTGTGTTACCTTACTCAACACATCTGTTCTAGCAGTAAATGGTATATATTTCAAAGCCCTGAACACAGGTTGTTCACCAGAGGATCTCAGAATCCAGCAGAATTCTCAGACTCAGCTCCACCAGTTCCTCTTGCAAGACTCAAGGCTTCTGCTCCTCCCATTACATAGAGACGCAAAGTATATTCTCTCAGCCTCCTTGCTCTCTCTGGCAACTACTGCAAAATCCTCTACTCCTGCTTAGCCATATGCTCAATCCCCATTTTCTTCTCCCAACTCCCAGTTTCCCCCTTTTTCTAATTACCTCCCAAGGTGGGAAGTCAATATTTGCTCATTCTTTGAATGAAATTCTCTAGATTACTGAACAAGTATGGGAAAGTAAATTTAACCATGCTAGAATTTTGCTTTAGGGAAATTCATGGTTGGAAAGAATTAATGTCTATGCTTTCCCAAAGAGACACATTTCAATTATGCTCTCTATTATGTTTTTTTTTTAAAAAAGACCATTAATTGTGAATTACAATTAACTCTTTAGAACAGGGCAGTGGCTTCTCTTAAAAAAATTAGTATGAATTAAACATTAAATAAGAGAAAACAGTTATTTCTAGAAATTAAGAATAAGTGACCAGTAGAAAAAATATACATACTCAAGAACCATACTCAGATTCAAAGATTATATTTAATGGAGGTGGAGGGGTAAGAGAAGGACAAGATCTTTTGAGGAAAACAAAGTTTTCTTTGCAGTTTTATGTGAAACTGCAACCAGAACTATATAGTATTATTATTCAATAAATAAACCTTTAAATAAGGTTAATGTCTTCTCTATTGCCAGAGTGAGAGTGTGCAAACATCCAGAGGGACAGAGAGACATGTGGAGCTGAGAGCAGCCTGTAAGACAGGAGAGTGGAATGTTGGGGGTGGTGGTACTGGGGACGGAACAAAGGGGTAAGGATGGGGCACTGAGAAGGAGGAAGAGGTATGTATCTAAGGAAACAAACATGAGTCAATGAAAGAAAGGAAAGCATGGAGGGACAAGAAGATCAACATCTCCTACCATCCATAGTGCACATGAAAGAAAAAAGCAATTACACACCAATAATCCCTTAGGCAGGCTCACAAAGTGGTCCATCCTTCAACTTGGCATTGTAGGTTTTTGGTTTTTTTTTTTAATTTTTTTTAAAAGTATATTTGAATGCATTTAGATGCAGCATTTCCTCCCCAGTTTATGACTGGACTAAGCCTGTCTTAACATCTAAAAACTTAAGAAGATTTTCAGGGACAGTACTGGATTTTCCTAGAATGGAGGACTGAGGTTCCAACAGGTCTCATATCAATGTTAAAGGCAGAGACCCCAGCTCTGATTACCCCATCTTTCTCAGGCTTCTGCTTGTTGTGAACTAACCCCCAAATCTCCACTCTTTGGGTGGGGTTGCCAAAGTAACCTCTCTCAAATTTCTATTGTAGGAAACCTGGGTTCCCAAGGATCTTGCTCTGATGAAGTAGTCTCTGTTTCTCTTTTCAACTCCTGTCCCCAGAGTCCCAGCCTCGTGGGCCCCCTACCACTGAATAAACTGAAAACAAAGTTCTAATCCCCTCTCCAGTTCTGAGTGATCTGCCAAAACCCTCCTCCCCATGGAATCCTTGAGTCTAGTCTCCTCAAAGCCCTTCTAATGCACAATAACCACCACCAAAGTCATCAGGTCCCTAGTCTGCGGCCACAGTCAGCATTACCAGCTAGAATTTAACCCCAACATCTATTCCCTCCCTTCAGAAAGTACTATGTTTCTCTGCCTCTAAATGGACACTTTCATGTTTAGATCTATGTCTTCATTCCAAAACTCTCCTCAGATAAGCAGACAATTGAATTTGTTAATTTGAACATAAGGGGTAAGAAAGGCCTAATAGCAATTCATGCTCAGTTGAGTAGGCATGACACAGAGAGAAAACAGTTTTGAGACATGGCCAATCACCTTAGAAGGGGTGTTGGCTCAGAAAGTACATTGCCCAGTTCTATCTCTGAACCTCTTAGGCCAGGTGTGTTTTGGAAATCAAGAATTTTTTCAGATTTTAGAATGGTAATACAGAGTTCATAGGATAGGTTTTAGAATCCACTTCCCAACTCCAGGGAAACAGAGGCAGAACTCTAAAATAATTACAAAATGAGCTGTCATGAACTGTACAAATATAGACACCAGAGTGGATAAATAAAGTCTCCAAATAGCCTCGCATCAGTTTGGGCCCCATTTTGCCCCTAAACAAGTTCAGGTCAGGAGAGTTTTGCTGGACAATAAGTAAAAATCAACCAACCAACCAATCAACAAAGAAATCTGTTTCTAGGACATTTTGGATTTCAGAATTATAGATAAGGTGTTGAAAACCCACATCATAAAGTGAAAGTCAGGAGAGGCTCTTAAAAAAAAAAAGGAAAGGAAAGGAAACAAAAGTGAAGCAAGAAAGCAAACAGAAAAAAAAAATCAAACAAACTAGCAAAGCCATGTGTGGAATGAAGAATAATGAATGATTGATCATCATCTGTAACAGGGAAGAAAGCGCAGTAATACAGAGAGGAGGGACCCATAGCAGGGCTGTTTCACCCACACCAAGGGCAAGAGTCCATGAGTAATGCAGGAAGGACACAGATGCAGGTGAGCCTGAGACCTAAGAACAGCTGAAAGGGCCTAAAAGTGCTGGAGGAGAAGGCAGGGGAGATGGCCATTGGGGATGGGGCTCAAGATGAAGCTGTTCCAGGAATTCTCCCACCACTTCAACAGCCAGGAACAAGCAAACTGCAATCCCAGTAACAGGAGGTGCTATTGTCTACATGTTCGTAGCTCCCTACCCTCCACTCATATGTTGAAACCTAACCCCCAAAGTGATGGTATTAGAATATGGGGTTATTGGGAGGTAATTTGATAATGAGGGTGGAGTTTTCATGAATGGCATTAGTGCCCTTATAAAAGCCATCAGAGAAAGCTCCCTTGCCCCTTCTACTCTGTGAGGTTACAGTGAGAAGACAGCCATCAGTGAGGAAGTAGGTTCTCACCAGATACCAAATCTGCCAGGGCCTTGATTTTGGACTTCCAGCCTCCAGAACTGTGGAAAATAATTTTTTTTGTTGTTTATAAACCACCCAGCTTCTGCTATTTTTGTATAGCAGCCCAAATAGATTAAGGCAGGAAGGATGTCAGAGTTCCTTATATGCTATTAAATGTCTTTCTTTTCATCTGTATAGAGGATTTATCTTGCTGTTGAGTTTTTCATATTCAGCTTTATTAATCTATCTTAAATATATACAAAAGGTACTCTAGGAGTTTTGCTTGTTTTTGTTTTTACTTCACAGTAAATACTAAGAGCATCGGCCACTCTTTCCCTAGTCCTTACCCTAGAGCAATGTGATGAGTTAGGTCCACTGTCCCATATGAGTGACTAGACACTCCAGAGGTGAGGGATAAGAAAAGAATGATTCTCCTCTGCTGATAAGGGGAAAGAAATCTCAGGAGGCTGGGGCTTTTTACAAGAGCACTGAGAAATTCAGTGAAGTTTTATTTCCCCACATTCACTCACATGGTTTTAATGAGGATTGAATGAGCATTATAGAAGGCATTAATGTAAAGTCTGGCATTTTATTCTATATAATATCCTAATTAATTTTGTAGTAGGGGGAAGTTGAACAAATATTTTCTATCCTGTAAAATAGGTATTTCCATGAATGCCAGGACTATGATGTAACATTTCTTGAGGCTATCTTAGAAACTTCTTCTAGATGTTATACTTGATTTCTTTAAGAAACCATGTTTAAGTGGGGTGCCAGGGTGGCTCAGTCAGTTGAGCATCCAACTTCATTTCAGGTCATGATCTCATGATTCATGGGTTCGAGCCCCACAGTGCAGAGCCTGCTGTCAGTGCTGAGCCTGCTTCTGATCCTCAGTCCCTCTTTCTCTCTTCCCCTACCCTGCTCACACGCATGCTCTCACTCAAAAATAAATAAACATTAAAAAAAAGAAATTATATTTAAGTTTAATGAAGTCTACTGGAGGTACTCTATCTCTGCCTTAATGTGTTGAAGCTTCCATTAAATGCATTTCATTTGTTACATGAGGTAAATCACAGAAGGTATCTGGTGACCTAAGTGTGGTTCTACTGCAAAGTAGAAATTAAATCATTTCTGTTAAGATCAATCTCAACTTTACATCTCTGTTAAGATCAATCTCAACTTTACATCTAGATAGTTTGTTTTATTTTTAGGAATTGGATCTAAGGAAAATCTGCAACTCTAAGATAAATATTTAGGAATAAAAGTTAAACAATGACAGAAACACAAAGCACTTTTACATAAATGTTCCTACTAATTAATATATACTTCTCAGATAGCAGAATATTTAATTCAATCTCATAAAAAATGTTGGAGGTGCTAATTACTTTGCGATTATATTGTTTTACATATTTTCATTTTCTGATAAAAATATAATACCATATAGAAAACACATTTATTATTAATGCTATGTTACAGTTATTTAAAAAAATCTTCTCTGGGAGATTAAGGAAATGCTACTATTTACACAATGTAAGTTATAAACAGGGCTTCTAAAAATGGACTGCTGTTGGTCTACTGTTTCTCTGGATCATCCAAACATATGCCAGAGTGCAGCAGTGAAGGATGGTGCAGTGGGCTGCGTCAGGTGAATGAAGTCCAGTGCTGTCTTTGTTTAAATTATCTTATGACCTTGAGCCCTAGTTTCTCTAACACTAAGCCATATCACATATGTTTGCTCCACATGTTGTCAGTTTATCCAAAGGAAAATTTGGAAGAATCATACCTTACTTATCTTTGAAATCCCAATTGCTGGTGCAGAGCTGGTTTTTAATACATATATATTTTTTTAATGAATGAAGAAGGAGTAAGGGAAGGATAGAAGAAAGAAAGGAGAAAGGAGGAAGGAAGGAAGGAAGGAAGGAAGGAAGGAAGGAAGGAAGGGAGGGAAGAAGGGTATCTGTGTGAGGAGGAGCCCTATGACAATATAATACAGGAAAACTTAATGTGTTCTGACTTCTATGTCTCTCATGCTAGGGTCTATCTAGATCAATTGGCCCACCACCTATTTTTATAAATAAACTTTTACTGCAACATAGCCACACCCATTCATTTTTGTATTGCCTACAACTGCTTTCATACCACAACAAGAGTTGATTAGCTGCAAAAGATATGCCACCAAATGTAATACAGTTATCAAATGTAAAATATTTACTATATCGCCCTCTATAGGAAAAGTTTGCCAACCATTGATCTGATTGATCTCAGAGCCACATGGTTCTGGCCTGCCTAGGATGTGTTTCAGGTATTATAATATCAGAAGACTCTACCACTAATGTGGATACAGAGCTTTAGGGTTATGAAGGACATTCCTTAGAAGGCAGCTGCATAGCAGGACTTCTGAAACTGTCATTGACTTTTAAAAAATCTGGTTCCTGGTAATGCTAAAAATAAAAATTTTTGAAAAGAGCCAGGGCATGTCATACAGAACAGGGCTGTCATAATCATTGCTGTCAAACTATTAACGTTGATCTAGAACACATTTTTTCTAAAAAGTTAGGGTACCATACATCTATGTTTATTTAGAACAATTCCAATTTCTGCCTATATTCCCAGTGTAATTATGAAAAGTGCCCCTTCTCACAATCAAAATGTCCATATTTGGAGAATCTATTATATGGTCACACTTCATATAGTTGATCCTGAATTTATTGTGTTGGCTCTTGTCAAATCAAAGTTTCATCATCTTTTGAGTTTCTTCTTGCTGGACCTCAGGGTATTTGCTCCATCTTTGTTTACTTGTTGTTTTTCATTATGGCTTTTTAAGAGACAATCTGAAGCAGCACTGGCTAAAAAAAGACCACAGCTTTTAAATTCTGACTGTGTTTTTGAGGGAAAGAATGTAGTCACAGAGACCTACATCCAAATGTTCTTCATGTGTTAGTCTCTCCCGAAGAAGATAAAAATGGAATTCTCCTGAAAATACTGTTTGACTACCAGGCTCAAATATTTCTTCCTCAGTTCCTATAAGAACACTGACCCTGTGGCATCACTGAAAAATCATTTATCTTCTCTTTGCTTGTGGCTATGTCTAAGAATCGTCTAAAATATTTTTAAAGTCCTATCTGAGAATTGGTGATCATTAGGATGCTCAGAAGGTCTCCCCTGAAAACAGAAGCCTTAGCTATAGGAAGCTATCTCATCTCAGGTACACTGTCTTTGCTAACCCCTAATGGGAAAGGAGTTGAAACCAATAATCAGTGTGTTAGTCTGCTCTGTGTAGACTATTTTTTTTTTTTAATTTTTTTTTCAACGTTTTTTTTTTTTTTTTTTTTAATTTTTATTTTTGGGACAGAGAGAGACAGAGCATGAACGGGGGAGGGGCAGAGAGAGAGGGAGACACAGAATCGGAAGCAGGCTCCAGGCTCGGAGCCATCAGCCCAGAGCCTGACGCGGGGCTCGAACTCACAGACTGCGAGATCGTGACCTGGCTGAAGTCGGACGCTTAACCGACTGCGCCACCCAGGCGCCCCTGTGTAGACTATTTATAAAGGAAATTGATGACTATAGATATAGAGTATAATCTGAAGCAAATTTCACAACTTACATAAATAGGCAGTTTCCCTGTCTAAACTGTTTTAAGGATCCAAGTGGCCATGAAAACTTTCCCTCACCCCTAGAGAGTATTTTTGTGACTTTGGTATAGATCTTCACTGCCTAGTACAGAAACCACTAGCCACGTCGCTGTTTAAATTCTAATTAATTAAAATGAAATAAAAGTAAAAATTTAGTTTCTCAGTTACACCAGCCACATTTTAGGTTCTCAGTGACCAGAGGAGGCAAGAGGCTCCAGTATGAGCACAGACACAGAACATTTCTATCACTGAAGAAAGTTCTATTTGTCAGCAACGGCTAGATGAATGGGGAGAAACATGATTCAGCTGATAGATCTATAACAGCACATCATCTTATTCTAATTAGCAAATGTTATATTGTAAAGTAGAATTACTGAGTCATTGATATATGTGGATTTAATTCATTTTTTAAAAAAAAATTAATGTTTTTTTTAATCATTTTTGAGAGAGAGAGACAGAGAGAGAGAGAGAAACAGAGAATGAGTGGTGGAGGGGCAGAGACTGAGAGGGAGACACAGAATCTGAAGCAAGCTCCAGGCTCTGAGCTGTCAGCACAGAGCCTGACATGGGGCTTGAATTCACGAACCGTGAGATCATGACCTAAACTAAAGTCGGACACTCAACCGACTGAGCCACCCAGATGCCCCCCCCCAATTTTTTTTAATACACACTTATCTATGTGTGTGTGTGAGAGAGAGAGAGCGCAAGCAGGGGGATGGGGGGCAGAGAGAGAGAGGGAGGCACAGAATCAGAAGCAGGCTCCAGGCTCTGAGCTGTCAGCACAGAGCCCGACACGGGTCTTGAACCTGCAAACCTGAGATCGTGACCTGAGCCGAAGTCAGACACTTAACCAACTGAGCCACCCAGGCACCCCAGGATTCAATTCATTTTTAAAGCAACTATTACATGATAGACAATGTGCAAATTGCTGTGAGGAATTCAGCAAAAAAAAAAAAAAAAATGTTGCAATTTGGGATAGCAGACCTGAAGAATGCTGTGAACAAGAGTGTTTAGGGCAGTGGCATGAGGATGAACAGCTGAGCATAAGGAGAATGACAAGCAGGTGCAGGACACTGGGGAGAATGAGCCATAGCCAATCATTCAGGCTCAGAAGAGGAAAATATTCATTTTTTCATTCATATACTCACAACAACCCTCGAGGAGGGCAGAGCAAATCTCTCAGTTTTATAGGATGCAGTCAGTGTCTTGCCCAAGATTACATAAAGATAACCAAGTGACAGGGCCAGGATTAGAGCAAAACTCCCGGTTGGGTGTCTTTTCTACTGTAAAGCAATCTTAGAGCTTTCGAAGCTTTAAAGAATTGGGAAAGGAGCTGGAAATGGTAATAGATAAACATTAGCTTTATGGAGTACTTTTTCATTAAAGGGAGACAGTTTCAGTAAGGATACAACTTGAAGTTTCAATTCTCTTCTAAAATTTCCATTAAGTTTAAAAATTTGAGGAAAAAATATCATTTCCAGAAATGTTTATGATGCTTCTATAGGTAATGCAGTTATGAAAATGAGGTATGTTTATGGATACTGCTGTGTGTGTTCCAAAATAAGAAACTGAAAAGCTTCTACTGTGCTGATTTCAGCCTGCTCCTAGAAGAGGGGATGTATTTGGAGGCACCATCATTTGGAGACTACCCTGCTCAGCATACAGCTGCGCCGCCCTTCTAATCATAAAGGGCACCTAACGGTTTAGCATCTCCATGTACATTTCATAAGGCTCTTGATGGAGTTGCCTTTTAAAGACCTCACTTAATCTGATAGAGAATATGAGAGGAAAACACACTTTGCAAATGCATATTTGTGGTAACAGAATTTCTTTTGAAGGGCATTAGGCTATTTCTGTCTTACAGGTTAAAGTAATTTTAAGCATAAATGTTTGAGTGCCAAGTACAGAAGCAGAATAATCGTTCATCATCCAAACATCTAGCAATGGAGTACAAACCCCAAATGACTTTCTTCACCTAAAATACTCCTTCCTCAGCTGGCTTTCTGGTGAACACTTTGTAGTAACAGTTCCATAGATCTGGTTTATAGCTTCAGGGTGGGTTTTTTTTTCTTTTTTTTTGTTTTTGTTTTTGTTTTTAGTGCTTTATGTTTTCCTTTCAGGCTGAAGTATTTTTCACCTCAGTGTATAAGGTAAATAGACACCAGTGGCCTTGGTCAAAAGGAGACCACAGATCTGTACAAAGAGGAAAAAAAGAGAAAACTAAAGACCTGTTCGGCAACAGAGGAGGAGATTAATATGCACTACTCCATCTAACCCCCCTCACCTCTTACCACATTCCCTGCTTCTCCACTTCCTTTAGCTCCAGTCACACTGACCTCCTTGCTGCTTCTTGAACATGACAAGTTCATTCCACTCCAGGATCTTCACATTTGTTCATCCCTCATCCTGAAGTTCTTTTCCCTTTTGTCTTTCAAATTAAAATGCACCTCTTCAGAGAGGCCTCCCCCTTGCCACCGCACCCCTTTCTGCCCCTTTGCCTGCACTATTTTCCTTCAAAGCACTTACTGCACCGGGATTGTACTTTTGTTCTCTCTCTCCCACTAGACTGTGAACTGCACGCAGATGGGGATGTGCTTTGGTTCCTAGCTAAATTCCAACCATCAAGAGCAGTACCCAGGGCCCATGGTAAGCACGAAACAAATATTTAGTCGGCATGAATTGATGGATGGGATAATTTTTATCTATTTTATGCTTTAAGGTACATATTTTATCTTTCCTATCTTGCATAATAAAATGACAACTCAGAAATGCAAACTTTAGGAGGGAGATCCGATGGGCTACGTTGTTCTATCTTTGATCTTTTTAATTCAGATTGATAGTAAGGACCCCAGTGAACCTTCTATGCCTAGGACTATGTAGAGATGGAGTGAGGGGGCAATTTCTGGACTAAGAGGGAAGATTGTTTGTGCATAATGATCCACTTGAAGATGAAAGTTAGCTTCTCTTTAATTGGGAGATTTAGCAACTACCTGGGCTTCTTCAAAAAGGGTAAATGAATTACTTGAGAGGCTTAACTTTTTCATCCCTACAGGGCACTTTTATGAGGTAGGCACTAAGGAATTAGAGTTACAGATTCAACTGGTATCAAAACACAGTGACATGATTTCCCACAGATATGGGTTCCAGGGCTCCAGATTATGAAGATTTCTGGTTATCTCTTCCATTGCCCTCAGACTATCAAGGATAAAGAAATCTGATTATCTTTTGAAACAGAGCCTTGTCTTTAAACATATCCAAAGTCCTTAAGTGTTGCCTATTCCTGATTTATTCTTCAGGAGAGTTTTTATTTTTAGCTTTTCTTTTTGCAACTAAAAAGTTTAGTTCATTCCCCAAGGAAATTTAACAGCTTTTTCCCTGGAAATGAAACCTAGAAACATTTGTCCTGAGTGATACACCTTCTATTTGGGGTTTGCACACAGATTTGGCTGGACATTTCCAGGGCATTGTTTGACATTCACAAGTAACATGTAAAATTGAGTATATGGTCCCTTTGTCACACATTAAAGTGATATGAGCCATGCTTGAGCTAAGAGACACAAGATTTTTGATTTCTCCCATAGCAAGAAATTATACCCTGTAACATGTGCTTGGTAATTACAAATCTTTGCGTGGGCATCAGCGCCATATGCATAATACACCCCAGTGGCACCATTTCAAGGTTGCAGAGTCACATTTTGTAGACGAACCATTTATAATCACCACTGCTACTGCAGCATTGTCTGTCACACTTTGCTCTGCATGGGTGTTTCTATAACAAATTTTAAAGTTGCTAAGTGATTTAAAAAAAATACAAGTTAATGCTAGTATATCTGAGATATTTCTTAACGACTATCACAAAATGTCACCATGTACCTTGGAAAGTGAGTTGTAGAAGAGAAAAAAGAATGCTAACCAAATTTCTTTCATGAGTTATATTAGTGATCATGTATCCTAATGGTAGAACAATCTTGTGGAAGCTGTAAAATGTTAATGTTATTGTACTTTTCTACCATGGCAATTTACCTTTTAAATTATAAAGAATCTGGTGAGGTGACAGAACTCAGATATCTTTGTTTGTTTAGTCCTTCTTGGTCACATTATAAGATACATAAGGATGCATTCACTCATACTTCCATTAATTCATGTTAATTCATTTGTTCTTTTGTTTTTATTTTTAAATTTGACTCTCATTGCAACCCTGCAAAGTACATATTCTACTAAAAATGGAATGTCAACGTGGTTAAAAGTAAGTTAAAGTTCTGGCTTTATTACTCTCTAGCTATGTGACCCCTGAGGTCACTTACCTTTTCTGTACCTCAGTTTTCTCATCTGGAGAGTGGGGACAATGACAAAACCTCCTCATTAAGTTGTTAGTATTAAATGACATCATTAATATCAGTGTCTGATGCCTGATAACTATTCAAGATTAGCCATGATTTCTATTATACCACATTACAGATAAGATGATAGATTTAGAGAGGTAATGTAATTCACCCAAGATTTGCACTGTTAGCAAGTAGTTGAAATGGGATTTAAACCCAAGGATCTGGAACACCTGGGTGGCTGAGTCCCTTAAGTGTTCAACTTTGGCTCAGGTCATAATCTTGCAGTTAGTAGGTTCGAGCCCCGCATTGGGCTCTGTGCTGACAGTTTGGAGCCTGGAGCCTGCTTTGAATTCTGTGTCTCTCTCTTTGTCCCTCCCCTGCTCACACACACTCTCTCAAAAATAAATGAATAAATATTTAAACAAAGAAACAAACAAACAAATAAATAAAATAAACCCAAGTATCTGACTGCAGAGGTAATGTGCTTACATTTGTATCATAATTCAGAAAGAGGAGCAGAGCAGAGGATTAGTTCACTCATACAGGATGATTGTCAGGATCACCTGCAATACTGAATCTGAAACCACGTTGACAAGTATATGTAATTTTATGCTAAGGTGTGCTATTTTGATTGTGTAGACTTCAAAAGTCTCGGAATATATGCTAGCTCTAATATAAGCCTAAGCATTGCTATCACAGAAATTGAATAGCTATAGGGGCGCCTAGGTGGCTCAATCGGTTGGGCGTCCGACTTTGGCTAAGGTCATTATTTCCTGGTTCGTGGGTTCAAGCCCTGCATCGGGCTCTGTGCTGACAGCTCGGAGCCTGGAGCCTGCTTGGGATTCTGTGTCTCCCTCTCTCTCTGCCCCTCCCCTGATTGCCCATGCTCTCTCTCTTTCTCTCTCTCTCAAAAATAAATAAAAATATTAAAAAAATAAATTAAAAAAATTGAATAGCTGTTAACCAAATCCATTTCCTTTTCCTCCTAGGCTCACAGCTAGACTACAGTTGGCACCCTTTCTTGCATTAGGTGTCCCATGTAACTGAATTCTGGCCAGTGGAATATGGGCAGGACTGTTAAGCATCATTCTCAGGTATGGCATGTAAAAATTTACCATGTACAATACTTGTGATATCCTCTTCACCTCCTGCTGTTTGGGAAGTTGATCTCCAGGACAACCTTTGAACTATACCCAGAGAAGTGGAAACCACAAGAAGGAAGGAACCTGAGTCCTTGAATTACTGCTATGGAAAAGGCCACCACCAGTCAAAAGCCCCCACTTTGGAAGTCATTTGAAGGAGAAACAAACTTCTATTCTATTGTATTTGAAAACTAATATTTTGGGATTTAACTGTTAAAGCAGCTAGCATTACCATCAGTGGTACAATTACCCAGCACCAACTTCTAGGGCTGAAAAAGTTGGGTGTTACAATCTCCTGGGAAACATGAGATTTCAGTGTAACTTCTTTTACCTTGGCATTCAATAGCATATAATACAAACCCTTGGGGGGATACACATTTTACCTTGGCTATTTTGTATTTTGTAAATACTAGAACTGTATCTTTAAAAAATTACTCATAGGACTTTGGAGTCTGAAAGATTTTAAAAGTCACCTAATTCAACTCATCCTGAGTCGGTAACCTAGTATAGTATCCTTGTGTGGATTAAGTACTCACAGCAATAGTAAACTCACTTTTTGACTGTTTTGCTGTGAAGGGATGTCCATAATTCTAGGCAGCATATCCCACAGAAGTCGAAGATTCACGGTCCCTATCCACAACCAAAGGCACATGTGTTTTGGCTCATCATCACTTTTGTTTTAAGTTAAATTTTAATTGACCGAGGCATCCTCCAATCTTTCACAGACCCCTGCCACTTCCTATTGTCACCCCCTGCAACTCCATACATCTGTGTTATTTTTCTGGTCCCTGAAGCATTTGGGTTTGTGTTCCCTTCTTGGCCTTAAGATAAAAAAGATTTGTGTTCAATCCCCACCTCTCCACTTTTCCTAGTTTTATGACCCTCGGCAAGCTCCTTAATGAAGTTTTCTCCTTTATAAAATGGGTTTAAGAACTTTGTCTTCTTTATAGACACTAAGTAGTATGAGGAATACATGAAATAAGGTGCTACAGAGATTTAAGATATCAAAATTATTACTGGAACAACACAAAATATTTTTATTAATCTTCCATATGAAAACTTTGAAATATTTGAAGGAAATGATTATGTCATTTCTTATCTCTAAAGTTCCCCATCTCTTTCAATTATTCTTTGAATGGCATTATTTCAGTTGCCTTATGGTTGTACGCCAGGTTGTAAACCAGGTATAAATGTGTGTAGGCTGAGTGTGGACTATGGTAGATAGAAAATGCCTGACTTAGTATAAAAAGAGAAGCCAATACTCAGCTGATTGTTACCAGATGGCAATATTCACTTGGCTGGGTATTTCAATATTTCGAATGAAGAAGGCAATCAGGATTTATATGTAAAATGTCCCAATTTTTAAGTGTTGAAAATTAATTCATCTTTTAACATTGGCCTGGAGGCCTCTAGTTTATAAAACCCTGTCTCAAATATTTTGGCTTGATCCATACATATTTTAGAGCCTATGTGCAGAAATCAGTCAGTATATAGATGCTCCAAATTTGAAAAACAAAAACAAAAACATTTATCAACTATCAACATGATCAAAGTTTCTTAAAAGATCACTGAATTGAATAATCTCTATTTGATTGACATGAGACCATTTCTATTTATGAATCAAAATGTATTAGCATATATTACATGTATTAATTACATGGCTATTACCTTAAGTATCCCATTTCTGAAAGGACTCACTAGATTGTTTACAGTCACAGAGGAGTATTATCACAAATGAAAGTTATAGTATAGTAGTAGCATGAGGGTGTGCATTGAGAAAGGGGTCTGGAGATCTCAGGCTCTGGCCTCTTTGACTTCCTATCCCTGGGTTGCCAGTATGTGCTTTGCCTCCAGGTCTGGAACTATTATCTTGAGAATATATGAAACACCTCTGTACCAAGAAGCCCCCAATTTTTTCTTGCTGGGACCTCATAGGGAAACGGTTCCATAGACATGTTACAGCTATATGACCAGTCTTAATTGGCAAAAACTCCCAGGATTCACCAGGCAAATCACCTCATTCACCCTGTCCCAAGACAACAGATAGACTCATGCTTCCAGACATCATTAATCTTTAATTAAAATGCTAGCATTGGTCAAGAGGCACTACTATGCTCCAGAGCACTACCAACCTGTAAGTATACATCCAGTCCAAGATTAAGCCATGCTATGCCCTCATTGTAATTTCAGCTTTCTATAAATTATCTAAGAAAGAACAGTCATCCTTGTACTTGACTTTTTTCAACAGCCAAAATCATCTTTGTTATGACTGGCCAAGACAATCTTACTGTTCCCTTAGCTTGACTAAACTTTAGACAAGTTTCTTCCTGACTATATTCCCTCGACTTCCCTTTTCTTAGAGTTTTACTTTAGGAAACTTGAAATTGCATTATTTTTCCTGTATTTCCAAGTTGTACATCTTTTTCCAGACTCTCTCTAGTTTTGCAATCTCAGAGGTCTTTCTCAAGGACCTGGGAGCCTTCCCTTTGAAATGTAATCATCAAGAAAGATTGTGCCCCTATCTCCCAGTGTCTGTTTGAGGGTAAAAGCCTAACTTTCATAAGCACCAGTATTTAAACACAGATGTCCTAACCACATGATCAGCCTCCCCTTAACATCCTTTAGTACTTTCCCATAGTTTGCCCCAATGCTTCAATTATACTGCCTTTTGTTTCAAGGGAGTTGAGTTCAATCTCTCTCTCCTATTATAATAGTATTGATTCCTATGCAATAGTCTTGAATAAAGTCTTGTCTAACTCCATCACAGTTTTTCTCTGACATGACAATATCATTAAATAAACAAAGTGAGTTTAACCCTATACACAGGCACTAAATAAATATGGACATTATTTTAAAAAATAAGTTTTGTGGCCCTGAATGAAATACCCAAGTTTTCTATATTTTATCCTTCAAGAAACTACTTGATTCTTAGCCTTGTCAAGGGCATATTTTCAATGATTAAGACACAATATTTAATAATAGAAGAAAATACTTTTAAATAATAGCTATTTCTGGTACAGAGTAGATAATTTCAACAATGCTAACTTTATCCTTAAGTCCTTCATTTTAGTTTTAATAAAGTATTATTAAGATCGTCTTTTAGGTAGAGGTTTTTGTTTTGTTACTAGCACAATACCTATGGTGAGTTTTTGAGGTGATTATAACAGATACAAAGCCTTTTTGGAAAATAACTTGGTACAATTTGAAAGTGTCAATATATGTTTTTTCCATATTAATATCACTACCAATGGTCAGAGTAATTTAGGAGAGTTCAGGCTCAGGGATGTTTTTTTGAGGATACTGCAGACAGATAAAATAACATGTTTGCATATTGTTAAATGGCTTAGTACTCTTTGGTAACATATACATACAAGTGATGGTGGTTGACCCAGTGTCAGTGACTGTGATTATGGCAGCTATGGGGCTAAAATAGTAAAAATGCAGCAGTGCCAAAAACTGCACTTGGATTGTATACAATCTCTTCTTCACTGAGTTTCTGGAATGTCCTTGAAGAAATTTAAAAATTGTATGTGTTTTCTTCTAAACAACTGTAAGCAGCTGAACTATAGCTGCTTTAACTTTTCTTCACTGTGCTCTACCATTGAGGTAATTATGGGACAAAATCAGACTGACTTCTTGAGTATTTCCTTATATGGAGCTATCACTAAACTTTAGTAAATACAGATAAAATGACATATAGATAAGTATATCAATATTTTTTTTTATTTCTTGGTAACCATAAACTGTGGATATTATCAATTTTTCTGGACTCAATATTTAGCATATTTTCTATTAGTACACAATTGAACTAAATGATTTTACAGACTGTCATAGTCATTAGATTTCAAAATTAAATTTTTTGGAAATGCATCTTTTAATGAGCTATATAAGGTTTTTTTTTATTTTTTAATTTTTATTTTTTTAAATTTTTTTAGAAAGAGAGAGAGAGAGCAGGTGCAAGTGGGGAAGAGGGGCAGAGGGAGAGAGAGAATCTCAAGCAGGCTCCACGCTCAGTGTGGAGCTCAGAGCATGGCTAAATCCCACAACCATGGATCATGACATGAGTCAAAATCAAGAGTCAGATGTTCAACTGATTGTGCCACCCAGGTGCCTCAAGCTATATAAGGTTTTATTTTCATGTATCTCTGGATAATATTGGCAGAATGAAACAAATTTTACCACCGATTCAATTCCTATTTTTAATTTTCATATATGTAAAGATTAGGAAACTTTTCTGACATAAATAACTAGATGGGACTGAAAGATGTTTTTATAGGAAGGAATTCAATTATATAGGTTAAAAATGACATTATGGGAAAAGTAATTGATAACTCAATTGGATCTTTCTTCAATTCTGTTGAAATCAAAGAATTGGAAATGACTACATTTGTAAAAAATTTATACCTAATTATTAGTCAGTCATGTTCTCAACACCTAACATCATCCATTGTAAAAAAATTCTTTGGCCTATAAGACTTAACAGTGTGTGGAAATGTGTCATGCTAATATTGGAGATTGATAAAGTGTATCTTTTCTATGAGAGGGAATAAAGCAAGCAGATCAATTTTGGAAGATCTGGAATGGAGAATGAATCCTCTAAAAGTACCTGAGCCCCACACCTCCCGGAAAATCTTCATATTCCTAGGGGTAACCCAAGAGTAAAGAAACAAACTCCTAAAAACCCTGGGAGGGAGAACTCCTTGCTCTTGCCTCAAGCATTGCTGTAGTCAAAGCCAAGCTGAATTAGAAGCCGTGATTATTTGTATTTAAAAAAAAAAAAATCTCTGTAGCCAAAGCCAAGCTGAATTAGAAGCCATGATTATTTGTATTTTTTTAAAAATCTCCAACAGATTGTGACAATGACTTAGGTTGGAAAGCCACAAATAAAGGTGAAACAATTTGCTTACCAAATGGTCACTGAGTTCCCATTTTGGTCTTACCAGTTATTAGCTATGTGACCCTGGGTAAAATATTTAACTTCTCTGAACCTCAGCCTTTTCAACTATATAATAAGGATAGCAAGTAGGTATTGTTTGGAGATCAAATAATGCAATATATTTAAATCACTTAACACAGTATCTGATACATGGGAGGTATTTAATAAATAATGGCTATAGTCTTTGCCCTCTTTATCATGGTTGCCATCATTTTATTGGCTGGAGTTATTCTCTGGAAGTTGCTACTACATAGCACTATAGTGTCATGGAAAACAAGTGGGTGTTAGGAGTCCAACTCTTCTTCACTGTGCTCCACTGCTGAGGTAATTATGGGGAAAAATCAGACTCACTGCTTGAGTATAAGAGAATTATAAAGTACAGAAGGAAACACTTTAGCAAACTTCAATACTTTTCTCTCAAAGGGAAAATCAGAAGTAATGAGAAACTGAAAATTCAGATATAAAAAGCCTCAAATATTTAAATTATTTCATCCATGAGACATATGTCAGACGATCATGTAATTAAAGCAATTTGATACCATTTAGGAGATTTAATGACCTTACTTTAAAAATCATATAAAAATTAAATTCAATAAAAATTAATATATACTCATATCTACCTCAATTAATGAGAAAAATTAGGTTTAGCTATAAAGGTCTCCAAATTTGATTTAAGGTATATGTGGCTGCCACAGGAAAATGGAGAAAGTGTAAAAAATCTTTTGGTCTTGGGAAAAGGTAGGCACTTAAATTTAGAGACTAAATGAGAGCTAAGGGAAATCCATTTCTCTAATTATAATATCATCAAAAGTATGTTAATCAAATAATACCAGCATATGAAGAATTTAAATCTTTAAGTGCCAAAATACAGGATTAATTCATAAAACCATAGGATTATTCAGTTAACAATTATGTGAAAATGATTTCCACTAGTGATCAAATAATAGTTAGGAAGAACTTTTTGAAGGGAAAAATAAAATTCATCTGTCATATGTTTCATATATTAATATAAGGATATTGAATATCCAGATGATAATGTAAAGGAATCTCCTAAAATGTAAATTTAATTCAGATTAAAAATGTTTAATTGTCATTCAAGTAGAAACTAGTCAGAGTTTTAGAAGAGAAATAGCAGACAGATAGGGTAGTGATGACATCAGAGAACATGTTCATGACATAATTTATTAGTAGTTTAAGCTTGAAAATCAAAATAGAAATCTCTGAAGTATCCATGTTTTGCAGCCTTGTAGTGATTATATGAAAATGAGTGAGCAAACATAGCTTTTCAGGTAAAGTTTGAATATTCCAAAATATAAAGAAAAATGACTTTCAAATTCATTCTGAGCAAATTCACATACTTTGTTAGGTCATATTCCTGCCAGGTATTTAAGATATTTTTGTGATATCTCTTCATTGAAGACTTTTTTTTGGGGGGGGGGAGGAGGCAGGGGGAGAGAGAGTGTGTGCGCACCCATGGGTGTGTGCACATGAGCAGGGGAGGGGCAGAGAGCGAGGGAGAGAGAGAGAATCCCAAGCAGGCTCTGCGCTGTCAGTGCAAAGATGGACACAGGGATCAAACCCATGAACTGTTTGATCATGACCTGAGCCATGATCAAGAGTCAGACACTTAACCAACTGAGCCACCCAGGCACCCCTGAAGACTAACTTTGTAAGCAAGAGCCCTTAGTAAGTCTCCAAAAAGTTTCTCTTTTATGAGAGGAGAACTATATTAAAAACTATTCAGTGAATTTAGTTGAAATAATATTCCTAGAAAAATTAAGAATACATATGGGTGATATGTACATTAGACTATCACACAAGTATTAGAGTAGTCTCTGACATAAAGTTTGTGAAAGTATTTTTTGGCTATTGAAACTATACAAAAAACAAAAGCTCATATCTTCTTTGCGGTTCACACCATGGAAAATTTAGAGTTGTAATAAAGAGGAAACTACAAACTGGCATAAAGTCTGCTTAACATGGTGAGAAAGGAGCTGATGACTTGGCAGTCTCTGAAAAGAAATGGGATCAGACTAGGTGAATAATAATGAGAAGTGGAAAAAACATGGGTAAGGTAAGATGATTCAAGTACAGTGGTTCATTGTGTAATACAAACGGGGAGAGAAAAGCAGCTTATCTCTAAAAGTTCTTGTGAACCTATATGCATTGAGATAAATTACATTTGCAAGGATTTCTGGGATGCTGAAAGTGCCAGGAATGTTGTCCAACTACTGCTCACATTGTTTTTTTTTTTTAAATCAATAGACTCTAGGATGCATTCCCTCTCTGTTATAGATTTCCTGTGATTTTTCTTCATTTATTTAAATGGGTCACTTATTTAAATTTAATTTATAAGAATTTGCTGTTCAAATGAATTTTAATATTTTCAAATAACATAAAAATTTAAAAATACCATTTGATATCTGTTAATGGAAATTCAAAACACATAAACTGTTATTTAATATACTTTCATTTTTCCACTGAAAACAATATAAAAGCACTAACTTCCTCCTTCCTCCTCCCCCCCAAATCAAGGAAACTCTACATTCTAAAATTTTCTCTTAGGAAGTGATATTTTTGATTCTCTCTTTGCTGTTAGAAAAAAAATGATGAATTGGGATAAACAGCATAAAAAATGATAAAGTTCCATAATTAGTTCGATCAGTCCAACCTCTGAATACAGTCTCTCCACTATGTGTCCACTCTAAATTTAATAGGAACTGTGATAAGGAAAAATAGCAAATAAGAATTATTTAGTTACCCAAATTAAAAATATTGAATTTCTGCTTCCCCCCCCCTTTATCCCTGCTGACATTTCCCCCAGTGGTTTTAAATAACCATTACCTTGTAGAGTTTCTGGTACATAATAAAGATTCACATGTAAGTCAAATGACTATTTGATCTGATTTCACATAAAACCATAAATGTGGAATAGAACCAAATACAAATTTAAGATGAATATGTGCTAAATATGATTCCTATGATTATCTGGGGAGATATAAACTATATGTAAACATCTAGTAATTAATTTGAACTTCACATTATATCTAAATGTATATTGTTCTTATAATCAAGTGGTAGGCATTAAACAAGACATAAACAAGTAATACATATTAAAGACAAGATTCCAAAATGTTGTTCTGGAGTGCAAAGTTCTAGAAATAGGTTCTAAAATGTTAGGCCAGCACATTCACCCCTCCCACCTTTCTCCAAAGTCCACGTTACATCCATAAATATCATATAAGAGTCTAGATCTTGCAACAGCAGAGCAGCTACTTTGAATCAAACGTCCTACCAACCAGAACTAGAAATCTAATTCATTTTACTGAGTACCACCAAAAACTTGCAGGGCCAAGATTCTAAACACAAGAGAAATCAAGAGATATGTTATGACACTCGGCCCATTCTTTTCCTTTCCAATTCCTGTAGGTTTCCCTAAAATATTTTCTGAAAAACCTATTTAAATTATACCTACTGAGACAGAATCAGAGATGTTCAGCTATAGAGTTAGAGACATTCTGAGAGTATCACTAACCTCCACTTAACACTGTCTTGGTCTTTCTGATCTCTATTCATGACTAAGTAACCCCTTTGAGCAGGCAGAATGAAATGCCAATATTTCCTATACCTTACAGGTTACCCTGCAGTATGTGTATACAGCTTAGACATATAGGAAGCATTTTAAGGAAGGCATCAAGCCTATTGAATTTCATGTAGTCTCAACCAAAGCTTTTTATAATGTTTTCTAGCTTCATGAATAAAATCAGATATGCTGAGAGAAAACCAGGAATGCTTAGTGGTCACATGATCAATTAGCCTGCTTATTGAAAAAGTAACTTTGAATGCTTTCAAGATGGAATGGAAAAATAAATGACTTAACTCATCTCCCAACCTCATTAATCACTCCAGAAGAGGCTTTCAACAAGTGCAATGCAGGAAGAAATTATTTGGAGAAGAGAAAAGTGAGAGATAGTTGGAATCTAATATTTTCTAGGCCTTTCCACACTATACAAATAACTCAGGACTTCAAGCCAATACCCGAGAAGGCAGGGGAGTTCATGAAGGCACTTTGCTCATGTGATGTCTCACAGCCATAAGGAGTATGAGTAGTGAGCTTTGTGAATTATGTACACATTTCTTTAAGTGGTTTGTATTTTGGTCTGAATTGAAACAATCTGAAGCAGTCCTGAACAATTTTAGTGACATATGGTCAATTGGCATCCCTACTTATGGTTGTTGTGATTGAGTAAATAATAGTGTGTTCTTCCTAATTTCCTAGTTGTTATGTGTGAGAGGCTTTCACATTTTTCATGTAAGCAATGGACTATATACAGGTGGCTTTAATCAATGTCTGCTATTAGCATTTCCCAGGCATTTCCAGATGCCATTATAGGCCCAAATCTTGAACTTCCCCAAAAGTCGGGAAAATGACAAAGTCATATGGCTTATTGCAAGATCTTTTGATGCCTTATCTCTATAAGTGTGAAGGCAAAGGGAACCCTTACTTATCAGCCATCACATAATAACTTACACAAAGAGTCTGTAGTACTTTTTTCATGGCTCAGGGAAGTTTTCCTGGTTTCACTTCCCATTTTCTGTCAGAAATTGCTTCACATTTTTTGGGTTTCATGCTAAAACTTCTATCTTGTTTCTATCTCCCTACCTAACTTCTTGCTTCGATGGTTTGTCATACCCATTTCATTTTCCCTTTAGATGCTTGATCAAATCTTAATATTTTGATTTATTTGATTCAGAATTTTTGTACAGATGAAAGCGTTATAGGTAGTCCTCAAGTCCTCTCATGTACACTGCCCTGATGTCAATTCTTTCCTCCCAAGAAGTAGCTGCTTCCTTGGATTTGATATTTATCATACTATCCATGTTTCATATCAAAACACTAAATTCAAATATATCCATAGACAGTTATATGACTTTGTTTTTCAGGTTTACTGAACTCACTGCTAGGCAATTTTTTTTTTAATTTATCATTGTATTTGAGATTTATCCATATTAACTCATGTAACTTTATTTTAATTGCTGCATTCAGTATTACTATACAATTTATTTGTCTCTCCTTCTGTTAATGGATATTTTAAAATATTTTTGTTATTATGAAATAATATGGCAATGAAAATTCTTGTAATGGTTTTCCTTGCACAGATGTGCAAGAACTATCTGCACTATGTACCCAGAAATAGAATGGCTTGCTTGATGAGCACACATTTTAATGCACATTTACTTTGCTTGTTGTTATCAAAATGCTTTGTAGTATATTTGTCCCAGTTTATAAACACATAAGCACTATAGAATATTTCCATCTCTCCATAGTTTCTGCAAAACTTTGTTTTGTCAGACTTACAGAATGTTGCTACTCTGTGGTCTGAAAACTTACGTGTGTGCGTGTGTGTATTTAATTGTACATCTATAATTACTTATAAAGTTTAGTTTAGTTTTTTTTTTTTTCCTTTTGGGTCCTCTCTTGTGTGAATGGCCTATTATACTTTTCAATTTCGTCTCTTGTTGATTTTAGGTGTCCTTTGTAAATTCTGAATACTAATCCTTTGACAGTTATATACTAACAAATATCTTGTCCCAGACCAAAGCTTTTTTTTTTTTTTTTCCTGGTATATATTTTAGAATAGAAGTTTAAGGCAGGTAAATCTACTAATCTTTTTTTCCCTATGTAGAATTTATAGTCTATGTATCTTGTTTAAATTTTTTCTACCCAAAGATCATAAAAATATGCTCTTATTTTTTCCTTCTAAAAGTAGTAAAATTTTACTTTTTACATTTAAGATGTTAATTCATGAGAATTTATTTTTGCCCATAATGTGAGGTTGGGATATAGGTCTATTTATTTTCATATAGATAACCAATTGTCCCACTGCAATATATTGAAACTGGTTTATTTTCTCCATATAATTTGTAACAATAGCTGTGCCGTACATCAGTTTTTCCACTTCTTTGCACATTGAGTTTTTTATTAATTCACAGGTTTATTTGTGTGTTCTGTGTTCCAGGAGTGTGTTTGCTCCTGCCTACAGCAGCACTGTACTCTCTTAATTAGCATACTTTATAGTAACTGAGGCTTGATCTCCGATTGGACAGCTGTCTCCCATCGCTCCTTAAGTTCAGCATTATTTTGACCATGCTCTGTATTTACTCATTTATACTAATTTAAGGACCAACTTCTAAATTCCATACATGACTGTTGGGATTTTGATTAAAATAGCACTTACATTTTATAGGTTACTTTGGGAGAAAATTATTGTCTTTTACATGTTTTTTTCCATTTCTTCAAACTTCCTGTCTGTTCTTCAGTAATCTTTATAATGTTTCTATGAAAGGGCTTATATGCTTTCTGTTAGGTTCACTTCTAGGCACTTTAGAGTTTTTGTTCATACTGAGAATGGTATCAGTTTCTACTTATTTTCTATTTGTTAATTATTTGGGTAGAGGAATGCTCGATCTTTTTATAGCTGATCTTGTGCCAACTGGTCTTGCTGAAGCTTCTTATGAATTCTTATATACTTTTCCCCACATTCACTTGTATTTTCAACATAACACTCTCAGAATTTCCAAATAAGAAAAAGTTTTCATTTCTTTAAAATTCTTATACCTTTGATTTTGCTTTCTAAACTTTTAATATTGGCTAAGATCACTAGTACAATACTGAGTAAAATTAAAACAGCTCACCTCCTTGTCTCTCATTTAAAACAAAATAATAATAATACAATTTCAATAAAGGAGAATTAAGTAAAAGAATCAGAAGTGAGAACTCAGTAATGACACCCACACAAATATGCTGAACAGATTCTTGACAAAGGTGCAAAACCAATTCAATTAAGGAAGGATAGCTTTTTTCAAAATATAAAGCTGAAGTAATTAAACATCCACAGGAAGAAAAAAATAAACCTTAGCTTAAACTTCACCCTTATACAAAATTAGCTGAAAATAGTTTATGGACGTAAATGTAAAATGTAAACTTATAGATCTAGAGACCAGGAAGATGGCGGCGTAGGAGGACTCTGGGCTCACCGCGCGTCCTGCTGATCACTTAGATTCCACCTACACCTGCCTAAAGAACCCAGAAAACCGCCAGAGGATTAGCAGAACGGAGTCTCCCGGAGCCAAGCCCAGACGAGAGGCCCACAGAAGAGGGTAAGAAGGGCTGCGAGGCGGTGCGCGCTCCATGGACTGGCGGGAGGGAGCCGGGGCGGAGGGGCGGCTCCCCGGCCAAGCAGAGCCCCCGAGTCTGGCTGGCAAAAGCGGAGGGGCCGGACAGACTGTGTTCCGACAGCAAGCGCGACTTAGCGTCTGGGAGGTCATAAGTTAACAGCTCTGCTCAGAAAGCGGGAAGGCTGGAGGACAAAGGGAGGGAGAGCTGCTGAGCCCCTGGACGGCAGAGCTCAGCTTGGCGGGGAACAAAGGCGCTCGCCAGCGCCATCTCCCCAGCCCATCCCCCAGCCAAAATCCCAAAGGGAACCAGTTCCTGCCAGGGAACTTGCTCGCGCAGCGCAAACACCCAACTCTGTGCTTCTGCGGAGCCAAACCTCCGGCAGCGGATCTGACTCCCTCCCGCTGCCACAGGGCCCCTCCTGAAGTGGATCACCTAAGGAGAAGCGAGCTAAGCCTGCCCCTCCAGCCCCCGTGCACCTTGCCTACCCACCCCAGCTAATACGCCAGATCCCCAGCACCACAAGCCTGGCAGTGTGCAAGTAGCCCAGACGGGCCACGCCACCCCACAGTGAATCCCGCCCCTAGGAGAGGGGAAGAGAAGGCACACACCAGTCTGACTGTGTCCCCAGCGGTGGGCTGGGGGCAGACATCAGGTCGGACTGCGGCCCCGCCCACCAACTCCAGTTATACACCACAGCACAGGGGAAGTGCCCTGCAGGTCCTCACCACTCCAGGAACTATCCAAAATGACCAAACGGAAGAATTCCCCTCAGAAGAATCTCAAGGAAATAACAACAGCTAATGAACTGATCAAAAAGGATTTAAATAATATAACAGAAAGTGAATTTAGAATAATAGTCATAAAATTAATCGCTGGGCTTGAAAACAGTATACAGGACAGCAGAGAATCTCTTGCCACAGAGATCAAGGGACTAAGGAACAGTCACAAGGAGTTGAAAAACGCTTTAAACGAAATGCAAAACAAAATGGAAACCACAACGGCTTGGCTTGAAGAGGCAGAGGAGAGAATAGGTGAACTAGAAGATAAAGTTATGGAGAAAGAGGAAGCTGAAAGAAAGAGAGATAAAAAAATTCAGGAGTATGAGGGGAAAATTAGAGAACTAAGTGATACACTAAAAAGAAATAATATACGCATAATTGGTATCCCAGAGGAGGAAGAGAGACGGAAAGGTGCTGAAGGGGTACTTGAACAAATTATAGCTGAGAACTTCCCTGAACTGGGGAAGGAAAAAGGCATTGAAATCCAAGAGGCACAGAGAACTCCCTTCAGACGTAACTTGAATCGATCTTCTGCACGACATATCAGAGTGAAACTGGCAAAATACAAGGATAAAGAGAAAATTCTGAAAGCAGCAAGGGATAAACGTGCCCTCACATATAAAGGGAGACCTATAAGACTCGTGACTGATCTCTCCTTTGAAACTTGGCAGGCCAGAAAGGCTTGGCACGATATCTACAGTGTGCTAAACAGAAAAAATATGCAGCCGAGAATCCTTTATCCAGCAAGTCTGTCATTTAGAATAGAAGGAGAGATAAAGGTCTTCCCAAACAAACAAAAACTGAAGGAATTTGTCACCACAAAACCAGCCCTACAAGAGATCCTAAGGGGGATCCTGTGAGACAAAGTACCAGAGACATCACTACAAGCATAAAACATACAGACATCACAATGACTCTAAACCCATATCTTTCTATAATAACACTGAATGTAAATGGATTAAATGCGCCAACTAAAAGACATAGGGTATCAGAATGGATAAAAAAACAAGACCCATCTATTTGCTGTCTACAAGAGACTCATTTTAGATCTGAGGACACCTTTAGATTGAGAGTGAGGGGATGGAGAACTATTTATCATGCTCCTGGAAGCCAAAAGAAAGCTGGAGTAGCCATACTTATATCAGACAAACTAGACTTTAAATTAAAGGCTGTAACAAGAGATGAAGAAGGGCATTATATAATAATCACAGGGTCTATCCATCAGGAAGAGCTAACTATTATAAATGTCTATGCGCCAAATACCGGAGCCCCCAGATATATAAAACAATTACTCATAAACATAAGCAACCTTATGGATAAGAATGTGGTCATTGCAGGGGACTTTAACACCCCACTTACAGAAATGGATAGATCATCTAGACACACAGTCAATAAAGAAACAAGGGCCCTGAATGATACATTGGATCAGATGGACTTGACAGATATATTTAGAACTCTGCATCCCAAAGCAACAGAATATACTTTCTTCTCGAGTGCACATGGAACATTCTCCAAGATAGATCATATACTGGGTCACAAAACAGCCCTTCATAAGTTTACAAGAATTGAAATTATACCATGCATACTTTCAGACCACAATGCTATGAAGCTTGAAATCAACCACAGGAAAAAGTCTGGAAAACCTCCAAAAGCATGGAGGTTAAAGAACACCCTACTAACGAATGAGTGGGTCAACCAGGCAATTAGAGAAGAAATTAAAAAATATATGGAAACAAACGAAAATGAAAATACAACAATCCAAACGCTTTGGGACGCAGCGAAGGCAGTCCTGAGAGGAAAATACATTGCAATTCAGGCCTATCTCAAGAAACAAGAAAAATCCCAAATACAAAATCTAACAGCACACCTAAAGGAAATAGAAGCAGAACAGCAAAGGCAGCCTAAACCCAGCAGAAGAAGAGAAATAATAAAGATGAGAGCAGAAATAAACAATATAGAATCTAAAAAAACTGTAGAGCAGATCAACGAAACCAAGAGTTGGTTTTTTGAAAAAGTAAACAAAATTGACAAACCTCTAGCCAGGCTTCTCAAAAAGAAAAGGGAGATGACCCAAATAGATAAAATCATGAATGAAAATGGAATGATTACAACCAATCCCTCAGAGATACAAACAATTATCAGGGAATACTATGAAAAATTATATGCCAACAAATTGGACAACCTGGAAGAAATGGACAAATTCCTAAACACCCACACTCTTCCAAAACTCAATCAGGAGGAAATAGAAAGCTTGAACAGACCCATAACCAGTGAAGAAATTGAATCGGTTATCAAAAATCTCCCAACAAATAAGAGTCCAGGACCAGATGGCTTCCCAGGGGAGTTCTACCAGATGTTTAAAGCAGAGATAATACCTATCCTCCTCAAGCTATTCCAAGAAATAGAAAGGGAAGGAAAACTTCCAGACTCATTCTATGAAGCCAGTATTACTTTGATTCCTAAACCAGACAGAGACCCAGTAAAAAAAGAGAACTACAGGCCAATATCCCTGATGAATAGGGATGCAAAAATTCTCAATAAGATACTAGCAAATCGAATTCAACAGCATATAAAAAGAATTATTCACCATGATCAAGTGGGATTCATTCCTGGGATGCAGGGCTGGTTCAACATTCGCAAATCGATCAACGTGATACATCACATTAACAAAAAAAAAGAGAAGAACCATATGATCCTGTCAATCGATGCAGAAAAGGCCTTTGACAAAATCCAGCACCCTTTCTTAATAAAAACCCTTGAGAAAGTCGGGATAGAAGGAACATACTTAAAGATCATAAAAGCCATTTATGAAAAGCCCACAGCTAACATCATCCTCAACGGGGAAAAACTGAGAGCTTTTTCCCTGAGATCAGGAACACGACAGGGATGCCCACTCTCACCGCTGTTGTTTAATATAGTGTTGGAAGTTCTAGCATCAGCAATCAGATAACAAAAGGAAATCAAAGGCATCAAAATTGGCAAAGATGAAGTAAAGCTTTCGCTTTTTGCAGATGACATGATATTATACATGGAAAATCCGATAGACTCCACCAAAAGTCTGCTAGAACTGATACATGAATTCAGCAAAGTTGCAGGATACAAAATCAATGTGCAGAAATCAGTTGCATTCTTATACACTAACAATGAAGCAACAGAAAGACAAATGAAGAAACTGATCCCATTCACAATTGCACCAAGAAGCATAAAATACCTAGGAATAAATCTAACCAAAGATGTAAAAGATCTGTATGCTGAAAACTATAGAAAGCTTATGCAGGTAATTGAAGAAGATATAAAGAAATGGAAAGACATTCCCTGCTCATGGATTGGAAGAATAAATATTGTCAAAATGTCAATACTACCCAAAGCTATCTACACATTCAATGCAATCCCATCAAAATTGCACCAGCATTCTTCTCGAAACTAGAACAAGCAATCCTGAAATTCATATGGAACCACAAAAGGCCCCGAATAGCCAAAGTAATTTTGAAGAAGAAGACCAAAGCAGGAGGCATCACAATCCCAGACTTTAGCCTCTACTACAAAGCTGTCATCATCAAGACAGCATGGTATTGGCATAAAAACAGACACATAGACCAATGGAATAGAATAGAAACCCCAGAACTAGACCCACAAACGTATGGCCAACTCATCTTTGACAAAGCAGGAAAGAACATCCAATGGAAAAAAGACAGTCTCTTTAACAAATGGTGCTGGGAGAACTGGACGGCAACATGCAGAAGGTTGAAACTAGACCACTTTCTCACACCATTCACAAAAATAAACTCAAAATCGATAAAGGACCTGAATGTGAGACAGGAAACCATCAAAACCTTAGAGGAGAAAGCAGGAAAAGACCTCTCTGACCTCAGCCATAGCAATCTCTTACTCGGCACATCCCCAAAGGCAAGGGAATTAAAAGCAAAAGTGAATTACTGGGACCTTATGAAGATAAAAAGCTTCTGCACAGCAAAGGAAACAACCAACAAAACTAAAAGGCAACCAACGGAATGGGAAAAGATATTTGCAAATGACACATCGGACAAAGGGCTAGTATCCAAAATCTATAAAGAGCTCATCAAACTCCACACCCGAAAAACAAATAACCCAGTGAAGAAATGGGCAGAAAACATGAATAGACACTTCTCTAAAGAAGACATCCGGATGGCCAACAGGCACATGAAAAGATGTTCAACGTCGCTCCTTATCAGGGAAATACAAATCAAAACCACACTCAGATATCACCTCACGCCAGTCAGAGTGGCCAAAATGAAGAAATCAGGAGACTATAGATGCTGGAGAGGATGTGGAGAAACGGGAACCCTCTTGCACTGTTGGTGGGAATGCAAATTGGTGCAGCCGCTCTGGAAAGCAGTGTGGAGGTTCCTCAGAAAATTAAAAATAGACCTACCCTATGACCCAGCAATAGCACTGCTAGGAATTTACCCAAGGGATACAGGAGTACTGATGCATAGGGGCACTTGTACCCCAATGTTTATAGCAGCACTCTCAACAATAGCCAAATTATGGAAAGAGCCTAAATGTCCATCAACTGATGAATGGATAAAGAAATTGTGGTTTATATACACAATGGAATACTACGTGGCAATGAGAAAAAATGAAATATGGCCTTTTGTAGCAACATGGATGGAACTGGAGAGTGTGATGCTAAGTGAAATAAGCCATAAAGAGAAAGACAGATACCATATGGTTTCAATCTTATGTGGATCCTGAGAAACGTAACAGAAACCCATGGGGGAGGGGAAGGAAAAAAAAAAAAAAAGAGGTTAGAGTGGGAGAGAGCCAAAGCATAAGAGACTGTTAAAAACTGAGAACAAACTGAGGGTTGATGGGGGGTGGGAGGGAGGGCAGGGTGGGTGATGGGTATTGAGGAGGGCACCTTTTGGGATGAGCACTGGGTGTTGTATGGAAACCAATTTGACAGTAAATTTCATATATTAAAAAAAAAAAAAAAAAAAAAAAAAACTAGACCATTCCCATGAAAAAAATAAATAAATAAATAAATAAATTTAAATCGAATCGAGGGGCACCTGGGTGGCATAGTCGGCTAAGCGTCCGACGCGTGATCTCTGCTCAGGTCATGATCTCACGGATCGTGAGTTCCAGCCCCACGACAGGCTCTGCACTGATGATGCACTGTTTCTCCTTCCCTCCACCCCTCCCCCTCTTGTGTGTGCACTCTCGCGCTTTCTCTCTCAAAATAAATAAATAAAACAAAAAAGAAATAAGTTGAGTTTATAAAAAAAAAATAATAAACTTATAAACATTTTTAGGAAAAAATAGTAGAAAATCCTTGGAATGTAGGGCTGGTGAAGACTTAGACTTGTCACCAAATTATCATCCTTAAAATTAAAATTGGACAAATTGAATCTCATTGAAATAAAATAAATCTTAAAATAATAAAATGACTTGATGGGAATATTTTAGAATATTAATATATCCAGAAAAAATAACATACTTTAGCTTTAAAAGGGATTGGAAGACTGAAAAAGAAAATAATGAATACATATGACCACATAAAAATTAAAATATCTTATCACAAACAAAATATAGATACACAACTGTTCCATTTTAGGCTAGCAACCTTTAGTCATCTAAAAGGTCAACAATATCTTGGGAGAACATTCATCTAAATATATACTTCGCCATATTCTTATATCAGTTTGATTTCCCTAGAACTCTGAGGGTACTTGAGTTGAGAGATAAGTATTTAAATCAATACATACCAAAATGTAAAATAGCTCTAAAACTTTCATTAGTATGAATCTTATTCACAGTTACCTAAAGTGAAGATTAAGTTACAAACATGGATTGCTGCACTTTATTTTCTTATTAAAAAATATCGTTACTGTATTTGCAGTTTCTTTAAATGGAATTCCCTTTCTTAATAAGACACATGCAATACTTTTGTAAAAAGAACTCATCTAGATTTAAATCATTTCAACATTAACTCCGACACAGATGACTAAAATTCAACCTATGGCTCTGAGAGTTTTCTCAAGAAGTTTTGAAATTTTCATGTCTATATATACACTCCTTCAGAAGAATATACTTGTTGTCAATATGTCCACTTTTAAAATAAATCTTTTAAAAATAATTTAGCATTCATATAACAAGATTATGTAAATGGAAAAACCACTTCTGATGTAGTAAAATGAAAACAAGCTGAAGAAATGGTTTCCAGAGAAAGTGAAAGCAGAGCTAGAAAAAGTAAGAGAACATAAAAATTAGATAATGGAAAAAATCAAAAGGACCTGCAAGAAAGGCAAGAAGAAGAATTTAAGAAAGTACCAGAGAAATAATAGCAAAGGAAGGAAACTCAGAAGAGTGAAAGAATGTGTTATGTAGTTAGCCTGACATCATTGCCCCACTGGAAAGTTAAAAAAAATTTTTTTTGGATAGGTGTTAAATATATGCGTTATAATAGCCAAAGTTTTCTGTAATATCCAGGGCAGGGCTGGAGTATTGTTGCAAACGCTCCCAGAGTGGAATAGGTGTTGCTACGTGGAAGCCAGTGTGTGGAGCATGGGTGGGAGGGAAGATACTAGGTGACAAATTGTGCAGGAGAACCATTGAATTAGTGGACACAAACAATACAGAAAAAACACAATCAGAAGTAAAAAAAACTCTAGTGATGGGGGAGAAAACCAAGTGCCATTTTGATGAAATATTCTGAAGCTATGTTTTAGGATATGCATAATTCTTTAGTAGTCTGATCTAGAATGAGGGAGGGTGAAGAAGGTACTCACATAGTTTGAGGAAAGATATATTCAGCTTCAAATGAACATATTATTATTATTCCTTATTTATCATTTTGTATGTATCTGAAATGTGTTCATATTATCAAGAATTGTTACATTCTACCCTATATGTTGGATGCTAGATTCAAAGTCCTTTTTCAGTTTTGAGGATTTATTTAGGGATTGCACACTTTCCAAAATCTCATAAACATCATCTTGATTTACCTATAATTGTATAATCTTTTATAAACCAAAAGATTTTAGGGGAGATGGTTGGAAGATGGCGGCATAGGAGGACGCTGGGCTCACCGCGCTGTAGATTCCACCTACACCTGCCTAAAGAACCCAGAAAACCGCCAGAGGATTAGCAGAACGGAGTCTCCGGAGCCAAGCGCAGACGAGAGGCCCACGGAAGAGGGTAGGAAGGGCGGTGAGGCGGTGCGCGCTCCACGGACTGGTGGGAGGGAGCCGGGGCGGAGGGGCAGCCTGCCGGCCAAGCAGAGCCCCCGAGTCTGGCTGGCAAAAGCGGAGGGGCCGGACGGAGTGTGTTCTGACAGCAAGCGCGACTTAGCATCTGGGAGGTCATAAGTTAACAGCTCTGCTCGGAAAGCAAAGCGGGAAGGCTGGAGCACAAAGGGAGGGAGAGCTGCTGAGCCCCCTGACGACAGAGCTCAGTTTGGTGGGGAACAAAGGCACTCACCAGCGCCATCTCCCTCGCCCATCCCCCAGCCAAAATCCCAAAGGGAACCAGTTCCTGCCAGGGAACTTGCTCGCTCCTCCGCGCAAATGCCCAACTTTGTGCTTCTGCGGAGCCAAACCTCCGGCAGCAGATCTGACTCCCTCCCGCTGCCACAGGGCCCCTCCTGAAGTGGATCACCTAAGGAGAAGCGAGCTAAGCCTGCCCCTCCAGCCCCCCGTGCACCTTGCCTACCCACCCCAGCTAATACACCAGATCCCCAGCACCACAAGCCTGGCAGTGTGCAAGTAGCCCAGACGGGCCACGCCACCCCACAGTGAATCCCGCCCCTAGGAGAGGGGAAGAGAAGGCACACACCAGTCTGACTGTGGCCCCAGCAGTGGGCTGGGGGCAGACATCAGGTCTGACTGCGGCCCTGCCCACCAACTCCAGTTATACACCACAGCACAGGGGAAGTGCCCTGCAGGTCCCCACCACTCCAGGGACTATCCAAAATGACCAAACGGAAGAATTCCCCTCAGAAGAATCTCAAGGAAATAACAACAGCTAATGAACTGATCAAAAAGGACTTAAATAATATAACAGAAAGTGAATTTAGAATAATAGTCATAAAATTAATCGCTGGGCTTGAAAACAGTATAGAGGACAGCAGAGACTCTTGCTACAGAGATCAAGGGACTAAGGAACAGTCACGAGGAGCTGAAAAATGCTTTAAATGAAATGCAAAACAAATGGAAACGACGACGTCTCACATTGAAGAGGCAGAGGAGAGAATAGAAGATAAAATTTTGGAAAAAGAGGAAGCTGAGAAAAAGAGAGATAAAAAAATCCAGGAGTATGAGGGGAAAATTAGAGAACTAAGTGATACACTAAAAAGAAATAATATACGCATAATTGGTATCCCAGAGGAGGAAGAGAGACGGAAAGGTGCTGAAGGGGTACTTGAACAAATTATAGCTGAGAACTTCCCTGAACTGGGGAAGGAAAAAGGCATTGAAATCCAAGAGGCACAGAGAACTCCCTTCAGACGTAACTTGAATCGATCTTCTGCACGACATATCAGAGTGAAACTGGCAAAATACAAGGATAAAGAGAAAATTCTGAAAGCAGCAAGGAATAAACGTGCCCTCACATATAAAGGGAGACCTATAAGACTCGTGACTGATCTCTCTTTTGAAACTTGGCAGGCCAGAAAGGATTGGCACGAGATCTTCAGTGTGCTAAACAGAAAAAATATGCAGCCGAGAATCCTTTATCCAGCAAGTCTGTCATTTAGAATAGAAGGAGAGATAAAGGTCTTCCCAAACAAACAAAAACTGAAGGAATTTATCACCACTAAACCAGCCCTACAAGAGATCCTAAGTACCAGAGACAAAGTACCAGAGGCATCACTACAAGCATGAAACCCATGGACATCACAATGACTCTAAACCCATATCTTTCTATAATAACACTGAATATAAATGGATTAAATGCACCAACCAAAAGACATAGGGTATCAGAATGGATAAAAAAATAAGACCCACCTATATGCTGTCTACAAGAGACTCATTTTAGATCTGAGGACACCTTTAGATTGAGAGTGAGGGGATGGAGAACTATTTATAATGCTACTGAAAGCCAAAAGAAAGCTGGAGTAGCCATACTTATATCAGACAAACTAGACTTTAAATTAAAGGCTGTAACAAGAGATGAAGAAGGGCATTATATAATAATCACAGGGTCTATCCATCAGGAAGAGCTAACAATTATAAATGTCTATGTCAGAACACCAGAAATAAATACCAGGGAATCAGAGATGATCTCAAAAGTTTCAGAAAGAAAAAACAAATTGTACACCAAGAACTAGGAATCACAATGGCATCATACTTCTCAAAAGTAGTATCAGTAACTTAGAAGACAATGGAATAATACCTTCAGTATTCTGAGTGAAATGGTTCTCACCCAAACTTTTATACCCAGCCTAAGTATCAGTCAAGCATGAAGATAATAGCAGGATATTTTATTGAAATAAAATTCTCAAAATTACTGAGCTTCACTGAACTCCTTCATGGGAATCCAGTAGAGGATATGCTCTATAAAAATGAAAAATAAAACAAAAATAGAGTAAAATACAAAATTCAGGAAACAAGGGATCCAATACAGAACAGAGAAGTAGGCATTCCAATGGAATAGTTCTATAGTAGTGGACTTGGTAGGTAATTAGGCCAGATAGGAACGTGAAGAAATAAGGGGGAAAAAAATGCAACTGACAGATTGTCTGCAGTTTGATGTGAGGATTACACAAGAGATCTGAAGAAAATAAGCAGATGAAAAATAAAGGTGTAGTTATTCTCAACAAGAGATAGAGAAATTACATAGAAAAGAAATATAATGCACAAATTTGAACCAACAGCGAACCATATGAGCATACTCACATTAATAAAAACACTAAATATGGGTTTAACAACCACAGAAAAGGTAATGTTAATAAGAATAGGAGAAAGAAAATAAGACAAGGATGAGGTGAAGGATTGCTGGTTTCCATGATCACTATTTTGACAAAGGTTAATAAGAATTATGATGTGATCAGGTATAAACACTCTCATAAATTATACATTTATTTACTTATCTGAATATTTCAAAAGATTAGGAATGTTGACACAGCTGCAGATTCTAGGCTTTCATGATCCACTTAGGGAGAGTATCTCATAACAATAATGTCTGAGAAAGTGAGGGTCACAGCAGACTCTCTAGAAACAATAACCATTAACAATTAGGACCACCTTTTATGTATATCCTGCACTTAGGACTCCGGTTATAAATAAGAACATGCCCTGGTTCTGATATTTCCCTTCAATATTAGAGTTTCATAAAATAATGCATTGTATTTAAGCATAAATTTATTTCTCATTCATTAACGTCAGATTATCTGGGTTAATTCTTCCTATTCCAAGCATATTCCTAAATTAAATGCTACTTAGATAGAAAAAGGGTCACATACCCCAAATTCTGTAAGAGTCTCTAAGCATAATATTTTAGACAAAAACAAAAAAAAATTTTAGACAATAATTATTCCATGAAGACTTTTATCATTATTTTCCTTTTAAAAATGTGTAAGTGTATTACTTTGACCATTTAAAAAATACTAATTAACTTATTTTTATGTAAAAAAACAAACAAATCCTGATATTTCAAAATTAAGTGTAAAGATAAGCTCCTAATGCCTTTCTTGCTTAGGGTACTCTGGAACACAGTTTCACATGGAAGATCAATACAATATTTCTCTTCTGTCCAGATTTCCTACTAATAACTTGTTTTTACCTTTCAGCAATCCTTTGATAAATGATTTGTACGTGCCTCTGATTACTCTATTAAGCTCTCCTTTCAGTCACAGAAAGAAAAAAAAAGACAGAGATTTGAAGGAGACGCTCATCTAAATCTAATCTGTGTATGGAAAGTAAGTTAAACCTTTTCCATCTTACTCCTGGCATCTAAATTTGTGATGGGACCCCAATTGACCAAAGGATAGAACCTGCTAAAAAGATTGCTGCATTTATTTCTAGCCTCCTAAATAATACTTCATATATACAACCCAGAAGATCAAATTTCCCATTTAATGTCTCCACAATATAGGAATAGTGGTTTGGAATTGAAATGTTCTCATTGCTTCCCCAAACAACAATTTGATCAGAATTTAACAGGCTCAGTGGGAATTTTCCATCACTCGGAAAGACCATAAATGAATCTTCTGGGCTGTTTGCTTAGCTCTTTGCCCTCTCTCTTAGCTTGGGGATAATGAAGCTTGATAGTAATGTGCTAAAATCATTTCTCTCTATGAAAGCTTCTAAATCTTACCCTATAAACTATATTTGATGATCTTTAAAGAGTTTTTCAAAAATTTTGCATTGAACCAGCTAGATCCTTAATTTTTCTTGAGATTTCTCTCAGACATCTAAAATGTTTTTCCTCCTTATGGATCTAAGTAAATATTTCTTAAGAAGCTGTGAGCAGTTTGATGTGATGTAATGATATATCAAGACCATGGCTTTTAAGCTGGTTTTAATATTGGTGTTGGCTTATGACTAAATATTAGCTCATTTAAGTTATCTGTTCATCACAGGCAAAATAGAAAACTTTTGAAATTTTTCCCATATTTTTTCATTTTCTTTATGCAATCACAAACTGTTTAAAATCAACTTCATTTATACCAGAGTAACATAACTTTACACTCCTCTGAAGTGATTCTTTTCAATAAACACCACTTACCTCCCTTGTTTTTAAATGCAAACATAAAACAGCCTAACATTTGTCAAAGCTCCCATACCAGACAGGGGACTGCAGCAAGTCATATGGTTTATTCTCCAATTTTCAGGCAGGAACATACTGCTGATTATATTATCAAATGCAGCCAGCTGTAGTTTGAGATAGCCTATTAGTGAGAGAGGTTGATATAGCCAATCAACAAATAATCAGGTAAAAATCTTCTCATTCCCATTTGTTGTGATTCTGACAAATGAGAGGAAAGTGACCCTATCAGCATTAAGAACAATAAGGTAGAAAACCACTCACAAGAAAGTCAGTGAGCCAAAATTAGATCATGGTCAAATTGCCTCCCTCCTTTAATAGACCGTTCGCTCTGAAACCACCTGTCCTGGGATGCCTACACTCTGCATCAGGCTGATGTAGTTATTGCTGTATTATTTTGACTTTTCAGATCAGTTTGCTGTCAGATGCTGATGACCATCATATAGATTACAGGAATCTAGAGCAGTGATGAATATTAATAGTGGTCTGCCAAGCAGTTGCCTTTAGTCTTTAGAGCAATAGCTGGTGTCTCTTGCTATTCAGAATTCTTATAGAGGCTTTTATGCCTAAAGACTGCTGTGGAAGGGTACAGATGAACAACTCTTCACAGAAACATCATAAGCAAATCTGAACTGCGTTGTTTTCTGGAAAATCATGCACATAGCAAAACTTTTACAAGGATATCTGCTTTTACATTTTAATTAGGGAAGCAATACATCTTAAATGAAATAAATATTAAGAAGAGGACAGGTATGATTTTGTCTGGAGGGATATGACTGTCTCTAGGAAGCTGCACAAAAAGTCTAAAGTTTAGAACATGTCTGATCAGTAGTCAGCAGAAATAAATAAAGCTTCCAGAATGTAAGGGATAATGGTTATACTTCTGGAGTCATGCTGTGGCCCTGAGGTGGTGTGTATTCTGAGTTTTACAGACACTTGAGCAGATTTTGATCATTGGTCAAATGGTCAACAGTTGACCATTTATGAGCACCTAGACTACAGAAAGGAACATACTAAACACCATAGATGATACAAGCATAGCTATGTGAATTAGAAATGAAGAGAACCAAATTTGTGGCATAAACCTTCAACATAACAATGTGTATAAAAATAGGCAGTTCGTACACAGCAATGGTGATCTATATCTGCATCATTGCTCCTTGAGAATCAAAAGCTCTCTTCTGGCTGTTGGTTTCTACTCTGTTGTCAAGATTCAACCAGGTCTGTCATGCTTGAGTAGGCTTTCTGGCTCTGGTTTTTCCTCTTTCCTTTGGAGTTCTCCACTTGGCTTTGTTATGGTGAGCCAGTTTGACAAGGCAGTATTTCCTAAACTCACCAGATCATCACAATCACTGGGGCACTTGTTAAATGCAGATTCCCAGGGCCAATCCCTATAAATACTGAATCAATAAGCCAGAAACTGTATTTTAAAAATCTCCTTTAGTTGACTCCCATGCTCAGACCAAAGTGGGCAACATTATGATGACTGTAAAGAGGTTTATCTCATCCCAGATGAAACATGTTTATTTCAGGGAATGAGTATTTTGAATAATACATCAGCTCCAAGAAGTGTCAATCAGTAGTCATTATATGGAACATTTGGTATTCTCTAAGTTATATAATGTGCTCACTGGAGGTGTGTCTGTGAAAAAGCCACAACAGCAGCCCTTGCCCTCAAGGAGCTTGTGAAGTATATTAATGGTTATATGTGGCTTTATTATTATTTACAAACTAAATAATAAAATGTATAGGCTTACACAAGCTTACTTCTTACATACTCTATGCAAATATTCTACTGGCAATATTATCATGTTTGTTCAGTTAGATAATGTTGATGGATAGAGATTGCTCAAGGTGAGACAGGAACAGAATGTATCTATCAAAGACGAGGATGCTAGAGACTATAGGATACCATTGCTATGCTGCAAAACTTAACTCTGCACACAGCTAAAACTCAGTTAGCAGTCCAGAACAGGTTGGAAGTAGTTATAATACAAAGTAAAAGCCAAGACTGACAGGTAATATATTTCTTAATTGGTATATTTCTCTTCCTTTTACATTTCTGAGTCAAAGTATTTATTTTGATCTACGAAACTCTTTGTTTATTAAGCTTATTATATAACTAACATGTGTTTATTAAATAACTTTTCCCATTCATTGGATGAATGATTTCTGTGTCAACTGTTAATTTTACATATCTACAGAGCCACATCTTTCTTCATTTTATATACCAATATGGTGGAAATCATACACAATTGCCAGTTTCTACCTGTTTTTTTCTGGGAACACAGAAAAGAAGTCTGAGTCTCTTGAAAGACCTAATGGCATTGTGTAGATATACGCAAGCTATAAAGATTAGGTCTTTCTCTCCTTTTATTTTCCTTTATCTATTGATGAATATTAAAGTTTTCCTTCCCCAAGATTAAATCAAGGATGCCAGAAAAAAATATGTATGCTCCTAAGTAGATAGAAAAGTAAGATGCATTTAGTTAGGGCCAAGAATGAGAAATCATGAATAGCTGATAAGACGAAGTCCTCAGAAGAGGCACTGATGATGGGATCAGGCTCAGGTAGCAACCTCTAGTGATTCTCCTCTCTTCCTGGGAGGTTGATGGCACTGAGGAGATGGTAGAAACATGTACTGGTGTTCCATTTAGTTTATTCTCAGATGTGCACCTCAGCCTCATGCATCCACAGTAATGAAGAGGCCTTTGAATTTCTACTTTGCCTATAAGAAGGTAGAGCTTTTGTTGCTATTGCTGTTGTTGTTGGGATTTTTTCTTTTTTCTTTTTTTCCTGGTTTGATTTTCTACACCAAACCTGCAGGACTATCTAGAAAGTTTATAATTATATTTTTAATAGTTGTTAGTTCTGTCATTGTAATTCGTTGTAGGCCTTAAGTTAGTCTAGGAGAACCTGTGCAACAATCCTAGTTCAGTTTTTCTGTCAATGTAATACTATTCAGAGCGCAAAAGTTCCCAACTCCTGAAGACAAATGAAACTGCACAGCAGAAGTAAGTCATGAGCTGGGGCTGTCTTGCGCTGCTCACAGAAGCTGATCGTGTTCATATCTTTCCAATTCTGCATTCAGTTATATCGTGTCAGTGGCATAACATCTGCCAAGGTAGGAGTATTTATGCCACAAGACAAAAAAATTACTACACATCAGGGATTTCTTTTTTTTTCTAGAGAGACTGCTGTTAAATATTTTCTAGCATACCACTGGCACAGCAGAGCTTTCCCATATCCTGCATGCAACTGGTGGCCATCCATTCAATTTATGGCCTCAGTGGGTATCTCTGCACAGCCACAGCAGCAATGGCTTGCATTAGCCAGTTTTTTGCTTTCTTTTGTTATTTTGTTTGTTTGTTTCTTTGTTTTTAAGCTGGAAGAAAGAGGTAGCAGTGGTGGTGGACATTAATATCCAACTCTAGGATATGACTCAGCCCTACCCACAAGAGGAGAGCAACCTACATTTCTGTCTGGTCATATTTTGGGGACCCTCAACCTAATGGCTGCCAAGCCAAGTTCTCAGGATACTGAATGAGACAAACAAGAAGGCAATAGCTATCCCTAAAATAGAAAGGACTGATAACCAATGGGTACCCAAAAGCAAATTGATCAGTCACAATTTAAAGATCTAATTCTTACAAATGTTTTCTCTTGCCAATCTGAATTTGGAAAGGAAGAGTCAGCATGAAGCTTTATTTTCCTCTCTTGACCAAGCACCACAGATAAAGGTCTGGAAGAACTGACTTAAGAATTCTCACCCTTTGCCAGCTTCTGCCAGTTTTCCCAGGATCACATCTACAGGCTCTAGTCAAATAGAACATCCCAGAACATCTCATCCTGGTTACTAGAAACTGTAGAGGAGGAAAAATTATTTTTCCTCTACACTTTAAAAGTCGAGTGTCTGGCTGAGACCCGTTATTCTCTAGGGTACCTCATAAATGGACAAGCTTACGTAAGATGGTTAAAGTTCTCCACTGTGGCCACTGTAATTCAAAATTATCTTTGGTAATATTATCCTACTTTTCCACCTTAAAACAAAATGTTACTCACCTGAGGCCTCACCCTGGACACAATCTGACCCAAGACTCCATTCAGTTTCTAAGTCAGACCCAGTCTGACTCTAGCTGGTTCCTGGATCCAGTCCAGGGGAAAAAAAAGAAATTCCCAAATAAAGTCTGAAAGTCCATAAAGCAAAAACTAGGATCTGGGAGTGACTTCCCACCACTTCAGATGCATTGACAAAGAGGTTCAGCAGGTTCTGGTTCAGCAGATTCTGCCACCTTGTTGCTCAATGTTCTGGGGGCTCTTAGGGGTATCCTTCAGTTCTCTCTTCTCACATCAGAGCTGTTAAAAGATGAACTGAGGCTTATGAAAACTTATGAGTTTATCTGAGCAAAAATTGACTTAATAGGAAAGCATGCAATCTAGCAGATAGAAAGGAGCTCCAAGGAACTGTACAAAATAAAAGCCTTTTATAGTCAGCAAAGAGCAGGAACAAGAAAGTTACACTGGCAAGAAAGCTGGTTGGTAATTGCAAAGTGACTTTCCTTTAGGGGATGGCAGGCTTTTAAAATTAAACTGTATTTTTCAAAAATAAATAAAGAAATATTTAAAAATGAGAGGAGCTTGGGTGATTCAGTCAGTTCACAAGACTGAGCCCCGCCTTGCATTCTGTGCTGACAGCACAGAGCCTGTTTCTCTCTCTCTCTGTCTCTCTCTGCTTGGGATTCTCTCTCTCTCCCTCTCTCTCTCTGTCTGCCCCTCCCTTGCATGCATGTGCTTTCTCTCTCTCAAAAATGGATAAACATTTAAAAAATGATAAAACAATTTTTTATTATTCCTGCTGGTTTCTCAAGGATAGAATAATTTTGCACACTTTTTTTTTTTAGGTTTTACTTATTTTGAGAGAGAGAGAGAGACAGTGTGTGTGTGTGTGTGTGTGTGTGTGTGCGCGTGCGCACACGCCCTCACTCACATGCGTGTGCCTGTGGAGGATGCTGGATGCAGAGAAACTCCCAAGCAGTCTTGTTGTCTGCATGAAGTCCAATTCAGGGCTCGATTTCAGAAACCTCGAGACCATGACCTGAGCCAAAATCGAGTTGGTCCCTTAAATAACTGAGCCACCCAGTCTCCCCTTGCCCATTTTTATAAGTGTTTCTGTTCCCTTTTCTACAACAGACTATTTCCCTTTTCTTGACTGTAAAATTGCAGGTTTCCAGCCTAATGCATTGCTCAATTTTGTGTTAATAGAAAATTTTCACAAGTAGCTGTGCTTTTTGCATGTTATAAATAATTAGAAGTTCTTCAAGCCCTGTGTAAATCTTCTTAGGTGGATTTAAATCATACTTTAGAAACAATGCCACCATAATCATGTCCTCCAGGGTTTTATCAAAAGCTTGTTGATGCTAATTACAAGTCTTTCTCTCTTACCAAAGTCAAAAGCCTGGGCTTATCTCTGCAGCTTTATCAGAAAAGTTACCTCAAACATTGGCTAGTACTGTAAGGAGACATAGGTAATTGGTCCATTGAGTGTTAAAATCAAGTTTGCACCTTAAAAACATTTTTTTTTATTTGGTCCTGTGCTTTTGAATGTGAGTTTCTGGTGGGTCCTAGAATCACAGGTCTCATTGAGGCTCAGCTGCATCCTACAGTACCTCTGAGTTTGTAGACAAGGACAAATATTGAAATCTGATCTATGAGAACTCCTCCCTAGAGCTGCAGCTTTGTATTTTTAAGCAGAAAACTTAAATTCACATCAACTGTTCTATTGCTTATCCAGTCTAATGGTAAATGTCTTTCATGTTAGTTTCTAATGTTTTAAGCCATTTCATTTGTTACTTACTACCTTCTCCTAAAGAAAGAAAAATGAAACGAGTACATTGTGTTATATTCCACAGCACTCTCTTTACCATGCCTTTACGCACCTTCAGCCATATGTCCTGGGGATTGCTAATGACAAATGAAGAAAAGGAGCAAATATCTAATAAAAATATTATTCCAAAATTCTTTGAACATATTACTGGCCGAAGACCAAATACCTGCAAGACTTAGGGAAACATGCACATGTTACTTCTGTATGTGTGGAAGTGTTTGGTGCCTCTGGTCTTGATTTGTTCTTCTGAGAGTCTTCATTAGTTCATCAATTATTTTTGTTTTCTTAAGATTAGAACACTACCAATTTGTCCTCAATATTGAGTTCCACGTACATGAGAAACATGGAGTCTTGGGGCACCTGGGCATCTCAGTCATTCGAGCTCAGGTCATGGTCTTGTGGTTTGTGAGTTCAAGCCCCACGTAGGGCTCTGCTGTCAGCGCCGAGCTTGGTTTTGATCCTATGTCCCCATCTTTCTGCCCCTCCCTCACTTGCACTCTCCCCAAAATACATAAATCTTTTTTTAAAAAAAGAATATTGAATCTCTTCACCTTTTTTCTTTTTCCTCCTGCATTTTGGACATTCCTTTTCTTCTTTGCTGCTTTATTCTCTTCCCAACTCCTGAATGTATGCCTGACCCAGGTTCTATTATTCATCTTCCTGTATTGTCACTCTGTATTCTCTCTCTCATGAGAAATTCATCCATTTCTATATCTACTACCTACCACTTCTAAGCATATAATTCTCATAACTATAAGACTGGTCCAGACTTTGTTTCTAAAGTTCAAACCTGCACACTTGACCTTTCCAACCGTTTGTTTTGAAAGCTCCTTAATATCAACATATCAAGAACTAAACTTGTTTTCATTTTACATATTTCTTCTTCCTCTTTCCACTAGCTTTCTTACAGTAAACCAGGTTCAAAACCTGGGCATCACCTTTGTTTCCACACTCTCCTTTGCTTTCTACATTCAAACCAATTCCAGAAGTCAGATACCTTTGACTTGTGCATCTTGTTACGTTTTTGTAATTATGCTACTATCCTGGTTGATCTATGTGACCTCCACTGGAGTCCTTGCTTTCTCTCCCTGCTCTATAATCCAGGCCATACATTATGATCAGTTCATGCCTTAAGGTTCAGCTTCAATTGTCTTGTTCCTCTGATAACATTCCTCCAATGACTTCTCAATTACTGTATTATATATAGGCTTCTTTTTTTGTCACTCAAATACTGGTTACAACGTCTTTTTTGGCTTAATATTTTACTGTATGTATTGCTCTGATGGTGTTTCCATCATGAATATTTCCTCAAAACCATTCTGCCTTCTTTCTCCTCTATTCCTTTACTCACATTTTTCCTTCAAGCCCAAACTTCCAGCTTTACTACTTTATAGCTCCTGTCAAAACCCTATTCTACACACAGCTTCTCTTAAACCTCAACCCCTCCCAAACGTTTCTGATGCTTTTAATATTGATTCCACCTGACCATAATATCATATATACATAATATCACATATATATTTAATGTAAGTAGGATTTTTATAAATATCATACCTGTTTTATCCACTGCCTGTTTGAAAATTCTCTGAGGATATTTTTGTCTTCTTCCAAGTATTAAGCACTTTGCACAGAATTTTTTAGATTTTTCTAGAACTCTTATGACATAGGTCCTACATGCCTGGCTGCAGGGAAATGGAAGAACAGAAAGCACTAGAAGAGAAAGCTGGGGGTCTATTATTCTTTTATTTCTCTTTCTTCCTCCTGTCTTCCTCTTAAATCTGTAGCCTTCAAGCAAGACATATTTTTGAAGGGAAAGACTAAAATGACACCAAGTATGTATAGAGCATTGACAATTTAAAAGCTGCCAAAGATATACTCTTGCCAGAGTTGAAAGTGGAGTGAGTCTCTCAGCTTTCACCTGTGCAGATGAACAGTTGGGAGGTTGACAAACAACAATTCCCTCAGGACGGTGATTACTTGGCTCTGTAATTTTGGTTCTTTCTTTCTTTTTCTCTCTGAAAGGAATGTAGGTAATTTTCTTGCCCAGAAAATGTGTCCACTGGGAAGAATATTCCCTTAAGTAGCCTGATAAAAACAAGCAAAAACCACAGGGCAATTTTATTTCTACCCTCATCTTCTAGTGATTGTGTTACACAGGAAAAGGCTCCAAGATTTCTGGGTGCTGGGAGTGGCATACAAGAGGAGGTGCTATGTCCCAGGCAGGGACAACATGATACCGTGTTCACCTCTCTGTAATTTTTATACCTACTTATGTCATACCTGAAGACTAACGACTTAAAATACACAGAAGGGAAACTTGTAGAGGCTCCTCGTTATTTTAGCTTGAGTGAAGCTAGATTATACATGCCAGTTCTATGCACACAGTCCTAAAATGGTGATGGTATTTGTTGTGTCCCTGCTCTCAGCAATTCCCTGGCTTTCCCTATAAGAATTCAGAAAATCTTTAACTTTGTATTCCATTTATGCAGTCTACAAGTTACCTCTTACCAGAAACAGTTCTTACAGTCCAGACCCTAATTAGAAAATTTGTCTTCTTGGTGGTGCTAATAGGAAACCAAAGATAGTGGTCTTTTAATAAGTAGCAATAAATGCTCTTTTCTTGTTTAAATCACTGTGCTCGTTATTTTCATATAACCAGATATTACCTTCTGAGCCTAGCTGGCAGCACAGAGTTCAGGCATGTGAGAAAGTTCCAAATGCTAAGAGGCTCATTTTGTGGCTGTTAAGATTACAGTGATTTTAATGATTCTCTAAAAAGGACAAGCAGTCTAATCATTGTGGTTGCATGGGTTTTACATCTATTTCCATTATAAGTGCTGATATTCTTCAGCTTATATTCATCAAGCTTCCTAGAGTAGAAGCTTCTCAGTGAAGTGTCCAGGAAGGGCTTTTGTATGGAAAACACTGGCTTTGTCTACAAGTTATGATTTATGATGCCCAAGGACTACTCATTAGCAGCTGTATTTATAAGCTGGAATAGTTTTACTACAAAATTTGAGTCTGTCTTAGGTACTTATGCCATAAATTAGAAATAAGCATATTTCTTCTAAAAAGCCCCTTGGTTTGACCAAATACTAGTGAAAAAAACACTATGTATATCAAGTGTCTCATTACCCCAGATTCAAGTAATGAATAGTTCCTGTTCCTAGAGCTAGTGTACTACTTCTGCATTATCATCATGGTTCTTGATTTGGGTTATAATAATTGGTTTGAGCAATAATTTAGTTGAAATGATAAATTGGTTCATTTGGAATATTTTTCTTTTCCTGTTTTTATTTGAGAGAGAACAAGTGGAGGAGAGGGGCAGAGGGAGAGAGAGAGAATCTTAAGCCGGCTCCATTCTCAATGTGGAACCCAACACGGGGCTCCATCCTATGACCCTGGGATTATGACCTGAGCTGAAATCAGGAGTCAGACCCTCAACCAACTGAGCCACCCAAGCATCCCCAGAATATTTTCAATCCCTGATATATCATATGTGGTTGAGATTGGTAAGTGAGTAGGTGATTTCGCAAAATGAATCTTTCAAATTTTGTGTCTGTTTTTCAGAATTTATTGTATATTTTGACTTTTATTTGTCTCATTATATTTCATTTTCTGCCATACATGACAATTTTGTATTTATGCAGAAAAACACAGAAAATAAACCAAAGAGCTTTTAGCCAAATTATTTCATTGCATTGCTGTTATAATTTTTCCTATTTTTAATTCCAAGGAAGTTTGGTTCAGGAGTCTAATGTCTAAGGCATTAGAAGAATGAACAAAATTTTATGATATAGAATAAGAAGGCTCTTATTTCACAAGGACATGAGCCTTGTAAGTAATAGACCCTTTATAAGTAACAGAAATCTGAAGTATTGTATAACATTAGAAAGTGGCTATAGGGATATAGGAAAATGATTATCTTTTTTTGAAAATATGTAGCACTATTAGTTTCCAAATGTATTATTCAAATGACCTATATAATGCAGTATCTTATTGCTATGGAAGACTTTTGCTGCACTAAAATTAGAGTTAAAAAAATCCATGTTAGGAATGGTACTACGTAGAATTTTAGCAGTACTTTATATAGGACCATGACTTTTGTGCAAAACAAAATGCTAGGTGTATTTTAGTTCCTTGCTTTTGAGTGGAAACTTTGTAGAAAAAGGATATTTTTAGTTTATTTTACAACCAACATATTGACAGACTAACAAATGTTCTTTCTAAATAAACATGAAGACAGAAAGCAAAAGTTAAAAACATATTAACCAAATTTCTGTCATTTGCACTTAATGTTGTAAGACTAACAGTCCAACCAGGAGCTATATATCTTTGAGATGGAATTTGCTCAGAGAACGTTTTTCCCTTCATGTATTCCCAAATAGTGCAAATCTCCATTATTTCCTTACTTTCCCTTCATGTATCTCTGAATAGTGCAAATCTTCATTATTTCTTTGTTTTAGACCTTGTAAAATCTAAAATTAATGGGATAGTACATGAATTAATTAAAATTTGCTGCCTTCATAAACAAACTGAGTACAGATTTAAAAATTCTAGATCATCTTACTTTAAAAATGTGATGTGGATAACTCTTTAATAACCCTTCCTTTTTCTAAGATTTTAAAGAATTTGTTTTATCAGGTCTCACATAGATATGCCTACTCCCATGGTTGAAATAATCCTTCATTAGAAAACAGGAGCTCTTAGACTTTGGTTCTGTATCCCCCTAGCAAGACAACAGTGAGCTATAAAAAGCTGTGGGTTTGAGATTTATTTCTTGCATTCATTCTGATCCTTTGTTTCCTCATCCATAATGTTGAGATTCATGTAGAATCTGAGGTCAGGTTAGACACGAAACACACTGAGATGGAGGAGGTTTACTGGGGAGGGGAGGTGCTCTCAGGAATAATACCTGTAAAGTAAGAGAAGCAAGAGAACTTGAACTTCTATACGTTTACAACAAAGGTACCAGCCAGTTCCATGGAGGAGTCTGAAATAGGATGTACCTTGAATTAAGGTGTCTTGAATTGTGGTAAGCTATTCAGGTCTCTGTAACTTCTCTTCAACAAGTCCATTAGATGTAGGCGGCTCTGAGAAAATGGTATGTAATTTTGAGTGAGACAACTCTCTCTGGTCAAAGGAATTTCCTAGGAAGTAGCTCAGAAGCTAACCGTAAGGGGAGGGGTCTGAGTAGTACACTGCAGTGTGCACTACAGTTGTCTTAAAAAAAAAAGAAAAGACCTTTGTGTATGCCTAGCGTTTACTTTGCACACTGCAGTTTGAATAAACAGTAGCTATTATTATTATTATTATTATTTATGAGGATTCATAGAATTTTTCTGAGGACCCCATGGGATTATATGCACATTATTTAACAATTATTAAAAGTCATCAGATATGCAATTAAAATATAAGGTAGTTGTTTCTTTTTGAGGCCAATCTCCACCAAGTTGTTTCTATGCACATGCACCAAAAAGAGCTAATGGATCACTTCAATCATTGTATAATCCATGCATCACAAAGTCTATTCATTTTTGCTGGTGTTGCCTAACATGGAATACACTACAGAGGTTTAATTTAAAAGGCAAATACAGACATGCATGGTGACCCAAAATAAGTGTGTAGAAGAGACTTCCTAAAGCATTAAATTTTTTCATTGGTCAGCTAACTGGCTTTGAATTATTTTTAATGGAGAAAACGTTTTAGCAGTATTCTCTAGAGACTGCTCTGATTTCAAATGGAGCATTTCCAATTAATCTAAGAAAGACATTATACAAACACAAGTTAACAATCTCATGGCAATAGATAATAACAATATTGCTGCAAATTATTATAGCTTATTCACTAAGCAATTCAAAGACTTATTGTAGACATAATCAAGCTCATCCTTGCATCTCCACAGATTCTTTGGATGTAGGTATTATTGCCTCATAATTAACCCCTAGGGAAGATGTTTACAATGAATTATCATTTAGCATTTTCTAAGCCTTGAATTAATGAGAACTGTTGACTAGTTGGTGGAATAACTTGTCAGTTCTATGGCTGAGTGGTTGTGAGGAATGGTGAAGTGGTGAAAACAACTTTTGGAGAAAGACACTCCAACATTCAAAGAAGCATAAATATTTTTCATGTACCTTTTGATATTATTTCTTATTTTTATAATTCTCTTTATATATGCCAGATTCATGAATGTAAAAGTGTGATACTCCTGGTTCAATAACTTCTCCTTAGTAACATTTCAATGGATTTCCATTATAATAGAAGTTTACCTTAAAGAAGGACTTTGTCTCACTGAGTGCTCTAAATACCAAGGTACCTTTAGATGAAATAGTTTAATGTAGGGCACAGTGCCTTGCATTTAATATGTATCTCAACACATATTAAAAAAAATAATATCTAAATATTTGTAAAGGTAGAGTAAATTGCCATGGAGATAGCAAGACAGAATAGCTTGTTTTCAGATTGGCCAGCGGATGGTGCACTCCAAACTTCGATTGCTATTTCATGGGAACATTATTTGCAAACCAGGTCGCTAGTCTGAGTCCCAATTATAAATATTTTAGCTGGGTTTCACTAATGAGTGCATTTGAGGCTTTTCTATTCCAAGAAACACCCTCTTAACTTTACTTCAAAGTAAGATAATGTGCACCAAGGGCAGAGTCAGCCACAAAAACAACTGTAAATATATGTGGACCCACAGATAGTAATGAGAGCACAATCAGAAAGCAATTGGATGATGAAATACATAGTCTATGCTAATAAACACGTCACACGGTAACAGGTCATAAAAGACTAGTTTGAACATATTTCATATTTTCTCATTATCTGAGATATGGAGCTACTGACAACACAATACCTTTCAGGTAATTGTTCTTTCTTCCAGAAAATCTGGTTATGAATGCAAGTAGTGCTTTGGTTTATGGGGATTATAGAACGTTTTCTTTCTTAGGAGGGTTACCCCCACTTAGTTGAGATGACGTGATGTTGACATCTATGAGTGAGAAAGTAGTAGCATATATCCTGAAGCAGCTGCTATGCTCACATACTGTTAAGCCCAATGGGAAACCCAACTGTTAAGATGATTGTCCAGGAATGTTGCAAAGAAAGAATTTCAGATGTATGGTATTCCAAAAGAAAAGCTATTGTGCTGACATTTATTGTGTGACACTACTTTCACTTGCTATAAAAATAAATGGAATATGAGTTTCTGAATTCTCTTTCCACACAGAAAATAAATATCAAAGATGATAAAAAAATAAGTTCAGGGATAGCTAGTGTAAATCAGTCAATGACTAATTCATTTAGCTTTCACTCTCAATCAACTTGACACTAAATTCTGCAATGCATATTCTAAAACTGTGGCCACTTTTAGTGTACCTTAGGTGACCACATAATATTAAAACAACACAACAAAAATCACAGAATTGGGGTCATTTACATTTTTTTTCTGCCAGTCTAGACAAGCACAAAGTAAAACTTTCATATCATAATTCCGAATTCTGAACACTGATAATGCGATTCTGACAATTTTGAGCTCAAATGTTTCTCAATCGTTTACTGTTTCAGTATTAGGACTAGTAGCAATATAAACATATAGACAGTTTTTTTCTGAAGATAGCTTTGTTATAAAGAGATTCTTTTTTTCTGGGACTGTATAATGTACAACTTGCTTGAATTGGATGTAACTGAAGAAGTTCAGTTTCTTCTTGCTATAGTTTATTAGTGTGGTCTTACAAATAACAACAATGACAAAATAAAAAATACTGAACTCAAGAAACCATCTTAAACCATGGAAAATCAGATAGATTAAGTGCTGAGTGATAACCAATTTGCCTCTCAACCAGCTATATCCTGTGATAGGTGAAATAGTATTCAGTTCAACACTGATTTATTAAGAACCACAAGGACTACACAGATCTATAAGACACCGTGAGTTCTCTCTTAAGTAACTTACTTTTTGATAGCAAGATACAACAAGAATAGAAATAACTATTATGTTTGGTAGATTATGATAAATTCAACAGGAGAAATATAAATGAAAGACTATAGGTATTTAAAGGGAATAAATGCCATCAACTTTCGAATACTTAACAGAGGACATGAATAGAAGGTAAAATGCAGAATGTCAGAGGTTAGGGGAGGGTGAATAATTGGGATGAAAAAGGTAGAAGAAAAGGGTACAGTATGGGTGTTCAGGAAAGAGTAACCACAAGAAAATATTTTGATGTGCTGCTCTTTGGGAAGGAAGATAGTGGTATCAGACTTAAAAAGCTATGATTTTGGAACCAGCTCTGTCACAACCTGTGTGACCTTAGGCAAGTTACTGGAAATAATCGGTTAATGAACTTAATGTGAAAAAAAGAAGGACTGGAGCTGCTCAGTAATCTCTAAGGTTCTTTTTTAGCTCTGAAATGCTTTAGTTCTCCAGATATTGGTACAAGAAGTTGTAAGGACGCCACATTTATGCTTACATAGGTATAAAGACGGATTTATCAGAGTAGGTGAAATATAGGAAAGTTTTGTGCCTGTACTTCATGATGTTAAACAGATACATCTTTATGTCATGTTAGAATTGTAGAAGTTGGTACACAGAATCAGGAAATGTATGGAATGGCAGGTTTGAAAGGATTTTTCTGATGTGTGGCCAGAACTGCATGACTGAGTGCGACCATAGAGCATGTGATTAAGACTTGATGTGATGGATGGCAAAGGGGAATGGAAATCACTCTTGATTCTGGTATTCTGGGAAATGAATATGATTCAGGAAGTGCTTGACTTTCCTAGTAAAGAATGGAAGAAAAATGAAAAGTGGGGAGTTGGGAAGACAGTCAGGAGTTAGTTTATATGATGCTGCGGCTTACAAGTGGAGAGAAAATGTGTCACACTAGAAGATCAATTGGCAGGCTCTTTTGTATCAACTCTTGAGTATGGTATGCAAAAGGTGAGTAAGAGATAATGCATTGTTTTTTGAGTACGAACTAGCCAAGGGAAGTTGGCTTGTAGAGAGAAAGAGAAGACTGGGTAGGGAAAGTAGCTTAGTAATTAAATGTTGCTTAGGAATTAAAATTTTTTTATCCGCATATTGTACAGCATAGTAAAATTTTAAACCTTGACTTTTTAGTTTTCATCACCTATGTTTATTAATTTACTTTGTGGCATATTTATTATTTCCAATTTTATTTCAATTTTTTCTTAGTTTTCTTTTTCTTTTAGTAAGTGATTTGGAAACTACATGATAGAAAAATAATTCATTTCAGTTAAGGAGACATTCTTGGCTTGGTGACACTAAGAATGTCTAATCATGAGTAAGTTTTAAAGAATTTCTCCATGACAGATGTTGCAACAAGTGAGCTATATAGATAAATGTAAAATTAATGAGCAGCACAATACTTCAAAGCTTTGGTTTGTGCATAAAAAAAGAACAGCTATTCATGATTGTGAATGAATTTGGGGGAAATCAGGATTTTATCATTTAGATGTTTTCAACAAATGCTAGGAAGCTTTATACAGGGAAATCTATTAATTATTTTGACTAGTTTCATCATGCCTTTTTTCCAGTTAGGCTTAGGTTATATACTATTTTAGAAACAAAGTAAAATGATGTGGAACAACTTTTTAACCTAAGACAGGTGACCTGCTAGTTAGGCTGTAAGCTCTAAATGCAAGTTTATAAGTGTGAATGTAGTACTTGTGTATGGAGGATGTTCAATCTTTATTTGTGGAATTGATCCAAATATATATTTGTGTGTGCAATGTATATGTGTATGTGTATATAGGTGTGTATATAGGTGTGTGTATATATATATATGTGTGTGTGTGTGTGTGTGTATGTATGTATGTATATGTGTATATAGGTGTGTATATATATATATATATACATATATACATATACGTATATATATATATATATATATATATATACACCTATCCACACATATTTTTATATCAGTGTGAAAAAATATATTTTGCCTTTTACGTGAAATTCTTTGAATTCACAGCAAATTATAATCAACCTAAGATGCAGCTTCCAGAACTACTCAAGCTTCAGGTCTGTGTGTTAGACTGGCAGTGGAAGTGTTAGCCACCACCCCAGCTGTCTAGACAGAAGTAGCCAAAAAGTCGGCTGTCACTGCTGGAAACCACTATTGCACAGCTTGACCTGGGGTGTGTGTCTTTGATGGCAGCAGGTTCAGGATATGAAAGATGGGTCATGAAGGTGTAGAAATACCAACTGATCTTGAGGTAATGAAAATGTGCTGGCACACTATTTGGAAAAGCCAGAAGACTTGCTTAGAGACAATTGGGGAAAACATTGTACTAATTATAGTGTTAGAACAAAAAGAATATTATCAATCTTCAATATTACTTTTAAGGGATTATTTTCTGCAAAGGTTTAACCTCAAACAAAGAAACAAAAAAATCTTCTGACCTTGGCTTTTTTCCTCACATTATATGACAGGTATTCATTTTCGAATCATGTAATATTTTCTCTTTCTTTTTCTATAATTAAAAAAAATAGTTCAGTGGTAATATTTGCTTTCACAGAATTAGTAAGAAATAAAGGTTATGATGTGTTGAAATGACATATAATTCTAACATATTCAGGTATCACTTCCAGTTTTTAGGTAAAAATAGGTATGTGGTTGATATACACATATATATATGTTATTTATGTTCTGTAATATATATGATATACAATATATAATATATATAACAAGTATATTGGTATGTGATAGATATAAATATGACTTTCAGCACTTCTGAAATAACCATAACAAAATGTCGCAGAATATTTCAGCTAGAATAACTATGTTATATTGTCCCCCTATTGCCTGTCTTGTTTCTATAACAAAAATTAAAATTAAAACTCTCTCTATGGAAGCAATCTAAATCTGAGTGATTCTGCAACTGAACAGAAGTTAGGGAATGTTTAAATTTTTCAGTTTAATAATAAACTGTTTTGGTTTATTGATAAATAAGTGGCTCATTTATTATTGATTTGCATCTCTGCATGTCTCATATTTTCATTTCAGGGATTTCAAAAATTAATTTAAAAGCTTTCATTTCCACAATTTGAAAGAAAGTGGGGAAAATTGGAAACCATCTGATACCACCTTGTAATTTAGCTGTGAATACTGATTTTTCCAGCATTTGCATTAATTTAGTTTTCATCCTTAACTTTGACTTGCACTATGCTGGCTAAAGAGGCAACATCACATTCACCACGCCAGGCAAGATTAGACAAGATTCAAGTGCTAAAACTTCCTTGGCAGCATGTTGTGAAGACTTGGCAGCTTGGGAGTCTGGCAGCTAGAGAGCAAAATAATGTGATGCCCCACTCTGGTTGAGCTCTTTGGGCATCCCTTAAGCACACAGGGAGCCTGGCACACTTGTCTTGGAAGGGTGAAGTCACTGGCAGTCAACTGTGTGGGTATACATCTGCATTGGTTGAGGGCCGTTACACCGCAAGGCTGACTTTTTGCTCACTTCCTAGATAGTGAATAGGGAGAAACTTCCTTCTGAAGACCATAGGCTATATCTAACTTAAAAGTTTCTCTCTCTCTCTCTCTCTCTCTCTCTTTTCCTTCAGAAGGTATCTTTTACTTTTAGTGAGCTGGATCATCAGTGTTAGATCATGAAATCTGATGAGTTAGGGAAAGTGGAGAGAGATGAAGCTAGCCAGATAATTAGAGATCACATCACCAGGTCTGGTGTGATATATGAAGTTTGGATATTACTCTAGAGTCAACAAGTAGCAAACAATACATGACTTTAAAAATAGTAGGTGATCAAGTCTGTGATGTAGATAGATAATTTTGACAGCAGTGATGAAGAAAGTTTGAGACAGATTAAGCTGAGTAGCAAGAAGATCCCAAGAGTCAGCTGCAGTAATCCAGGCAATAAATATGGAGAGATTACATTAAGGAAACAAAAATGTGAACAGGAAGAGGGGTAACAGTATTGAGACTGTGGACTGAACTTGAATAGGTTACCATTGACACATAGATTAAGGAAGAGGAATAAATCAGGGATATCCCCCAAGTGTTTAACTTGTGTTCTTCAAAGGTGATCAAGATGAGAAGTTTTAGTATTGAGTTTGTTTGGATGTGGCGGCGGGGGGAGAGGGGGTTGACTTTAAGGTTTGCATATCCAAGTGAAGTAGGAAGGTATATATGGGTACATAGATTAAGAGATCTGAGCCCAAGATATAGATTTCTAAGTCATCAGCATTTATGTTGTAATTTAAACCATATCTGTTGGACAAAATCATTCAGAGACTCCAATGGTGATTATTTCTATTTTCTGATATTCTGGTTTACTTTGTGCATATTTCAGGATTATACTGGCATATCTTTTTTGAGATTCAGTTTGACTATATCACTTGCTTTGGCCAACTAAATTGAGAGGCAAGAATTTGTGCCTTTTAGGGGAAGAAACTTTTAAATTGGTACACACTTTTCCATGTTCTCTTCCCCCTATCACTGTAACCAGGAATATCCTAAGTGATGGAGAATGTGTTAACTTGTGCATCTGAATGAAGACAATGTGGTGAAGAACCTCAGCTGAACTGAGATGAACATGTAGTATGACCAAGAAATAAATGCTGATTGTTTTAAGCAACTGAGATTTACAGAGTGTTAGTTGTAATTTAGCTTATCCTGTCTTGATAGAGTGAAAGAGTGATAAGGAAGATTCAGGGACAGAATTTTAGTAGCTTATATGCAAGAAGTATTGAAAGAAGAGCTTACAGAAAAGAGTGAGGGTAAATACTAAGAAGAAAAAATGAAAATGAAAAAGTGTGCCAGAAGCCTAGGGAGGATGGAAGTTCCCAGTAGGAAGGAAGAGTGGATATCATGGGTACTAACTGGTAACCTTGGCAAGAGTAATTTCGATTGAGTGTGATATGGGCAGAACCCCAACTGCAATGTGATGAGAAATAAAGGAAAGTGAAGAAGACATTTAAAGTGTACATTGTACTTTTGAGTAGCTTGGCTCTCTTTGAAAGGAGAGAGAAGTATTATGTCAGTGAAGGGGAGAAAAGACTTGGGAAATAATTCGGTTTTGCTGTTTATGGATGGGCAGTACTAGAGCAAATTTATAAGGTAAAAGGAAAAACTTGAGAGGGAGAGGTTGAAGAGAAAGGTGAGAGGAAGTAATGAGTGTCCTCTTACACAGAAGAAAGGACCAAAACATTGGCTCACTTGAAATGAAGAAACTAGCTCTGGAAAATAAAACAGAAGTGGTTTTTACGTCTACTCTCATCAAAGACAGTGCTTAAGAGGACTTAGCTATTATAAATCCATTTATTAAAGTCTCCTCCACTAAGTATACTCTGTCACTTAGACTTAAAATAAAACTTAATATACAAGGGGTGCCTGGGTGGCTCAGTCAGTTAAGCATCTGACTCTTGGTTTCAACTCAGGTCATGATCTCACAGTTTGTGAGTTCAAGCCCCATGTCAGGCTGTACACTGACAGAGTGGAGCCTGCTTGGGATTCTCTCTCCCTTTCTTACTGCCTCTCCCGGGAGCAAGCTCTCTCCTTCCCTCTCAAAATAAGTAAATAAACATTTAAAAAAAGACTAAGTATAAAAGAATGCCAACCACATAAAAAAGAAAGGATCCAAATCCATGATTCCCTACACTCCATTTAAAAATAGAGTTGGTATCCCATATTCCATAATAGTATATAAAGAAAGGCTTATTTTGAGATTAACTGCATTTATGTCACTTATTTCCCCCCCCGCCCACAGGGTTTGGTGGTGGTGGTGGTGGTGAGGTGCAGCGGGGTTTGTTTAAAATTGTGCACTAGGAAGGCAGATCATTTTTAAAGTTCTTACTGATATAAAATACCAGTGCTTCACTGATCCTAAGGGAATGTATGGATGCAACATTAAATTTCTCTTTAGAAAATTATCATATTATGAATTTTTGATTAGATTCCATTCTTGTCCTCATATATTGTACTGTTCCCTATAGAAATTATTTACTATGTGTATTTGTTCTTGAAAGTAATGTACTGCATAACTAGTAAGTATATTTGAAAAAAAAATGTATTTTGTAATGTTAATTTGCATTTAGTGTTTTAATGATTATTGTGCTGATCCAACGTTTATAATTCTTTTGGATACAAATTAATGAGTTTGGGGCAAAGGCTTAAAAGTTTCAAAGTTCATTTCACATGTTCTTTTATGTTGGTATTCACACCCCACAATAAGGATTCTCATGCTTTCTATAACATTATAACTTTGGGGGAGGCTGGGTGGCTCAGTCAGTTAAGCATCTGATCCTTGAGTTCAGCTCAGATCACGATCTCACGGTTCATGAGTTCAATCCTGGCAGCCGGCTCTGCGCTGATAAAGCAGAGCCTGCTTGGGATTTTTCTTCTCTCCCTCTCTCTGCCCCTCTCCTGCTCACACTTTCTCTCTCTGTTTCTCAAAATAAATAAATAAACTTAAAAAATCACTAAAAAATTATAAATTTGATGTATGGTCAGAAAATGATCATTAAATTTACTTTTCACATTAGCTCAATACATTTTTAGAAATTCTTTTCACGTTTGGGAAATTTCGGGGGCTTGATTTTGTATGCATAAACCAAAGTGATCCAAAGTTCCTTTTCTTATTTTATCATTGGAGAACTGATATAATTGACTCCTTGTACTTTCTATTCCAAAAGAAGAGGGAAAATGCTAATTTCTGACTATAAGACATTATTCACCCAGAAATTCCCTGATTTTTTTGAATCTGTAATTATGAAAGTCATACAGTAAAAGAGTGTACACATGGATACAGCAAGTAGGCCAATGAGGCTGGAGCCGACTGACAAACAGTGTTAGACGATGAGGTCAGAGAGATGAGCAGGTTAGCGGTGGAAAGTGGGTTATGTGGAGTCTTATTGATGCTTATAGGGACTTTGGCTTTTACTCTGAGCAACATGGGGAGATATTGAAAAAGAAAAAAATACAATGGCAAAGCCAGCCTAGAAATTTGAAATTCAAAAATAAAATACAAATGTTGCAGAATATCTTATGTGAGAAAACTTGTGTGATATTTCACCACTTTTAGCCAACTGTTTCCATTTACTTTTTTGCAATATCCAACATTCTTGTCAGCACACTTTCATAGTCAGTAGTGATTATCGTATAGGGAGATAGAATGGGAAGGATTCTAGGTCCTGCCCAAAACCAGGATTTGATAGCTCCATGAACTCTAACAATTTCCATCATCTTCAGTCATCAGTTGTTTATCTAAATTACTAAGTTTATAACTTATGGTGGTACAATAGTGCTGAGTTAATTACACAAAATAGGCTGAAAAGTTCTTTTGAAAGCAATAACACAGAATAAAACATAGGCTTAATACATTACCATTCTACCTTAAAATTTAATGAACAGTATTTCAAAAATACCATTCATCCAGAATGGCCTAGTAAGCTCCTACCAGACCAATTTCCCTGCACATAACAACTACAGACTCTGGACAAAATATAATAAATGACTACTCAAAGTCTCTAGAGCCCATGGCAGCAGAATAGGCAGATTCTAGAGGGAACCATAAAACTTGAAGAAGGGATGCACATGGGGGTGAGTTTCCAAGTTTTTCAGCTTTAACCCTGAATGGATTTTATGGCAAACCACAGCCACTGGAATGTGAGGAAATCTAGGAAACAAAATCATAGAGACATTCCAAAACTGTATCTATTCTCTACCCAAGTGCCTACCAAACCGAAACCAAACATGTGAGGGCATATCTGTGAACAGATATGAAAAAGATAGGATTCAAGGGAGCTTCCTGCTTTAGCCAGCTATAGCCACCACCTGTGTTATTCCTTTTACTATAAAAATCATGCAATCACTTTGTATGCCATCAATACCCCCAGCTTGAAGGCTGTCCCCACCCACACATTCATTCTAGAGCCCCGGGTACTTTAAAACTTAAACAACAATAATATGTCTCTGGAGGGATTTGCCAAATATTTTTCACCAATCCTATAAAGAAAAGGAATAAAAGGAGACATGAATAAAATTGAAAAATATAAAAAATAGGGTTCAATTTTCCATTGGAATATCACCTGACAATGGTGAAAACGGGCTGTGTAAAATGAAGCATGCCTTACACTTGAAAAAAATATACAAATCAATGATTCCTGCAATTGCATGTATCAGCCACCATCAAAATGTATACTGTGTAACTTGCCCCAAGCCTATTACCCAAAAGAACAGATAAAATCTATCAAAAATTTGAAGATCATGTAACGAGTTTGTGCAAGATGGCAACAGTTTCTGCCCAAACATACTTTTACTTCAAGCAAATCCTGAGGAATAGAGACAAAACTGAACATGCAGGTGGCTTCCTCAAAGCCTCAAGGGTCAGTTCTTATACAACAGTGCAGCCCCTGGTTATTTGGGTTATCTTCAGCTTTTTCCTAAAATAAACCAAACTTTTGTTTTTCTTCCATTTAAGAAGAGAAGGAGATTTGATACTCTTTTCTGCTCAAAGAAGAAGAAAATGTAGTAAGATCCATGAGCTATAATGAGGTAAAGAATCAGACATAAAATATTCATACTTGGATCTCTTCTTTAAATCAACATATAATTTTAGTGCCTGAATATATGATAACAGAAGCTTAGCATTGATTGACAGCCAAGAAAATTGCTATCACTGAAAATGTTCCATGCACTGGTACAATTAACAGCATAGCTCTGGCACAGTGAAGCACGTCTGTATTAAACAGTGAAGAATAGTCAGCAACGATCTAGTCAAACAGACCTATGCTCAGCATTGGGAGGGGGTTAGAGGAGGACAAAATGATAATGGTGTCCTTGTACTCAAGGAAGGCTGGTTTTACAAGATGCAAACAGATGTGTTCTCAAATAAATGAAAAACAATACAAGAAAAGTAAATACAAGGTGTTTGGATGGTACAATGTTGTGAATAATTATCTTTCCCAAGAATGTTGCTGAAGAATCATCAGAGTGGATTTGGCTTTTGAACTTTTGGATCTTACAGGAGTTTGTGTATCATTAAAGGTGAAGATTTCTTCTTTTTGAGAGAGACTAGTCATTTAGTTATATCTCCTATATTCTATAGAATGAGTTTTTACTGAGCTCATTTGTTCTTATTAGTCTGATTTTCACCATTGATCTGTTTCACAGTCAACGTGATTTAAGAAACTCATGAAATAGGAATCTCATATTTAGTTTATGCCTTAATTTGTGAAGCGTTTATTGAGTGTTTACTATATGCCACAATTCCTGTACTTTTCTGATAGTGGCACACCCAATAAGTGATCATCTGACCCTTGCTTTGACAGCTGCAGTCATGGGAAGTCAATTCTAACGGATTAAAATATTTTCATTGCACTTGAGTGTAACATGCCTCCCATGTTCTTTATTCACACCTCTAAAAAATATTTGAGTAACTACTCTGTGATAGGCAGTATATAGGACAAAGAGGTTAGAAATTAAAGCAATTTCTGTTTCTGCTCCCAGAGAGCTAACAGTCCATGGACTTACTGATTCATTCTGATTTTATCATGAATCACATAAAACAGGTTCCCAGTCTTGGTTGTCTAATTAAAATAACCTGGAGTTTTTGTTTTGTTTTTGTTTTTTTTCCTCTTAAAAACAGATTCTCAAGGGCCACTCTTAACTCTTCTTATTCAATAGTTCTGGGATGGACTCCTAAAATCTCCATTTATCATTTTATAAGTGATACCTAAACATAATCAAGTTCTTCATCCTAAGAAATAAATAATAACTCCCTCACAATATACCCACTTAGACATACGAAACCAGGTATTTGCTACCCTCAATTTTCTCTTCCTCTTCTGTGATTAATTTTATTTCAAGTCCCACAATTATTAGGGTAGAAACCATGAACTCAACCAGCAATTTGTGAACCCTGATGTTATTTTCTTAAAATACATCTGGCCATATCAAGCACGCAAGACACTACTTTATGTTTTGTTTTTTTCCTACAAGCATTTAGTTGTTCAAACCTAATACCATATTAACAGTATAAAAAAGAATTAATTTGGCCTTTATTTGCCTGGTATTTGTGATCATTGAAAAAGACTTTAGTTGAAGTTTACCAAGATATATTTTTATAAGTATATTAAACAATACTTGCAGGAATATAAGATAACTATTTTCAGGCACTCTAAAATACCCACTTATAAATATTATTTCTACTAATTCAAAATGAATAATTTACTCATTAGTGTTTACCCAAAAGACTCAACATTTTTTATTTAAATTTTAGTTTCTTTAACTTGAATAGGAAAAGAAAGTCTCTTAAATGAAAAGCAGTCTTATTATAAAATGATTTTAGCCATACAGTACACTTTTTCTTTCCTTTTAGTTAGAAGCTGAATTACATTAATGAAAATAGCCAAGAATCAACAGAACCTCCATGAGTTAAGGAAACACTATTTGCTGTAAAAGAGCAAAAATGTACTGTGGACATAACGGAACAATTTAGAAGACTATGCACTCTAGACGACCAGCAGTGTTTATAACTTTTCACTTTATATAATGGTAAGTTCTCCTTTTTGATTTACAGAGACTGTCTACCACAACAACCTAGGAATGTCGCTTCTATATCATGTATGTGGATCAAATACCTATGTGTTCATTAGATGAACTGAATCAGGATTCCACAGCTGATCCAGTCATGTTACCTGACAAAGGTTTACGTGAGAGCACCACTGCTTGCCTGGGAGTGGGCACCACTGCTTAAGGCCGTCTACAAAAGAACCTGTCGGAGATTAGCCTCTGTGTGTGGGTGCAGTATTAAGATAAACTAAAAAAAGAAAAAGAAAAGAAAAAAAAAAAAGAACCCCTCTGAGACAGTTTAAACCTTATTTTAATGTTGAACACTGCAGTCCCAAATATAATGAGAAGTTATCCATGTAACACCAAAATCTTCACTGAAGATAGATACAGGGCTTAAAGTTTGGCATACATGAAGACATAGTGGGGGGAATCATTTCATGTAAAAAGGGAGAGAAATTTCTCTTTTAATATGCTATTCCACATGCATGGAAAACATTTATAATCACCCATAACAACTATTTTAAATTTGGGGGCAAATACTACTCATTTTTAAACAGTACTTATTCTAGGGATTGTAAATTATAAATTTTTATTGAAGATTTTTGAAAATAAATATTTTCATTAAAGAAAAAAATTGAAATTTCAAAAAGTACTTTACCTGTCCACTTAATATATCCTTTGTCAAAATATATACAATTTTTCACTAAAGAAAGAGTATGCCTGGCGTGCCTGGGTGGTTCAGTTGGTTAAGTGTCTGACTTTGGCTCAGGTCATGATCTCATGGTCTGTGGGTTTGAGCCCCATGTCCAGTTCTCCATTGACAGTGTGGAAGCCTGCTCAGGATTCTCTCTCTCTCTCTCTCTCTCCTCCTCCCCCACTCACTTTCTCTCTCAAAACAAATAAACCTAAAAAAAGAAAGAGTATGCCTGTAGAATTATTAATAAAAATATATTAAAGTAGTAAACATTCTGAAATAGTGTCAATTCTTAAATACAGTGCCCTGGTTTAAGTGGAAAAAATGTCCAATGTTATTTCCTCATTTATTTTAATGCAGTGCAAGCTTTTTCCTTCATAGAGAGACACATTCACTTTAATAATTTAGTTATATTACAATCATTTTATGTTCACCACTTATGTGTCATTGCCGTTTTAAGACCGTTATCCTTAAGGGACAGCCACTTTCTGCCTTGATCTTTCTCATCTGTCCTTTCCTTTCTGACACGTACTTAATTTTAATTTTAAAAGATCCCTGCTCTACTGGATTATTGTTACCATTCTCAGAACCGAGAGAAGCCTGGGACATAATGCTGCGTAATTCCAGTAGTTTCTAAGGGCTTGAAAAGAGGGACTTCTGGAATAAGTAAGTCAAATAATCATCCAAACACCACCGGGGATGACTGAATGACCAATAGCTCTACAAGTTGTCTGTGAGTCAAGAACAAATTCTTCAGCATCATCACGTTATTACTACTGAATTGTTCTGTTTTCTAATGTTAGCTGGTTATACATAAAATAGCCCCATACCTCAGCTTTAGATCCCATCATTCTAATTACATGAGTCAAAATTTCGAGGTGTCATTCAATCTGAACTACTTACCATCTCAGCAGATGAAACGTGCCTAAATCAACAAATGATGACCACGTTGCTGGAGCTCTCTGCGTCAGGCTCCATCAGCCTCAGCCTCACCATCCTCACTATTATTGGGTAAAACGTGATTATTTGCTTAGAATTGATCCTGCTTTGTAAACACACTCTCATTTGCCCATCGTCACCGTCAGAGCTAAAGGGACTGAGAGGACTAATTTCATTGGTTTAATTAACACAATCCAGGTTCTGACCAATGTGTTTATCTTATTATTTGTGTATCTAACTCTACACAAGGCTAACTCCAGTCAAATTGTGAATTGGATGAAATTTTTACTTTGCTTACTTGCTTCCACCAGGATATATGTTTTATATTCTTCCTCCTGACTTTGCCCCATTTCCTTCCTTATGTTCTTTCCCAGACTTTCTCCCTCCTTTATTTAGTGTCTGAGGCACCTAAGAAATTAAGTGGCAAAATAGTTCACCCTAAAAATAAGCAATTACCTTTTTATGAAGGCAACATTTACCTACATGGCTATATTTCATTTGGGCCCTTTAAAATCTTGCATGTAATCTCCATTTGATGTTTCTTAGTTGTAACTTTTACAAAGCCACATATCAAAAGTCTTTAAGACTCCTTAAAATCTAGACACTGAAAGCTAGACTCCCCACTATACATGCATTGAAGAAGAGGGTGTTTGGGAAGAATAACATTTAATACAAATAAGTTAAAGCTTAAAGAGTGGGACTTTATGCTCCAGAGATGTTTATTATTATTGTTATTGTTACTTAGAACACCATCTGCTATTCAAGCTGTACCATGTAAGTAGGACCCCACTCCAAGCAGCTTTGATATCACAGTATATCATGATATTATGGCATATTAATGCACATCGTTTCTCAGCCTTTTGGCTAAGATCAAGTGCGGTTTATTAAAGTACAAAAAATTGATAGAAATTTGATGGCCAATAACTAAAACAACTAAAGGCATATGCATATTGACTAAAGATGGTACAGATTGGACAATTATGGCTGGAAATGCCTAGAATTAAAGGCAGGAGAGAATTAAACAGTAAGTCTCTCTCCTTTTCAGTGATTTTGGTATTAGTGAAGGACCAAATTATGGTAAATGTAAAGAAGTCAAAAGGCTCATTATAGATTACTTTCTTCATAACTTTTATGTTGTAAAAATTATCCTTGGTTGAATTATCCCAAAACAATGCAACAAAGTGGAGACACAGAATACAACATAGATGCACTGTTTCTTTTGAGAATAATCCAAATTTCTCAAGGAAAAAAATGAAAATAATATTAAATGGGAGAATAAACCATTACAGCTTTTATGAGATTACTTTGATTGTTTTTATTTACATTATACATTATATCTCATTTCAATAATGGGCATCTGACATAAAATTGTATAAAAAAATATTATTCACCAAGTCTATTTCTCTAGACCATAAAGTAATCAAGGTTCTAAAAAGTCTTACTTCTTAATTTCTATGGTATAATTAACATAGAAAATTATTTTTAATTTTATATCCCTAACCAACTTGCTTCTATGCAGGTTCATTTTTTAAACAGTAATCAAAATTGGCAGATCAAATTGAAATATCCCAATACTGCAGTAGTTTAAAAAATAATAACCATTTGAATAATTCAGTATTCCTTACAGTTTAGCCATTTTGATAATTAGAATTATTACACAAACTGAAAATAATTGATATATACTTTTTACTCTATGTAATATTTACTTTGGTTGCATCAAAAACAGAAACAAATGCCAGTTTCTTTTTATTCGGTATTAACACAATAACATATTTCAGATAATCTAAATTATTAAGTTAGCAGCCTAGATGAGGGATTTTATAAACACATGAATATTTTCAAGATGGAATCATTCATCCTTAAATCTGTTAGTAATGGCTAGAATTGTGGGAACAAAACTGCATTATTTTTATAAATAAAATTTGTAAAGCAATAATAGATTTTGCTTCTTCAATTTACAAAACCTCTAATTAATCCTTCAAGACAAATTATATAATAAGCTAAGAGTTCTGTTCCTCTATAAACACCCTCCCATACATGAATGATATTTTCTGAGGCTTTAGCTGTTATACTTTTCAGTAAAAATGTGAGAAAAAAATTGTTACCAAAAAAAACAAAGCAAGGCTACCTTCTGAGGAAGTTAGAAGATTTAATATTCAAATGACTCCTCCCAGAGTGTTGCCAGGTCTGTTCCGGCAAGAGATAATACGAAAACATTTAATTATAGGTAAATGCAGCTTCTATTTTCCTAAAATTCTAAACAGATGAGATTTAACGATTTGACTAACTAGATTGAAGGTGATAAGGATTGGGAATTCAGGACTAGTTTTCTATCTAGTTTCTTCAAAATGGATATGTGAGCCAATTATTTTTTAACAGATGTATGTGGGTCTGATCAATTAGCAGCATTGGAGAGTAGATTTTGTCAAGCAACTGAAATTCTTTCATTTCCTGATTTCTTCATTTTAATGCCTTACCATCTTTCCACATGATCTCTCAAGCATGCACTGCTGTCACCCAGTGGAATAAATTACTAAAAGTAGAATTTAGCCAATAAATAAGTTTGGGGTCAGAAGCCAAATTGGCACCTTTCAAATCACACTACTTAAGCAATCACTATTGCCATGGAAAAGGCTGATCTGAACAGAGAACTGCATGTGTATGTTATGACAAGGGAAAGTGAGGGAAGTGTCTCCAGTGAATAAAATTTTACATTGAACAAAGTTTTAGGCAAAAGTAGACAATAACAGTGGTAAAATGATTTGCCAAGAAACCGTATGAAAGAATGCAGGACTTTTTTGTTTTTTTGTTAAGATTTTATTGTTAAGTAATCCCTACACCCAACATGAGGCCCAAACTCACAAGCCTGAGATCAAGAGTCACACACTCCACCAACAGAGCCAGCGATGTGCCCGGGGAATGCAGGACTTCTCTCATATTCTCTCAGACACTTCATGTTCTTTTCTACTAAATGATTAATTTGTGGTTTTATTGTTATTATTTTCTCCTATTTTTTTTCTTTGATTTATTTTGTTTTTGGGGGCTTGTGTTTAATGTTTATTTGTTTTCACTCTCTTTTTATTTATTTAGGTAGTTATAAAATTTTCTCTGAGCACAGTGTTAACTATATTCCATGTGTTATACAGTGTTTTCATCATTATGTTCAATCACTTTAAAGTTCTGATTTCTACTCTTCTTTTGCTAACAAATTACGTGAGTGACTTTTTCAAGACTCTTTCAGTAGATGCTATGTTTTTTATCTCGTCATTAATTTTTAGTTTTATTGCATTGCAATCTTTTGTAAAACCTTTATTGACTTTGGGCTTCTAATATATCGTTTTATTTTCTTTGTGATTGTACCCTGGGAACTTAAGAAAAATTACATTCTCCATTTCAGGGAAAAATATGCATGTGTTTGTTCATCTGTATCTATTCTATGCCGACTATAGCATTATTTATTTTTGTCCACTTGATATTTTAATGCATTGATAAAGATGCATTATGTCTCTTACTGTGTTTTCTTATTGATTTCTCCTTTTATCTCTTAAAATTTCTACTTTATGAATGTTGCAATTATGGCACTCCATGTATAGATATTCAAGACCATTAGAAATGTATGGTGAACAGAAGTATTTCAGAATGTTCTTATTCAGTACTTTCTGGGCTAAATATCCCTAAATATGGGGAACTGCTCTGTTTTGGTCTATATGTATCATTATATTTCTGTAGTCTCTTTTTTTTTACTATTTTTGAAAACTATTTTAGAGCAGTTTTATGGTTACAACAATATTAAAAGGAAAGCATAGAGATTTCCCATATGTGCCCTGCCCCTACACATGTAATTACTAACATCAGTCTCTAAAATAGTAAATTTTTTACCAAGTATGAACTTACACTGACATATCATAATCACCTAATGTCCACAGTTTACCTTAGGGTTTACTCTTAGTGTTGTACATTTGTGGGTTTGGAGTATATCTTTTTAAGTTTATGAAATACATTAATTTAGATTTATCTATCCCAAAGAGAATGCTGTCTTGTTTGGTGTTTTACCATCACTAATATAACAGGTATGTTTGATGTTAATTTTGGCATACTATTACTTTGTTTTCCAATTTAAAAAAATTACTTTAGTAGAGGCTGAAAAGATGGTGAAGAGGACCCTAAGCTTACCTCATCCCATGATACAACCAGATGAATAACCCAGAAAACGACCCAAAGACTGGCAGAACAAACTCCACAACTAAAGGTAGAGAAGAGACCACATTGAAGAGGGTAGGAAGGACAGAGACACAGTGGGCAGTTAAACAGACCATGGCTATCTGTGAAGGGAGGGAGCCATTAGCACAGAGAAAGGAGAGAAACAGACTATAACTCTGGGGACGCCATCCAGGGAAGATTTGGTTTTCAAAGCGGGAGGGGCTGAATTTTGTGAGTCCTTATAAGCAGCAGGACTTAACGCCAGAAATTAAAAAAAAAAAAAAAATCAGTGGGCTCAGTTCTGAGAGAGCCCAGAGGGCAATAGGAAGCTGAGTCCCTGCCCTTAAAAAATGCCATAAACAGCCCCTGGTGATACACTATACAAGCAGCAGTTTGAAAAATTCTGGGGGATACTAGAGGGCGAGTTACTTACTCATCTCAAAGCATGTCCCAGAGGGGCGGGTTTCATTGGAGGGTCTTCTCTAGGAATAAAGGAGCCATTAGGTGCCATCTACCTCTCCCAACCCCAAGCATAAACACATGGCCACTTTAAGGAACCAGCGGGGTCACGATTCACTACCGAATTTGCATACACTGGGCTCAACCACCTTGCAGTTTGGCAGATCCACCCTCCCCAGTTACATTTGTCTCATTCATGGTGCTGCAGATCCCCTCCCCCAAAAGACTATTGCAAACCATGCCAACACCATGTCTCCTGACCAGTGCATTTTTCAGGGCCTTGGTCTCAGTGGTGGTGGCAGCGAACGCAGCCCTGTGGAAGCCTGAAGTGTACCTTGTTAAAATTGCACTCATCACCCATGTGTGCTTTATGGATCCACACAGAATAGATCAGTCCCAGAGGCAGCATGAGCAGGTCTCATTTCATAAGCAGGCCTGCACACCTATCTAAACTGTGTGCCCAACCCCATCCAGGGACCAAATACTGCCCACGATAGGCAAAGAGAGCCTGTGCAGACAAGTAGACAAGTAGACTGAAGGAAAAGGCAGCCAGAACACAACAGCAGGGAGCATGCAACACACATAGGAGACACTGCCTGAAGCACTAGGTTCTGGTGAAGAGGGGACACTGTACTACAGGGCACCACAGGACTTCTTCATAGGGCTGTTACTCTCAAGAGCATGAGTCATAGCTGAATTTCCTCTAACATATAGAAACAGACCCAGAGGTAACACAAAATGAGGAGACAGAGGAATATGTCCCAAATAAAAAGACAGGACAAAACTACAGCAAGAGACCTAAGTGAAACAGATGTAAGTAATATGCCTGATAAAGAATTTAAAGTAATGTTCACAAAGATACTCAACAGAGTTGAGATAAGAGTTGAGGGGGCACCTGGGTGGCTCAGTTGGTTGTGTCCAACTTGGCTCAGGTCATGATCTCATGGCTCATGAGTTCAAGCCCCCCGTGTCAGGCTCTATGCTGACAGCTTAGAGCCTAGAGCCTGCTTTAGATTCTGTCTCCATCTCTCTCTGCCCCTCCCCAGCTCTCTCTCTCTAATATAAATAAACATCAGAAAAAAATTGTTTAAAAAGAATGGAGGACATCAGTGAGACCCTTAACAAAGAGATAAAAAAGAATGAATCAGAGATTAAATTAAAAATACAATAGATGGAATAAACAGCAGGACAGAGGAAGCAGAGAGCCAAATTAGAAACATGGAGGACAGACTAATGGAAAGTAATCAAGCTGGGCAGGTTGAGAGAAAAAAAAATTGATGCAGAATGAAAACTGACTTGGGGAACTCAGTGACTTCAACAAGTGTAATAACATTCACATTATAGGAATCTTAAAAGAAGAAGAGAGAAAAAGGGGGCAGAAAATTTATTTGAAGAAATAATAGCTAAACTTCCTAAATCTGGGGAAGGAAACAGATAACCAGATCCAGGGGGCACAGAGAACCCTCAACAAAATCAACCCAACCAGGACTACAGAAAGACACATAGTAATTAAAATGGCAAAAAGTAGTGATAAAGAAAAAATTTTAAAGCAGCAAGAGTAAAGATAATTATGTACAAAGGAAACCCCATAAGGCTATCTATCGGCAATTTTTTCAGCAGAAACTGGCCAGAAGGGAGTGGCATGATATATTAAAAGTGCTGAAAGGAAAAAAAAAATACAACTAAGAATACTCTATACAGGAAGGCAATCATTCAGAATAGACAGAGAGATAAAGAATTTCTCAAACAGCTAAAGGAGTTAATGACCACTATAGCAGACCTATAGAAATGTTAAAGGGGATCTTTGAGTGAGAGGAAAGACCATAAGTAATTGTAAGAAGAGTAGTAAACACAAAAGAAGTAAAAAAAAAAAAAAAAATAAGAATATCTGTAAAAAAGCAGTCAAGGAATTCACAAAATAAAAGGATATAAAGTATGATACCATATACCTAAAACATTGTGGGGGAAAGGAGTAAAGAATGGGTTCAAACTTAAGCAAGCATCAACTTGATATAGACTGCTACATGGAAAAGATGTTACATACAACCCTAATAGTAACCACAAATCAAAAGCCAGTAATAGATATGTAAAAAATAAAGAGAAAGGAATCCAAATATATCACTAAATAAAATCAGCAAATCATGAAAGAGAGTAAGAGAAGAAAGGATCAGAGTGGACTACAAAAACAACCACAAAACAAATGACAGAATGACAATAAATACACAACTATTGACAATTACTTTGAATGTAAATGGAATACAGGCCCCAATCAAAAGGCATAGGGTAACACAATGGATCAAAAAATAAGACCCATGTATATGCTGCCTACAAGAGTCATATTTCATACCTAAAGACATATGCATATCAAAAATGAGGGAATGGAGAAACATTTATCATGCAAATGATAACTTGCATGTTAACAGAGAGCCAGGGTTGCAATATTTGTATCAGAAAACATGGTCTTAAAACAAAAGACCATAACAAGAGATAAAGAAGGACAATGTATATTCATAAAAGGGACAAGCCAACAAGACGATATAACGATTGTAAGTATTTATGCATCCAACATGGAAGCATCCAAATACATAAAACAGTTAATAAGAAATATAAAGGAACTAATCAATAATAATACAATAATAGTAGGGGACTTTAATATCCCATTTATATCAATGGATAGATCATCAAAAGAGAAAGTCAATGAGGAAAGAGTGAGTTTGAAAGACATACTACACCAGATATATTTAACAGATATATTCAGAATATTCCATGCTAAAACAGAAGAACACACATTCTTTTCAACTGCACATGCGACAGTCGCCACAACAGATCACATATCTGGCTGCAAAACAAGTGTCAACAAATTGAAGAACATCAAAGTCATACCATGCATCTTTTCTGACCACATTGGTAGGAAACTAGAAATCAACCACAAGAAAAAACTGGGAAAGAGTACATGTACTTGGAGGTTAAATAACATGTCACTAAACAATGAATGGATCAACCAACTGTTCAAAAAAAATAAAAAAATCACAAGGAAAGAAATGAAAATGAAAATACAGTAGCCAAAATCTTTGGGATGCAGTAAATTGGCTCTAAGAGGGAAGTGGATAGCAATACAGGCCAATACCGAGAAGCAAGAAAAATCTCAAATAAACAACTTAACCTTACACCTAAAGGAAGTAGAAAAAGAAGAACAAACAAAACTCTGAACCAGCAGAAGAAAGGAAAGAATAAAGATTAGAGCAGAAATAGATGATACAGAAACTATAAAAAACAATAGAACAGATCAGTGAAACCAGAAGCTGGTTCCTTGAAAAGATCAACAAAATTGAAAAATACCTATTCAGAATGATCAAAAACAAAATCACAAATGAAAAAGGAGATATAACAACTTACACCACAGAAATACAAATGATTGTAACAGAATATTATGAAAAATTATGCCAACAAATTGGACAAATTGGACAACTTGGAAGAAATAGGTTCCTAGAAACACAAAATCTACCAATGCTGAAGCAAGAAAAAACAAAAAGCTTGAACAGACAAATTTTCAGCAAAGAAACTGAATCAGTAATGAAAAAGCTCCCAACAAAGTCCAGGACTTACTGTGTCACATAGGTGGCCCAGGCAGTATAGACATTTTAACAATATTTGTGAGTAATGGCTTTGCAGGTGATTTCTACTAAACAGTTAAGGAAGAGTTAGTACCTATTCTTCTCAAACTTTTCCAAAAAACAGAGGAAGAAGGAAAACTTTCAAATTCATATTATGAGGCCAGAATTACCCTGATCCCAAAACCAGATAAAGACACACAAAAAAGAGAACTACAGGCCAATATATTTACAAAATACTTGTAAACTAAATCCAGTAATACATTAAAAAAAATCATTCACCACAATCAAGTGGGATTTCTTCCTGGGATGCAAGGGTGGTTCAATATTTGCAAATCAATCAGTGTGATACATCAGATCAATAAAAGAAAGGAAAAAAAAATACGATCACCTCAATAGATGTAGAAAAAGCATCTGACAAAGTCCAACATCCAATCATGATAAAAACCTTCCCATAGTAGGTTTAGAGGCAATATACCTCAACATAATAAAGGCCTTCAATGAAAAACCCAAAGCTAACATCATCCTCAATGGAAAGAACTGAGAGCTTTTCCTCTGAGGTCAGGAACAAGACAAGGATTTCCACTCTCACCCCTTTTATTCAACATAATACTGGAAGTCCTAGCCACAGAAAGCATACAATAAATAGGAATAAAAGGCATCCAAATTGGTAAGGAAGAAGTAAAACTTTCACTGTTTGCAGATGAATGAAACTATATATAGAAAACTCTAAAGACCTCACCAAAAAACTACTAGAACTGATAAATGAATTCAGTAAAGTCACAGGATACAAAAATCAATGTAGAGATATCTGTTGCATTTCTATACACTAAAAATAAAGCAGAAGAAAGAGAAATTAAGAAAACAATCCCATTCACAATTTCACCAAAAAACAAAAACAAAAACAAAAAACAAAAAACAAATTAGGAATAAACTTAACCAAGGAGGTGAAATGTCTATACTCTGAAAACTATAAAACACTTATGAGAGAAATTGAAGATGACACAAAGAAATGGAAAGACTTTCCATGCTCAGGGATTATAAGAACAAGTATTGTTAAAATGTCTATACTACCCAGGGCACCTGGGTGGCACAGTAAGTTAAGAATCTGACTCCTGACTTTGGCTCAGGTCATGATCTCACAGTTCACGAGTTCAAGCTCTGCTGAAAGCATGGAGCCCGCTTGGGATTGTCTCTCTCCCTCTCTCTGCCCCTCATCTGCTCATCCTCTGTCTCTCTCTCAAAATAAATAAATAAAACTTAATTTGTTTTTTTACTGTCTATACTACCCAAAGTAAATTACACAGTTAATGCAATCCCTACCAAAATGTCAATTGCATTTTTCACAGAAATAAAACAATCCTAAAATGTGTATGGAACCACAAAAGACTTTGGTGAGCCAAAGCAATCTTGAAAGAGAAAAACAAAACTGTAGGCATCACATTTCCAGACTTCAAGTTATATCATAAAACTAAAGTAATCAAAACAGTATGGTGCTGGCACAAGAATAGACACATAGATCAACAGAAAAAATAGAAAGCCCAGAAATAAACTAATTTAATTGTTTGGTCATTATTTAATCGACCATTAATTGTATGGTCAATTAATCTTCAACAAAGGATGCAAGAATATGCAATGTGAAAAAGACAGTCTCTTCAACAAATGGTGTTGGGAAAACAGGACAGCTACATGCAAAAGAATGAAACTGTACCACTTTCTTACACCATACACAAGAATAAATTCAAAATGAATTAAGGACCTATATGTGAGACCCGAAGCCATAAAAATCCTAGGAGAGCACAGGCAGTCATTTCTCTCACACTGGTCATAGCAACATCTTTCTATAGATATGTCTCCTGAGACAAAGGAAACAAAAGCAAAAATAAACTATTGAGAGTGTACAAAAATAAAAAGCTGCTACACAGCAAAGGAAACAACACAAACTAGAAGACAACCTACTTGAATGGGAGAAGATATTTGCAAATTACATATCCAATAAGGGTTAGTAACCAAAACATATAAAGAACTTAGACAACTAAACACCAAAAAAAATCCAAATAATCCAATTAAAAAATGAACAGAAGTCATGAACATTTTTTCAAAGAAGACCTACAGATGGCCAACAGACACATGAAAAGATGCTCAACAACACTCATAATTAGGGACATGCAAATCAAAACTGCAATGAGATATCACCTCACACCTGTAAGAATGGCTAAAATCAAAAACTCAAGAAACAGCAAGTGTTGGTGAGAATGTGGAGAAAAATGAATCCTTGTGCACTGCTGGTGGGAATGTAAACTGGTGCAGCCACTGTGAAGACAGTATGGAGGTTCCTCAGAGTATGGACATCTTTAAAGCTCTGTATACATATTAACATGTTGGTTTTTGTAAAAATCTGAAATAATTTATATTTTGTCATTATTAAACATAGCTACCTGTCTTCCAGCAATGATTGTTTAATCTCTGACAAATCATCATGAGAAAATTTTTTCATATCTTTTCATTTGTTATGGCTGCTATAACAAATCACCAAAAATCCAGAGGCATAAAACAATACCTATTTATTATCGTAGAGTTCTGTAGGCCAGAAGTCTGGACACTGTGACTCCACTCGATCTCTGTTCCTGGTTTCACCAGGCTTACATCAAGGTATTAGAATGGCTCTGTTTCTCTCTGGTGCCTCTGGGAAGGAATTCAATTCTAAGTTCATTCAGGTTGTTAGAAGAATTTAGTTCCATGTAGTTACAGTACTGAAGTCCTGGAAAACTTGCTGGCTATTGGCTTTCAGCTTTTAGAGGGCACTCAAATTTTTGACTGGAGCCTCTTCCTCCACCTTCAAAACTAGCAAAAGCAGTTTGAGTTCTTATGTCTCTATTGTCTGTTAACACTCTTTGTGTTTCATCTCTCTTGTCTCTTCTTCTGCCCCCTCTCTCTAACTCTTCTGCCTTCTGCTGCTTTTAAAGCCTCATATGATTATGGGCTTTATTTATTTATTTATTTATTATCCATCAGGATAATAAAGTTTTCCTATTTTAGTTTTTCCTTATGTGGATAGAAGAGAAACATTTTTTGTGGTTTTGTTATATTTATCATCTCCAGTTTTTTGTATGTAGAAAGCTTTGTTATTTTCTGATTTTCATTTGTGATAATACAATTTTTATTTTTATATATTTATATAAATTACATAAAATTTATGCGTATTATACAGTTTTTAATATTAAGAATGCTGACTTTTTCTTGTTTTCATAATCTAATGTTCTATAATTAATCTTTTAATGCTTCCTGGTTTTATTTTCATGTTTGTTATAAGGTAAGGGTCAAGTATGATTATTTTCAAATAGCCAATTCTCCAAAAATATTTTGTGGACTAATTTATCCTTTGTTTACCCTAAGTATCTAATTATCTGGAATAATAGGTTTCATAACTATTGTTTCAAAATTCTTGATGATATATATGATATATACATACATTTAAAATTTTTTTAATGTTTATATATCATATATATCATATATATGTATACATGCATTTAAAATTTTTTTGAATGTTTATTTTTGAGAGAGAGAGGAGGGGAGGGGGAGAAAAAGGGGAGCAGAGGATCCAAAGCAGGCTCTGTATTGACAGCAGAGTGCCCGATGCAGGGCTTGAACTCACAAACTGTGAGATTACCACATGAGCAGAAGTCTGTCGCTTAACTGACTGAGCCACCCAGGTGCTCTCATGATGATATAGATAAAAAATTTTTAACTCTAGAATTGTTCTCGTGTAAAGAAATCCATTAGGACTTTAATTAATGGATGCATCATTAATCATATAAGTAAATCTAAGATAAACACCCCTAATTAAAATTGATTTCACTTTTTTAAATTTTAACTTGTTTTATTTTTTATTTTTTTAACTTTACATCCAAATTAGTTAGAATATAGTGCAACAATGATTTCAGAAGTAGATTCCTTAGTGCCCCTTCCCCATTTAGCCCATCCCCCCTCCCACAACCCCTCCAGCAACCCTCAGTTTGTTCTCCATATTTATGAGTCTCTTATGTTTTGTCCCCCTCCCTGTTTTTATATTATTTTTGTTTCCCTTATGTTCATCTGTTTTGTCTCTTAAAGTCTTCATATGAGTCAAGTCATATGATTTTTGTCTTTCTCTGACTCATTAATTTCACTTAGCATAATACCTTCCAGTTTCATCCACATAGTTGCAAATGGCAGGATTTCATTCTTTTTGATTGCTGAGTAATACTCCATCATATATATATATATATATATATATATATATATATATATATATACCACATCTTCTTTCTCCATTAATCCATTGATGGACATTTGGGCTCTTTTCCATACTTTGGCTATTATTGATAGTACTGCTGTGAACATGGGGGTGCATGTGTCCCTTCGAAACAGCACACCTGTATCCCTTGGATAAATGCCTAGTAGTGCAATTGCTGGGTTGGAGGGTAGTTCTATTTTTAGTTTTTTGAGGAAACTCCATACCATTTTCCAGAGTGGCTGCACCAGCTTGCATTCCCAAAAATTTATTTCACTTTTAAAAATGATCCTTTTAACCCTGTATAAATGGATATGATTATCTCTCTCTCTTTTTAAATATTTATTTATTTATTTTGAGAGAGAGAGAGAGAGCAGGGGAGGGGCAGAGGGAGTGGGAGAGAGAATCCTAAGCAGGCCCCACCCTCAGTGAGGAGTCTAATGCAGAGATTGATCTCATGATGGTGAGACCATGACCTGACCTGAAATCAAGAATGGGACACTTAACTGACTGAGCCACCCAGGTGCCCCATCTCTCTCTTTTAAGATATAGTTCCCACACATTTCCTATTATAGTTATTTTGAGGAATTTTGTTCATTCTATTGTCAATGAGATTTCTTACTTTTTTATAAGCCAGCTTTTGTCTGTCTTCTGACACTTACATATATATTTTTTTAATTTAAAAATAAATTTAGAGGTGGGGGGCTCCTGGGTGTCTCACTCAGTTGAGCACTGGGCTCTTGGTTTTGGCTCAGGTCATGATCTCACGGTTAGTGTATTTGAGGCCTCTGTCGGGCTCTGTGGTGACAGTGGGTGGAGCCTGCTTGATAAATAAATAATAACTACCAAATAAATAAAAACTTTAAAAACATTTATTTATCTTGAGAAAGACAGCAGGAGCAGGAGAGAGGCAGAGAGATAGGGAGAGAGGATCCCAAGCAGGCTCTGCACTGTCAGCGCAGAACCTGACATGGAGCTTACACTCACTACCGTGAAATTATGACCTGAGCTGAAACCAAGAGTCTAACGCTCAAACAACTGAGCCACCCAGGTTTATATAAATGTTTATACAAATGTGATATAAATGCCCTTATTATTATACATGTTTACATTTCAGAATCATTCTGATTTTTTTGATATCCTATGCAAATATTTATATTCTCTATAGAAGATATTATTTTGATTAAATTGACTTTTGCTGGTGATTGCATTTAATTATATTGATTCTTGCTTTCTGATGATTATACCATTCATTTGTTTTTCTTTCTCACTTATTGCAGGTTTTCAGTATGATAAAACTATTGCTAGTTTTCAGTATGATAAAAGATCAATTTTTTGTAAGCTTATTAATTTTATTGTGAAATCATCTGCCATCATTTTGTCTATTTATTGTCAGAAACCTAATAAAGTCTTGTTAAATTAGTACACAATTGTATTTCTAGTGTTGTCTTCCTACATTTTTACTAATATTTGTTTTCCTATTTAATGCTCTTGCTATTTTTTTAAGTTTTTATTCAAATTCCAGTTATTTATTATACAGTGTAATAGTATTACACTATAATATTAGTTACATTGTCAGAGGTACATTGTAGGAGTTATATTGTCAGAGGTACAATATAGTGATTCAACACTTCCATACAACCCCTGGTACACATACAAGTGTACTCCTTAATCCTTGTCACCTATTTAAACCCATCCCCCCACCCACCTCCCCTCTGGTAACCATGAGTTTGCTCTCTATAATGAAGAGTCTGTTTCTTGGTTTGCCTGTGTGTCTTTTTTTTTTTTTTAACGTTTTATTTATTTTTGAGAGACAAGCATGAATGGGGGAGAGAGAGTCAGAGAGAGAGGGAGACACAGAATCTGAAGCAGGCTCCAGGCTCTGAGCTGTCAGCACAGACCCCCACGGGGCTCGAACCATTGAACCATGAAATCATGACCTGAGCCAAAGTCGAACACCCAACCAAATGAGCCACTCAGGCACCCCTGTCTCTCTATTTTAAACCTTTGGCTCATTTGTTTGGTTTCTTAAATTCCACATATAACTGAAATTATATGGTATTTGTCTTTCTCTGATTTATCTAACTTAATACTCTTGCTATATAAACCACGGTCCTTCATTAATATCGCATTTTCTTTGTATATTGCACCTTTTGTGAATATATAATCCCCTTCTCTCTCATTTAGTGTTTTTGATATGTATTTTATTTTACATTAAACTAATGATGATAATTGTTTCCATTTGATTTGAATTCATCTGGTAAAGCTGAACCATTCTTTTTATTTTTGTCATTTCTCAGAAATTTTATTTTAGTTTTGGCTCATATAAACAATATCGATTTATATTTAAGACTATTTTAGGGGCATCTGGGTGGCTCAGTCGGTTGAGCGTCCGACTTCGGCTCAGGTCATGATCTCACAGTTTGTGGGTTTGAGCCCCACATCGGGCTCTGTGCTGACCTCTCAGAGCCTAGAGCCTGCTTTGGATTCTATGTATCCTTCTCTCTCTGCCCTTCCCCCACTCATGCTTTGTCTCACTCTGTTTCTCAAAAACAAATAAATATAAAAAAAATTTTTTTTAAAAGACTATTTTATAACAGGAGAAAAAAAGTTGTGTTTATTACCATAATAGATATACTTGCTTGTACTTTCCTTGGATCTAATATACATACTTCCTTGTTTTATTTTTTCAATGTTTTTAAACTTTTGTTGTGTTGGCATTTATTTTGTCTTATACTTCTTCAGTGATTTTAATTTTATCAGTGTTTACCAGAATTATTATTTACTAATACTTCTCATTAAAATTTTCAAAAATATTTTTAATATGTATTATTTCATTTAACTACAGGATAAAAAACGGAATATTTGCTACAATTTTATTTTCTACCCACTCTTGTTTATGCATGTTTTTATAGACATTATATATATATAACATCTAGCTCATCTTAAGTGCTTTATATTTAAACATATTTCCATAAAATTGATGTGTCCAAATAAACATAGTTTTAGATGTAATTTTATTTAACTATTTTAAAAGCTTAGTACCTATTCAGATACACTAATAATTTTGTATTTTTGTGTTCCTATTTCTATTAAATTCTTATTTTATAATCATTATTTTCAATCATGATCGGTATTAATTGAGCCCTTGAGATTTTTGAGAATATTATATTCTTTTCCTGAAATATTTAAATCAATTATGTTATTATAGAATTTTGGGGTCACCAAACCCTTATCTCTCAAAACTCTATGGACATTATTAGCTCATTAATATTTTATGGCAAATAGAAAACCAACCATTTGATTTTGTTCTTTTGTAGGCAATTTGAGTGAGTGTAGAATTATTTTCATTAACCTTTTATAGAAAGAGTAAGAGGATTTTTCTTGGTGTCTCTTTTCATTAGTTTGATTTAAAGTTTAATGAGCTTTTATGGTCTGCATATTTTCAATTTTTTAAGCTTCAGAAGAGATTCTCTTAAATTATTTTATCTTTGATTATTAATTCTATTCCAGTTTTTTCCCTGTCATAACAGTAATATCTTCAATCTGTAGTTTGACTTCTGTTCTCTATTATCGTAATCTTTTATGGATGACAAGGTTTTTTTTGTTTGTTTGTTTCTTTGTTTTAAATTTTCTTCTGGCCCAGATAGTAAATAATTTTCAGAAACCTACAGTTAATTTCTTCAAATCTTCAGTACACTGACATATTCCTCGTTTCCCAAGAATATTTTTTTACAGAACACGTTTGTTTTTTTTTTTTCTTTTCATTCATTTTTTAAAAATGTAATTCAATGAGGTGATATTAACCTAGATCTGTGCTGTCTAATACAGTAACCAGTAGTCACATGTAGTCATTCACATTAAAATTAGTCAAGTTAAATTAAACTATAACTGAAGTTTCTCATGATGGTGGTTACATGAAATTTTGCATCTATTAATATTGTACAGAATTTTGGGGCAACTGGATATCCACCTGCAAAAGAATGAAGTTGAACTCCTACCTCACACCATATACAAAAATTATTATACATTTTATAATATATATTCTAATATAATTATTATATATTTTTATTTTGTATAATATATATGTGTGTGTGTATATATAACACACACACACATGCACACACTGTAATTTATATCTTAAAGTAGTCATAAGAGACCCTGAAGTTATTAAAGAGTATGAGGCCAGTAGACTGTGAGGCCTCAGAAGACTGATGAGATCTCTCCAAAACAGAGCAGTCCATGTTTACTCAAGGTAAATTTGTGGAGACATAATTGACTCCTTACTTATTTGACATCTATTTGCATTGAAATGTCAATGAATAAACATAAATAGAAAGCCACCTGTCTTTCCAAAGTAGACCCTAATAAAGTGTGGATTTTGCTCAGCTATTTTTCTGGTACCTGAGTGGTAAGGCTTAAGGTTAGTACCAGAGCCTGGCTTAATTCTGACTCCAGGTGGTCCTGTTGATAGTATTCTTAATTAAATTCTGTATGAGGCAAATTGAGTGGGTTTGGTCTTAGTCTTTATTGGTCATATAATGTAGTGTCAGACAGAGTATCACACTTACGGAAGAATTCTCCAGAGGCCAAGGTGTATAAAAACAGGTTATGGATGTTGTTGAAAGACAATTCTCCATGGGTCTCTTACATTTTTGTATGACTAGCAAACAGAACAAATTATTTTGTTCCAGACTATTTCCAGGATGTATGAAGGGGCTGTATCTATTTCTTTTGGATATTATAACAAAATGCTGAGTGGCTTAAAAGACAGAAATTATTGTCTAATAGTTCTCTAGGCCAGAAGTCTGAAGTCAAGGTGTCAGCAGGGCCACATGCCCTTTAGAGGATGCAGAGGAAAATCTGTTCTTTGCCTCTTCTAGCTTTTGGTGACTATTGACATTATTTGACTTGTGGCCACTTGACTCCAATCTCTGTCTCTATGAGTACATTGGTTCCTCCTCTGTTCATGTGAATGCTCCCTCTACCTCTATCTTACAAGAACTCTTGTTATTTATACATATAATTTATGTGTAAACAATATAAATAATAATTAAATACTAATAACAAAGTTAACATTTACTTGTTATTGCATTTATCATGCACCAAAAAACCCCAGGATAATGCTCTCATTGAAAGATTTTTAACTTAATCATATCTTCAAATACCCTTCTTTCCCAATAAATTAACACTTATAAATTCCAGAGATTAGGATTTGCTGTCTTTAGTGACCCTTATTTAACCTACTGTAGGTGCATTATGTAGTTTCACATAAAGATCAATCAGATGATATAGGCCAAATAACACTTGGCCAACTCTTGAATAGTCTAGAAATATATTGTGTAATTTAAATTGTCTATCAATTCCTAACACCCACTATCTTCATGGCTAATTCAATCCTTATTTTAAGCTATTTTTCACATAAAAAGTCCTTCATAAACTAGCAAATTATACATTTTTATTAGGTGATAGTGATATTGGTACATTTCTACCATTTCTCATGCAGAATCTCTTGTCAGATGTGATACACATTGGCTATATAACCAAATGTATAGAGTTTGGAACTTCTAGATATTTAGAAGACAAAAGTGATCCAAATCAGGATACTGTCCTCATAGTATTACTTTCCATGTACTAGGTTACCAACATTACAATTCAATCTAAACAAGGTCCCCAAATATATCAACTATTGAGTGTGACTTGGATTAAATTATGTTTCTGGTATTTTGTCCAGGGCATAGTCATCTCTGTCTCTAGTTCCTATTAAAGAGAGGAGAGTACAACACATCATTTTAAAGTTCACCTTGCACTTAAATTAGTTCTCAGTTCAGGCTTCTATTATCAAGAAAAAACATGATGCTTTCATTGCATTCCTAGATGCTACTTTCCCCAAGGTTTTGTAGAACTTAACATTTATTTTCCATATTTGGGAATGGATTTTTAGTCCCTGAACCTTCTTCCCAGTTAAAGGGAGAAGAAATTTCTCAATACTGAGACTTTGCAGTTTAACAGAGAACCCTGTTAGAACAAATGTAGAACTATCCAGCCACTCTCTTTATAGGAATTCTGTGTAGGGGAGGACATAATGCCTTAAATATTTTACATGGTTTCTTGAATATTAAATGAAAAAGAGAACATGAAAAATAAAAGACATATAATTCAAAACATTTAGAATAAGACCCCATGACTTCAACACCATTGGCATCAAATTAGATGTAAGAAATTCATTGGGCCAAATAGGTAAGGAGTGACAAACTTACCTTTTGTGTAACTAATTGTTTTTTTCTGAATCCTTCCTCTCGATGGTAAATAATAATAATAATAATAATAACCTTAGTGTAGTGTTTCTCAAACACCTGTTCAATAAGAATGAATTGAGATTTTATTAAAAAGATGATTCTTCTCCTCCATCTCATGGCATTATAATTTAAAAGGTTTTGGGCACCTGGATGGCTCAGTTAGTAGAGCATATACATGTTGGACATCTGGCCTATTAAAAAAAAAAGGCTGGGCCTGGAGGGTGGTATAGTGTAAACAGGAAATTTGTGCATTTTGAAAATCTCACCATGTCATTCCAGTAAACAGCTAAACTTGGTAACCATTGTGAAAAATGAACTGCCCTAATCTCTCAGTCTTGCCAAACTTTACCACAGTTTTATAAGAATATTAAGAATGTATATCAATGTTGAAGAATGACTAATTTTCAGCTAATTAATCTTTAAGAGGAATACTCTTTAGCTTGAAAATATTTTTATGAATATAGACAGGAAATGTGCTATATTTAATAGTAAGTAAAAAACTGGCCAAGGAACACTCAAAACCTACTCACTATAGATAAGCTCTAAACATCCTTAACAGATCATGAAATTATGGACATACAGAAATCAAACCAAATGCTCTTTAACTAACTAAAACTACTATTTTCTTTGAACTCCTTTCTGTTGTTTTTGTGGTGGTGGTGGTGCTGGTGGTTGGAGTTTGTTTTCCACAAAATTCTATTTTCTTTCTTTGAGTCCCTAGTGATATGCAAACTTCTCAGTTAAGTAGCCACACAAGTGATTACATATCAATCTTAAAATTTCATCCATATGATCCATGTGGTTTTAGAGAACATGTGGTGTGGCTATTATGATGGATTTGAACCCCAGTGAACCTCAAAACTCAGAATGAGTCTGTACTCATCCACTAGTGCTTTTCTATGGAACTTCAAGGTTTGCATCAGAATTGTAAGCTGAAGGCTGAAGATAGATCAGAAGAGCTGAAAGTGTACCTTAAGGTAGATAGGGCCTTCACCAACTGCAAGGCAACAATCTGCTAAATGTCGCAGTCAAAACAGGCTAACTGAGAAAAATCATTCCATGGAACTCTATGCCATCATCAAAAGCAAGGCAAGAGCTGCTTAGAAGAGTTGAGAAATTCCTCTTTGATCTCCAGGCATTCACTATTGCCATACTAGAGGACTTCCAAAGGCTGGGGAAGAGCTGAGAACAACTGAGAGTAATCCTTTAAGAACCTCCAGGCCATCTCTAAAAGCACAACAAATGTTTTCCAAAGACTGATGTCTAAGTAGCAGGAGAATAGAAATCACCTGCAGGGCAGCAAATTAGAGAGTAGAATTGGGTAGCAACCAGATTGCCCCCAAAATTGGCCACCAAACTATAAAGCAGGTAGAATTCTTCCATGGTTTGGAGAGCTGGCAGCTCAGCTATACAGAGATATGCAAACTCTGGCTGATAATCAGATCCAAACCCTGCTGCAGAAAAAGCATGATCACACCCATAAATTGTTGCAGAGAGTGGTAAAGTGAACACAAATAGAGCTGCAGTGATGTCTAGACCCAAATCAACATCAGATTAGATTCATTCAACTCCATATATTAAAAGTCTAACAAAAAAGTGGGTAAATTTTTAGTGGTAAATATTATTTTTTCTCTATTATTCTTTTAGAACAACATTTGAATGGCAACCAAAAGTTACAACATATGTAAAAAATGCAGGAAAATGTGAATATCAGTCAGGAGAAATATAGCTTATAAGTTAATATTACTAAGGAAGGAATTTAAAATAACTATGATTGATAAGTTAAAGGATCTAACAGAAAAGGAAGCAAATGAATGTAAAAGTGCATAGGGGCATAAACAAATATTATAAATATTAAAATAAAAATATATCAGGAATTATTGGTATGGTCTTCCAGTTACTGGGCAGAGCAAGGATTTTGTGAACTTAAAGAAATAAATAGAAACCGGTCAGACAAAATATTAAGGGATAGAAGATTAAAAAATTAGAAAAAAAGTAGTTGATATGTTGGACAATATCAAGTAGATAACGTGTGGGTAATTAGGGTTCCAGAAGCAGGAGAGAGAGAAATTGAGCAAAGTAATTATTTGAAGAGAAAATGATAAAAAGAGAACCACCACAGAGCTGAATTTAACAATGCTATCAATTTTTTGGATATATTGACATCTATAGACTTTTCCATCCAACATCATCAGAATACACATTTTTCTCAAGCTCACATGAAACATTCACCAAGACAGACAACATTCTGGACACCTTAGCAAATTCAAAGAGGAATCATACAATGCCTGCTCATGGATTACAATGGAATGAAACTAAAAGTTAGCAGAGAGGTTAACTGGAAAATCCCATATATGTGGAGACTAAAAAATACACTTCTAAATAACATTGGTTAAGGAAGAAATATCAAGAATAATTAAAGATATTGATAACTAAATGAAAATGAAAACAAAGCTAATCACAAAGATATCAATGATAAAATAAAACAGATCAATATATCTCATGAATACAGATGCAAAAATATTAGCAAATAGAATCTAAGTGCATAAAAATAATTTTCACCATGATCAATTGGAATTTTTGCTAGTATGAAAGCTAGTTCAACATTCAAAAAGTGATTAATGTAATCCATCACATTAATAGGGACTAAAAAAGAAAAAAAAATCATCATATCAATATATGCAGAAAAAGCATTTGACAAAATCTATCATCTATTCATGATAAAATAAAAAACTTTCAGTAAATTAGGAATACAGAAATACTTTCTCAACTTGATAAAATAAATCTAAAATGTACCTGTAGGAATATCATACTTAATAGCAAGAAACTTGAAGCTTTCCTATTAAGATCAGGTACAAGTCAAGGATGTCTACTCTCACCTCTCCTTTTCAAAATTGTACTGGAAGTTCTAGCTAATGCAATAGAATGAGAAAAGGAAATAAAAGATACATAGTTTGGAAAGGAGGAAATAAAACTATCTTTTTTCATAGATGACACAATCGATTACATAGAAAGTCTGAAAAAAATGACCTCCCCCCCCCAAAAAAAATACTAGAACTAATAGATGATTAAAGCAAGGTTGTGTGATACAAAGCTAATGTACAAAAGTCAATTATTTTCCCATATACCTACAATGAATAGACAGAATTTGAATTTAAACACATTATTTACACCAGTACTCCAAATGTGAAATACTTAGGTGTAAATCTAACAAAATATAAACAGCTGTAAGTAAAGAAAAAAGTAAATAAAGAAAACTACAAACTCTGATGAACTAAATCAAAGAAAAGCTAAGTATATGGAGAAATATTCCATGTTCAAGGGTAGGAAAACTCAATATTGTCACGATATAAATTTTTCCCAACATTTGATGTATAGACTCAATGCAATCCCAATAAAAATCCCAGCTAGTTATTTTGTGAGTATTGAGAAACAGATTTTAAAGTTTATTTAGGAAGTAAAAAGATCCAGAATTACCAACATATTGAAGATGAACAAGTGGTAAGGCTGACACTAACTTTAAGACTTACTAGGGCTCGGTTTGGCACCACATATAGTAAAATTGGAATGATCAAGAGAAGAATAGCATGACCCCTGCATAAGGAAGACTTACTATAAAACTATAATAATCAAGACATTTATGGTAGTGACTAAAGAATGGACAAATCAAAGAAATAGAGAATCTAGAATAGACCCACATAAACAGAGTCAACTGGTCTTTGACAAAGGAGCAAAGGCAATTAAATGGAACAAAGATAGTTCTTTCAACAAATGGTGCTAGAACAACTGGATATCCACATGCAATAAAATAGATCTAGACACAAACCTTACCCCTTCACAGAAATTAACTTAAGGTGAATCACAGGCCTATATGTAAAATGCAAAACGGTAAAACTCCTAGAAGATAACATAGGAGAAAACCTAGATGACCTAGAGTATGTTGACCACTTTTAAATGCAACACCATGCTCCATTAGAGAAATAATTGATAAGTTGGACTTCATTAAAATTAAAAGTATCTGCTCTGTGAAAGACACTGTCAAGAAAATAAAAAGACAAGCCACAGATTGGGAGGAAATCTTTGCAAAAGACATATCTGATAAAGACTATTATCTAAAATATACAAATAACTCTTAAAATTCAACAATTTTTTTTAAAACCTGACTTTAAAAATGGGTCAGGGGTGCCTGGGTAGCTCAGTTGGTTAAGCATCTGACTCTTGATTTCGGTTCAGGTCATGATCTCATGCTTAGTGAGTTTGAGCCCTGTGTTGGGCTGTGAGCTGACAGGGCAGAGCCTGCTTGGGATTCTCCTCCTCTCTCTGACCCTCCCCTGTTCTCTCTATCTCTCTCTTAAAATAAATAAACCTTTTTTAAAAAGTCGGTCAAATATCTTAACAGACAGCTCACCAAAGAAAATATATAGATAGAAGATAGCATATGAAAAATTCTCTCCCTTTACATGTTGTTAGTAATAAAATTAAAACAAAAATTAAATACCACTACAAACCTATCAGAATGGCCAAAATCCAGAACACCGACACCATCATTCATGCTGGTAAGAATACAAAATAATGCAGCTACTTTGGAAGACAATTTAGTAGTTTCTTACTAAACTCAACATACTCTTTACCATATGATCCACCAATTTATCCAAATGAATTAAAATTTATGTCTAGGGGAGCCTGGATGGTTCAGTCAGTTGAGTGTTGGACTTCGACTCAGGTCATGATCTTGCAGTCCATGAGTTTGAGCCCCACATTAGGCTCTGTAGTGACAACTCAGAGCCTGGAGCCTGCTTCAGATTTTGTCTCTCTCTGTCTTTCTGCCCCTCCCCTGCTCATACTCTGTCTATCTCCAAAGAATAAACAAACATTAAAATAAATAAAAAGAAAATTTATGTCTATACACAAACTTGCACACTGATATTTAGAGCAGTTTAATTCATAATTGCCCCAACTTGGAAGCAACCAAAATGTCCTTCAGTTAGTGATTGGATAAACAAATTTTGGTACATCTAGACAATTGAATATTATTTATCACTAAATAGCAAGCCATGAAAGACAGAGAGGAGCCTTAAATGCATATTACCAAGTGAAAGTAGACAATCTGAAAAGGCTATACACTATGATTTCAATGTTATGACATTCTGAAAGAGGCAAAACTATTGGGGATAGAAAAAAGATCAGTGGTTATCAGGGGTTTGGTTGAAAGAGGAGAGGTTTGAATAGGTGAAGCACATGGTTTTTTTTTAAGAGGTAAAACTAATCTGTATAATATGATAATGGTGGAAATATGACAAATCTCATAGAATACAGTCCAAACAGTAAACCTTAATGTAATCTATAGACGTCAGTTAAAAAAATCAATTACATAATAAATAGCAGTAACATCAGTCCATTAATTGTAACAGAGAAGGAAAGAGAAATAAAGTCAGAGATTTAAAGCATGGGAGAAGGCCTAAAGCACTGCTGCTCATTCTGAAAATTGAAGGAACCAGGCACCTAAAATTGTGAAACCCTACAATTGAGAAGTGAGTTTTGTCAACAACCTGAATGAGCTTGGAAGTAGATTCTTAGCCAGAGTCTCTAGCAGAAGCCCAGACCAGCTGACACCTTGATTTTGTCTTTGTACGGTCCTAACCAGCTGGGCCATGCAATGCCTAGATTTCTCACCTATAAAACAAATGGTGACTAAGTTTGTAGTAATTTGTTTTGTTTTGTTTTACTTATTTTAGAGAGGAGAGAGAGTGTGAGCAGGGGACAGAGGCAGAGGGAGAGTCAGTGAGAGAGAGAATCTTAAGCAGGCTGAACCCTCAGTGCAGGGCCTGACATGGGTCTCAGTCCCGCAACCCTGGGATCATGACAACCAAAATCAAGAGTCAGACATTCAAATGACTGAGCCATCCAGGTGCCCCTGTGGTAATTTTTAAAACAGCAATATAATTCTAAAACAATTCTCATAAAATTATTGCCATTTCATAATCGAGAAAACTGAGGCCCAGGGAAGTTACAATTAAATTCATATTCCAATTAAATAGAATTAGTACATTCCACTAATCTAAGTTACCAATGAGTTAGATGAAACATCCATTTAGTCTACTACCAAAAGATTGTGCCCAGAGAATATGAGAACTAAAACATTTCTAGAGAATATTAATTTGAATTCTATTGATTCAGGGTGTATAATGAATTAAGCATCATTTACATGTTTCTCATTGTGCATGAAGTTTAAAATTAATGAAATAACCTGGAAATCTAATATTATGAGATGCAATTCTACATTATTATCTACTTAAACATTTTATTTTTTTTATTAATTCAGTTCATTTTACTAACAATCATTTATATTTTAGTCTGTAGTTGTTGAAAGTAAGAATATAGAAAAAAAGTAGGAAGACAGAAAGTCATGAGCTTTTTAAGAAAATATCTTTCAATTTAAAATCAATCAGCATTCTGCTGTTTCCTTTTTCTTTTGTTCTTTACGTAGAATCAAGTATTACTATGTGTAAATTTAAGTGAGATTTTTTTTTGTGCATTTAGTATTTCTAAATAAATTGGTTCTTAGCAAAGATTTTTAGTGTTGAGATAATCAGTTTAGCATCTTAAGAAGCCTGCAAAAGGATACTGATTCAAAATCAAAGAAGAAATAAAAGATAATTTTAGATGATTCGGGGGAAACACCCATTTTTGTAGGTGAAATACAATTTGGTTTACATAATGAAGATGGTTGTCTCTGTTTTTCATATAATATGACTTAGTGTATTTCTCTAGAAAGCCCCTATTATATACCCTTTGAAAACTGCTTCATTAGATTTTTCTTGTCCTGTTAACATACAAGCAAATTAAGTTAATCTCTAAAATTTATTCCAATCTGTTTTTTTAATGACAAGGTAAGTATTGATAATTCAATTGGCTTAATCATGACATCTGATTAATCTTCACATATTCCAAATTATTGCATTTATGACAGGTTTGATTATTCCAGGCTCTATATATGATCCTTATGAAGCCACAGAGAATTCACTAAGTCATAGGAAACATAAAATGATCTGAAATATAGCACAAATTAGTGTTTTCAAAATAGGTTAGTCATCTTGGAAGATACTTAGTTAAAAGAAATAAAAATGACTCAATATTTGGAAAAATGCATTAGTACACTAAAGGTTCTGAGCTATTTCTAGAGATAGATAACTGTTTAACTCAATATTTCCCAAATTTCTTTCACCTTGGTAAGCTTTTACTCAAATACCTACATTAACTAAAGTTTCATGGAAAGGTATTTTTGAAAAACTGGCACAGAGTAATTCCTTGAACATAACATGTGTTTTGGAAGACAGAGTGATATAGAGGACAAAAGCACAGATTCCATTTCTACAGGTTGGTTCTGAATCTAAGCCCCACCACACATGGCTTATATCACATAATTTCCACATTTAGAACTTTATACAGCTTCCTTACTGATTAAAGGGGATAATAAGAAAAGCACGGCATGTTAGGATTAGAGGCTCTGGGACTAAAATATGTGGATTTGGATCCTTGTTTCTCTAGATGCTAGTAGTAAGATCTCAGTTAAGATATTTGCCCTATGTTAGCCTTATGGATAATCCTGTTGCCTCCTTCAGAAGATGGTTGGGTTAAATTTTTAAATACATAGAAAGAACTTTAATGAATACTTGAAAAAGATAAGTTTTCAGTAATAATAGCTAAAATTATAATAGTTTACATGGTTGTGATGATGATTGAGACTATGAAATGTCGTTTAAATATGCCTGTCATGATTTGAATACCACAGATGTCATAGCTCCTTCTTGCTTCTTCTTAATTGACATTTATTTTTCCTTCTTTTCCATGGTAAGTTTTGATCCACTTTGGAGTTTCTGAAGTATTTTAAATAAGTACTTTATTGAATGATGTCTTGTTTCCAAATAATTTAGAGAAAGCAAATAGATATGGAAATCACGTCAAAGTAAAACTGAGGGTATGGAAGCAAAACGAAATCAGGAAATATTAGGAAAATGTATAGTAATCCTTCCCACAAGTTGGAGAAATAGGTAAATAATTTTCTCTTAGCTCCTAAAAGCCAAAGTTAAAAGGTGAACAAGTTCGATTATAGTAAGCTTTTACTATTTCCCACATTTTAAAAATTGTTCTAATAAAGTATGTTTTCTAGTACTGAGACCCAAAAGATATCTTCTATGTGTCCGAATAAAAAAAAGAAGACAATCCTATGTTAAACACAATAACATTCTTTTCAAAGCAAGGTCACACATTTCAGCCAAATAAATTTTTCACAAGCCTTTCTGATGGTTTATGAAAATTGAAACTAATTAAATAAGTAAATAATTATAAGATGATTTAGTTAAATGAATGGACATCCTCACTGATAATCACTTCAAACATTCAGAGTCAGAGGTTCTATTTTGTGCTAAAGTCTGGAGTGCTGCTAACCTCAGCTGCCAACTGAGGGCAACCATACTGTGAGAGAAGAAAACAGTGACATCCCTGTATATATATATAATCTGACCTGACATCTGATGAGATAGTCTACAGCATCACTACCCTAAACCTCAGGCATAATTGAGGGCTCAGGTTTTCTTCAGAAAAGGCAAGTCTACTCTAACACCCATAAAATGGCCAAAAATTATTTGCCTACACCAATCTCAATTAATTTTGTCTAAAAAATGTCAAAGTAAATATTACCAATTTCTAAATCAACATTAAAAAAATCTCAGTAAAGCACCCCCCAATATTTACTGTTTACTGTAAATATGAATTCTTGGATCAGATTTTCCTGTAGATTAATTATAAATGAGTTTGATAACATTGGAAACAAATTGGTTAGATATTATTGTTGTATGCAAAGTATGATTTAATTTGAGGAAAATTTTATTTAACCACTATTCTGGCAATATTTTGTAGCAAAACACTTTGAAGCTACATCTATTAAGTGAGCATAAAATCACACCCACAACATTAACAAAATATATAGTATTCACCCCTCAAAACAATAGCACATGGATCCAAGTCTTCTAGGAGCAGTTATGAGTAATTAAAGTACAAGTTTAAGAAAACTAGTTATGACACATCTTTGTTTTCTACCAATAGAAATTATCAATTTATCCCAAGTGACTATTTCTATAGACTTTGATCTCAGTATATTCAGATGCAACTTCAGTTTGAGCAAGAATGATCAAGGGAATATTTCTTTTATAGTATTTCTATTCCAGCTGAAAACAGCAAAATTCAAGAATTTATTTTATTTTATTTTATTTTATTTTATTTTATTTTATTTTATTTTAAATATATGAAATTTATTGTCAAATTGGTTTCCATACAACACCCAGTGCTCATCCCAAAAGATTCCCTCTTCAATACCCATCACCCACCCTCCCCTCCCTCCCACCCACCATCAGCCCTCAGTTTGTTCTCATTTTTTAAGACTCTCTTATGCTTTGGCCCTCTCCCACTCTAACCTTTCTTTTTTTTTTTCTTTTTTTTTCTTCCCCTCCCCCATGGGTTCCTGTTAAGTTTCTCAGGATCCACATAAGATGAAAACATATGGTATCTGTCTTTCTCTGTATGGCTTATTTCACTTAGCATAACACTCTCCAGTTCGTCCACGTGCTACAAAGGGCCATATTTCATTCTTTCTCATTGCCACATAGTACTCCATTGTGTGGAGGTTCCTCAAAAAATTAAAAATAAACCTACCCTATGACCCAGCAGTAGCACTGCTAGGAATTTACCCAAGGGATACACGAGTACTGATGCATAGGGGCACTTGTACCCCAATGTTTATAGCAGCACTCTCAACAATAGCCAAATTATGGAAAGAGCCTAAATGTCCATCAACTGATGAATGGATAAAGAAATTGTGGTTTATATACACAATGGAGTACTATGTGGCAAATTCAAGAATATTTAAAAGTACATTTAATTCTATTATGGAAAGTAACCATTTTGATAGACAAAAACATTTGCAAATTTATTAGGGAGGTTGTTAAATGCCATATTGATGGTAAAAACAGTAATAATAGTGATATTAATAAGAGCACATTTTAATATTCACTGTTTGTTACAAGGCGTTTCAATATATCCTAAAGACTAATAATGTTACCAAACTCAGACTCCTTTTCTCTATAAAACACAAGCTGTTCATTTTAACATATAATTTAATTTCCATTCTGAGTAAATGAAATTCTTAACCAGGAAATATTGCAATCATTAATCTAGCATAATTAAAAATGATTTTCTTTAAAAGTTACAGTGTGGATAGCTAACATATAATTTGAAATTGATTTTAAAAGGAGCATAACAGATATACCAATTCACAGATTTATAATATGGTTAAAAAATGATAGTAAGATATTAGATATGGATTCATATGCAATCCCAAAAGCATATTACAGCTCACTGGTACCAAGGGGCAAAACAGCATTATTCAGTCAATGAAAGAGGTGAAGAAATAAGCAGACTGAGCTACCCCTTTATACCTCATTCTTTTGAGCATCTGAGATGCAGAGTAGTCAGAGGTCCTATCACTGAATTATAGCCAGGCATCTGACACTCTTGCCAACAAAGGAAAGAACATGCTTCACAATAATAGGAAGAAAAGAATAATCTCACATAACAAATGGATAAACGGTAAAGAGGAAGAAATTTTGTCTACATCTTCACAGAATATTATTACGCTTATTGAATTACTCTTTTGTAGCCCATTTTATTTGGCCATCTAGTTTTTTTATTAATCATGTTACATATTTATGTATCAATTGTGTTTGTTTGGACATAGCTGTTATATTAATGTAGCCCTATGCCAAACAGAAAAACCACTTTATTTTTTTTTAAGTTAAGACTATTCATCAGAGTACTATTATTGCTAAATGTTCTTAAAGTAAACCAATTGTGATATCACTGACTTTTTAAATTTGTTTCTCATTCAACAGGTATTCATTAAAATCCTACTATGACGAGAAGAAAGGCAAAGAAATACTAAAGCCTTCTAGAAAAAAAATTCATTCTGTAGACATAACATAAACCTATGGACCATCATAATCTGCCTTGCGTTAATACTGAATGACATGCTAAATCAAATTCTATAGGCAGTAATAGCCAATAAACATTTGAAGAAGAGAGATTAATGAAAGATCAACCAATAAAAGAAAGCTTAATGAAGGAGTTGGGTCTAGGGGTTGAGTGATGGTTGGAATTTGGATAGGCTGAAGAACAGGGCAAAATGTTTCAGGAAAGAAAAAGCCTTGGGATTAAGAATGTGTGTACATACACACTGAAGATCTGTGTGTAGCTGGAACAGATAGTGTGTCCCAAAAGAGGACATGAAGAAGTGTTTGGGTAGAACAGGAAGAAGCCAGACTGGGGGAGGAAAGGTGAGGTCCAGTAATAAGATGGAAAGTTGAGGCATCATTCTATGTCATTCTAATAATAGTGATAAGGAAAATAAAGTGTTATTTCCATTAACTTAAAGGTCACTTTTAGTACTTACTCCTCTAACTAAGGAATGCTGAGGAATGCCTATTGGATATTCTCATCAAAGGTTTAACCACACATGAACAGATGAATTCAGATATCAGTTGTATCATCCCAGTATCATGCTATATATAGCCAAAGAAATTTTCCAATGACCTTAGTGATAAAAGGAAAGGGAACAATAGTCCTGCATCTAAACATCAAATGGGAAAGAAAAACTCAACATCATGTTCAGTGGAAAACTTGAGAATCTATACAGAAATGTCATTTGGGAACAGTTTTCCCTTATTGTATCACATAAATTGTATCCCTCTGTGTTAGGTGTAGAATCTAGTTTCAAAATCTAGATGGTGAAGCAACTTACTAACCCTGGTACTCTGGATGCTTAAGAATTTCATTGCCTCTTACAAGTTGTACTAATGCCTATGGATATCATCTTTTATCATTTCAAACATGACCTTTTTCAATGAAAAAAAAATAGTTCTCATTACCCTAAAGTTTCTATAGAAATTGTTAGGGTGCTGAGATGTTACACCTCAGGGTAGTTGGGGTGGGGAAGCTTATGGAGGCTCAGTAGGTCTAATCTGACCCTGAGTTGACTTAATCCATAGAGTCATTAAAATATTAGCATTTTATATGTGTGTCATAATATGGAAAAAGGGTGAGAAACAACACTTCATATAATAGCAGCAATATTGAATCAATATCCTGATTTTTATTGATTCATTCATTCAAGAAATATTCCCTATAGGAACATTTGAGGTCCTAGATCCTTATGAACATGTGGTTCCTTATGACCAAGAAGGCCTTAAAATGTTCCCCTTAGCTTCACTAACATTTAGACAGGCTTCTTCCAAACTCTAGTTCCTGACTTGCCTTTCCTTAGAGCATTTACTTTAGAAAACCTATTATTATAAACCTTCTCTACCCCCTTTAAGAGGTAAATCTTTTTAACACATCTTGCCAGTTTTATGGCTCAGGATGTCTTTCTTGAGGACCTGGGAACCATTTATTTGCAGGGTAATCATCAGGACAGATAATGTCTCTATTTCTCAGTTTGTGGGAGGGTAGGAGCCTAACTTCTGTAGTTACTTGCTTCAAGTTATTAAATTATCTCTTGTCTTAAAGACAGAGGAAAGTTCACTTTTCCTTTGGGATGAATTCAATTGGCAAACACAAGTGACCTATGATCTCCCTTTCATTCAAGCTCTTAAAAACCCTACAGACCTGTTTTAGTAGAGTTGGATTCAGAATGAGTTCTGTTCTCACTCCTCTATTACAATAACTTTAATTAATTTATTTATTTATTTATTTATTTATTTTAAATGTTTATTTATTTTGAGAGAGAGAGCATGCATGCAAGTGGGCAAGGGGCAGAGAGAGAGGGAGAGAGAGAGAATCCCAAGCAGTTTCCTCACTGTCAGTGCAGAGCCCTACACGGGTCTTGATCTCACAAACCCTCCATGAGATCATGACCTGAGCCAAAATCAAGAGTCAGACACTTAACCAACTGAGCAACCCATGCGCCCCTATTACAACAACTTTTAAGCAAGTTTCCCTTGCCTATTTAACACTGTGCAGTGCAATTTCTGCTTTAACACTTAATTTTACCATTCTGCCTTGCATTGTGTTCCCTGATATGTCATTTCTTGTTGATCTTGTGTTAGGGGACCTAACATGTGTTGATCATGTGAGGGACCTCATGTAATATACTGTTTATATATGGCTTAATGCTATGACCATTTAAAAAAAAGTTTCACATATTCTTTATTTCTACTTTATCAGATAACCATAATGTCTTAAAATAGACTCTTATGAGATAGTACAGTACACACAAAGTAGTTCATTAAAATTATTGAAAAAATTATCATTCTTAAATGTCTATTTGATGATAATCTTATCATTAATGTTGTTTATCAACAGCTTTCCTCTACATTCTATAAAAATGGTGGTTTTAAAAAATATTTTCCTTGGCCTTCATAGGAAACATTTATTAAACAGAGTATACCCTATCATAATCATAAAAAAGATGAAAATATATGGGTTGACACCCTGCCTTCTGAATTTACTATTGTCTGTTTTAAAAGAAATCAATTTTCTGTATTTTCGGCATCATTTTTATGGGTAACATCTAGCTATTTGTATTGTTCATTTTCCAGCCTGTTCACTCATTTTCTGTAAGACAAAGGTTTTATATCCATAATAAGGAAAAACACTTTAATTTGTACATGAATGTTACTTTCCATAATGAGTCAATTACTTGCTGAGTGTATGTTTTCTTTAAATGCCACTATATCATTTTAACAAATATACTGTATTAATTTCTGAAGAAATGTGCAAATCATATCATAATATATTTCTGAAATGGTGTTTATCCATTTCATTGCTTTATTTACATGAAGCAGCAGTGACATTTGCAAACTAGCTGTGGTTATAACAGGTGTGCTTGCCCCCTGGATATCCTATGGATATATTCCTGCTAAGTGGTAGTCTAATCACCCAAACTCCATGGAAGACTAAATTTAAATCAGATGTTAATTGCCTCTAGAGTTCAGCTGATCTTTGCATTCAATTATCTCCCCTAAAGCCAAATGGAAAAATACTTTGACTCAGGAAATTGTATATGAAAGTCACATCTGCTGTAAGGAAAATAGGTTTATAAACTATGCATTTAAAAAGAGTAAACCCTTACGCATTCTTAAATGTAGTATTTCTCCCACTATCTCTTCTAATGTCTTCGTCAAATGATTTCTATTAAGAGATTATATCTAGAAAATATTTATTTGGTAACTCTGTCATAATAAGCTTCTTTAAATAACGGACTCTTTTTTGATGAAATGATGGAAATTTTTTTCATCATTCTATATTGGGCATCACTCAGCAGAGTCTGTGTCTACAGATGTTCCACACATCTATGCCAACCTACCTTACAGACTTAGGGTAGCATGTACTTGAACAAATGATTTATTTTCTCAACTTTTCTCTTCCTTCAATTAACTTATTTTCTAACTTTTCCAGCTCCTCTTCCTCCTCTTCAGCTTTAAGGCAGGTGTTCCAAAACGAACAAGTTCATTTAGTGTTCTACTCTATAATCAATCCCTCTTATCTAATGTCACCTCTATTCAGGTGACTTCCAACTCTATGTCTTCAGTCTTGACCTCTCCCAAGTTTCAGTTCCAGTTTTCCAAGTACATGTTGGCTGCACAGGGTATTCTTTCTGGCAATCTAATTCCATCCCCCACCTCCTCCCCTATCTGATTCTTTTCTTTTTCTATATACTTTATCTTTTATTACTATCTTAATGGGTATTTGAGCTCAAACTTTTACAATGAGCTTGATTCCTTCACTAGTTTTCCTTCTCTTCCTTAACCCCCAAGTGATCCACCTTTACATTTAATCTATTTAAGCTTTCTAATTTCTTTTCTGATAAAATTTCTAGTCCTACTGAACTTGATACAATTGGTACTGTGTGAGAAGTTATTATTATATACTACATTTACATTTCCAAACATCACAGTGAGCACCTTAGTCTAGTTAGCAAGAATTGGTGACAAGTCTATATATACTCTAATCATATTCTTGATTTTTCTGTATTCACTCCTTTGTTTTATAGATAATAACAATGTCAAAACGCTCTTTAAGTGTCCTGTCTAGGCTATACTTTTTATTAAAAATGAAGGGAGAAAATTGCTTTTTGAAGATCAGAGCTATTAGAATTATTTAAAAAGGACACTGCATAAAAAGTGTTAAATTCCTGGGCAAAACAAAACAAAATCCATACTATTACAAATGTCTATTCTATTTCTAAGCCAAATTAAAAGCGAGGAGTTGCAAATATCCAAAAAAAGAAAGATCAATCAACCTACTGGTGGAGATGAAATCAACTGATGGACAGCAGAAACAGTACTAAATACTCTATGCCACACAATAAGCCCCAGTTTATACGTGGCACACAATTCTTTGTGAAAAAGAAGCAAATATGGTTACTTGAAAACCTATCCAATTACCAGAAACTTATCTCATACTCTTGTTTTCTATCATGAAATACATGACTATAAACCTATCTTTTTATTTTATTATTATTATTACTTTTTAAATTCAGACAGGCACTGAGTAAAAGAAGCTCAAATGTAATGGAAGAAAAGAAATACCATGCTTCCCCCCCACCCCTTTAAACTCTCATAACATAAAACAGGCAAGCCAATTTAAACTAGATTTAGAAAATAAAAAGTTGCTGTCTGCCTGGTTTAATCCCAGTGAATTTTATATCAGAACAATAAATCCCTGAAAATGTAGGCTTCCAATGGAACCTTGTTAAATATTTAATCATAGGCACTAGGCCCATAACCATAAGCCGTGCTCCTTATTCTTATTTATTTCAACAGTAACTTTTCTTCTTTTTATGGAAGAGATCAAATGATGAGGAATAATCACTCATGTGAGCATATGTGTGCTTACCAATACCATCATGGCAATATTGCCGCATACAGATTTAGTTGTATGAGAATGAAATTATAATAATGACTACTTCTGCAACAGAAAGGGAAGAAAATCTCTCCCCTCTACATTTGCTAAATGTATGAGATTACGATAAAGGCATATATTTTTTGGGTTGTTTTAGATTTATATTAAAAAATAAAAATGCCATTTTGAGTTATCAGAAGGCATCAATTTAATGCCCAAGTATATACAGCACAAATATAGGAACAGTTCACATTTTTTTTTTCCTTGCTTGTTTTTGAGCTTTATTCAAATGGAATCATACAGAATGTGCTATTTAATGTTGGGCTTCTTTCATTATGTTTGTAAATTTCAAACATATTTTCAAATGTGATTGTAGTTCATTTTTATTTCTTTATAGCATCACATTGCTATGTGAAAATGAAACCCATTTTCGTTATTCTTTCTATTGATGCATGCTTGGGTAGTTTCAAGTTTATAAAATTACCAAATGATGCTGCTGTGAAAATTCTTTTGCATAGTGAACATATGTAGGCATTTCTATTGGGTTTTTCCCTAAAAGAGGAATTTTGGGGCCATCAGGTATATGTAAGTCCATCTTAAGAAGATACTACCAAAGAGTTTTTGAAAGTGATTGTAACAGTTTACATTCACAGCAGTGAATGAAAGTCTAGTTGCTCTCTGTCCTCACTAACACTTGGCATTGTTGATAGTTTTTATTTAGTCATTGTGCATTGGTATCAGACTGTGTTTTAACTCTGATTTTCCTGATAAGTGATGACATTGTGTATTTTTTCATGTATTAGTGCACATTTTAAAGTTGGTTTTTACTCATCCTTCAGAGCAGAGCTTAAATGTCATTTGTTTAAGGAGGTCTTCTTTGACCCTTCAGAATAGGTCTATTTTTCTGATCTTTGTTCTGCTGAAAACTGTACTTTTCTTTCATGGCCTTAATCTCAATAATGGAAGCTGTCAAATTAGATTCCACCCTCCAAGAGGGAAGAAGCCACGTGCCCAACTTGTTAAATTCTATATTGCAGTGGCTAACATGGTCCTCACATATTAAGCACCCCATAAATAAAGGATCTAGTACTGCATTCACAAATATAAACTTGATAATTCCACTTAATTATCAATAACTGAATAGCTAAAAAGCCCGACTCAGGATAAAATAAAGTCTTTGAACCCCCAAATTTCTATAGACAAAAAAGAGGCTGAGACAATTGTTCCACTACAAACACAGGCCATTTCCTATGGCAAAGGAACGATGAATTGGCATGGTTAAAAGTCTAGTGGGCAGAGGAGTAGCAGGAGCAGAGCAGCAGGGAGGAGGCAGACCCTAACCAAGGAACTCCTCAGAGAATGCTGTCAAGTTTCAGAATTATTAAGGATGAGCGGCTGCTGTGTGCCTCCTGTTTTCCCTCTTTTTAAACTAAAATCTCAATTATGCTATTGTTAAAAAGAAAACCACAGGCCCAAAATAGCATCACTTAAGCTGAGTCCCCAAACCAGGGCTTAATACAGAAGGGAAATGCAGCTTCAACCTCCCCCAAAAATATAGACTTAATCAGTCAGTCAGGAATTTGCTGAGTGAGTCTGCCACTTGGGCCCTCTTCATTCCCCCAAAGGCAGTGGAGGTAATATGCATGATAAGACTCACTGCATTATTCCCTAAGGAAAAGAACCCTTGCCTGAAATAATCCTTTTTTTTTTTTTTTTTGGCTAATAACTTAATTGTTCCACCCTCCTTCCTATAAAAACTTTTCATTTTGTATAACTCCTTGGAGCTCCTCTCTACTTACTAAATGGGATGCTGCCCAATTCATGAAAACTTTAATAAAGCCAAATAGACCTTCAAATTTACTCAGTTAATTTTTTTTTTAATACTGTCCTAGGTCTGACAATTATTGCCTGCTGGGTGATTGTGAAACAGAGAACTGGTCTCTTTAGGGCATAAGACTTCAAATCTAGAGGAATCATACCAAGGAACCAAACCCAAGCGTCCTGATCCATACCTACACCTGATTTAGATAATAAGATTCTGAATCTTGAGCTTGGTTTTCTAATGGGATAAGATATTATAGAAGTCTTTGGAGGAATGTAAATAATTTATGGCCAAAATCAGTCTATGGAAATTTAAAAACATGGCTGCAAATTCTTTCCTCCTCTTTCCCCAGAGGTATATGCCTCTTCCCTTGAGCTTGTGACTACTTAAACAATAGCATATGATAAAAATCATGCTATGTCACTGCATAGGCTAAATCATAAAAGGCCATTTTGCTCCTGTCTCCCTATTGTAACATGCACTAAGACTCTTTTTAAGGTGGCCAACTACTCTTAAGCTGTCACGCTACAAGGAAACCCAGCTATATGGAGAAGCCAAGCCAAGCCAAACCAGTAAATCAACTCAGCTGAGCAAGTCTTCAGATCATTGCAGCTCAGTAATATAAATGAAGATCAATGGATCACAAAGTTTAGTCCATGGACCTCTTAAGAGCCACTGAAATTCTTCCAGGGAGTACTTGAGCTCAAAACTATTTTCTTAATAATGCTAACACATTGTTGCCTTTTGTATGGTGTTGATATTTAAAGTGGTGCAAAAACTCTCTGATGCCTTGGCATGAATCACCACTAATACTCTTTAAATTCTTCACCAGCACACATGTACAGAAAAAAAAATGTCATTTGCACTTATAAATATCTGTGGTGATGCAGAAAAAATATTAATTTTATCATATCAAAATCATTTAGTAGTCATCTTTTTAATATTCTATGTGACAAGATGGGAAATCTGCATAAAATACATTGCTGCATACTAAACTATGATGCTTGTCTCAAGGAGAAGCACTTGGGCAATTGAGCTGTGGGCTGAATTACGTGCTTCTTTCATGAAACATCATTTTCCATGAGAAAGTGACTGAAAAAACTGTGGTTATTCATCATTAGGTTTCTGAAAAAATATTTTCTCAAAAAAGGAAGAATTATTTCCAAGAATAAATTGACAGTATTGATTGTCAATGATAAATTTTGAATTTTTATCTGCCACTATCAGCTTAATAGCTTCCTTAGACTTTTCTGATGAGATGGGTGATGTTTTAATAAATGTCATTTTTTATTTTTATAATGAAATGTATTCACATTTGCAAGGGCTGCATAGCTCAGTGAAATCATATTTTCCTAAAGACCTGTGCACATTATAAAAATCATTCAAAGGTAAAAGATCCATTCAAAGTACAAGACATATCAATGGATTTTAATGTAACAGTGCAGAGCTCACTAACACAGTTTCAGATTCCACACTGCAAATGAACTTTAAAAAAATATCTCTTGACTAATTTTGGTACAGTATTGAAGGAAAATATTCTCAACTATCTGAAGAGGCTATTAAAATATTCCTCCCTTTTCCAACTTCACATCTGTGTAAGGTCATGTTTTCTTCATATACTTAAAACAACATATTGTAGCACTGGACACAGAATAAGATAGGAAAAATGATGTTTTCTATTAAGTCCACATTTAAAGGTTTTGCAAAAATGTAAAACAAAGCCACTCTGTTCACTTTTTCTGTTTTGGAAAATAAGCTTTTTATTCAAAAAGTAATCTGTGATATCAATTAAAGAGCTTAGAACTATTTTAAATAAATTGAAAATAAAAACTTCTAAAATTTAATTTTTAATATGGTGAGTATGTGTTATAATCCACATAAACAAACATTGCTTTTTGGTCCTCAATAAATTTTAAACAGGTGAGTGTTCTGAGACAAAAAAAAAAAAAAAAAAAAAAAAAATTGTTCCAGATGATTCCAGACACTAGTTGTTGCAGTCAGTCATCCCAGCCATTCAGATCTTCCCAGCTGAGGGCACAGACATCATAGAACAGACACAGCCATTCCTGCTGTGTCCTTTCTGAATTCCTTACCCAGAGAATCCATGACCATAAAAGAATGGTGGTTGTTTTGTGCCACTAAGAGCTTTATTCTACAGTAATGATAGATAACTGAAGCTGTACTTTGTCTCCCAGCTTCCCCACCATTATAATCCATGTTCTTCTTACATTCCCTGTGACCACTCTGCACTCACTCACATAAAGTAGAAGCTGGGGAGTTTCCTAGATTGCCCCCACTCCCTCATGCCAGTGTCCTGGGTTTACTGAGTTTGATAGATTTTACCTATTAGATAGCTCAAGAAGTCCTTCACTCTTTTGCCTTTTCATAGCCACATTTAACTCAGGCACTTAGATCTCTCATCCTAAAGATGGCAACAGCTTTCTAATTGATCTTCCTAGCTCCAGTTGCCCTTGTAGTCAAACTAATATTATATGTCAGGAAAATAATTTTTTCTTCTAAGGATAAATTTGGTGTTATTAACTTCCTGCTGAAAAGCCTTCAGTAGCTAATCACTACCTTCAGGATAAGGAGTAAACTCTTTAAGGAGAACTAAAGCCCATGTAATATGACTCCTACTGTCTGTTTGGTCTCCTCTCCATCATAAGCTTTAATTAATTTTTAATATGCTACTGTACTAACAGTAGCTTCCAGAAGAAACCATTATCTCTTAAAATCTCTGTGCTTGTGTATTCAACTTTCCTTCTGTTCTATTCTGCTAGACTTTTAAGATACATGTTAATAACTATCTCTTTTTGGAGGCAATATATGAATTCTAGAATTCATTCCAGAAGAATGAATTAGGTTTTCTGCTTTGTGTATTTATATTACACAAGTTTATGCCTCCCTTTTAACATTTATCAGACTATATAACTTATGCTGTACTGAGAGTTCACTGAGAGATGGAATTATATTCCACCTTTGTATTTTTGAAATCCTATTATTTATCACAGTGATGAACAAATATCTATAGAATGAATAAAGAAATTGTTTTTATACAGTAGATATTTGTAGAAGAACTTGAAAATAATTTAGCCATCCATAGTGAGAACACAGTAGTAAACAAAGATTCAAAGCTAAAGGATTATAAATGGTCTTTAAACAAGTGAATAATTTTTTTAAAATGTCATTTAAAATGTTATTAATAAGAAGACTTCACAGATTCTATTAGTTTTCACCTAAGATTGTACTCTTTTTTACTATTTAATATCTGCTTAATCTAGCATTCCAGAGCTGATTAATACTTTCATGTTTTCAAAGATATAAAACTACACAGTAACAGCAACTTAATTCTGTACTCAAATATGCTTTGCAGTGCAATATTCATGCTTCAAATATTTATACAGTATTTTAGTTTAGCACAGTGCAATTATTCTCTGTATATTACCAACTGACTACCTACCTGCTTCTTTAACAAACTTGATTTCAATTTGTGATATGGAAAAAACATAAAGTGGAGTATGGGAAATAGGGAGGGTTTTGACTAGAAAAATGACCAGCAAACTCCATTAGGTTTTAAAAAGATCATTTTGGCTAATTTTTAAAATAGCCTTTAACGGAGGTGTACTGAATGCCTTTCACTAGCACCTCCAGATTTATTCTCCATCCTTCTCCACCCTAGTCCATGCTCCAGGAGGTCACCCTATATGAATGGCATCAACTGATTTCCTTTCTTTCAGCTTCTAGGTAGATATGTCCAATATAGGTGATTCACATACTCTTTGAGTCCAGCCTTCTGTTCTCCTTTTCAGTTGCAGCTAAACACTTCCCCATAGGCTTTGACTCTCTTACCTTTAATGCCCCTGGACTAACCTCAAACAATAGGGGATGGGACAAGGTGGATGAACGCTTTTCCATGATAATCTTTGGTTGACACATCTAAAGTCATTCTCTGTATTCCTGAGAAGTTCTGAGAAGGATCAAGCTTCAGTTGCTTCTGGAGGGAATCAAACTCAGTTACACACACTTGTACTGACCTTACATCCTACCTTATTTCATTCTTTCTTATTCCTCCTTCACATTCACTGTCACCTACTGAATATGCCTGAATATGAGTTATTGTTTCAGTCTTTGCTTTTAGAAAATCCTGGCTAAGACACTGGTAGGGAGGCACTGATCGGAGATCTAGAAATTATAAGAAGAGTGAGGTCAAAATACCAATTTTTATGGCTTCTCTGCCAAGTCACTGTGGTTTTACTCCATCCTGCTACTGTAAAGGCAAATACAAAATAAAAATAAGAGACTTCTCTCCCCTCCCTTTTCTTAAGAGTATTTACTTAAGAAACTTGTAAGTTATTTTTCTGTCTCTGAAATGTATGTAAATCATCTTAAGAGCTAAATAAGGCTCTGTCAGCTTTACAACTCAGGCATGTCTTTCTCAAGGACCTTTGAGCCATTTCTTTGAAATTAATCAAGGAAGACAATGCTCCCATCTTCGGGTTTCTGTGGGAGAGTAGGAGCCTAACTTCATTGGGCACTTTGATTGAAGTTGCAAAATCATCACCTGTTATAAAGGTATGAAAAGTTTAACTTTCCTTTGCGTAAAGCCAAATAATTACACAGATGATCATTCTAAATATCAGGTGACTGAAGATGAACTATTTGGGACAAATGGTGCTATCAAGTGCTCTTAGTTGAGGGCTAGTTATTGTTTATCTTGAGAACGTGTATGTAATGGATTGTGTCTGGCTATAAAAGGGTGAGATGTATATCTGTCTTAATAATGTTTTAGCACATTGCCTGTGATGGACATCAAATTATAGTTTAATGCTTATTTAATGGTAAAACCATTTTCTTTCTTTTCCACTTTGGTCAAGAGGTTTTCTGGGTTGTCAGGAGATTTTGTTTTTAATTATATTTCCCCAACACTTTCAAATGCTACAAACCTTGTTATAGTGTTCTTGTGGTTCTGATAACTGTTCCTCTTCCTAGATCATCTAAGCCTAGATATGGTAACAGCTCCCTGCTATCACTAGTCCACAACTACTGCAACTTTTTCTGTTGATTTTCACAAACTATGTCACTTATTTAGTAACAGTTATTTTGTTAAACTCTCGTAAAATTCCAAATTTGAGTGTGGCATTAATTTCCTTTCAGGACCTTGACTAACAAATAGAAGGGATTGGAAACAGGAAAATCATATGGGATATTATTTGGTAATCCAAGTAAAAGACAATGATGACTGGTGAATAATAATGGGAGATGTAAGAAGCAGACAAATTCTGGGGGGAGAAAAGAGCCAACAGAATTTGCTCATGCATTGGAAAAGAAAGAGGTTAGACAGATGAATCTAAAGTGTTTGTATTGATTAAAAGGAAGGGGTTGTCTTACTGAAATGGGAAATACTTAAAAGCATTGTTGGGTAGGGGAAGGCATGAGCTTGTTTTATACTTATAAAATTTCAAATGGATATATGATATCTAAGTAGACATGTTAAATTGACCATTGCATGTGCCTGTAGCTCAGGAGAGAGGTCCAGGCTGAGAGAATAAGTATGGCTGCATCAGGATAAAGATAATATTGAGAATCTTGGGCCTAGATTAGGTCATCAAAAGAATTTGTATGGACAAAGGAAGAGGAGATCAAAAGACTAAGTCGTGGGGCATCCCAATGTTTAAAGGTTGGTAGGAAACCAACAAAGTATAAGTGGCCATTGAATTAGGAGAAATAAGATAGAGTAGTTGTCTCAGAAGCCAAATAAATAAAAGAAAGAATGCTTAACTGTGTCTTACATTTTAATCACTTATTGAGCAACACGAGGACTAATTAAACTTAACAACACGTGCGTCATTGGTGAGTATTTTTCATGGAGTGACAGGGACAAAAACTCACTGGAAACTATGTGGAAACAGAGAATATACATAGCTCATTTTAAGAAAAAAGTGTTTTTTATATTTCTATAGGGAAAAATATAAGGAGGAAAGACGATCCCTTGTACCAATACAGAGCTAAGAGAAGAGCATAGCCAGTCTATCCATAGTAACAGGATAGAAGATAGAGTACATAGTCTCTGATAATTTTAGTAGATGCATTCATGGAAACCTGGTGAAAAATCTCTTGGATGCTGTTATTTCCTAAGTGAAATAGGAATTAAAGTTTTCTCCTTAGAGTGAGGATGGTAGAAGAATTAGAAGAGAGGAGAGAGAAGAAAGTGTGTGATAGTCTTCTAGAAGAGTAGAAAAATGGATACAATAGAAAAATGTAAAATTATTGCTTGGCTCTACTAAGAGACAACTTGGTGTTAGTGACTGTGAACTAAAGGTGAGAGCAGTTGACGTGGTTGTGTGTTTTCCTCTAGCACCAGTTTAGCTATATGGCAATAGGTACAGTCTAGCCCAAGAGTTGTATTTAGCCAGCTGGGCTTTATTAGATGAGCACTGAGAGAAAGAGAAACAGAGATAGAGAATAGAGACAGAGAGAGGGAGAGAGGGAGGCAAGAAAATGAGTTGAGGATATATTCAAGGGAGCGATATTAGCAATGAATCATTTCATACATGCTGAGTGATAGTAGGAAAATGGACATGAGATTAGTAAAGAATAGGATAAGTCAGTGAGATCAATGGATTTTATATCCTAATTGGTTAAAAAAAATTATTGATGTCAGTGTATGAGAGGAAAGTATCAGATAGTTGGGAGGAGGAAATGGTGGCTATCCCACTAGCTAGGGATGGGGCTATTTATGACTAATGACTAATGACCTTATTAAAGAAGGTGTTCTGTAAGTCTAAAGACAGAGAGACCTGGAGTCGAATTCTAAACCTACCACCTAATGGATCTTTAACTTTGAGCAGATCACTTTACTATGCCTCTGTTTCCTCACATGCAACTGGAAGATGACAGTAGCTACCTCAGTGGATCCTTGTGAAGATTAACTGAAATAACTGAAATTGTTTAGTATACCACCTGGTGCATAATAAATATTCATTATTCATACTGACATACATACATTCATTTAATGAAGTTGTTTGTTGTAAAAAAAATTGACTTAAATCACATCTGGATTAAAATATTAAGTGATTTAATGTTTGAAATGGTAAAGTCCTACAACCATTTATTGGGAGTTCCAATTCAATATTAAGTAAATTTAGTATATACTTAGTATATGTGCACAATTGTATTTTTAAATGGGTCCACATATTTCTAACAGTATGTATGTAACAAAATCAAAATGTTTAGTTGAATTTAGTGTGAGGATGACTTAACTCTGACCATGTCTACATGACTTAAGCATAATGAACCCTGATGAGTTTTATTTAAAAATGATTGTATCTCTGTACTCACTATGAAGGTATTATATTAACATCTTAGAGGATAATAAAAGGCATAGTACACATTAGATGCACAGTGAAATAATAGCTTTTGTTTAATAACATATTTTCATTCATTCATTGATAATATGCTATGTCCCAGACACTGAACTGGGTACTGGGGAAACAGGTGACACTAGAAAACTAAGACACTTGATCTTGTATGGCTTACATTCTAGTAGGAGTGTAACAACTATCCCCCACAATAAACAATATGAACAGAGATACAATAAAATGTTTAGAGAAAAAGCAAACAAACAAACTTAAGAGTAATGAGAGAAAGTGACTGAAGTTGGAGGGGTGCTCTGAAGAGGTTATGTTTGAGCAAGGGCCAGGATGTGAGAAGCCATCAGCCATGTAAATAAATATTGAACAAAAGCATTCCAGGTAGAAGGAACAGCAAGTATTGATGTAGTCTGTTAATATCAGTAAGAAGAACAGTGAGAATTATATTTAGAGGGGCAACTGAAAAATACCTGGCGCATTTGTATGTTAATTATATTTCTATTTTAGTTATGTTAAGTTTCAAATGACCATTATACATCCTACTCAAGTGCCAGATGAGAACTTAGAGATATGTTTTGAAGAACAGTCTTAACAACTAAAGAATTATCATTCTGTGAGACAAGAATGAACCTAGAGTCATTTTTGCCACTTCAGTTTGTCATAAACTCCAACTCAATACTTTTGAAAATTCCAAGATTCCATTTTCAGAATATACACAAAACTCTTTTATTCCTATCACCTAAGTAACCAAGTAACTAAATAGACTTTTTAGTGTTCTGTTTTCACTTTGGGGAACTTTGGTTTATTCTGCAAATAGTAGACAGAGCCATCTTTTTAAAGTGTATGCAAAACAGGGTTCTTTTTCTTTAATGATTTTATTTTTTTTATTTTTAATTTTTTAAATATGGAATTTATTGTCAAATTGGTTTCCATACAACACCCAGTGCTCATCCCAACAGGTGCCCTTCTCAATGCCCATCACCCACTCTCCCCTCCCTCCCACCCCCCATCAACCCTCAGTTTATTCTCAATTTTTAAGAGAACCATAAGAGACTTTTAACCATTTTATTGAAGCATGACTGACATAAAAAAGGCTTCATATATTTGATGTATACAACCTGATGAGTTTGGAGATAAGTTTACATCCATGAAACCATCACCACAACCTATGCCATCGACATACACATATCCATCACTTCTAAATGTTTACTACTGCCGTCTTTATTTATTGTTGTTCTTTTTTATGGTAAGAATACTTAACATAAGATCTAACCTCTTAGTGGGCACTTGGTGGCTCCGTAGGTTAAGCATTGGACTCTTGATCTTGGCTCAGGTTATGATCTCATGGTTTATGTGATCAAGCCCTGTGTTGGGGTCTCTGCTGACGGGGTGAAGCCAGCTTGGGATTCTGTCTTTCCCTCTCTCTATCTCTGCCCCTTCCTCTTTCTCTCAAAATAAATAAATAAACTTAAAAAAAAGATTTAACCTCTTAGCAAATTTTAGGCGTATAATATAGTATTAGTAACTATAATTACAATGCTATAGACTAGATCTCTAGGACTTATATCCTATATCTTATATAATTGAAAAGTTGTACCCTTTGACTCATAACTCCCCTTGCCAGATCCAGGCAACCACCATTCTACTCTTGGCTTTGATGAGTCTGATTGTATTAGATCCCTCAAATAAGTAGTATTATGTGGTATTTTTCTTCTGTGCCTGGTACTTTATATTTAGCATAATATCCTTCAGTTATATCCATGTTGGCAAGATTTTATTTTTTAGGGTTACATAGTATTCCAGTAGATGTATATATCATATTTTCTTTATCCATTCATCCACTGATGGACTTTTAGGTTGCTTCCACATCTTGCCTATTGTGAATAATGAATGAACATGGTAGGACACATAACACTTCAAGATCCAGATTACAATTCCTCTGGATATATGGCAGATATGTAATTGCTGGATCATACCATAGGTATATTTTTAATTTTTTGAGGAGACTCTATATTGTTTTCTGTAGTGGCTGCACCAATTTACATTTCCAAGTACACAAGTATTCTCTTTTCTCCAAATCTTCATCAACACTTGTTTATATATTTTTTTAATAATAACCATCTTAAATGATGTGAGATGATATCTCATTATGGTTTTGATTTGTATTTTCCTCATGACTAGTGATGTTGAGCATATTTTCACATACCTTTTGGTCACTTATATGACTTCTTGGGAGAAATGTCTATTCTGTCCCTTTGCCCATATTTTCATTGAGTTATTATTTTTTACTATTGGAGTTCCTCTATATTTTGGATATTAATCCTTTATCAGATATGTGGTTTGTAAATATTTTCTCCCATTCCATAGGTTGTCTTTTCATATTACTGATTATTTCCTTTGCTGTGCAGAAGCTTTTTAATTTGATGTGATCTCACTCATCTCCTTTGTCTTTGTTGTCCATGCTTTTGGTGTCACCTCAAAGAAATCATTGCCAAAACCAAAGTCCAGAAGCTTTTCCTCTACATTTCTTAGGAGTTTTATGGCACTAAGTCACCAGAAATTTTTATTTAAATTCTTCTGTGCACACCCTGCAGTAACTCTGCATTTCACTCAGAATAAAGACCAAGAATGCTACAATACTCCCAAGATTTGTTATGATCTGGCTTCCCGTTATCTCTCCAACTTCTCCTACTACTACTTTTATGTGCTCTGTTTTGGCTTTACCTGCCTCAGCATTTCTTAATGAGTGAGACCTACTTTGACAACTCTGCTTTAAATTCCTTCTGCCTCCACCCTTAGCACAACTGATTAACTCCCTCTATAACTTTTCATACACTTGTCATCTTCTAAAGTACATTTTCACTGATAATGGTCTTTCGCTTCCCATTAGAAATATAAACTTGATGAAGGCAGACATTTTTTGTCTTCCTTGCTCATTGGTGTTTTCCCAGCACAAAGAATATTGCTTGGCACAAAGTAGGTGCTCAGTAAGTATGTATTGAATGAATTAATTAATTAGTGGTTTGGAGACTGAGAATTTTTGTTTTAAAATGTTCTCTTAATAGTTTATACAATAGTAGTGGCTCTTAATACAACTGAAGTAAGGAATATTCCCACTTTGTTTTATTTTTATTTAAGTTTCTATTTAAATTATAGTTAGTTACTACATAGTATAATATTGGCTTCAGGTTTCATCACAAAAACTGCCATCCTTAATATTCATCACCCATTTAGCCCGTCCCCTGCCCACCTCCCCTCCAGCAGCCCTCGGTTTATTCTCTATAGTTAAGTCTCTTATGGTTTACTTCTCTCTCTTTTTTCCCTTCCCCTATGTTCATCTGGTTTGTTTTCTAAACTCCTGATATGAGTGAAATCATATGGCATTTGTCTTTCTGACTGATTTCACTTAGCATAATACACTCTAGCTTCATCCACATCACTGTAAATGGCAAGATTTCATTTTTTTCAATGGCTGAGTAATATTCCATTGTGTACATAAATATGTGTGTGTATATATAGATACACACACACACACACACACACACACACATATATATATATATATGCCACATCTTCTTTATCCATTTATTAGTTGATGGACACTTGACCTGTTTACATATTTTGGTTATTGTAAATAATGTTTCTATAAATATCGGGGTGCAGGGGCACCTGGGTGGCTCAGCTGGTTGGGCATCCAACTTTGGTTCAGGTCACGATCTTACAGTTCATGAGTTTGACCCTGCTTCAGGCTCTGTGCTGACAGCTTAGAGCCTGGGGCCTGTTTCAGATTCTGTGTCCCCCTTTCCCTCTGCCCCTCTCCTGCTCACACTCTGTCTCTCTTAAAAATAAAATAAACATTAAAAAAAAGATTTTAAAAATATCGGGGTGCATGTGTCCCTTCAAATCAGTACTCTTGTATTCTGTGGGTAAATATCTACTAGTTCAGCTGCTAGATTGCAAGGGAGCTCCATTTTTAACATCTGAGGAATCTCTGTACTGTTTTTCAGCATGGTTGCACCAGGTTACATTCCTACCAACAGTGTGAAAGGGTTCCCCTTTCTCTATATCCTCATCAACATCTATTGTTTCCTGTATTGTTAATTTTAATCATTCTGACAGGTGTTAGGTGGTATCTCATAGTGGTTTTGATTTGTAATTTCCCAACGATGAGTGATGTTGAACATTTTGTCATGTGTCTATTAGCCATCTGGATGTCTTTGGAAAAATGTTTATTTGTGTTTTCTGCCCATTTCTTAATTGGATTATTTGCTTTTTGGGTGCCAAGTTTGGTAATTCATTATAGATATAGGATACTGACCCTTTATCAGATATGTCATTTGAAAATATCTTCTCCCATTCCGAAGGTTGCCTTTTAGTTTTATTGACTGTTTCCTTTGCTGTGCAGAAGCTTTTTATTTTGATGAAGTTTTATCTTGATGAAGTCCCAATAGTTCATGTTTGCATCTGTTTCCCTTATCTAGTAAGAAGTTGCTACAGCAGAGATGAGTTGACTATACAGTTATGGGTCCATTTCTGGTTTTTCTATTCTGTTCCATTGATCTATGTGTCTGCTTTTGTGCCAGTACTATACTGTCTTGATGACTACAGTTTTGTAATACAGCTTCAAGTCTGGGATTGTGATGCCTCCAGCTTTGCTTTTGCTTTTCTTTTTCAAGACTGCTTGGGCTATTCAGGGTCTTTTGTGGTTCCATACAAATTTAAGGAGTATTTGTTCTAGTTCTGTGAAAATGCTGTTGACATTTTGATAGGAATTGCATTAAGTGTATAGATTTCTTTGGGTAGTATAGACATTTTAACAATATTTGTTCTTCCAATCTATGAGCATGGATTGCTTTCCCATTTCTTTGTGTCTTTTTCAATTTCTTTCATAAATCTTCTATAGTTTTCAAGGTACAGATCTTTTATATCTTTGGTTAGGTATCATGGATTTTGGTGCAATTGTAAACAGGATTGATTCCTTGATTTCTCTTTCTGCTGCTTCATTATTGGTGCATAGAAATGCAAAATATTTCCGTACATTCATTTTGTATCCTGCGACTTTACAGAATTTGTGTATCAGTTCTACAGCAGTGTAGTGTTCTGAGTTTTCTATATAGAGTATCATGTCATCTCTGAAGAGTGTAAGTTTGACTTCTTTGCTGATTTGGATACCTTTTATTTCTTTTTGTTGTCTGATTGCTAAGGCTAAGACTTCCAGAACTATGTTAAATAACAATGGTGAGAGTGGGCATCCCTGTCTTGTTCCTGACTTTAGAGAAAAAGCTCTCCATTGTTCCTCATTGAGGATGATATTAGCTGTGGGTCTCTTGTATATGGCCTTTAAGATGTTGAGGTATGTTCCCTTTTTCCCTATTTTGTTGAGTTTTTTTAAAAATCAAGAATGGATGTGGTACTTGGCACAAAAACAGACACTCAGATCAATGGGACACAATAGAGAACCCAGAAATGGACCCACAAATATATGGCCAACTAATCTTTGACAAAGCAGGAAAGAATATCCAGTGGAATAAAGACAGTCTCTTCAGCAAGTGCTGCTGGGAAAACTGGACAGTGACATGCAGAAGAATGAACTTGGACCACTTTCTTACACCATACACAAAAATAAACTCAAAATGGATGAAAGACCTAAATGTAAGACAGGAAGCCATCAAAACCCTAAAGGCAAGAGCAGGCAAAAACCTCTTTGATCTTGGTCACAGCAACTTCTTACTCAACACATCGCTGGAGGGAAGGGAAACAAAAGCAAAAATGAACTATTGGGGCCTCATCAAAATAAAAAACCTTCTTCACAGCGAAGGAAATAATCAGTAAAACTAAAAGGCAACCAACGGAATGTGAGAAGATGTTTGCAAATGACATGTCAGATAAAGGGTTAATATCCAAAATCTATAAAGAACGTATCAAACTCCACACCAAAAAAACAAAAAATCCAGTGAAGAAATGGGAAGACATGAATAGATACTTCTCCAAAGAGGATATCTAGATGGCAAACCAACACATGAGAAAATGCTCAACATCACTCATCATCAGAGAAATACAAATCAAAACCACAATGAGATACCACCTCACACCTAGCAGAATGGCTAACATTAAAAACTCAGGCAACAAGAGATGTTGGTGAGCATGCAGAGAAAGAGGATCTCTTTTGTGCTGCTGGTGGGAATGCAAACTGGTGCAGCCACTCAGGAAAACAGTATGGAGGTTCCTCAAAAAACTGAAAATAGAACTACCCTACAACCCAGCAATTGCACTACTAGGCATTTATCCAAGGGATACAGGTGTGCTGTTTCGAAGGGACACATGCACTCCAATGTTTATAGCAGCACTATCAACAATAGCCAAAGTATGGAAAGAGCCCAAATGTCCATCTATGGATGAATGGGTAAAGAAGATGTGGTGTATATATATATATACAATGGAGTACTACTCAGCAATAAAAAAGAATGAAATCCTGCCATTTGCAACTACATGGATGGAACTAGAGGGTATTACGCTAAGCGAAATTAGTCAGTCAGAGGAAGACAAAAATCACATGACTTCACTCATAGAGGACTTTAAGACACAGAACAGATGACACAAGGGAAGGGAAGCAAAAAATAATATAAAAGCAGGGAGGGGGATAAAACATAAGAGACTCTTTAATATAGATAACAAACAGAGGGTTACTGGAGGGGTTGTGGGAGGAGGGATGGGCTAAAAGGGGAAGGGGCATTAAGGGATCTACTCCTGAAATCACTGTTGCACTGTATGCTAAATAATTTGGATGTAAATTAAAAAAAATAAAATTAAAGTTAAAAATAAATAAATAAATAAATAAATAAAAAAGAATGGATGTGATACTTTGTCAAATGCGTTTTCAGCATCTATTGAGAGGATCATGTGATTATTATCCTTTCTTTTATTAATGTGGTGTACCATGTTGATTGGTTTGTGAATATTGAATTACCTTGCAGCCCAGGAATAAATCCCACTTGATCTTGGTGAATGATTTGTTTAATGTACTGTTGAATATGATTTGCTAGTATTTTGTTGAGAATTTTTGCAACCATGTTCATCAGGGGTATTGGCCTGTAATTCTCTTTTTTAGCGGGGTCTTTGGTTTGGAATAAAAGAAATGCTAGCCTCATAGAATGAATTTTGAAGTTTTCCTTCTATTTCTATTTTTAGGAACAGTTCGAGAAGAATAGGTATCAACTCTTCTTTAAATGTTTGGTAGAATTCCCCTGGGCAACCGTCTGGCCCTAGAGTTTTGTTTGTTGTAAGATTATTGATTACTGATTCAATTTCTTTGCTGGTTATGGGTTTTTCAAATTTTCTGTTTCTTCCTGTTTCAGTTTTGGTATTTTATATGTTTCTATGAATTTATTCATTTCTCCAAGATTGTCCAATTTTTTGGCATACAATTTTTCGTAATATTCTCTTACAATTATTTGTATATCTGTTGCGTTGTTTGTGATCTTTTCTCTTTCATTCATGATTTTATTTACTTGGGTAATTTCTATTTTCTTTTCAATAAGTCTGGGTAGTGGTTTATCAATTTTATTAATTTCTTCAAATAACCATCTCCTAGTTTCATTGATCTGTTCTACTGGGGTTTTTTGTTTGTTTGTTTGTTTGTTTGTTTGTATATCAATTATTTCTGTTCTAATCGTTATTATTTCACTTCTTCTGCTGGCTTAAAGCTTTATTTGCTATTCCTTTTCCAACTCCTTTATATGTAAGGTTAGGTTGTTTATTTTGGACTTTTTTTGCATCTTGATAAAGGCTTGTATTGGTAGATATTTCCCTCTTATGACTGCTGTTGCTGTATCCTAAAAGTTTTGGACTACCGTGTTTTCATTTTCTTCTTTGCACTTTTTAATTTCTTCTTTAATTTCCTGGTTAACCCATTCATTCTTCAGTAGGATGTTCTTTAATCTCCATGTATTGTGGCCTTTTGAAATTTTTCTGGTGGTTGACTTCAAGTTTCATAGCATTGTGGTCTGGAAATATGCATGGTATGATCTTTTTGACTTGTTAAGAGTTTATTTGTGACCCAGGGCTTATGCTTGAGAATATTCCATGTGTACTCAAAAAGAATGTGATTTCTGCTGCTTTAAGATGAAATGTTCTAAATATATTTCTTAAGTCCATCTGGTCTGGTGTGCCATTAAAAGCCATGTTTTCCTTGTTGCTTTTCTGCTGAGATGATCTATCGATTGTTGTAAGTGGAGTGTTAAAGTCCCCTACAATTATTGTATGGTTATCAACGAGTTTCTTTGTGTTTGTTATTGATTGATACATTTGGGTGTTTTCCAAGTTGGGGGCATAAATATTTATAATTGTTAGATCTTCTTGTTGGCTAGACCCCTTTATTACGATATAGTGCCTTTCATCATTTCTTGGTACAGTCTTTGGTTTAAAATTTAGTTTGTCTGACGTAAGTATAGCTTTCTTTTGATATCCATTAAGATGATTAATGGTTCTCCATTCCCTCACTATTAATCTGCAGGTGTCTTTAGGTCTAAAATAAGTCTCTCCTAGAGGTGTCTGGGTGGCTCAGTCAGTTAGGTGCCCAACTTCAGTTCAGGTCATGATCTCATGGTTGTGGGTTTGAGCTCCATTTCAGGCTCTGTGTTGACAGCTTGGAGCGTGGAGCTTGCTTTGGGTTCTGTGTCTCCCGCTCTGTCTACTCCGCTATCCTGCCTCCGCTCGTGTTCTCTCTCTCTCTCTCTCAAAAATAAACATTAAAAAATTTAAATAAAAATAAGTCTCTTACATGCAGCATATATATGGGTCTTATTTATTTTTTTATCTATTCTGATACCCTAAATCTTTTGATTAGAACATTTGCCCATTTACATTCAGAGTGATTACTGATAGATATGAATTTAGTACCAGTTTATTACTTGTTAAGTCATTGTTTCTGGAGCTCTGTTCCTTTCTAATCTTCATTGCTTTTGGTCTTTCTGTCCCACTCAAAGAGTCCCCCCTTTAATATTTCTTGCAAGGTTCAGTTGGTGGTCACGAACTCCTTTAGTTTTTGTTTGTCTGAGAAAATCTTTCTCTCTCCTTCTATTTATATTCTTCTATTCTGAATGACACCCTTGCTGGATCAAATATTTTTGGGTGCATATTTTTCCCACTCAGTACACTGACTATATCATGCCACTCCTTTCTGATCTGCTGAGTTTCTGTGGAGAGATGTGCTCCTGACCTTATTTATCTTCCATTCTAGGTTATGGTTTTCTTTTCCTTTGACACTTTTCAGGATTCTTTCCTTATTTCTGTAATTTGCAAATTTTGATAAGATATATCTTGGTGTTGGCCTGCTTTTGTTGATTTTGATGGGAGTTCTCTATGCCTTCTGTATTTGGATGTCTGTTTCCTTCCCCAGATAAGGGAAGTTTTCAGCTATAATTTGTTCAAATAAAGAGTCACTGAGCTCTTTAAGTCTACATTGATTATCCAATATTGTTCTTTCCCTTTTCTTTTCAGCTTTATTATTTTCCATAAGTTTATCATCTATATAACTTACTTATTCCTCTGCTTCTTCCATCCTGCTTTGATTAGATCCCTGGCCATGACCTCTTCTTGTTCTTTCTTTGAGGTGAATTCCTCCACCTTGGTATTTTGTCTAGGTCTCTGTCTTCTGTGTGTTATGAAAGAACATTACTGCTCCTGAGAGTAATGGCCATATTAAGAAGAAGTTCTGCACTGTCCAGGGCCTGGTGCTTCAGGAATATTTCCGGCATATACTCTGTGTACTCTGCTTTTGTGTTTTGGCTGCTCTTTTCCTCAGGTCAGTCCTCCGCAGTTTCTCCTTGCCTGCAGTGGGGAATGTTTGGACCTTGTCCAGCGTGTAGTAGTTTTAAGTAGGTATGTTTTGGTCTGCTTGTTAAAAGAGGCTAGATCCTATTTTCCCTAGAGCTTAAGCTTTGTAGCACTCTATGCTCAGTAGACTTGGTGCATACAAGGGAGAGGGGAGACTGTGCTGGTTTTCTGGGGGAGGGACATTGTTGCTCTCTTGGGCACACTTACCTTAGTTCAGAAGCACTTGAAGAACGCAGGGGGTGGGGTGTAAGCAGCTCAAGCATCTGCTATGGAATGCTGTGCTACTCACTGAAGTCATCCGTGCTAATGGGCATCAGTAAAATGGTGTCAGCCAGTTCTTGCCTCACTGGAAAGGGGAGTTTGCACCCACTGCTGCTTTAGAAGTCCTCACAGAAAAGCGAACAGTCTCCCCTCTTGTGTCACAGGCTTCCGTCAGATCCTTGCCTTCACCCTGTCTGTGTCCAAGCCCACCCAGCAGCACAGTGCTCCTGTGTTTTATCTCAGGCACATTGGCTGGGTTTCAAAACTCCAAATTTTGGGGACCTGGCACAGCACAGGCAGACCCATACTGATCCTCTGGGGGAGTATCTTGCCATGCTGTGGCTGGTGCTGATTTATCCCAGAAGGGCAGTTGTATGAAGGCACAAGGGCTTGAAATTTATGGTAAAACTCATCAAAAAGCTGGTGTCCAGGTTAGCTGCGCTCAGCAGCTGCCTCTGCTCATATACTAATCAATGGAGCAGCTCAATGGTACCTGCTGACACTTTTGTCCCTGGGGAGGCAGTGCCAACTCTCCCAATTGCTCTCCAAGAAGGAGAACTGCTTCTCCCAATGGGACCCAGGGGATCCTCAGACCACACCATCTGCTCTGGGTCTTTGTTTCCCTTCTTTACAGGAGCACCTCCATGTCCACCAAATTCCACCCAGTGATGGCGTGGGCTTCTAAAACTTTAGTCTTTGAGCTCTGCTTCTTGTAAAAACTTGCATTTATCAGACCCTCTCATTTTCTCCCTCAATGGTTTTGAGGAAGTGTTCTTGGGCAATGCCCTGCACTCTGTTCTCTTTCTTTCTATTCTCTTTTCCTGATCAGGGCTCTCTTTCCTCAGCAGCACCAATGATTCATTTCTCCCCCAAATCGCATCTCCCCATATTCCATCTTCCATGATGTTGCCTCTTTTCTCCCTCTAGTTGTGCAGCTTGTTCTCTCAGTCCTCAGGTCAATTTCCTGGGTGTTTAGAATGATCTGATATTTATCTAGTTGTGTTCAAGGACTGAAGCAAGCATAGGGTCCTCCTACTCCTCCTCCATTTTAATTCCCCCCACAAGTAATTGTTTTGAATAGAAACAAAAAAATACTTAAAATATTTACATATTTGTGCATATGTGTTGATCAAATTTAGGGGAAATACTAAAATATTGCTTAAATACAGTAGTTTATTTATTTTTTTTTTAAATTTTTTTTAACGTTTATTTATTTTTGAGACAGAGAGAGACAGAGCATGAACGGGGGGGGGGGGCAGAGAGAGAGGGAGACACAGAATCTGAAACAGGCTCCAGGCTCTGAGCTGTCAGCACAGAGCCCGACGCGGGGCTCGAACTCACGGACCGTGAGATCATGACCTGAGCCAAAGTCAGATGCTTAACCAACCGAGCCACCCAGGCGCCCCAACAGTAGTTTAGATAGAAAGGAAGGACATCTTAGGGGGTTAGCAGAGTGGACCCTGAGGCCAGACTACTTGAGTTCATATCCCAACTCTATCACTTAGGAGACATGTCATCTAACACAATTTATTTAATCTCATTGTGCCTCATTTTCTCATCATGGAAATATTAGTAACTAATTTCATGAAAGTGTTTTTAAAATTAAATGAATTAATTAGGATAAAAAGATCTATATGATGTGTAGGACACAATATTTTAAAAAGTGGTAGCTTTTAATTTGTTTTATTGTTGTTGTATTGCCAGGATACCCCCAAAATCAATTTTATAACTAATATCTTTGACACCTTATATTACTAAAATCATAGTAAAACAGAAGGATTTTGAAAGTGGAGGAAACAGTCATGAAGATGGTTGAAAATACTTCTGGTTTAATTTAGACATGCATACAATTTTAAAACTGAAAGAATTCATGTAACTTAGAGAAACCTTGATTCTTTTTGTAATACCTTCTATCACCACCTCCAATCCTTCTCTTGCCTGCTTCTTCAAGTTTAATTCCATTGCTGAAATAAATCTTTATCTTCCATGTGTGGTGACTATTAAATACAACAATTGATTGCTGCTGTATGTTCTACTAATGAGCCATAAGAAATTCTCTCTCCTGTCATTTTTACACAGCTGACTTCATTCACACTGCATAAATGAACACCTAAAAACAAATCAGTGTCAGTTTTTATTAATATGTAGTGGTTTTCAGATTACAGTTATCACAACCAGAAAATGCATTTGTTGGTGAAATGTGAAGATTAAAAAATGATGAATTTCTGAAAATTATATTTCAATTGCACCTTTCAGTGATGTAAATACTGGAGACAGTAAAGTGGAAAGAACACAGAGTGAGGCAGCAGACATGAAGTTGAGTACCAGATTCCTCCTGTTACTACTTATGTGAACATGATGAAATAGTTAACCTTTCCAAGCCTCAAATTTCTATTTGTGAAATATAACCCCTTTCTCACTAAATCAAGGCTATCCAGAGCTATAAGAAACAGCATTATCAACTCAGTAAGAGGTAAAATAGTTGTTTCAGACGGAAATTAAGATGTTAAATTCCCAAATACTGGCGATGGGGTGTGTGTGTGTGTAAAGTGGGTATAGACAAGAGGGATGTTTGGCTTGTGAGATCTAATTACAGAAAAAAAATGAGCTCCCTGGGCCACTAAGCTGTCTTTGTGTGTGTGTTAGCTAGCTAATCACTATGTGCAAGATGATGTCTTTTGGCTGCTGGGTCCCTGCACTCCCTATTTGCCTTTTGTGCTGGTCTGTTCATTTGCCTTGTGCTATGCTCTTGGGGAGCTCTGGTCACCCCTCTTTCCTGAATTTGTTTCCCCTTGACTCCTACTCAATTGCAGACATCTGCGTGTTGTTATATTCTCCATCTAGCACTGCTAAGATTATCCATCTTCCACTTCCACTGCAAAATCATTTAGCTCCACCCTAGCAAGCCCCCTGATAGAACCATAGGCTCTCAATTCAGAATCCACACCTCAATGGAACTGAGGGGGATTCTGATATGCCCCCGGGCCTGAACATTATGTTCTATTCTTTTAACTAGTATGCATTATCCCATATTATATTGGGGCTTCTACTCAGGGTGTCCTTCTGGGATCTTCATCCACTCTGGAACAAGGTGAGTGCTTCATGCTTTCTGTACTCCCTTCATTTTATTAAACACATATCTAAAAATGGCCCTAAATGAACTATGTCTCAGAGTACTCAGTTTGGGCTGGCCATATGACTCACTTATTAGTGCCAGAAGTGATACTTCAAAACCTCTGAACCTAGGCCGGAAGAAGAATGGAAGCTTCTGCCCTAGTCTTCTGGAATGCTTTCTCAGGAGAAAGCAAGCCATTGTATGAGAAATATGAATACCTTGAAATTACCCTGTGAGAAAGCTCAAACTAGCCATATCAAGTGACCACATCAGCTTCAGCTCTTCCAGCCATTCTAGACCAGACATGTAGTGAAAGGGGTCTTTCAAATATGCTACTTTCAGCCTTCATTTGATTGCAACCTCAAGGGAGAACCATCAAGCTAAGCTCATCACCCTACAAACCAAATGAGATAATAATAACTCTGTTGTAAGCCAGTATGCTTTCAGAGGTTATGTTCCGCAGCAACAGAAAAGTAAAAAGAGTTCTCCTTTTTAAAAGCCAAAGAGGGAAAACTGGGACACATATTCTCATATTTCTCATATCTTCTATCTACCTCTTTTTTTCTTTCACATCTCTACACACTATAAATACATGTAGTTATGGTCATGGTGGTGCTGCTGATTCACCCTGGGAAATTTCTATTGTTGTTGGCGTTGCTTTATCTTATATTATTGTTCCTGTTCTAAGTTTTAATAGTAAACTGGTTTCTCTCCTCTACACCAATAACCTCTAAACATTTTTGATCTAATACTCCTCAAAAAAAATGTTGAGAATTCATGTGCCGTGTATTTATTAAGGGAATGCACCCAAGGAGAAAATTATTATGGGTTGGGGGAGCAGACATCAAAAAAAAAAAAAAAAAGAGAGAGAGACAAACAAAAGTACAATTTCAGGCAGTCTTGGTGGTATAGCTCTGGTCTGATTCTGCAGAGAAACCCTGGAGTATAAATTATGACTCAAGACTTTGTCCTGGCCTAAGGCAGTAGAGCTGAGTTTTTATAATCTTGCCCTGGTTAGTCAATGTCTAAGGGCTTCTTGGGGAGTAGGGCAATGGGAAGGTAAACCCCCAAAACTTCTAGCTCTATATGTCATCAAGCAAAGAAATTTCAGCAGCAGCTGCCATTTGAAGAGAGCCACAGGTGTGTACTTTTGAAAGAAAACATAGACAGAAACTGGGGAATCTAAAACAATAAAAGGAATCCAAGGAGATTTCATTGGCACCAACATATGCACTACATTCCATAATGTATGCTATGGTGGGGAAACATGAAAAGACACAAAATACATAAATTTGGACTACACATAAATAAAGTTTGGAAATTCATTTCCGACACTTAGGAAATCCATGAAACAAGGTGAGTGCTTCCTTGGTGTAGAGCAGGGGTTAAAAAAAAAGAAAAAGAGGAAATTCTCACTCCCAATTCACTGCACTGTTTTTAAAGCTATCAGGCTGCAACACGTAGAAATTAGCCCAAAATAAATTTATTTTTCTTTTTCAGGGACTTCAAGAAAATTGGCTAACAAATAAAATACTGATATGATGAATGAGCAGTCAGAAAAAAATATTTTTAAAAAGCCATGTTGGTAAACAAGTAATAGATATAATATTCCAACAAATCATATGATGTGAGTTAATAAAGCCTAATAGTTGGCTACTCTCTGTATTAAAATTGTGTTTCACAGGCTTGCTTTAAAACCTTCTTAATATTCGTTGTAAAAGGAGAGTCGACATTAGTACCATCATAATATAGCTGTGATCTTACCAATTACCAGTGTGAAATGGCCACCGTCCATTCCAGGAAAATGTTCACTCACTTATTAGAAATTATATTAGTTGAGTGTAGCAATAAAAAATAAATTTTATATACATAGTACATATATAGTATATATATACATATATATACTATATATAAAGTGATTCAAATATAAAAATAATAAAACATAAATATGAAATGATTGACTTTTAAAAACATCTTGCCAATAATGACAGAATAATGACATTCATGTCTATTATTTCAAGACACAAGAAACCTAAAGGTTAGAGACTGAAAATAATATCGATTTTTAACATAGTATTAATTTTTTTAAACTTCTTGTCCATAGATCAATAGATTGCCATTTATTTACTTCATAATATGGTCAAGTGTGTGTTCATATACAAAATAGGAGTATTTATGCTATGAGTTTTTTTGTTGTCTATTTGTTTTTTGGTCTACATGTACTTGCATTGTGGGTATTATCTTTAAGGCATGGCTTCACTGCATTAATTGTTTAAGCAATTTATCTATTTTGTAAGGATTGTATTTGGTTGAGGTAAGAGGGTATTACTGTAAATGCACTTATCAAGCTCATACATTACTGCAATATGTCACAATATTCTGAAGATAAGACAACTGGTGAGGGCTTCATTGCTTATTATTTGTAGAAACCCTATGAGTTCCTCTGAGTAGCTCATAAAACATAGGTGACATTTGACCCTCTAACATATGGACAGAACTAGGGAATCTTTTGAAATTTGTAAGCTACATATTAGTAAATGTATTAGTAAAGCAGAGTATCTTAATTAATTTTAGATAAATAATAAAGTCATATATAGGATCTAGCATACACCCAAATTAAATCTCGTATAACCTTCAGTGTATATATATCCCACTTTTATTTTATCTAATTTTATTCCCAATTTCAGCTCAACCATATTGGCAGGCAAGGATTTTATCAGATTCTATACTGTAGAGTAACTCTATAAGCAGAGTTCTGCAGGTTTGGCAGTTAATATATTACAGAGATAAAACATATTTAGCAAATCCTCTTTCCCCATAGTGTTCAGCTTTCAAGGCAAATTTTGTTTGGTTGAAAGTCTAGTGATTATAGTCTTCCTCATTTGTATTTATTTAAATGCCCTTTATGATTTAAAGCCTGCAATAAAATATGATTTCAGTAGTGCCTTTCAACCATTCTTGCATAATGGAATTACCTGGGGAATTTTAAAGATCCTGATACCTGGGTTCGACCCTGGAGGTTCCAATGTCACTGGCTTGTGCTAAAACCCAGGCATCAGGATTCATTCAAAGCTCTCAAGGTGGTTCTGTTTGTGCAGCCAAGTTTGAGACCCATTGATTTAGAAAGAAAAATTAAAACACTTGTTTAATATGTACAATAATTAGTATCCCTGTTACATCTGTTATTACCCCAAAACACAAATCATGTTAAAGTGGTCATTTACTGCTACAATTTATTTTGCTCCCCTAAACATTCTGTTTGTGGAAAAGGAGGCCTGGTCTCATCAATTTCTCAAAACTTTGAAAGAGTGGAAATACTTAGGTTCAGAGGGGAGCCCCTGCTACTTACCTTACTTCAAGGATAAAAAGCAAGTAAGGCTTCCCTGATGTCGACAGTTTCCCATCTGTCTCCTTTATATTTCATGTAAGTGGAATCATATAATATTTATACTTCTGTGTGTTTCTTAGCTCTGCACTGCTGAATGTCTCTCTTTTTCCGGAGTGACACCTTTGTTTGCTTGATTGTCACAAGCCCTGTTGGCCTCTTTTCTCTTGTCCTCAGCAAATGTTCCTTTTCCACATAATTGTGAATTCAACACTTCATAATATTATGTAAAGTATCCTATACTATAAAAATACACATATGCATGGACATATAAGTAGAATCTTCCATAAACTATTTGAAAATATTGCTATATTATACTATCCATTATGAAGTGAATTAATTGAGAGAAAAAAGTTTCTTGCTCACAATATTAATTAGTGAGATAGCACATTCTGCTAAATTTGCATATCTTACTGGTAGCTGAAACATGCCAACTGAGTGACTGTCTTAATTAATAGTTGTTCAGTGGACCATGGTGTTGCATTTCACAAAGAATTAAGATAGACCACTGACTGTTTAATTCTCTTTAGTTTTGACACAAGTTGCAAATCATACTAAACCACATTAAAATAATTACAAAGTTGTATACACACATAAATCTGTTTATTTAAAACAAAAGAATAATTATATTTATATGTTTTTTAGTGGCACACAAAATTTAGTCTTTCTTTTTTAACACTTTTATGGAAAAATTTAATCTTATTCGTCTACTCTAAAAAAATACTAAGCAAGTTCTTTGCTAAATGAAATGTGAAAGTGAAATTAGTGCCTGTTTTGCTTAGAAAATTTGACTATAAATTAAGAAAACTAAAACAAGGCTTGGTATTCAGAATAGTAAAAAAATATGTATTTTTCTGGAGGATGTGTTCATGGCATATGATTAGATAAAAACCAGATACGATAGCCCTTTCACTGGTAGTAAACATATTAGTCTGCTGTGGCTTTCTTACCAAGTAGTCAGATGTGGTGTGGGTGTTCTGATTTCTGTAGGAGTAACTTGGGTGATTTGTTCTGGGTCCCTTTGATTATAAATATCCATCATCAAAGAGACAAAGAAATACACATTTCCTCACAAGTGGTATGAGTTTGGTGGTTATGGGCCATAAGGAAATTGTGTCTTCACAGGATTGCCAGCTTGCTGCATATATATATATATATATATATATATATATATATATATATATCACTGTGATAGAACTGTGTGGCTCTGAGAGACAGTGGCATAACTGAGTTTGTTCAGTATATTCTTATTTACTCAAATATAATAGTTAATGCCTTGAGTACTTACTCTGTGCCAGGAAATTTGCTAAATCTTTTTCATGCACTAACTCATTTAATCCTAATAACCCTTTGAGAGGAGGTACTACTATAATCAATATTATCTTCTTTTTAGATGAAGAAGCTGGGTCTCAGAGACATTAAGTGACCTGTCCAAGATCAAATAAGTATGATTTCCAGAAGGTCATTTTAACTGGACTTCAGATGGTTTCTCCCAGACATCAAGGACACTGGCGCCAATGGTTATTAAAACACTATTGCCAGTGGTTATTAACCTTTCTGCCATAACTTCTATACTTAAAAAGCTGGTATCCTTTTGTGCAACAAAAATCTGTTTAGATGCATAAATGATGTTGCAAATCCTTTTTTGTTGTTGATCTCTAGGAGCAGAAGGGAGCTACGAAAATAGGTTGTATTTCCTTCTTTAATATCAATAAGTTTTCATTAGATTAGAAGAAGATCCTCAATAATTAGTTTAACATATTAATCTCTGACAAGCTTCACACTCAAAAATATATCTTCTAAGCCTCTGAATTATGGATATAAAATCGTCCTTCAAAATATTTCTACATTACATGTTTTTACATAAAATATAGAATATAGGGGTTTCCTGCCCACTGCTGCCCCTCCTTTCCAAGCAAAATATAAATATATCTTCTTACGTGCTAACCCAATCTTGGCTATATCTGCGAAGTTCTGATCTTCATTCACTAAATAGGTCTACCCATGAACTCTGTTTTTTGCTTGTTTTTATTAACTCCTTTCTAAAGCTGCTCTGCTTTATGAATGCCAGACTTTTAGAAAACCTTATCTCCCTTATCCTAGCAATGACTCCTGATACATTCTAACAGCAATCAACCAAGAAGACCTTGGAGAGATTATAATGCCGATGAGGAACGAGATTAAGGCTGGAGTAAGTGGTGAGACAGAGAAGAGACTGCCCAAAATGTAACCCTCTAAGAGATCTCAAAACCCCATTGTGGGGAAAACACACTTACCAGAACTCTTTACAAAACAACACTGTGTTTTTGGAAGGAATCCTTTGTTTTTTTTGTTTTTTTTTATTTTTTTAGTATAGTTGACACAAAATGTTACATTAGTTTCAGGTGTACAACTTAGTGATTTGATTAGTTTATGCATTATGCTATATTCACTACAAATATAGCTACCATCTATCCCTTTACATCACCATTACAGTATCATTGACTGTATGCCTTATGCTCTGCTTTTTATTCCCACTCATTCCATAACTAGAGGCTTATACCTCCCTCTACCCTTCACCCATTTTGCCCAACTCTCCACCCCTGGCAACCTCCCCTCTGGCAACGAATAGTTTGTTCTCACTGCTTATAGTTCTGATTCTTTTTATTTGTTTATTAAATTTTTTTAGATTCCATTTATGAGTGGAATCTTATGGAGTTCACCTTTCTTGGTCTGTCTTACTTCGCTTAGCATAATACCCTCTCGTTCCATCCATGTTGTTTCAAATGGCACAATCCCATCTTTTTTTTTATGGTTGTGTAATATTCCTATGTGTATATATACCACATTTCCCTTACCCATTTGTCTACCTGATGGACACAGGTTTTTTCCATGTCTTGGCTAGTGTAAATAATGCTTTAATAAACATAGGGGTGCATGTATCTTTATAAGCTAGTGTTTGGGTTTCCCTGGGTGAATACTCAATAGAGGAATTATTAGATTATATGGTATTTCTACTTCTGATTTTTTGAGGAACCTCCATACTGTTTTCCACAGTGGCTGTACCAATTTACACTCCCACCAACTGTGCATGAGGGTTTCTTCACATCCTCACCAACGCTTATTTCTTATCTTCCTGATTTTAGCCATTGTAACAGGCAAAAGGTGACATCTCATTTTGGTTTTGATTTGCATTTCCCCGATAAGTGATGTTGATGTTTTTGTGTATGGTGCTAGAAAGTAGTCTAGTTTCATTCTTTTACATGTAGTTGTCCAGTTTTCTCAGCACCAGTTTAAAAATTGTCTGGGTCTTTGGATGGAGCAGCAGGCAGGGGAAGATACCCTCCTTCAAGGAGTTTGCTCTTAACTGAATTCTTAGGAGGATAATGTTACGTAAATAGGCTAAAGATGCCCCTCTTTAATGGCTCAAAATGATCCCTGTATTGCCTATTTCTTCACAACAGGCTAGGACATTAACCCAAAGTCTACTGGTGCCAATTAATTACCAATCAATTGCTTCAAATATAGTTCAGATAAATATAATTTAGCCATTTAAAGCCCACCTACTTCACTTATTTTTTTTATGTTTTTATTTATTTTTGGGAGAGAGACAGAGCTCAAGGTGGGGAGGGGCAAAGAGAGAGGGGGAGATACAGAATCTGAAGCAGGCTCCAGGCTCTGAGCTGTCAGCACAGAACCTGACACAGGGCTCAAACTCACAAGCCAGGAGATCATGACCTGAGCCAAAGTTGGACACTCAACCAAGTGAGCCACCCATGTGCACCAAAGCCTACTTACTTTAAGTATCTTGTGAAACTGTACCCAATATCTGCTAATAAGATAAATATTGTACCTATAAAAAAGGCCCCGAAATCCTATTGCACTTTGGAGGTCTCTGATCAGAGGTACCCCACCTTGACGCTGAGTGATATAACCTAGACATGTTTATCACCTACACATTTTCATCAGTAGACACATAAACCCCCTCTCCAAGTTCTCCTTCTTCCCTGTGACATTCCATGCCCTATTGCCCTTCTAGATGGCAGCCTTGCCTTACTGTCTCTAAAACCTCTTTTGCTAGGAAGTATTTCCACTCTTGCAATCCTGTCCAAATACTGCCCAAAAAAGCTTGTGTATTTCCACCTTATCTCTTACCTCTTCCTTGATCAAATTTGAAATCCTCAAACCTACCATACATGATTCTGGTGACCTGAAGTGATTTCGGTGTTCTCTAGAAGGGGGGAAAAAAGCATCAGGTCGTCCTTCCTCAGACCATAATAGAAAAGAAACAAGCTCCACCAATAGAAATTTTCCTTTCTCTGCCTCTCCTCCATGAATCTTTTAGCCTCTTCACAAAATAAACAGTAAATAAGATTTAAAGTATACTGCTTTGAGGCACCAACAAAGTATTAGCAATCTGATAGCTTGGGGTGCCATAGCTGATGGAGTACACCACAGTAAAATCTTCCCGGACACTTGAGGGCAATGGAAGGGAAGTACTGACAAGAGATCAAAGAGATCCTAAAGCAAAGTCAGCTACCCTAAAACTTTGTTTTATGCCTTGGTTTCCTGGAGATTACCCTACTGTTAACATGGTTCTTCTTCATGCTGTTAGTTATGGCAGCTATAGCAGGTATTGTAGTAAAAATTCCACAGCCAATACCTCTAATTTTATGTATTTAAATGAAGTATGTGCTGTTATTTGCAACAAGAAATAAGGGCAGGTATAGGCTATTCTCTCTCTGATATGAATGCAGCTTTTCTTTCTGAACACTCTTAAACCAATATTTAAAAACTATCTTCTCAAAGAGTGAGGTCTATTTATTTTTGGATTAAAGACTTTAGGTTACAAGGGGAAAGGAGTAGCTTTGTTTAGAATAGAGCATAAGACCTCGTATGATAAAAGTAAATTATGTGATGGGAGACACTTATGAGTATTTCTCAGAAAAGTGTGGCAGGAAATTAAATGTTTCATCTAAGCTCATTTATCATGCATTCACCTTTAGCTCATGACATATTCCCAGTAATGGTGACATTTGCAAACTAACTTAATTGCATGTTCTTTATTTAGAAATCATACCTAGGACATATTTTCTAAATAACTATAAAATCATATTGGTCACTAATTTTAGTTACCTTTCTACATGGCTTTAAAAATATATAATTATGGTAGATATCAGATAAAAGAAAAGTGATTGGTCAGCATTTTTCTTTAATTTTGAAATTAAAGGGAAAAAACAAACAGAATGATGGGCATCTGGGTAGCTCAGTCAGTTAAGCATTTAACTCTTGATTTCAGCTCAGGTCATGATCTTGCAGTTTGTGAGATTGAGCCCCACGTCAGGCTCTGGGTTGACAGCATGGAGTCTGCTTGGGATTCTTTCTCACTCTCTCCCTCTCCACCCCCGCCCCCACTCTCTCTCTCCTCTCTCAAAAATAAATAAACTTAAAAAAAAAAGGCTGGGCAAGGGAACTGAATCCCAGAGCCTAAGTGGATCAGAGGAGATAGAGAAATAATTGTTTTACCTACCAATAGCTGAGATGCTCAAATGTTTCCTGGGCCACTAACTATACATCTCCATACTTCCAGATGCCATGGTGTGCCATAGTAGAAGTTGCATAGACTATAGCAGCAAAACAGTCCTGTAATGAACTTGGTTGGACAGAGGATTCAGAACTTCCAGCACTGGAGGCTTCCCAAGATGGAGGAAGCCTACTACAGCCCACTTAGGATAAAATACACAAAGCAACTCTGAAAATGCATTGTATCCAGGAGAAACACATTCTCCCAGCTGAAGAATTAGGAAAAAAAGCTGCTGTGAGTTGGAAGGTGTGATAAAAGTCCCTGTTGTTTCTCTCTTTCTGTTTCTCCCTCTTACCCTATCTTACCCTATGGTTCTGCCCCAAGGCCATGAATCTGCACAGTTTCAGTGTTGGTGGCTTTGGCACCTAAAACTTAAGAGAAAATAACTTCTCTGCAGAGAGGAAATATGAAAACAAGTCCTGTGGTGCAAAAACTGTTGCAAATACCTGCTACTGCTGCTGCTGTTGTTATTATTATTACTATTACTATTATTAGTTGTATCATCATCATCATTATTATTTTTGTTCTCTTTTAACACTTAGCCAAGGATGAATTCAGCAGGTGGAACTGAGCAGCAGTGTGGGAGACTAAAATGCTTAAAGAAAAATACCTACTTGCCAGAGAAACTGGGAAAAAGGACCCCTGGACCCTACAAGTGTGAAGGAAATTCTAGAAAGAAGAGACATAGAAAAGGGGGTCCCCTAATTCTATGTATGAACCTATATACGTCTCAGGCTTACCCCTAACCTGTATACACATGTAGTGCATACAAGAGGTATTACAAAGGCTTTGAGAACTGAACTACAAAATGGATCACCACCCACGTCACAGACTAACACCTGAGAGAAACATTCCAGGGGAAGAACCAAAGAAGACACCAAAAGTTTTGAAATCTGACAATGCAACCTAGATAAGGTAAGACAACTTGTGGCGTAAACTTAAATGGACTTACCTGTTAAAACAACAAACCTTACAATACCAAGAGCTAAAGAGGATGTACAGCAAGCAGAACTTTCATATGTTATTAATAGGGATACACTCTTGAAAATAGTTTGATAGTTTATTATAAATTTAAATATATTCTTACGATATGATCCAGTAATCATATTCCTAAGTATTTACCCATATAAAATACAAATCTTCATATAAAATCCTGCATGCTAATGTTTGAGGAGCTTTATTCAAAATCATCAAAAAATAAAACCAAGCCAAATGTTCCTCAAATGGGGAATGGAGAAACATAATCTGGTTTGTCCCTACAATTGAATATTACTTAACAATGAAAAGGAATGAACTATACATAAACAAATGAATCTCAAATGTTTTCTGTCACGTAAAAGAAGCTAGACTTAAAATTCTACATATTATATGTATGTTTCTACATGTTTTTGGAAAAACAAAAACACAATACTGTAGGAATGGAGAACATGGGGTGCCTGGGTGGCTCAGTCGGTTAAGCATCCAACTTCAAATGGTCATGATCTCACAGTTCACGGGTTCAAGCCCTGTGTCAGGCTCTGTGCTGACAGGTAAAAGTCTGGAGCCTGCTTCAGATTCTGTGTCTCCCTCTCTCTCTGCCTCTCCTCCCTGCACCCCCCCAAAAAAACCCAAACATTAAAAAAAAAAAAAAAAAAAAAAAATATATATATATATATATATATATATAAATATATATATAAAGAAAAGAAATGGAGAACAGACTAGAGTGTATCAAGCATTAAAGGTAAGGGGAACAGAGGAGCCCCAAGAAGTTTGGCTGCCTTGGATCATCCCTCCTTGAAGGCTATGCATAGACAACTGGGGCTGGGGCAAGTGGATGCTTGCTGGCCATAGGGCCTCATTGTACATTGTTTCTGAACTCTTGTGGCCCTCCTGGTGACCAGAGGGTACCACAGCTTCCCCTCCCAAAGATGGGTTTGTCCCCAGCACAGACACAACCAGCTTAGGCCAAGGGTGTTGTGGGTCCTCTAGCCTTTTTCTGGTCCAGAGGGACTAGAGCTAGTTTACAATGGAAGATTCACCTCTGCCCAGGTTGTCCTCACACCCTCTCCTCTCACAGGAAAGACTGGTCGAGCTTGTTGATTTAGCCTTGATTACACTCATAGACAGAACTTGTGCTAAATCTGGCCTTTTCAAAGGCTCATCTTTTCTAGTCCTCCTGTCTATGCCTCTAAAATAAACAAATCCCCTGTATTGCAGCACTGATCCCCCAGCTGTGAGAAGTTTGATAAGCCTCTTTAAGCTTATCCTTAGGTTAGGAATTTCTCCTCATTCAAAGAGAGTTGCCTTGCCTAACCTTATGATCAGTCTTCAATGTGGTTATGACCACATCCAATGAATGGTCAATGAAGAAGTACAAAGGTCTGGTCCCCTTGCTCATAATGGAACAAATGTGAAAGGCTCTCTGAGCTTCAGACCTTGGCACAGTATCAGCTGAGTCTTTTGTTACTATTGCATTAGAGTTGGGCTTCTTCCTTTTACTGCTTTTCTGTTTCTTTCAATGTCCCCAGAGGTTGATCTTAAGAGTAGTCACTAATACATTTACTGCATGGACATCTTCACATCAGAGTCTGTTTCCCAGGAAACCTGGCCTATAAACTTGGTGCCTGATAGGGTTCAAGAAAAACAGACTCTAAAAGGAGATATTGGAAGTAAATGACCCTCTAACTGGCTGGCAGTGAGGAATCCATCATGGATGGTACATGGAGCGCTAACAGTCCCCAGCATGCTGTAGTTGTGTGACTTTCACAGATGGAAGAAAATTCACTAGAAGATGTAATGTTTCAGGGTGAGGTAGTAATTTCAGGGATTGTAGAACTGTATGGGTTATTCAACGTGCTGGAGAAAAGCAGTGCAAGGCTGAGGCTGATTAATCACCAATTAAATATTAAGTATGAAAACACTGGCAGCATATGAAGAGATTTTCATCTTCCATAATTGAAGGGCTGATGAAGCTAAGGATGAAGTCCATATCTTAACCTTTATAGTTAGAAAAGCTTGAGAGCAGATTGGGTTTTCAATTATGAAAGGTCTTCTAGGCCAGAGTGAGCTTTGATTAGGAAGAAGTGAGATCCTGAAACTTGGAAATAGGGATATCTGTGGTGATGAATTTGAAAACTTAAATTCAAATGCATGTTTTGACCTTCGGAAGTACCTCAATTCCCAATTACAATGCTGACAAATTTTCTTTGCAAGAAAATACATACTCCATCAGAATGTATTGCCACCTGCTCTTCTGGCCACTAATATAATCCATTATAACCTATTCAGGAAAGTGATGGGTCTGTTATAACATAATGCAACTAATCTCAAAGGAATTACATAAATTAACTAACATATACCCATAGAATACCATAGAGGATGCATAGGACTGGATCCTGAAAGTGAAGAATCATGGAGAGGTGAAACATTTAGTATGGAAAGAAAATCATTTACCAATATTAGGGCACCCTTCCATTATACTTTCACATCCTAGCAAGGATCCAGAGAACAAAAACATATTACTAAGATGGCTCTTAGAAGCCTAAGAAAGTGATGGCTCATCCTACATGAAACAGATGTACCAGAACTCTTGTTAAGGATAAAGAAGGAAGGGAAGTAAAAGGTTTAGAGGGCATAGGATACTAGAGGGATATACAGTGTAACTATGTTACATGTGAGATACTATGTTACTCAATTTACTGGCGATATGGCATATACACTGATGAGAAGGGGCACCAACATCATTGAGAAGTTAAGCGGTCGCTATCTTTTGTAAGCCTTGATACATGGTTGAAATGCTCATATGGAATTTGGTTCACTGATACAATGGTGATTACAGCTTCCCAAAATAATAGAAACTAAGTGTCAGTAGTTAACCACTAAAAGGAAGGTGTAGACAGTTATTGTAATGAATAGCAGAGTCAGAGTAGCAGCCAGAGGAGCCTGATCTTCAGAAAGCTATGGAGTTCCTAGGGGCAAGAAAATGGGCAGATAAGGTTGTTTCTCAACTGTAATAACAAAATACATCAAGAAAAATTAAGAATGGATCATCTGGAACATGGGAGCGATAAAATGTCATAATATCTTGTCCAGTTTCAGGGCCTGAGTCAAATCTCAGATCTGGAAATCACTGATCTAAAGAAAAACCAGGTTCTAAACAGGTAGAACCCTGAAATACTAAAGCAAGTATTTATGGTAATAATTTCTCTAGTTCTTCATCAAAATGACCTATGGTGAGAACAAACTTCATGGGCCTATCGTTCCTCTGTACTCAGAAGAGCCTGTCCTTGGTTCAATGTCTGTTGTTACTATCTTGAAATTCTTAATTTTATCTTTGAACTTGTGTTTTGTAAGTGAAGTCTGATGTAACAAAGGAGCAGCACATGATCAGATGAGAATGATATCCACAATCTGTAGCCCCTCCCATTAATGCTATTTCATTTGCATATGGTGTTAATGTTCTATGAGCAAAGAATTCTGGTGGGCTCAGGAAGCATGGGAATTCAGTGAGACCCAGAGTGAGTATAAGTATATTACACTTATGACTAACAGAATCCCCGAGGGCTACACTTTCCAATTGAACAGAACTTGTTTGAATTCAGAAATAAGGCAGTCACATTCTAAGAAACACAAATGACCAGGGAACCCTATCAAATCCTTTCTTACTCTTGTTACTTTCCCATATTAGTCAACAACTTATGCTGAAAATGACAGAGAATGATAGAGAATGATAGAGTAATCTAAGTTTCTTTTTCCTTCAGTTCTTCCTTGCTCATCAATAATGAAAAGATACTGTTGGTAGAATGTATACATATCAAGAAGTGAAAAATAAACAACTGAAGTTGAATTAGTTTTATGGGGCATTTCCACTATTCCAGTAAGAATAAAATGCATATGCATGTGTGAGTTACAAAATACTAATTATGTCATTCTGATGATTCTGCAAACGAGTAAAATGTTCTTATATTCACTTTTAAAATTTGTATTGTACAATATAAAGATGAACAGAAAAATTTATCCTAACAATTTATTTTTTTTAATTTAGAATATTAAGTAACAAATACAAAATGGTATGACAAATGATACCTCCTACCATCATGAAAGGACAATACTTGCTAAATATCTTGAGATACCTCATTTGGGAATGCCTTTCCAACCCACACCTCAAATAATATGAAACGGTTCTAGCTTTGAAAAGGGTGCAGAGTAGGAAAGACTGCAGCAGGTCTAGTGTGTGGAACATACAACTGAAAAGGATGCACTTTTGAGATTATGGCAAGCTCCCATAGAGGAATCACAACAGAGATCCATAGGGTTCAGGATACAGGGTCCCCCATAGTGGAGAATGATAAACCATCTGAAAAACAGTTCCTTGTGTGCTACCGGGCCTGGAAAAAATAGAGCACCTAACCGTGGGACATCAAGTAACTGTGTGGCCAAAATTTCCCATCAAGAGCTATTTTCCGTCAGACACACCAAATTACAGCTTCAATGAAAATGACAGATCAGGCATGAAAAGGGTCACCAAGAGGGGCAGGCACAAGTGAGTAGGATAATCAAATGGTCCAGATCCCTATGATATCCACCCCTCTTGAATTACTACCTTTCTCTCCTTCACACCTATGGCCTGATGAGGGATCTCTTATAATCAGTTGATGGAGGAGGAAAAAGTCAAAATTTAGTTCAGGGATAACATTTGGTTCAGATAAACTTTTGCAATGGGAGGAACTTTGAGTGGTTCTCCTAATAATCTACTTTTTGTAGAAAAAGAAGTAGCGTGGGTAGGATTTTTAAGTATCCAAGGGGGGTGGATAATGATCTGGTTAATTAGTCAACTGCTTAGAAGGATAAATATTGGTAGATCAGGAATAATAAGATCTGAGAAAGAAACATATGAACATCTACAGGAATGGGTATAAAGATCTTTGGAGCAGTCAGCTCGTTGATGTCAGCCAGACTCTGTACTTGGTCATGAATGGAGAAATAGATAAACAGAACAATAAGGTGATGGGAGTAAAGGCTACACATGGAATGAAGAGCCTAGGACCCAATCAAATTTATTTAGAGATGCTACCAAATGTTCAACTGTCAAACAAGAGAGATCTAAGGTCAACTCTGTATATGGGAACATCTTTTGAGAAGTCCAATCAGCACTTTGGTGGCAGTTTGATTCCATTAGACATTTTCAACCTGTAAGGAGCAGTGATTCATCTTAACTACAATTTACACACACATATTCAAGGTAAGGGTTTGTGTGTCATGCTCATAGGGCCTTAACCACTATCACTATTCAAAGGTTTACCAAATGTTTGATCCGATGACACAGGATCCCATATCATATTGCATAAAAAGGACAGTATAGCAAAGGATATGTGGCAGTAGCCAACGACTACAGATCCACTGATGCCATCACATACTGTACCAACCAGAAGATGGTGCCCTGAAAGTACAATGAAACATTTGGAAGGTATAGCTAAAGCACCATTCTGAGATAATATCCTCAAAGGAAAAAATATATTGTCCTACAATGTAGCAAACACATTAGTGTGTTTACTTCCGTGCCCTTCCATTCTTGCTCTTTGATTTGACGCATATAATATGCAATTCCATTCGACCTATAATATGATGTTGTGCTGCTATAAGGTGGAATACATGGGTTCAGAAACAAAGGGGTAGAACTCAACAACACTTCTGGTGATCCTCCTGAGTTATTTTTGTTTATCATCCCTGAAACTGACTTCTGTGGGTTGTTTAGAGGTCTAGGATATCAGATGTTGAAGACTTTCATGAGAGGACACTGTAAATTTCCCACTATAATTTAATCTATAGATGCAGGTTGTCATCCTTATGATTCTCATGCCAAGAGATCACCAGGCAAGGAAAAGGGTTACCATTTTGGAAGGGATAATTGACCTTGGCTATTATGGGGAGGCAGGGAAAATAAGTGGGGGTAAAAAAATATATTTTGCATCTAAGTGATCCCCTGTGATGATACTTGCCCAATTGTGACAATAATAGATAAATGCATAATAACAGATAAATGCAGAAGCCATAACAGCTCATAGTTATAAAATTCTGGGTCATCCCACTAGGTAGGGAATCTAGATTGGCAAGACTAAGAGAAAAGGTGACAGGAATCTATAATGGGTGACAGAGGAGAGAGACAAGGAATATAATTTGCAACCTCAGAACAAGCTGCAATGGAGTGGGAATAGAAGATCTGTAGTTTATCCCACCAACCTTTCCTTTCGTGTGCTTTTCCAGGAAAAATGGCACACCAAAATGTGGAAAGGAAGTAACTCTCCAAGAACTTATAGGACACTCATGAGGTTGAAAACTGCAAAGAATGGATGGTAGTGGGTGCTTCTGTGAGCTGCGCAGATTACTCACCCCACCCCCAGGACTGAAACACACACTGTCCCAGCTACTGGGAGTAGTGGAAGCTGACAGCTCTCACCTGAGTGCAATCTCAGCTGAGGAGAACACTTTACTCAGGGCCAAATTCTTTCCCTGAGGAAATCCTACACGTAATAACTGGCCATTGTAGGGCCTCAAAGCTTGCCTCCTTTCCTTGATTTCAGATAACCCAGAAGGGACATCCCAGAAAAGGAGCTCCCTGTGCTATGAACAGAGCATCGAGGCACACCCAACCCCTGCTCAACTGTGCTTCTTCTAATCGCTTAGTCTGTACAACAAACTTCCTGTGAACCTCTGCCTCAGAGTCTATTTCCTGAAAAATCTAACCAGTGACACAACCCTCCCCCCACAATACTCTACAGTACTGTTGAAAAATCTTTTTTAAAAAAAAATTTTTAATGTTTACTTATTATTGAGAGACACAGAGACACAGAGCGTGAGCAGGGGAGGGGTAGAGAGAGGGGGAGACACAGAATCCGAAGCAGGCTCCAGGCTCTGAGCTGTCAACACAAAGCCCGACACGGAGCTTGAACTCACGAACCATGAGATCATGACCTGAGCCGAAGTCGGTTGCCTACCAACTGAGCCACCCAGGCGCCCCATGAAAAATCTTAAAAAATGAGGCAAATGATGGGAAGAAACATTCTGCAGATCTGTAGAATGCTGTAGAGCTGTAGCATCTTCCAACCATAGAAAGCTTTGACATAAAATACTGCTTATCACACATAAAAATCCCAGACAATAGTGTAGGCTAAACTAAATTACCAAATAAATTCCTTTCCTCACCATTGATTTAATAGGATAAATAATATGGGAGATGAGGGAAGTTCCATTTATATGCAATGTAAATGAAACTGAATAAAGAATTTCATTCATTTCTTTATGAAATGTCAAATTAAGAAGCTGACAGGAGCATGAAATGAACTGAAACAGGATGAAGAGCAAAAAAATCCCGCATTATTTTTTGATTACTGGTCACATAAACATAATAGGGATTATCAGAACTAGGCTTTATTTAACAAGCTAATCAAAAACAAGCAGGAATAGATTACCATTAATTGCATTTGCATTTTGAAATCAAATACAGAGAAAATATTTCAGGAAAATCGGGCAATAGCAGTGATTATGTTAAAGTATCTAGAGACCACAGATGTGTTATCCCTAGGTATCCACATTGCTTACATGGTCTCTATACCATTGGAGTTTCTTTCCATTTTAGCTTTGTTACACTGGAATGTTCTCCTAGAGAAGTTTCTTCTCAGGCATAATTTTCACTGTATTATTAGATGAGGCATAAATTATGTCAGGTATAAATATAGTGTAATCATAATTCTAATCATCTGAATAATTACTTTGGTTGGGATCTCATAAGTATTTCATCTCAGGGTCTTTTGTGATCCATTGTTGTCACCTCTAACTAGGAAAACCTTCTTTCTCTTAAATATTAACTCTTATAGTATCCCAAAAATAAGGTTTTGCCATCTCTTGGGCATACGGAGGAACCAGGTCTTAAATTGGGAGAAATAAAGAGGGGAATCTACTTTGTATTTGCACTGCAAATTCCATTACTTTAATGTCCAACACTACTGTACAACTATGCTAAACAAGTCCAGATTTCCTTTCTAATTCTACCTTGAGTAAGTTATTGACACAATCTTAGCCTCCTCCTCGGTAATAAAAATATCACAATTGTACTAAATCTACTTTAAAGACTTACTAAGGGACGCATATTAAAATGAATGAGATGGTTTGAGTGTTAAATTCATATTCTCAGTAAAAACAAAACAAAAAGACCCCTCAAAAAAAAAAAAAAACCAGTTGGCAATGTTAAGTGCAACAAAAGAAGACAGTAAATTTGCAAATGTATGACCATCATTTTGAAAGTATCTTTCTCTCTCTTTTTTGTAATCAGAGACTTTGGCTATTCTCTGAGTTCCAGTGGGAAGGGGCAGTGCAGATTTCCTGAGGCCCTCCAGTTTTCCTTTCCGTTGGAAGAGAAAGGAAATCAAGCCTTATAACACAGTCAAGATCTTAGTCTTCTAAAAAATGCCTTAGCTTGGTGACTAATTATATAATTGGTTTAGTGACAGAAAGCCTTTCTTAAAATATACATTGAAATTGTTTATTTTGGGAGCTTGTTTCCCTGTTTTGCTCACTACTCAGAGGTCATGCTTGTTCTCCCCATTGGCACAGGACCATTTATTTATTTCATAAGAACATTGAGTTGCTATTATATTATCTCTATTTTCAATTCAATCCAACCAAGGGGAAAATTTAATCAATGGTCCATAGATCATTGCATCCTGATGCCACAGTCATGTAGCATTAATGATTAGGGAAGTCGTCAGTTTAGCCTTCAGTCTTAGGCCTCCAGCCAGAATCTTTCATGTCCCATTACCTTGGGAGTATTGTCTAAATACTTCTTTTCTCCTCTTTATTTTATTTAATGTTTCTCTAGAAAGTGTGTTTTCAGGTTTGGTTTGTTTTGTTTTGTTTTAAATACAGCGGCTTAGGAAAGCAGCAAAATCTACCAAATCATCTCTCAGACTTCTTTAGTCTCCCCACCCTATAATCTCTACCCTGTACCAACAGGTTTATTTTTTGAAGAAACTAAACTATAAACTCTAAATGCCATAGCTGATGAGCTTCCATTCAAAAAACAGGAATTAAGTGGCAGCCTACAGGTTGAATGGAAGACTATTTTATCCTGGTAGTTATCAGGATGCTAGTAGCCAAGTTTATAATCCCTAATGAGAGATTAGAGGATCCTTTCAGAAGAAAGTGATCCAAGAAAAAAGATCTTCAGACGCTGACATATGGTCTCTCCAAGAAAACGTTGGCTCCTAAAAGTACTTGGACTGTGAAAAGACTAACAACGAACAGTGAAGGCAACTAGTTGACAAAGTCACCTCGCAGTAAAAGACTCTTTAATACTTCACTCTTAAATATGAAGAGAGCTGAGGGTCACCAAACTTTTGATGAAAGCTCTAATGGAAAAGACACTGAAAGACACTGAAAAGAAACTGAGAAAGAAAATGAACTCAAGGGAACCAGCCATACAGACTTAAATACAACCTCAAAACGAAAAAAGGAAAACCAAAACAAACTATAATTGATATTACCAAAGAGATGAGAGAAGATACTATGCACGTGAGATAGGTTTAAAAAATGTAATCATGAAAAAAAATAAGAAGGTCTTGGTAATTACATATAACATTGCATAATTAAAAACAGATAAATGTTTGGAAGATACATTTGCTGATATGATCGAGAAAATAAGATTAAACAAATAAATGGAAAGTAAGAGAGAAGAATTAGGGATATCAGGGTATAAATCCAGGAGTTCAAATATTCTAATGGAATTTTCAAGAAACCAGAATTTGAAGGAGAGAAAAATTATCAAAGAAAAAATACCAATAATAAAAAGCTGTGCACCAACACACACTGTCATATAATTTTAGCTCTGATATAAAGAGGATCCTAATAGCTTTCAGAGAGAAAGAAAAAAATCATATATAGAGAAATAAGAACTAGAAAGCATCAGGCATTTATCATTAGCCCAACAGTGGGAGCCAAAAGGCATTGCGTAATGCCTTAAAAGTTCGGAATGAAAACATTTTCCAGTCTTGGATTCAATACTCCATATTCTCTTTATGTGTTAATCAAGTGTGAATTTTTTAAAGCATTTTCAGATCTGCAGGTTCTTTAAAAGTATATCTCCCTTGCACTTAATTTTTTCAGAGGCCTACTGGTAATTATATTCCACCAAAATAAGGAGATAAACTGAGAAAGCATGAAAACATGGGATCAAGAAAATATGAGTCTCAACTCCAGAAGAGAGGTTAAAGGGGATTCCCAAGGTGACGGCAAAAGAAATAAAAAGACAGACTTGTTAAGGACAAGTCTAGACTGAGGTAGGAGCATAAAGGGCCTTAAGGAGAGGGCTCCCCAGAAATAAAAATGGAGAGAATGGGCTAAATGATATATTTGGCCACATTAAAAAGAACTTTTAGAGAGTTTCTTCACAGCTCATGTTCGGGATGAACTAGAGATAGCTAATTAAAAAAAAAAAACAAGCAAATGGTATAAATAATTATAAACTGATATTTTCTATACTGTTCAGAGTGGGAGGTATCATATTTTTATGTTATCTACTAAAAATAGCAGCTACATTTTTTACAGAGTCTTCTGTATGTCAAACATACTTTTTCTCTGATCTTTGAACCTTTGCATGTAAGAATTATCATTATTTTACAGATGAGAAAATCAACACTCGAAGAAATGAAATGACTTGCCCTAAGTCACACATAGTTAGCAAGAAGTGGACTGGAATTCAAATCTATATTCTCAAATCTATGCATTTTCTAACAAAGCATGCTTAAACACACATCAGCATGCTGATACACACATATGCATATTATTCACATAAAATGCAGTATTACCATGCTGATATATAATACTGCTTTTGTCTTTAATTCAGCTATGTGTGCATGTCATATATATATGTATGTATGTAATTTTCTCAACTAGGCTATAAGCATTTAGTAAAGAGGAATTACACATTCTATGTTCACAGTTACCATTAAGTGAAATATTCTTATTCTTAGATGTTTTCTTAGGACTTTACTTTCAAATTATTTTCACATTAAGAATGAAGTACATGTGTTAGATGATAATTTTCATACCTGTCTATGCTAGAAAGGACATGCTTACACAATGGGCTTTCAATAGAAACTTGATCATGGATATCATTAGATGAAATACTATAGTAACCTTTAATTATAAGTGCCAGATTTCAGAAACCTGTACATCTAAGGAATGGCCAGAGAAGAGAAAGAGGGCCCACAAAGAAGTCTGGTGTCACAGAAACTAAGCGAGGGTTTCTAGAAAGAATTAATCAACTGTTAAATACTAGTGTAATGATTCCAGTGGATTCTACAACATGAAGGCCAACAGTGATTTCAAGAACTGTTTTGTGGAGAGGGGTAGATAAGGTGGAAATAATACTGGAGAGATTGTTTTATGACTCCCCATTACAATGTAAGCTGTATGAGAAGAAGTTGTTTCTTTTCTTCCTAACACTGTCTCTAGTGCCTGTTACGATGCCTGACAGTGGAGGTACTTGACAATGCCTTCATTTAGTGAATTTTAAGCACAACTATATTCAAGGTCCCATGCTAAATGGCTGAGTGCTGGGATTTAACCAGAACAAAATGGAAATACATATGGTTTATCAGGTGATGAGTTCTATATGGAGAAAATTTAAGCAGGGAAAGAGAACAGGGAGTGCAGGAAGTAAGAGGGGTAAATTCGAACTATCAGTGGGCATACCAGGGGAGGCTTCTTTAAGACAGTTATGTTTACACAAGAACATGAAGCAGCTGAGAAGTCATAACAAAGTCTGTGGGAAGAGCATTCCAGGCAGAGGGAGGAGTAATTGAAAAAGTATTGATGTGATGCAGTGTCTGGAATGTTTGAGAAACACAAGAAAAAATGATTATTGTAATTATTACTAAAAATGTTTTCCAAACACCTTATGAGGTAATTCCTAGATTACACTGAAAATAATGAAATGGAGATTCAGAAGAGTCACCCAGTAAGTTACAGTGAGGTTCCCTTCCACATCACAATGCTTGCTATGGGCCAGGAGTTCCCAACCATGGCTCTATTGCTATTTTGTGCTGGATAATTTGTTGTTGTGAGAGGCTGTGCTGTGTATCACAGGCCTTTACCCACTAGATGGCAAGAACATCCCTCTCTCCTCCCCACCCCTGCATGACAGTCAAAAATTCCTCCAGCCATTGTTAAATGCCTCCTGGGGGTGGAGAGGGTGAAATGATCTTAGTTGAAAACCACTGCCAAAGACTCGTACAAATAACAGGCAAAAGTATCATTCTAAATGACTGACAGTTAACTTAGGCCCTATTTTAAAGACCAAATTAGTTGCAGCTCAGTGATGATATTTAAGACTGTTAATGGTCATTTTATACATAATAGATTGACTCTGCTATGAGGTAATTTGAAATCAGTTGTAAAGATAACCCCAAACACTAAATCGACTAGAGTGGGCTTATGCTCTGTGTTACTCAACAATGCCTTATGTGCATGTAAAATTGAAAGCACACCATGGAAATTCTGAGCAGTTTTACTTAATTTTAGCATGGGGATATTTATGCACACATTTTATTAGCTTAATTCATTTTGTTAAAGAGCATAAAAGATATTTTATATTCAAAGTTTTAGGACAAAGCTATCATTAGATTTTATTAATTTTCCAAAAAAAATCAATCTCAGTGTAATTAACTCATAATGAGTATACCCTCATTTAACAATATCTTGATCTCTCCAACTACAATTTATATACCCACAACTAACAGAGTTAGTGTGCTTTAAAATACTGTCTATGACAATTTACTGAGGGCGTGGCTTGGTAATATATTGTTTGCTGTATATTTCTTAGTAAAGAAATACATAATTTGAATTAAGGAGGTTCAGCTTTTATTACTTAAGGAAACATATGCAGCTTTTCCCTGCCTAAAAGGCAGATACCCAGTTCACCACTGGGCCCATCCTTGCCTCAATGACGAATGAATGTTATCATGGAACTGTTTAAGCAATGCAGTGGGTAAAGCAGTCCTGAATGCATTCAAACATGAATTGAGGAAACGCAGTTCAGAGGCTTTTCAACTGGCCTTAACCTTACAAAATGCATTTCTTCTTTGGCCTCCTGAGCAGAGCCTGCTGCTGGGGGGTCAGTGGGAGAAGCTTCTACACAGCTTTGTTTTCCCACGAGGCATTAAGAGCTCTCTCCTACTAGACTGAAGACATCCCAGCCTGTTAGAGAGGGGATTGAGCCCTGGAACTGTTGTTCGCAACATTATTTAAACTAATTAAAAATTATAATACATAAAAACTCATGGAGAGCTTAGCAAAGAGAGGGAAGTTACAATTCTAATGCTGTTTAATCGAACAAATTACGAGCACTTAAAAAAAAAAACCTGAGACTGGATTTACATTAGAATGCTTACTGTTAAGCCATCATGTTCCTACACCTAGAAAATAATTTATGAAGCATGTCATTTGTGACTTTAAAGTTACTAAAAGCTCAACACAATTGAGGCAATTTTTTTTTAAACTAAACTGATTTATACTGCAAAGTTGATTAAGTCAGAATCACACAAGGCAATTATCTTTCTTATATTTCTCAAAATTTGGGCTAACTGCCTAATGATGTGAATCCAAATAATACTTTCTTTCCCCCCTCCAAAATAGTTATTACTTAATTTGACACCATCTAATAATGTTACCATTTGGTTATTTCAAAAAAAAATCTTAATATTTGAATTAACACAACATATTCTCATTGTTTTCACCAAAAAGCATTTTTAGTGTATTTTTTTTTAAGTTTATTTATTTTGAGAGAGAGAGAGAACATGCATGCAAGTGGGGAGGGGAAGAGAGAGGGGGAGAAAGAGAATCCCAAGCAGGCTCCTTGTTGTGGTGCAGAGCCAACATGGGGCTGGATCCCACGAACTGAACCATGAGATCATGACCTGAGCCAAAATCAAGAGTCGCATGCTCAACTGACTGAGCCACCCAGGGGCCCCACCAGACAAACGTTTTTATCTTAACTGCTGCTCATTCTCTCTCTCTTTCCTTTCTTTCTTTCTTTCTTTCTTTCTTTCTTTCTTTCTTTCTTTCTTCTTTCTACCTTTCTTCTTTCTTTCTCTTTCTTTCTTTCTTTCTTTCTTTCTTTCTTTCTTTCTTTCTTTTTCTTACTTTCTTTTCTTCCTCTCTTTCTTTCTTTCTCTCTCTCTTTCTTTCTTTCCTTTTTTTTTTTGTTGTTGTTGTTGCTCACTGCCATATCCTAGAGAAGAATGAAGCTGAACAGTACCTTTTATCATTGGCTTGGAGACTTTGCTTATTGAAGATTATTTTTTTAATATGCCAAAAGCTGATATTTGAAGTAAAACCATTTCACTAGTTTGATTATAGATCTATGAACTAATAAAATACAGGGGGAAATTCAATGCCAGTTGTGAAAAGAAAATAGGATCTTGAACAAAGGGAACATTTTTGGTGACGATAGTTTTATGAGATACTATACATTCCAATGACTCTCATAAGTCCAGGAATTCAAGCATGGCATAGGAAGTTCAGATAAGATCCACAAGTGAATAACTAATTTTTAAAGCAAGTGCAACTTATATTACTATTGCAATAAACATAGTTATTGCCAGCAGGGTGAGGCAATTTTATAGCCTTTTATTAAATTATTTCTTCCCATTTATTTACCATTTTAAAATTCATGTAAACAAATGAAAAGATACTTCAGTAACAGATTGCATGCATACTTTTAAAAATAATTCACAGCCTTTTGTTCATTTTAGAAGAAAGCTTTAAATCTAGGGTGCTTTTGGCAATTAATGCGACTCATTCTTGATAATGGTGCTTAGTAGAATTAGTAAGGAGTTTCTTTTAAGATGTTTAATTGCAAGTTATTCTTCAACACTAACACAATATGCTCAGTCTAAGCCTTTGTGTCTGTGCTTTTATTTTTCTTTTTCACTAACACTGCAGAATTTAAGCATGTTTTATCAAAACTTGAAACAGGGAAATACAGTTTAGTTTTCTATCCATGATATTATTTACGTGGATGTGAATGACTGTACACTGGGTATGTGTGTGTGAGAAAGAGACAGTGAGACATAGGGACAGAGACAGACAGAGAGACACAGAGAGAGAAAGTTTTCCAAAATTCCTTGAAAAGTATTGGGATCCAATACAGAAACTCACTAAAATGAGATAGTACTAGCATTCCAAGAAAGAAATTCACCACATGCTTTATGGAATAAGTGCTATTTCTGAGAGGAAGGGAAAGAGGAGTTGTCTTCAAAGGCTGGCATAAATGTAAACTGCCAAATCAGCAAAAGCATTCAGAGGAAAGATTGCCTTCCAAAAGCTGGACAAAAGAATGAGATAAAGTAATGAGGTGTAACTGACATTTCATACTGAGATTCATCATGTTGTCACTTTAACAATCAAAAGTTGACTCTCTTAGGGGTATGGTGGCAATTGTGCAAAAAGCTGGTTGATCTGCCTCTACTATCTACAGGAGATATGGAGGTTTTCTGCTCAACTCCACATTTACTCTATTTACAGCCCTGACCAATCCTATTAGACATAGGTAAGGCATCACAAATCACAACATTCAGCTTAGAAGTTGAGTGGCCAGGAATGTGTTTGAACAATTAATTGAAGATTGCAATTTTAACTTATTCATAAATACAACAAAAGTAACATCTTCCCCATGTTAACTTATTCACCTACTTTTTCTATACCAGAGTCACAATTATTCATGAAAACGAAAAAGGGAACTTAGAATAATTTCAAGATGATTCAAATATTAATTAAGAGTCTGATCAAGAAGACTTCCTTAATTAAGGTTACTGTTGCCTTAAAATAAGGTTGCCTACAATACTTTGAGCACAGCTAATATACTCTAATGAATGATCATGATATAGTTTAAAGAATATTGTCAAAGAAAAATCCCATACAATATTTAAAGAGACGGAATAATCTTTCTCCTTATTGCATAATAACCTTGCATATGAATTCAATTGAACTTAAAAGTGTAATTTGCATTTGTCCTAATATTAAGTACTCAGAAATGTTTTCTCTTTTTATTGAAAATTATATTAGTATGCTTGCAGTTAATTTCCTTTCAGATGGTATAAGGCTTTTCTGTTCACTTTGCAAACAAAAGTGAGAAATCATTGTAACTATAGTTCTGTGACACTTTTGTAGTATGGAGAGATGTAGATAAGACTTCAGTTATTAACTGAAAAAAATAATTATCTATTCCACTAAAGAAGTTATTCAATAATTTCTAAATGTAGAGACGATTTTGCTGTAAGTATCATCTTTCAATTTTTTGCCTCTATTTTGTGCCATGTGAATAGAAAAGCCGATTTAAAAAAAGAATATTCACATATATACTGTTTCTATCATGTGCCATGCACTGTGCTAGACATTCTGAAAATAAGGAAGAAATATGAGATAATTAAGTAGTTTATTCAAGGCAAAAGCAGTTACAATGAAATATTTTGATAAAGAAATTTCTAATAAATTAGATTACATATGCATTTAACTTTTATTCACTTTATTTGGTGGATGTCTTCATGATCACTAGTATGAAAATGTATACCATACTGCCATAACATAGAGTATTTTATGAAAAAAATTGAGACAATTTTTATTATATCTTTTTCTCTTATTTTTATAGTATACCAAATCACTACAAAACTTAGTGGCCTGAAACATCTATTTATATTCATAGATCCTATGGATCAGGAATTCAAATAGAGCATAATGGGAGGTTTTGTTTTTGTTGTTTTTGTTTTTACTTCATGGTTGCTGAGGTTTCAACCAGAAAGACTCTAAGACTGTGAGTAACTTGATGGCTGGGGCTAGAGCCATTTCAAGCTCATTCATTCCCATTCTAGCATTCAGCTAGGATAACAAGAACACTAAGACCACTGTTCAGAAGGCCTGCATATAGCTTTTTTATATGGCCTGGCTTCCTCACAGCATGGCAGTCTCAGGCTAGTTAAGATTTCTAACATAGTGGCTCAGGGCTCCAACTGTGAATAGCCCAGGGATCAATGTAGTTTAAAGACGCAGTTGTGACTACATAAATAGAAGAATGAATAGCATAGCACCTTCAACCATTTACAGATATCAAACTGGCTCTTAAATATATTTAACTCCATTTATAACTGGTATTTCTCACCCTCTCAGTTTGCACAATTTTTACCTCAGTTTGATTTTCTTTCCCCCTATGTGGAAAGGGACTTGGATACTCCTTGGTTCTTAAGGGAAACACATTTATCATGGTGAGTTAACAAGCTAGAATTTTAATTGCAATCAGTCACAAGTTAGTGTCATTGACCTGAGTCAAACTTTCAATTTACAATCACTTTGGGTGAAGAGAGGACTAAAGCTTGAGCTCTAATATGCTACCACTAACCTACTAACATCCCACCTAAAGCAATGGCTTCCCTTGCTTTGTAATCTCTATACACCAATTATTTAACTGCTATAACAAATCAGAACCATGGCTTTTGGGGACATGTAAGCCAATCTTTGGAAGTAATTTTTGCATTTCCTCATATATTTTACTCATCATATGTGTGTGTGTATGTGTGTTTATATTTAGTAAATTAATCCCTCAGTTATTTCCCATCACATACAGAATAAAATCCAGTCTCTGCTATTAAGCCTAAAAAGCTCTGTATGTGGTTTTCATTTTGTTTTGTTTGTTGATATTTGAAAGTAGTTTTATGATTTGTCTCCCCCAATTGACTATAATCTCCACAAGAACTGGAACATTCCAGACTGGTTCATCATCCTATCCTTGTCCTAAATCAGTACCTGTTTTATGGAAATAATTAAATATGTATTATTTGCATTGAATTAATATTTATATTAATTCAAGAGAAGATCAAGGCTCTATTATCTTTAGGAACTGGTCATCTGTCATCTATCAGAAGCAATAACATATTTATTTGTTTTTTTCCTGAGCAGAAAAGTGGAAAAAGACAATTGTAGAGGGCACATAAATCTCATGGGTAACTTAAAAGACATAGGGTCAGATTTTCTAAAGGAAATAAATATAAAGTTGTATATGCTCAGACAAATTAATTTTTTTTAACGTTTATTTATTTTTGAGACAGAGAGAGACAGAGCATGAACGGGGGAGGGGCAGAGAGAGAGGGAGACACAGAATCGGAAGCAGGCTCCAGGCTCTGAGCCATCAGCCCAGAGCCTGACGCGGGGCTCGAACTCACGGACCGCGAGATCGTGACCTGAGCTGAAGTCAGACGCTTAACCGACTGAGCCACCCAGGCACCCCTATGCTCAGATAAATTAAAAACATGGTTAGCATTGTGGTTGAAAATCAACTTTGTGCTAATGTTCCCAAGCATTAAATAATAACAATTTAAGGACATTTTATTTGCCAGCATATAATAGATTGACATTTAATGGCAGCATTTACACTAAATTCATTTAGGCAATCAGTGTTAACATGAGAAAGGATGATATCATGCATAAAGACAATGGTGCTAAGCTGAGAGTTACCACAAAGAAAGAATTACCCAGTTCTGATGCAGGAGACTGAGAAATACGGGGAAAAAAGGAAAAAAGGAAAAATGAATTCTAATTCAAGAGTCTGAGAGAGTGGTTGTATAGGCAGAATAGGGAAACCAGTCATGATCTCACCATTAGTTGGAGCCCTTTGTGGGGCTCTGTGCTAACAGCTCAGAGCCTGGAGCCTGCTTCAGATTCTGTGTCTCATTCTTCCTCTGTCCCTCCCCCACTTGAGCTCTGTCTCTCTCTGTCTCTCAAAAATAAATAAATTTTTTTAAAAAGTGAATTTTTTTGTTAAAGCTAATTAGTTTGGGGGGAACACTCAAGTGGAAACACTATTAATAACAGAATATTTGACTGATGTTGGGCTAAAGATACAAGTAGCTGAGATAGATTTCTAAAGATGCCCTACACTCCCTAATTTCTATTCCCTACGTATTCAATGGAATAGTGACCTATGTACTTTGGTGGAGAGATTTTGCAGATGGTATTAAGGTTACTAATCATTTCAGTTTAAGTTAAGAATATCCTAGATTATTCAGTTGGGCTCAATGTAATCACAGCAGCCACTAAAAGCAGAAGAGGAAGGCAGAAGAGTTAGAGAGACACCACTGAGGAGAGAAGCAGAGAACAGGTGAGGCAGAAGGGAAGTTCAGAGAGATTGGAGGCATGAGAATGACTCAACCCACTGTTGCTGACTTTGTATATGGGGAGTGGAGGTAACATTCCAAGGAATGGAAGAAGTCTCTAAAAACTGAAAATGATCCCTGGCCAACAGCCAGCAAAGAAATGGGAACCTCAGTCCTACAACTGTATGGATTGATTTCATGAACCAACTGAGGGACCTAGACTTCAGACCTAGAGAACTCTTAGATAATACATGTGTATGGTTTTAAACACCCAAAACTGTAGTAATTTATTATGACAACAATAAAGGTGTTAACATAAAAGTGATTCAATGACTATGACTTAAATGCCAATGGAACTGAAACACACAGAAAAGAGAGAATTTATGGTTTAAGATTAAGCCTTGGGAATCCTACTTAAAAGGAGAGGATAACTGGGGAAAGTGGGATTAGCGAAGCCAAGGCAAGCAAGAGGGAGGCTTGGGATGCATGGATGGTCAGCGATCAAAAGGACAGTTGACAATTATAGGACCTCTTCAGGGTCATGCAAATAAAAGGAGCTAAAAACAGGAGTAGATTTCTAAAGATGCCCTACACTTAACGTTACCGAAAAGTCAAGTAGAACAAGGATGAAAAAAAAATCACTATTTGAGAAAGTCATTGAAGCTGGAAATCAAATTTCAGGAATAAGAAGGGAGTGGCAAAGAAATGGTTTGTGACAAGTACATATTGCTTGCTTTAGAAGAGTTTAGATATAAATTACATAAAAGTGAGTTTGAACGAGCAAAGGCATAAGGAATAACTGAAAAAAAAGTGACATCAGTATAAAAGATGAACTTATTTTACCAAAAAACTGTAAATATTAATTATAGCATATCTATATTATGTTTTCACAACACATTAGGTGAAAGCGAAACCAACTAATTCTTCAAGTTCTCATGAGTGCATAGTAGGAAGCATAGCAGGAAGAACAGATACTGGGGCAAACCCAGACACCAAAACATGAGAAAGGCCTTAATATTCCTAAATTTCAGCTTTCTTAGCAATTATACAGAGCTCATGAAAATGCTTCTCATGCTTGTCATGATGATTACATCAGAACGTATGTACAAACCACCTAGCACAGATTCAACAATCTGAACCAGCCTCAGAAGCCCCAAACTGAATACCACTCTCATACAGTATGGACAACCTTAGTGTCTGTCCTAGAGGAGGTAGTAGAACTGAGAACATTAAATGGTCCACAGCCAGAGTTTGGTCTGGATAGTTTCTCTATTTTTCCAATATTTCCTAATAAATAAATGAAATGATTCTCCTTAATCACAGTACCATAGCCGTCAACAGTGTTGTTATGTCTTCATATTCATTCTCTTTGTTTTCTTCTTGTAGGTTACTGTAAATAGACTTTCCTTCATGCAAGGTTGCCTTGAACACTGTATATGTAGCTTGTGATCTGCTCAACTCCAAGTGGTACCATTTTCATCAAAATCTATTGTATGAATCGTATAACATTGCTGGGCCTTCATACTTAAGATTATAACATAATCTATTACATTATAAACTTTTGTTTAAACTGGTTTAAATCCAGTTATAGACATGTGGATTAAAATAGTGAGACTGGTTTCTTGATGAGGAAAAAACCTTTTCTTTTAGATTGTTTTTGGTAGAATTTAAGCCTCCTTGAATAAGGCTTAGGGAAAAACTAGACTCAGAATAAAGCCTCTCTTAAAAACTATCTATTTTTAACCAACTGTGGACACCACAAATGTATAAATTTGATCATGTACCATCATCACATGGGTTGATGACAAGTTGTGAACATTATGAGGACTATATTTCAAAATGTTAAGTAGGAATTGAAAATCATCTCCTGAAAGATGTTAGTTTTTTGAGTTGCACTACCCAAAATTTTTTGTATAACTCTGTAGCAGATTTTAAATGAAATAGTAATAAATACATTTTAAGTATTTTTCCAAAAATTATTTTATTTCAGATATTCTAGGTTTAAATTTTTTACATAGGTTTTGATTCTGTAGAATATCATTTAACATTTACTGTTTCAAGGAATCACTCTTTATTTTTTTTTTAATGTTTATTTATTTTTGAAAGAGAGAAACAGACAGAGTGTGAGTGGGGAAGGTGCAGAGAGAGGGAAACAGAATCCAAAGCAGGCTCCAGTCTCTGTGTGGTCAGCACAGAGCCCAATGTGGGGTTCGAACTCACAGACTGCGAGATCATGACCTGAGCCGAAATCGGACGCTTAACTGACTGAGACACCCAGGTGCCCCAAGGAATCACTCTTTAATTAAGAATATTAAAATGATCTCTGATACGTAGAAATTCATGTTATTATTTATGTTTTCTCTTCGTTTTTATAAAAAATATACTAAATAAGGGGCGCCTGGGTGGCTCAGTCGGTTGAGCGTCCGACTTCAGCTCAGGTCACGATCTCACGGTCCGTGAGTTCGAGCCCCGCGTCGGGCTCTGGGCTGATGGCTCAGAGCCTGGAGCCTGCTTCTGATTCTGTGTCTCCCTCTCTCTCTGACCCTCCCCCATTCATGCTCTGTCTCTCTCTGTCTCAAAAATAAATAAACGTTAAAAAAAAATTAAAAAAAAAATATACTAAATAAGGTCAAACTATGTGCATTGCACTATACCAAGTTAAGCCATAATTATTACTATGAAGAGTAAAATAAAATAATTTCTGTTTTCCTAAGTAAAACATGAATGCTATAAGCAGTTATGAATGTCAATTGCTAACTTTAGCAATTATGATTTTGTATGCTATTGAACCTTCTGGAATTCTGCTGTTTCTAGCATTTTAACAAATCATGCTATAATTTTTTTGTGGGGGGTGACATAGGTATTAGTTCAGTAGTATTGCTTTGGCATACTGTTTTTGAGGTCTCAGAATCCAGAATGAGACTATAGATCCTCTATGAATTTTATAGTGACTTGAACAAATTAATTTTCTACATTTCAATTCCCTTACTTATCTAATATACTTACTTTACTGAGTTGATATAATATATATATATATAATTTATTTGAAAGTAACTGGAATAAAATAAACACATAATTTCTTACCTGTTTAGTAATAGTACTATCTTCTTTTGAATGACATAAATCTGAAATAATCTTAGCACTAGTTCTAAAAGAGTAAAGCACTGGAGTCCACTCTAACAAAAACATTGTATTCTTAGGCCATCTGGTAAATATTGTAGAACAACCTGTCACTGATATGCCACTTTTTGCACTCTAAACATATAGGGATATTGAATAAAATATAAAATTAAAGAATTATAGGAATAGCTGACATGGAAGGAAAAAAATATTCTTTAGGTGTCATGAAAATATAAGGAATTTAAAGCCAGAGTCATCAGTGGGAATCGCCATAATGGCTGATGTGGGATAGTTCATATATCAACTTTAAGGTGTGTGGCTGAGATTATAATGCCTACAAGAGTGGCAGCCCCAAGCCCAAGCTAGACAGAGAACAAAGAACGCATTTTATAAAGCCAAGAGCATCAAACGACTGTTCTTTTCACCAACGGGAGACAAAAATAATTACTTACTGGAACAAAACATGGCAAAAAAAATTCTATCACCTTCATAAGATTCTACGAATAAAAGAATAACTCATGAGATGACAAAACTAGAAGGCACCATTTATGAGTGTGAGAATACAGCAACAACCCAAATAAAGATTCAACATAAAAACTGTTCTAGAAGTAGCAAAACCAACAGGACACCAGTAGAGGCAAATGTAAATGTGCTTTGCAGAAATAATCTTGCAACCCCAAAACATAATATTCATTCAGAAAACAATGTGTTCTGAAAATAAACTTACCATTTAAAATTTAAAAACACAGAAAAAAATGGGCCATCATAATGGAAAGCTGTTACACACATTTAAAAAGAATTAGCATGATAATAGTGCAGGCAAACATTTTTAAAGACCATTTAAAATAAGTCTATTTAAAATGCTTAAAGAATAAAATATGGTTTACAAAAAATAATGCCAGATCACACCATATGAAACAAAGAAAAGACAGAGTAGAAACAAGCATATATGGCTTCTAGGAATTATACTTGTACATACACACACATACACAAATACATATATTTAGTGTGATAATCAATTTCATGTCACCTTGACTAGATCATGGGATAACTACATGTCTGGTTAGGCATTATTTCTGGGTGTGAATGTGAGAATCCTTCTGAAAAAGATTAGCATTTGAACTGGCAGACTAAGTGATCTGTTATGCTGAGGGTCTCAATAAAATAAAAAGGTGGCAGAAGGGAGGATTCTCTCTCTCTCCCCCCCCCCTCTTCCCGCCCCCTCTCTCTCTCTCTCTCTATCACCTGACTACTTGAATTGAGATATCATTCTCCTCCTCCCCTTGGCACTCCTGGTTCTCAGACCTTGCGACTCAGACCATCAGCACGCTGGCTCTCTCGCTTTAGAAATATACCACTAGCCTTCCTAGGTCTCTAGCTTACAGACAGCAGATTGTGGAACTTCTCAGACTCCATAATTGCATGAGCCAGTATCTTACTTATAATAAGTCTCTGTATGATACCTTATAATAAACGAATATCTTAGGATGAATACACACACACACACACACACACACACACACACAAATTCTTTCTACATCTCTCTATATATGAATCTATATTCCCTCTAAAAATAAATCTATCTATCCATCCATCCATCCATCCATCTATCTATCTTGTTGTTTCTGTTTCTTTGAAGATCGCTGATTAATGCATTTACTGTCACTGAAAACTAAAAAAAAAAAAAAAAAAAAAAAAAAAGTATGATACATTGTAAAATGGGTTATGTAAGTGAAAAGAGAATTACTGAATTATTTTCTTCTAGTACTTGTTAGGACAATAAAATATCATGGGGTTCTCTCTCCCTTGTGTAAGTTTAATCTTATAAAAAACTAGAAGGAATCTGAGAAGTCTTAAACTTAACATAAAAACTGTAAAAAAGCACCCAAGAAAAAAAAAGGCAAATGTGTTGTGTCCATGTAGGGGAAATATAAGAGTAAAAAAGGGAATTTTATTTTACTTTATTTATTTTTTTAATGTTTATTTACTTTTGAGAGAGAGACAGAGTTGAGCAGGGGAAGGACAGAGAGAGGGAGACATAGAATCTGAAGCAGGCTCCAGGCACTGAACTGTTGGCACAGAGTCTAACGTGGGGCTTGAAAGGTGCCCCTAAAAAGGGGAATTTTAATATCAATGGAAATATATTATAAAATAAAAAACATAAAAGACAAAAAGAGCTTATTTGGTAGAAAAAATAAATAATGATTCAAGAAGATATAATAATTATAACTGTAAATGCAAGTAGAATTACAGCCTTGAGCTATTTACACATAATAATGAACATATAGAAATAGACAAATCAATATTAATTGGAGGTTTTACATGCATCTGAAAACCTAGCAGGTCAAGTAAAAAGCAAAACAAAACACACACACACACACACGCACACACACATACATGCAAAGAACTAGAAATAATCAAAGAAGTAAATTATATGTAATAAGCAAACAACTAGAAAGCACATACCATGAGAAATAGGCAATATATACACACATCCATATCTTTTATGGAGGTTATATATGTTGCATATTATATAATATATAATATGTTGTATATTATATATTATAAATGTCACATATATGCCATATATATTATACATATGCATATATTATCCAACTTTCAGACTTACTAAAAAGCTACAGTAATCAAGACAGTGTGGTACTGGCCAAAGAATAGGCAAATAGATCAATGCAATAGACAAGAGATCCCAGAAAACACCTACACAAATATAGTCAACTGATCTTTGACAAAGAAGCAGAGGCAAATCAATGGAAAAAGGATAATTGCTATGGACTGAATTGTGGACCCCATCAATCACACACTGAAGTCCTAACAATACCCATCATGTGATTAGGCCTTTAAGAAAATGACTAGATTAAATGAGATCATTAAGGTGGAGCTCTGGTTCTATGGGATTAGTGTCCTTATAAGAAAAGGCACATTACCAAGTGAAAGTAGCCAGTCTGAAAAGGCTAAATACTAAACGATTCTAACTATAGCACATTCTGGAAAAGGTAAAATTACCAAAACAGTAAAAAAAAAAATCACTGGTTGCCAGTAAATCCCAGAAATAAAATATAAATTCCAAACAAATCCCAGAAATAAAATATATATTCCAAACCAATATTAACAGGAATGAATATTGATCAAACAGAAAGCAAAAGGAAAACATGCACACAATGAAAAGTATTTTAATTTTTTATGTATACATATATATTTTTTGAGAGAGAGTATGTACATATAAGTTGGGCAGGGGCAAAGGAAGAGGGAGAGAGAATTTTAAAGAGACTCCATGCCCAGTGTGGAGCCCTAGGCGGGGCTCAGTCTCAGGATCGAGGCTCAGTCTCACGATTGTGAGATCACAATCTGAGACGAAATCAAGACACATATGCTTAACTGAATGAGCCACCCAGATGACACAGAAAAGCATTTTAAAAAAGAGAAGAAGAATATTAGAAGAAGAATACAGAGAAGAAGAATATTAGAAGAATCTAAATATATCAATAAGCACAATAAGCATGGTTGATTACATTAGTGTTCAAAATATTTGCTTCCCCTTCATTGCACTGATATCAGGCTTGGCCATATGTTTTGTTGAGTAACACAAAGGGGTGAAATGTCAAATTATACTCAAATGGGTCAGGTATCATACACAAAATCAGGTTCTGCTAATAATTTCAAGGATACAGATAATCAAGAGACCAGATAAAACAAAGAGACTTCTGAGACATGCTGAGCAGCTCCCTGGGTTCTTTCTTTTCCATGGTGGACATTCACTCTTGGCCAAGAATAGACAAGATCTCTAACTGAGGTACATAAGTTATTAACTCAGATATCAGGGAGCATTACTTTTATGAAACATCTCCAATTTCCCACTAGCTAGTGTGTTATTTTCCAGGGAGCCATACCTCATAAATCCATACATTCTGTTTTTATTTATTATAAGAATTCTTTAGCCAGGAGCACACCATTAAGAACCTTCCCTAGACAAGGACTTCCTTCCTAGCAAAATCATTAGCCTAGTGACCCAGACATTCAGTTATGATGTTGTCAAGGAGATATGACTGAAGCATCCCCTCGGTATGAGAGTGATTAGATCTCAGGATAGATCTTTAGACACCTTCTTCCCTATTTACAATGCTGTTCTTTTGGGGAGGATTATATTTCCCAATGTCACTGAATTTAGGTCTATCCATTTGCACTGCTTTGGTTAAAAAAAAATGTGAGTGATTGTGAAGTGTGTCATTTCTGACCAAACCTTTAAGAACCAGGCTATGGTTTGCCATTTATCTTTTTCATTCTACCAAGAGAATAGCAGTGTCCTAGGTAAAGGTTATACTGTTATCCTTGGTTCTAAGTGAAAAAGACATGACAGACAGTAGAATGAGCAAGAATTAAACTCTCTGCTTAAAAGTCACTGACCGGGTTGTTTGTCACTGCATCTGATTAGAATGAGTCAAAGCAAAATCTTAGCATGCTGGACCCTAAACGGTTAAGACTGAGAGAATGTCTTTGTGACCACAGAACTCCAAGAATATTATTTTATCTCATTCAACATCATTTTTTTTTCTGAATTATGCTATAACACATTTAGGTTATACCCGGAATATTAGCAAATCATTGTATTGATAGTATCATAACAATTAACAGTATAGTCTGGGAGTACTTTAGTGGTCACTTAGAGTGGGTAGCCAAGCCACTGTTACTTTAAGAGTCCCATGTATTTAAGCTCTTGCATCTGAATCTACAAAAATCTACTCCTTATCATATATGCAAGAAATCCATAATGTAAACTAGGCATGAAGAGTTAATAGAAATAACACAGTATATAATAAAACTTCTACAGATTCCAAAAACATAAAAGGAAGCCTCCTGAATTTTTTGTTTCTCAGCTCTGTAGAAATATGGGCAGTAAGAGTGAACAACTGTTTTTTCCATACTGAAGTTCTTTGGGTTTCCATAGGAAATGCTCTCGTATATCTATTCAACTTGTAAGAAGATCCTTGTAATTTTTTAGATGAAATCTTGAATCTACATGACCACTCACATAAAAGTAATAGACCCTGACATGTATATATATTACAGATATAATTTGGCCATTCGTTAAATCTTACTTTACCTCTTAAGGCAAGTTTATATCAAAATTCCAACTACACACCTCTGTGTAGGAAATAATTGCAAAATGGAAAGGAAGTTGTTCCTCTTGCAATTGTCTGACTTAATCTTAGTGATGGAAAACATAAAAATAATATTGGCTAAAAATAAATGCTTACTTTTCTCATGCATAAATGTAGGCAGAAAGTTGTTGGTCTGTGTACTTCCCGGTTATCAATAAGAAAGATGTAGAGTCTTTTTCAAAACATTTTTTTTCATGTATACCTTTTGTCTTAATAAATAAAACATTCATGGCTTAGATTTTAAATCATATTTACAGATGAAGAACACTTCTAGGCCCAAACAAGTTAACAGTGAAGCTACTACTGCTGGAAGGAATACATGCCCTGCTTGCATTTTAAGCCTAAACAGCAGAGACTTAATGCAAGAGAACACCATATGCATCACCTTCTAGACTGGAGAACTGAAACCAAAGAAACAGCAGAGACTTGAAGTTCATATAACCACCATCTGATACCTTCACCTTCATGTTACAGAAGCAAATGAAAACTGTGTTACTTTGAGATGAGCTAGAAAGAGGTACCCCAATGTTTATAGCAGCACTTTCAACAATAGCCAAATTATGAAAAGAGCTTAAGTGTCCATCAACTGATGAATGGATAAAGGCATTGTGGTTTATATACACAATGGAATACTACGTGGCAATGAGAAAGAATGAAATATGGCCTTTTGTAGCAATGTGAATGGAACTGGAGAGTGTGATGCTAAGTGAAATAAGTCATACAGAGAAAGACAGATACCATATGTTTTCACTCTTATGTGGATCCTGAGAAACTTAACAGAAGACCATGGGGGAGGGGAAGGCAGAAAAAAAGTTAGAGAGGGAGGGAAGCAAACCATAAGAGGTTTTTAAAAACTGAGAATAAACTGAGGGTTGATGGGGGTGGGAGGGAGGGGCAAGTAGGTGATGGGCAATTGAGGAGGGCACCTGTTGGGATGAGCATTGGGTGTTGTATGGAAACCAATTTGACAATAAATTTCATATTTAAAAAAAAAGAAGAAAGGGGTGCTGGAAGGAAGGGGAAAGGGAAATCCAGCATAGGTTTTGGCTTCCTTTACTTTGTAATTCCAGCTTCTGGTTCCTCTCCGATCATTTTTGAATCATGGTTTCCATCTCATAGTCCAAGACAGCTAGTCTAGCTCAAACTATCACATCTGCATGCCAGCCAGAAGGAAGGAGAAAAAATACAGAGAAAGGACATTTCTTCTCTCTTTAAGTACATTTTCTGGAAGTTAAATATACCTTTTCTTCCACATGGATTCCACTGATCAGAATAGTCAAAATAGCAAATCTAGCTACAAAGGAGGCCTGGAAATACAAGTCCAATGTTGCACAATCATACATACAGGAAACATTGGGAAGATCAATGGCTAAAGAAAAAGGAAAGAATATGTAAAGATGAAAAATCATCCACCTTAGGAGCTTATTTGACTATGAGAATTTGGATCATTTTCTTGTCTGGATAACTTCTAGAAAAATTCATTAAAAATATTTGAACATTGGGGTACCTGGGTGGCTTAGCTGGTTGGGCATCCAACTTCAGCTCTGGTCATGATCTTACTGTTCCCAGGTTCAAATCCTGTGTTGGGCTCTGTGCTGACAGCTCAGAGCCTGGAGCCTGCCTTGGATTCTGTGTCTCCCTCTCTGTCTCTGCCCCTCCCCTGCTTGTGCTCTGTCTCTCTCTCTCTCTTTCAAAAATAAATAAAACATTAAAAAAAATTTTTTTTAAAGATTTTGAACATTAGGGGTGCCTGGGTGGCTCAGTCAGTTGAGTATCCGACTTCGGCTTGGGTCACGAACTCGTGGTTCGTGAGTTCGAGTCCCACGTCAGGCTCTGTGCTGACAGCTCAGATCTGGAGCCTGCTTTGAATTCTGTGTCTCCCTCTCTCTGCCCCTCCCCTGCTCATGCTATCTCTCTCTCTCTATCTATCTCTCTCTCTCTCTCAAAAATAAATACACATTAAAAATGTATTTAAGAAAAGATTTTGAACATTAAAAGAGACTCTTGTAATACTTAATAAAGGCAGTATTAAAATTCCTTTATATATTCCCAAACCAGATTGTAGTACTGAATAGGTAAACTACATTTACCTTTATTTTGCAGACATTTCCTATTAAACTGATACATATAGAATAAGATTTTGAAGATCACTTTAGACAGCTTTTTGAATCAATAGAGACTAAGCTTTTTAGGAATTCTAAGCTAAGAATCCTAATTCTTGGGATTTTTTTAGGAACCAAACAACATCAGAGAAGGGAGTGGGAGTTAATGTCTTTGTCCTATTCAACAACATAAACATGTAATTCTTAATGCTGATTAATTAATAACAAACAAATAAAAAAGGCAAGAATGGCCCATATTGCATACATTATGTTTTTTCTTAATCTAAGCACATCAAATGGATTATCTCACTTGTTATTGACCAGTCATAAATAATTACATTCTTCTCATTTAGTTACATATTTTCAGGTACTTTATTTTATAGCTTGAATAAATTTGTTTTTATTTATATGAAATTGATTTAATTTTAATTTTAATTTTAAATGTAGTAGTGTTTTATATTTTTTACAAATTGCCTTTTTACTTAGTAAATTAACTTCATGGTCCATTTTCAGTAGTGACATACATTTCCTTTTAAAATAAATTCATATAAATAAATAGAGCTATTTTAAAGAATTATACTAAGTACAGGTGGTAGTTGGATATGGCAAAAATGTGAATGTGGTAAATAAATGACTGACATTTAGACGACATGGAGAAAAATGTACCTACATCTTCAAGCCATCTTTCATACATAGTATTTAGACCAATTAAAATTTTGGTGGTTATTGATATGCAGTAAGTTTGAGATTTTTTTTGCTTGTTTGAGTTTTTTTTTTAACATTTATTTATTTTTGAGACAGAGAGAGAGAGAGCATGAACAGGGGAGGGTCAGAGAAAGAGGGAGACACAGAATCTGAAACAGTCTCCAGGCTCTGAGCTGTCAGCACAGAGCCTGACGCGGGGCTCAAACCCACAGACCACGAGATCATGACCTGAGCCAAAGTCGGACGCTTAACTGACTGAGCCACCCAGGCACCTCTTGTTTGAGATATTTTTGAAGCACACTTTCTCAACATTCCATGTTAAAGGCAGAAACATGCATTAATAACCAATGAATTGTGAGTAAATTTATGCAGAAAAATGAAGCACCTAATATCAGTAGAAGACTACCCACCTCTACACAGAGTTGACACAGAAAGTGCCAGATCAGCAGTATTAATAACCAATAATGAATCATGACTCATATATTATAATAAAAAATCTATTTACCATCTAACTTTTAGCAAAATAACTTTGATTCCCTAGAAAATATACTACTTGCAAGAGGTAAGCCCCTGGTTATTAATTGTATTTTTGACAGTGTAAGACCTGTACTGACCATCATTCCACAACTAACTTGTAATGAATGTATCTTACTAACATTTCTGTGTCTGTTGGTAAAATCAATAGTAACCAAGTTAAGAAAATCTCTGCTTTACCTACTGTGCACTCAAAAATAAAAATATTTTTAAAGTTATTAATATTCATTTAAAAATTCACAATAACTTAATGATTCATTTGCATAACACACATACACATATCCCATAGTAGCCCACATTTCTCAAACTGTTTTTGTTTCATTTTGTTTTTTTACTGGTACAGTTTAGAATATTACAGTTCTGGTGACAAAGTGATAAAGGGATTCAAATCACATAAAAATATTAGGAATAAATAAAATACTGTCATTGCTACAGAGCCACAAAAACTCCTGGTGTCTATAAAAGCATCTTCAGTTACCTAATCATTAAGCTGGACTGTCTTACACTGTGTCAGAGTTTAAGTTAAAATCTTTATTTCACTGACCGAATTCTTGCCTATGTTCATGGAGTAGAGTTCTCAAATGTTATATAAAATAAAGACATTTTCAAGTTTCTGGCTTCACAGTATGCTATGTCTGATCTCTCACTTTTCAGCTCACTGGATATTGTCATAACAGAATATATACTCAATTATAGCAACAGTAAACCTCACATATTTATCAAAAGTGGAACACACTGTGAAAACTTGGCAGGACACCAAAGAGCCATGGAAAACTTTCTGAGAGCCACTGGCTCCAAAAACAACACAGTTTGCTTCAATTGGGACTGGTCTGTTATCTCATCTATGTTTTTTTGACTAAATACGTGTTAGTATTCTACATACATATTTCTTTTCTAATATAAATGTATTTATCATTCTTAGATTTTTTTACTTGAATACCATCTACCTTCATATTTAAGAAGTAAACCTGTTAGTATGTTTGCAGATATTTAGACATTTTATAAAACCTGTGGCATACCCAGCATGATGTTCATATGTGTAATAGACACTTGTCAGAGCCTTGACTACATCCTTTAGATGGTACCATTTCATTATATTCCTGAAGGCTTCCAAATCCCATTATCTGCATTTCTATTCTTGAGGGGTTTTGTTTTGTTTTTTTTTGTTTTTTGTTTTTTGTTTTTCCTGATGGAAAACTGTTCCATCCAAGCATGCAATAGGCCACAAGTCCTGGGTAATTAACATCCCCTGGAAATGGCCCTCAACCAGAGATTGACGGCAATTGTGTATAAATGTCTCAGTGCCCTTACTCTTTTGTTGAGATAATTTTGAGGCATGCATTCTATACCATACCCAGAGTCTTCCTGTAGTCATGAACTTCAGCCACCCATCTGGATGGATTGCTGGCCTAGTCACACACCTAATACCTGCTGCCATCTTTTCCCTGGTCACTTTCCTCCTTCTTCCAGCAACCCTCAAAAATGGCCACTTGCACTTGTAATTTTTACTCACATGTTCCCTCCTTAGTTTGGGGAAACAAATTAAGGCAATATGAGACATATATCTCTGAATTGTCCTTTTTGCGATTGTCCTTTTTATCTTTTCTTCCTTTGTCTTAGTATAATATCTCAAAACCACTCGTATAAACATTTATAGTAACCACTTTTCTGATCACTTTGGTTTGACTCACACTGCCACCACTTTTCTTCCTAAAACACTGGGTTGGCCTTTACTCAAACCTGCTCATAAATTTTCACTGCCTCATCTATAATGGCCTAATAGGCAAAATCTTCCAAAATCTTACTGATGAGGGAAACAAAGGCAATGTAGAAAAATGTAGTTTAAATTAATTTCCCTTACAGACTGCAGCCCATTGATAGATGTCAGAGACCTGCAGCGTATAACACTCCCCAAGACGTCTATGGTTGCCTTAATGCCTTAATGTTTACATTTCCTTAAAGACTAAAGCAACCTTATCTTCACAATAGTACATCTTCAGGGTCCTGTGAGACCCTGCTTTCAACATCCAGAAATTCCTTGGAGACCAATGGTATCAATACCTCCCCTCCCTCCACAAACTTGAAAGAACATAATCAGTTGCTCCTCACAACGCCAGTGTTGCTCTTTCTGCTCACGGGTCCTGTCCCCATGCTTTAAAAAATCACCTTTTTGCACCAACAACATCTTGAGAATTCTTCCTTGGCCGTTTGCTCACGAACCATACTTCAAATTTCATCACTACTGAGGTACTTTCTTTCAATCTTACCTTATACTTTATCATTTAACATTGTTCCTGTCAGACCAGAGAAGTGGCCATCTCCAAAGCAAGTTCCCATATGCTCTCAATCTTCAGTGCATCTGCTCATGCTGGTTTCTCTGCCTAGAGTGGTGTTGTTCAACATTGTAGCCATTAAATCTAAATTAATAAAAATTAAATAAGTTTAAAAATTCAGTTCAAACACTTCAAGTTCTCAACTGAGAACTATGTGGCTACCACAATAGATAATAATTATAAAATACTTATATCATCACAGAACATTCTATTGGACAGAGCTTTGTCTAGAGTACTATTTTATATCTAATTTTTTAAATACTATTTTTTTTTAAATTTTTTTATTTTTTAATATATGAAATTTACTGTCAAATTGGTTTCCATACAACACCCAGTGCTCATCCCAAAAGGTGCCCTCCTCAATACCCATCACCCACCCTGCCCTCCCTCCCACCCCCCATCAACCCTCAGTTTGTTCTCAGTTTTTAACAGTCTCTTATGCTTTGGCTCTCTCCCACTCTAACCTCTTTTTTTTTTTTTTTTCTTCCCCTCCCCCATGGGTTTCTGTTATGTTTCTCAGGATCCACATAAGAGTGAAACCATATGGTATCTGTCTTTCTCTGTATGGCTTATTTCACTTAGCATCACACTCTCCAGTTCCATCCATGTTGCTACAAAAGGCCATATCTCATTTTTTCTCATTGCCACATAGTATTCCATTGTGTATATAAACCACAATTTCTTTATCCATTCATCAGTTGATGGACATTTAGGCTCTTTCCATAACTTGGCTATTGTTGAGAGTGCCGCTATAAACATTGGGGTACAGGTGCCCCTATGCATCAGTACTCCTGTATCCCTTGGATAAATTCCTAGCAGTGCTATTGCTGGGTCATAGGGTAGGTCTATTTTTAATTTTCTGAGGAACCTCCACACTGCTTTCCAGAGCGGCTGCACCAATTTGCATTCCCACCAACAGTGCAAGAGGGTTCCTGTTTCTCCACATCCTCTCCAGCATCTACAGTCTCCTGATTTCTTCATTTTGGCCACTCTGACTGGCGTGAGGTGGTATCTGAGTGTGGTTTTGATTTGTATTTCCCTGATAAGGAGCGACGTTGAACATCTTTTCATGTGCCTGTTGGCCATCCGGATGTCTTCTTTAGAGAAGTGTCTATTCATGTTTTCTGCCCATTTCTTCACTGGGTTATTTGTTTTTCGGGTGTGGAGTTTGATGAGCTCTTTATAGATTTTGGATACTAGCCCTTTGTCCGATATGTCATTTGCAAATATCTTTTCCCATTCCGTTGGTTGCCTTTTAGTTTTGTTGGTTGTTTCCTTTGCTGTGCAGAAGCTCTTTATCTTCATAAGGTCCCAGTAATTCACTTTTGCTTTTAATTCCCTTGCCTTTGGGGATGTTCCGAGTAAGAGATTGCTACGGCTGAGGTCAGAGAGGTCTTTTCCTGCTTTCTCCTCTAAGGTTTTGATGGTTGCCTGTCTCACATTCAGGTCCTTTATCCATTTTGAGTTTATTTTTGTGAATGGTGTGAGAAAGTGGTCTAGTTTCAACCTTCTGCATGTTGCTGTCCAGTTCTCCCAGCACCATTTGTTAAAGAGACTGTCTTTTTTCCATTGGATGTTCTTTCCTGCTTTGTCAAAGATGAGTTGGCCATACGTTTGTGGGTCTAGTTCTGGGGTTTCTATTCTATTCCATTGGTCTATGTGTCTGTTTTTGTGACAATACCATGCTGTCTTGATGATGACAGCTTTGTAGTAGAGGTTAAAGTCTGGGATTGTGATGCCTCCTGCTTTGGTCTTCTTCTTCAAAATTACTTTGGCTATTCGGGGCCTTTTGTGGTTCCATATGAATTTTAGGATTGCTTGTTCTAGCTTCGAGAAGAATGCTGGTGCAATTTTGATTGGGATTGCATTGAATGTGTAGATAGCTTTGGGTAGTATTGACATTTTGACAATATTTATTCTTCCAATCCATGAGCAGGGAATGTCTTTCCATTTCTTTATATCTTCTTCAATTACCTGCATAAGCTTTCTATAGTTTTCAGCATACAGATCTTTTACATCTTTGGTTAGATTTATTCCTAGGTATTTTATGCTTCTTGGTGCAATTGTGAATGGGATCAGTTTCTTCATTTGTCTTTCTGTTGCTTCATTGTTAGTGTATAAGAATGCAACTGATTTCTGCACATTGATTTTGTATCCTGCAACTTTGCTGAATTCATGTATCAGTTCTAGCAGACTTTTGGTGGAGTCTATCGGATTTTCCATGTATAATATCATGTCATCTGCAAAAAGCGAAAGCTTTACTTCATCTTTGCCAATTTTGATGCCTTTGATTTCCTTTTGTTGTCTGATTGCTGATGCTAGAACTTCCAGCACTATATTAAACAACAGCGGTGACAGTGGGCATCCCTGTCGTGTTCCTGATCTCAGGGAAAAAGCTCTCAGTTTTTCCCCGTTGAGGATGATGTTAGCTGTGGGCTTTTCATAAATGGCCTTTATGATCTTTAAGTATGTTCCTTCTATCCCGACTTTCTCAAGGGTTTTTATTGAGAAAGGGTGCTGGATTTTGTCAAAGGCCTTTTCTGCATCGATTGACAGGATCATATGGTTCTTCTCTTTTTTTTTGTTAATGTGATGTATCACGTTGATTGATTTGCGAATGTTGAACCAGCCCTGCATCCGAGGAATGAATCCCACTTGATCATGGTGAATAATTCTTTTTATATGCTGTTGAATTCGATTTGCTAGTATCTTATTGAGAATTTTTGCATCCATATTCATCAGGGATATTGGCCTGTAGTTCTCTTTTTTTGCTGGGTCTCTGTCTGGTTTAGGAATCAAAGTCATACTGGCTTCATAGAATGAGTCTGGAAGTTTTCCTTCCCTTTCTATTTCTTGGAATAGCTTGAGGAGGATAGGTATTATCTCTGCTTTAAACGTCTGGTAGAACTCCCCTGGGAAGCCATCTGGTCCTGGACTCTTATTTGTTGGGAGATTTTTGATAACCGATTCAATTTCTTCGCTGGTTATGGGTCTGTTCAAGCTTTCTATTTCCTCCTGATTGAGTTTTGGAAGAGTGTGGGTGTTTAGGAATTTGTCCATTTCTTCCAGGTTGTCCAATTTGCTGGCATATAATTTTTCATAGTATTCCCTGATAATTGTTTGTATCTCTGAGGGATTGGTTGTAATCATTCCATTTTCATTCATGATTTTATCTATTTGGGTCATCTCCCTTTTCTTTTTGAGAAGCCTGGCTAGAGGTTTGTCAATTTTGTTTATTTTTTCAAAAAACCAACTCTTGGTTTCGTTGATCTGCTCTACAGTTTTTTTAGATTCTATATTGTTTATTTCTGCTGTGATCTTTATGATTTCTCTTCTTCTGCTGGGTTTAGGCTGTCTTTGCTGTTCTGCTTCTATTTCCTTTAGGTGTGCTGTTAGGTTTTGTATTTGGGATTTTTCTTGTTTCTTGAGATAGGCCTGGATTGCAATGTATTTTCCTCTCAGGACTGCCTTCGCTGCATCCCAAAGCGTTTGGATTGTTGTATTTTCATTTTCGTTTGTTTCCATATATATTTTAATTTCTTCTCTAATTGCCTGGTTGACCCACTCATTCGTTAGTAGGGTGTTCTTTAACCTCCATGCTTTTGGAGGTTTTCCAGACTTTTTCCTGTGGTTGATTTCAAGCTTCATAGCATTGTGGTCTGAAAGTATGCATGGTATAATTTCAATTCTTGTAAACTTATGAAGGGCTGTTTTGTGACCCAGTATATGATCTATCTTGGAGAATGTTCCATGTGCACTCGAGAAGAAAGTATATTCTGTTGCTTTGGGATGCAGAGTTCTAAATATATCTGTCAAGTCCATCTGATCCAATGTATCATTCAGGGCCCTTGTTTCTTTATTGACTGTGTGTCTAGATGATCTATCCATTTCTGTAAGTGGGGTGTTAAAGTCCCCTGCAATGACCACATTCTTATCAATAAGGTTGCTTATGTTTATGAGTAATTGTTTTATATATCTGGGGGCTCGGGTATTTGGCGCATAGACATTTATAATAGTTAGCTCTTCCTGGTGGATAGACCCTGTGATTATTATATAATGCCCTTCTTCATCTCTTGTTACAGCCTTTAATTTAAAGTCTAGTTTGTCTGATATAAGTATGGCTACTCCAGCTTTCTTTTGGCTTCCAGGAGCATGATAAATAGTTCTCCATCCCCTCACTCTCAATCTAAAGGTGTCCTCAGATCTAAAATGAGTCTCTTGTAGACAGCAAATAGATGGGTCTTGTTTTTTTATCCATTCTGATACCCTATGTCTTTTAGTTGGCGCATTTAATCCATTTACATTCAGTGTTATTATAGAAAGATATGGGTTTAGAGTCATTGTGATGTCTGTATGTTTTATGCTTGTAGTGATGTCTCTGGTACTTTGTCTCACAGGATCCCCCTTAGGATCTCTTGTAGGGCTGGTTTCGTGGTGACAAATTCCTTCAGTTTTTGTTTGTTTGGGAAGACCTTTATCTCTCCTTCTATTCTAAATGACAGACTTGCTGGATAAAGGATTCTCGGCTGCATATTTTTTCTGTTTAGCACACTGTAGATATCGTGCCAAGCCCTTCTGGCCTGCCAAGTTTCAAAGGAGAGATCAGTCACGAGTCTTATAGGTCTCCCTTTATATGTGAGGGCACGTTTATCCCTTGCTGCTTTCAGAATTTTCTCTTTATCCTTGTATTTTGCCAGTTTCACTATGATATGTCGTGCAGAAGATCGATTCAAGTTACGTCTGAAGGGAGTTCTCTGTGCCTCTTGGATTTCAATGCCTTTTTCCTTCCCCAGTTCAGGGAAGTTCTCAGCTATAATTTGTTCAAGTACCCCTTCAGCACCTTTCCCTCTCTCTTCCTCCTCTGGGATACCAATTATGCGTATATTATTTTTTTTTAGTGTATCACTTAGTTCTCTAATTTTCCCCTCATACTCCTGGATTTTTTTATCTCTCTTTCTTTCAGCTTCCTGTTTCTCCATAACTTTATCTTCTAGTTCACCTATTCTCTCCTCTGCCTCTTCAAGCCGAGCCATCGTGGTTTCCATTTTGTTTTGCATTTCGTTTAAAGCGTTTTTCAGCTCCTCGTGACTGTTCCTTAGTCCCTCGATCTTTGTGGCAAGAGATTCTCTGCTGTCCTGTATACTGTTTTCAAGCCCAGCGATTAATTTTATGACTATTATTCTAAATTCACTTTCTGTTATATTATTTAAATCCTTTTTGATCAGTTTATTAGCTGTTGTTATTTCCTGGAGATTCTTCTGAGGGGAATTCTTCCGTTTGGTCATTTTGGATAGTCCCTGGAGTGGTGAGGACCTGCAGGGCACTTCCCCTGTGCTGTGGTGTATAACTGGAGTTAGTGGGCGAGGCCGCAGTCCGACCCGATGTCTGCCCCCAGCCCACTGCTGGGGCCACAGTCAGACTGGTGTGTGCCTTCTCTTCCCCTCTCCTAGGGGCGGGATTCACTGTGGGGTGGCGTGTCCCGTCTGGGCTACTTGCACACTGCCAGGCTTGTGGTGCTGGAGATCTGGCGTATTAGCTGGGGTGGGTAGGCAAGGTGCACGGGGGCTGGAGGGGAGGCTTAGCTCGCTTCTCCTTAGGTGATCCACTTCAGGAGGAGCCCTGTGGCAGCGGGAGGGAGTCAGATCCGCTGCCGGAGGTTTGGCTCCGCAGAAGCACAGAGTTGGGTGTTTGTGCGGAGCGAGCAAGTTCCCTGGCAGGAACTGGTTCCCTTTGGGATTTTGGCTGGGGGATGGGCGGGGGAGATGGCGCTGGCGCCTTTGTTCCCCGCCAAGCTGAGCTCTGCCGTCCGGGGGCTCAGCAGCTCTCCCTCCCTTTGTCCTCCCGCCTTCCCGCTTTCCGAGCAGAGCTGTTAACTTATGACCTCCCAGACGCTAAGTCGCGCTTGCTGTCGGAACACAGTCTGTCCGGCCCCTCCGCTTTTGCCAGCCCGACTCGGGGGCTCTGCTTGGCCGGGGAGCCGCCCCTCCGCCCCGGCTCCCTCCCGCCAGTCCATGGAGCGCGCACCGCCTCGCAGCCCTTCCTACCCTCTTCCGTGGGCCTCTAGTCTGCGCTTGACTCCGGAGACTCCCTTCTGCTAATACTCTGGCGGTTTTCTGGGTTCTTTAGGCAGGTGTAGGTGGAATCTAAGTGATCGGCAGGACGCGCTGTGAGCCCCGCGTCCTCCTACGCCGCCATCTTCTAAGCTTTTTCAGCTAAATACTATTTTTTTAAGTTCCATCATAAAGTTAACTTTCTGTGAAAAATTCTCTTAAAATAGAATTAATTTTGTCATGTGTCTCCATTCATTGATTTAACTTTAGTTCATTCAATCAATCAAATGACACATACTGTGTATTTTATTTATGAATATCGGTGCAAATAAATCATTTATACATATGTATATTCCTTTAAAGACTAAAGCAGTCTCATTTTTGTATTTTTTAAGACACTTAGCGAAGTGCTTTTCTTATCAACAAATATTCATTTAATTATTATGAACTAGTCAAACTGACTTCAACCCTTCTGCATATTATTCCTATAAGATTCTTTTGAGCCACTTCTTTCCTAATTCTGTATTTTTGCTGTCATTACTTACAATCTACAGTCTTTATTAAATTTTGAAAGCCTACTGAAATTATTTTGAATTTTAATTGCATCATCTAGCCTAAATTAATAATGCCATTTTTATATTATATACAAATTTGATACATGGTTTATTTTATTTCTCAGAGTATCAGTTTTTTTCATTTTTTCTCTGACATCCAAAAACACTGATGGGAGCTTCCAGTTCCTTTTTAGAATACAGAGCCAATTTTTTTTTAAATTTTTGTTTATTTTGAGAGAGAGACAGAGCATAAGAGGGGGAGAGGCAGATAGAGAGGGGGAGGGAGAATCTTAAGAAGGCTCTGCACAGTCAGTAAAGAGCCCGACCCAGGGGTGACCTGAAGAACCATGAGACCATGACCTGAGCCAAATTCAAAGGTCAAAGGCTTGACTGACTGAGCCACTCAGGTACCCCTCCAGAGCCAATTTGTGGAGAGAATTCATGCACACAAGTAGAGCTGGAGTGTTTCAATTGTTCAACATAGGAACTGGTTCCTTCTTTAATTCCATTTTTTAAACTAAACATTAATAGATGTTTTGAATAGAGTGTGTCAAAAATAATCCTAGAGGGGCACATGGGTAGTTCAGTCAGTTGTCTGGCTCTTGGTTTCAACTCAGGTCATGATTCATGGTTTGGTTCATGAGTTCAAGCCCTGCGTGGGGCTCTGCACTGACAGCACACAGCCTGCTTGGGATTCTCTTGCTCTCTCTGTCCCTCCCCGACTCATGCACTTGCACTCTTATTCTCTCTCTCAAAATAAATAAACTTAAAAAAAATAACCCTAGAGATGTCCACTCAAGCTTTCAGTCTTCTTAGATTTGATTCACAGACACTCCTTACACTGTGTTGTTTAACCTGTTGTATACCCTAATTAGTACTATTATATTCCTCAGTCTTTATGATCTTCTTCATATAGGCCTTAAGAAAGACTCAAACCAAGTTGATGTTCCTTTTTATACGAATAGTATAGATTTTCAAGATCACTAAACTCTTCAAAATTCTGGCAAACTGAGGCAGAATCTAATCTTAAAGGATCCCAAGGGAATTTTTTTAAGTTTATTTATTTATTTTGAGAGAGAATGAGTGAGTGGGGAAGAAACAGAGAGAGAGGAAGAAAGAAAGAATCCCAAGCAGGCTCTGCACTGTCAGCACATAGCTCAAACCGTGAGATCATGACGCAAGCCAAAATTGGACGCTTAAAGATTGAGCCACCCAGGTGCCCCCAAGAGAACTATTTTTAAAAGCATCTATTTATTAATAAAGGCTGCACATTTTTAACGCATTTTCCTTTGAGGTATCAAGTGATAGATTCGATGTCTTTGGAAAAAGTCCCTAAAACTAGAGTCAAATCTATGGTGAACTCTCTTTTCAAAAGTGCTTACTAAACCACATCACACTGAAGAATATACTGAATTTCTCAACTAGGATAAATAAAGTTTGAATATAAATGACTTCCAGACATTGACTCTTATCTATTACATTTCTCAAATTCAAAACAAAAGTAGGTTAAAAATTAAAGTTCAAGAAATAATATCTAATAATTAGTAATCTAATCTGAAAAATCATATAATTCCATATATTTTGTTATTCATGTCTAGTAACTTTAGATTTTTAACTTTTAAAATAGAAAATGTAATCTTACTTTCTTTAAGCTTTAATTAAGGATAGAATATTCAAAAATGTCTAACACCTGCTTTATAATAAGTAGAGCATTATTTCAAATGCCAGATGGACCAATTAAGATTTTCTTTTAGATGATGCAAAATCTTGTGATGTAGGTAGATTTTTTTTTTCAAATCCAAATTTAAATATGCACTATAAGAATGTACTATTATCTAAGTACATGTTAATGAACTACTTTCATTTTTACCCTGGAGACAGTGCAAAGCACTGTCATGTTTTTTCTTCTACAGCATCTCTTTCTCATTCTTGTCTTCCAAATCCACTGTTTTAATATCCATGCTTTTATTTCCCTGTGACTATTGCTGCTAGAAGCAGCTCATATTTTAAAGAGAATTGAGCTCCCCAGAACAAAGGAAGAATTACAGGCTTTTAACATGCAAGTAAGTGGAAATTAACACTGGTAGAAGATAAAAGGTATAGAGAAATACAGACTGAATTGGTATATTAAGTACTTTACAAAGACTATCCTCAGCTGATGCCTATACTTACACAAATTATTTGACATAGTTTATTCCATTCACACAGTAAGAACTCCACTGGTGGTTTCTACCTGAATCAATCATCGAGCACTCATTTCTAATACTTTCAAGCCACAAGTTTCATGAAGGGGTCTCTAAAAATTCTGTTTACAGTTCCTAACACCTTTCTTACATCCACAATTGTAAATATGATTTTGCATACATTGACTGGGTTCTCTATGTCTGGTTAGAGGATAATTTCACAACTTCATTCCCATCAGGCAAAGATTGTGGTTTTTATCTTTTGTTGGCTTTTGGTGCTTTGTTTATATTGAGTTGGTAGCATTTAACACCTTGCTTTTAATTTTCCTTTTTCACATCATTCTTCCCCAATAATCTCCAAGTTCCTCTGGAGCCAAGACCTGGTGTCATTCATCACTAAAGTTTTCTCTGCACTTGGCTGTGGATTATGGGGTATGTAGTTCTTAGTCTCATCGGTATGTATGGCTCACTCTTTTCACACTGACAAATTACAATCACCACATCACTGGAGGCAACCTGAAGATAGGGTTACCAGAGTGTCTATCTAAACTCACAGCTGGGAGAAACTCCCCTGTTGGTTACCAGTAACTTAGGCCAATAGTTGATTCACATTCAAACAAAGCCTTTCAGCACCTGTGTGGAACAGAAGTAGTCTATCAGATGAAATGTCACCGTTTCAACAGAGCACCATTTAAACCCTCTGTTCTTTGTCTTCTTTCCACACTAGATTTTACACTGAGGTTTCTTAAACAGACTATTTGTCTGTATAAGATTTGAATTATATCCATCTATCTATTTATAGTGCAACCAAAATATGTAAAATATATCAGTCAGTTAAGCATCCTACTTCGGCTCCAGGCTCTGAGCTGTCAGCACAGAGCCTGATGTGGGGCTCAAACTCACAAACTGTGAGATCATGACATGAGCCGAAGTAGGATGGTTAACTGACTGAGCCACCCAAGTACCTGAGAATCTTATTTAATAGAACATATTTTGAAACTACATTATATGCTGTGCCATGGAGTGGGAAGCCTTAAAAATATGTAGCACCTTATATCTATAGGTATCAGTGACAAATAGAAGAATGAAATTCAAAGCAAAGTATCTTTACTCATGGGTTACTTGACAAGGTTCACTTCAGCAGATCTAAATCCCCTGAAAAATTGTTTATTATAATATAATTGGATAAGCAAATGAAACTCAACTTTCCACTGAAGGGAATGTAAATCTTTCAATGTTATATATATTGGACAACAGATATGTGAGTTTCTTTCCAATCATAAATTTTTGTAGTATACGCACATTATAGGTATGTGGATGTATATAGGAATTTCAGAATTATTCTGGAGACAAGTTCAAGTGATAATGGCAACTCTCTTTAAGAGATCATCAAAGAATCCACTGTCTAAAGAGTTGTGTTGCCATTGACAAGAATCATCATTCTCACATTTAAGTCAGTTTTCTTTATACCCATAATCAATGCATAAAAAAAATCACTTAATGTATTTTCAAACACACATGAAGGAATTCAGGAACTTTTCCTCTTGCTAGAATTAGTTAATATAAAAAAAACAACTAAGCTTTCAGCTATAGAATTATTTACTCTAAGAGTAAATAATATTAACAGAAATTCAAGAAAAATTTTTCTTATATGGTCTTGCATTATCCTAAAGAGCCATTCAGTGAATCATTTTTCTTTCAAATTTATCAACTCTACTAGCCTATGATTTCCATGTTTTATGTGTTTTAAAGCATTCATTCATTAGCAGGGATAAAATGAGCATCAACTGTATGCAAGGCTCTATTCTAATGAGCATAAGAGGTGTATACAGTACTTTCCTCAAAGAGCTTACAACTGATTTATGAGGTTAAATTGTATGTTAATCATATATAAACAATGTAATAATAAGGATAATGTACATATTACCAATGTGTCAATACACATACATATATGATGCTAAAATCACACACAAAATATTTTCAGCATGGATTAGTCACTAATGCAATATCATGTCAGATTATGCAGATTTCACCATGAAGTAACATGTTTAGGAAAAGCTTAACAATAACAATATGGCAATTAGATTGTGCCTTAAAAGTGAATAAACCTCAAATACACTCAAAATCTTGGTAGATCTGGAAAAGAGCATACAAAATGGGTTAAAATATAGTGTCTAAGAAATTTGGAAGTGAAAGAATAGACTAAACTTGCCAGGAAAAAGGAAAGAATTAAAGATTCACTTGAAGGGTAGATTAAACTCAGACTTTAGAGAATTTTGTGTTCCCAACTAAGGAAGTTTTGGCTGCATTATCTCATACGAAATGAGAAACCATAGCAAGTTTTTTTTCAAAATTATGCTAGAGAAAATTTTATGATTAGTCATACAAGAATTAGGGAGAGGGAAACTACAGATAAAAGAAAACTAGCTTGGGACTATTTCAAACTCTGTACCTGAAGTGATTAGAGTCTGACCTGTGTGTCATCCCTATGTGGAACAAATGGAAAAGAAGGAGGAATGCTCTCTCTCTCTCTCTCTCTCCCTCTCTCTCTAAGTTTATTTATTTTGAAAGACAGAGAGAGAGAGAGAGAGAGAGCGCACATGAGCAGGAGAGGGGCAGAGAGAGTGGGAGAGAGAGAATCCCAAGCAGACTCCATGCTGTCAGTACAAAGCCCGACATGGGGATCCATCTCACAAACCATGAGATCATGACCTGAGCAGAAATCAAGAGCTGGATATTCAAGTGACCAAACCACCATGCACCCTAGAAGGAATGCTTTCAATGGATTTTTTTTTTTAAAGAATTGGCCTTGGTAAAGGATTTGAAATGATCGTGGTGGGAGAAAACGGAGTAATTCAGGTTTTGATCCTGGGTGATTGAAAAGTGTTTATATCATTAATTGAGAAAAGGATGATTGAGAGGTAAGAACATCTGCATTACAAAAATTGAGTTTGGGGTCATAATGGATTACCCAAAGGGACATGATTATGAAAAAAGATGAAGATACAGAATTAGGGATCAAGCATAATGATACTTGAATAAAAAGAGTGGGGATTTACTATTGGGAGATCACTTTTGATGATCAATACTGCACACTCCATGGAGGGGTGAAAGATAAAGCAGATGTGGTGCAACAAGAAAAGGAAAGTGTAGATCAATGTCTATTTAAACAACTGCACTATTAAGAGAAGAAATAATAGACAATAAAAGTAAGAAAAGTTTCATTTTTTAAAAATGCACTATATTCGGCCAAGTTTTTACTCGTGACTTAGACAAACAAAAATCTCATATATGTAAGGTCTTAGAATTTCAGTCTTAGAATATCTACTACACAGACACTCTGCTGAATATATCATTTGAAATTTCAGAACCGATGAAGATTATCTGAAACCCAGTATAAAAATAGTGAAATAACTTACAAACATTTGAAAATCTTTAAACATAGAGAGATATGTATAAGAAATTATATATGTGTGTATGTATATCTATCTATCCATATATCTGTGTGTATACGCCTATCTACATATATTTCTATGTGTGTTGTGTGTCGATATCACCAGAGTATTTAAGAGAGTCATAAAACAAATAAACAAAAACAAAAACAAAAAAACAGAATTGAATCTAGCACCAAATGAATCTCTGAAGAATAAAAGTAATGGGATAGAAGAATTTTTAAAAGATGCTCCTGAGAAAATATTCCTGCAATACAAAGTTATGACTCTTTGCACCTGAAAAGCTCACTTGACAACATAAGCCCAGGACTTCTCAGGTTAACCTGCCTACCCTTAATGGAAGTTCTCTCTATGGAGAAATATATGGTTGTCAGGACCTTAGCTGAGGAACTAATTCCTTTGAGATAATGTCATAATATATCAAAGTAAAAGAATGAAGGCAAAAACAATTTGACACTTTGGTCTACAGTTTACTCAACTTTGGTAATCACTGAAGCCCTAAACATAGTAGGACCTCAGTTAATAGCTTTTCAAGGAATTAAAGGAGTTGGCCCTGAACTACTCAAACTTTAGTATCATAGTGTTTTACAAATGTATCTTAAAATTAGTCTTTTCTATAATTAATTAAAACTTTAAAATTCTCTTTGTTTGGGTTTATTAGGTGAGGTGGCTACACCAAAGGGAATATTTGTTTTGGGAATTTAATTGACATGAAATTAATTTCCAATGACATTCTCATTTAAAATCCAAGGACATCTGAACAGTAGGTTTGTGAAAAGGTGCTAAAGGCCTTCTGGCTGTTTCTTTCACCAACTTTTTTCTTCCCCCTTTTACCATCTTACCTCATATTTAGCAGGCATGCCATAGCATGACCAGGAGTTTGAAAAATAAATGATTGCAGCTGTCAGTGCCTCATGTCTGAATTCTTGACTTTCTTTCAGAACATTTGGGCCATGTTGTGTTTTCTAGTAGCAAGCCATTTCAAAAGGAGGCGCCGCGATGGTTCTTTCATGTAAATTAATTTCTACAGCTGTAACTTTCACACTTTGCCTGGGGCTCTCCTTTGTGACTTCTGCATTTATTTAACACAAAGCATTTTGAAAATTAAAATGTATTTTTATTGAGCTGCACTTTTATTGGAGACAGCTTGAAACTATTACTTGATCTGCATTTTAAAAAGAACTAATAAACAAGTCTCTCTTAAACAATTGCTTGGTGGGGTGCCTGGGTGGCTCAGCTGGTAAGTGTCCAACTTCAGCTCAGGTCATGATCTCACAGTTTGTGAGTTGGAGCCCCACATCAGACTCTGTGCTGACAGCTCAGAGCCTGGAGCCTGCTTCAGATTCTGTGTCTCCCTTTCTCTCTGCTCTTCCCTTGCTCATGCTCTGTCTCTCCCTCTCCTTTGAAAATAAATAAACATTAAAAAAAACTTAAAAAAAAAATAAACAATTGCTTGGTGACTATGTCACCACTCCAGCATTCTCTATCTGCATAGGCAGCTCCCAGCGCCGCCCTCCTGCTCCCTCTTAACCTGGTAACACTGATTCACTTTGCTGCTACCTGTCTTTTCATTAACCTAAGGAAAATTCTATTCAAGCACATGATCTAGCCCAAATTAAAAAATGTTACCTTTTGAGTTGCTTGGAAATTCACCTTTTCAACATTGCAATGACCACCCGAGATACTATATTCTGGCAATTCAAATGGAATGTATAATTAAAACATTCTTTCTCTTATGTAGTTATAATCTCAAGATTTTGTCAATTCTAGTTACCTTTAAAAATATACCTAGTTCTACTAAATATAGAAATTGCTATAGCCATTTATCCTGTTTATTTTTCTTATAAAGTATTGAATTCTTCCTAAGGACATGAAGCATAGTTTTATGAATGAAAACAGAAGCTGCAGAAATGCCTATTTTAAAGATAGTGATTATTTTCATTTGAGAAGACAGATATTTTTTGGCAGCAAACATATGATCAAAACTTTACTGGTAATAGGAAAAAAAATCTGGATTTGTATAGGCGTGCACTGTTTAAAAAGAAGTATATTCACCATTGATAGTTTATTTCATGCAAGAAGTATAACTTGGGATCTAAAACTCAGGTGGAGTAGGGTTCAAATCTGGAGTTTGCCATTTAGTTGTGTGACACATAGCTCAAGTTCCCCAATAGCTCTAACCTCATATTTATCATAAGTAAAATGGGAGCTGTACAGTACACACCTAAAAAGTTTATGGGGAAGAATAAATGAGAAAGTGCTTAAAAAGTGCCTGGGTAGCTTCTAGCAAAGTTACACACTCGCTAAGAATAGAAGCTATAAAGAGTTACAGAGTTACTACCTATACTGATTTGTCAGGTAGTATACTCAAATCTATGTAAACATACACTAGATGTGCTTGCCTAATGGTTTTTTATTGAAATATTATGTTCATTTATAGCTCTATGTAGAAATTTATGAATGGTACATAAACATGGGATCTGACTTCTGGAAAATTCAACTCCGGGAAAAAACGTTCAAAACAGTAACAAGTAAAGACAACTGGTGTTATGGTTCTTATTAATATTTAGTACTTGTGTAGGTATAATTGATATCTCATTGTTGCTTTAATTGGCAACTCCCTAATTACCAGTAAGTTCAAATGTCTCTGCTTATATTTGTTGACCATTTGGATGTGTTATTCTATGCAGTGTTTTAATCCTTTATGTCCAATTGGGCTACTCTTTTCCTCTCACGTTTTTTTGTTTAACAATTGGTACAAGCTCTTTGTATTACATAGATAATAACCCTCTCTTTGTCCTTTGTGTTGTGGACTATTTCCCCAAAACCTATTATTAGCTTATTGCCTTACTAATGATTTCCTTTGCTACAAAAGTTCCTAGCTGTGTGACCTATACCTTAATGCTCCCATCCGTAAAAACATAGATGATAATAACAACTACCTCAAATAGTTATTAAGAAAATTAAGTCATACTGGGAAAGTACTTAGACTAGTTCTTGGCACATTGTTAAGTGCTATGTACGACTTCATAAAGAAGATGTAATCAAACATGTACCTCCTTTCCCATGTAAAGTCTACATTTTCAGTCTTGGTTAAAAAAAATTTCCCTTAACTCCATATCATATATTGAATTTTCTATATGCTTTTATAGAATTTGGGTATTTTTTTCATTTTATTTTTTACAGAGTTTTATTTTCAGATACCTAGACAGTTGTGCTAACGCTGTTTATGACAATCTCTTTTTTTTCTCCCTGAGTTAAAATGCCACCCTTGTCATTTAAAAATTCTGCATATTAAGGTATCTATTTCTGAATTCTCTTTTTTGGAACCTCTAATCCTAAGCCAATATTGTCTTGATTTGAGTATAGTGACTTTCTATTTTTTTTGTCATATTTATGTTAAATTATACTTCCTTCACTTGTTCATTTGCACACTTTTCACTATTATATCTGGAAATTTAAATTTCACATAAATTGTAAGTAATTTGTCCAGTTTTCTAGCGAAATCTAATTGGCATTCCAGTTGAAATGGTACAATATATTGGGGTACCAGGGTGGCTCAACTGGTTAAGCGTCTGGCTTTGACTCCTGTCAAGATCTCACGGTTCCTGGGTTCCAGCCCTACACTGGGCTCTCTGCTGTCAGCCTGGGGCCCACTTCGGATCCTTTGTCTCCTTCTCTCTCTGCCCCTCCCCAACTCATGCTCGCACTCTCTCAAAAATGAACTTTTAAAAAAATCAGTTTTCTACTTTTACTGAGAAATAATTGATACACATTACTATAAAATTTTGAGGCATAAAAATATTACTAAGGTTTCTATATATTTCATAACTTTTTAACAGTTCTTTGGACATATATTATGGAGTACATATGTAGTAAAAGCACAGTAAAGTAATATCACACATAGAAACAACAGCAATCCAGGTGTTATTTCAGTAGAGGAAGGGGAATGTAATTTGTCAAGTTTACATGGGTTATTTCCACTACAGCTATGTTTTGTTCCTTAGAAGAGTAAATCAGAAGCAGATATAGTAAGCAAAAGATTAAGATTTTATAAAGCTAGAGATGACCAACATTTTTTTCTGTTTTTGTTCATACTTGAAATCTTTTTATTTAAAAAATTCATAAAATTAAAACAATTACAATGTAGCAAGTATCCTAATAATCTATTGAAGATGGTATGGGAGCACAAAGGGTAAAAATTTTGTTCTGTATTTCCTTGATCTGGTATAAACAGCTTAACCTGACTTCCTTTTATCTTGTTTCCTTTTTTAATTTTTTTTAATTGACCAATTATCTTATCAATCAAAATGAGCCCAAAGATTACACACATATATAGTACCTGAAAAAGGAAACTGTTATCTTTCAAATGTTGTGCATGACGAAGTAAAAGGATAGGGTGTAATATTTTAATGTTTTTGTGAAAAAAGAGGAGCAATAATTTTTCCCTAGTCTCTCATATTTAAAAAAAAATTTTAACATTTATTTATTATTGACAGAGTGAAAGAGACAGAGCATGAGCATGGGAAGGGTGGGGATGGGGGGGACACAGAATCCAAAGCAAGCTCCAGGCTCTGAGGTGTCAGCGCAGAGCCCAACGTGGGGCTTGAACTCACAAACCGTGAGATCATGACCTGAGCCGAAGTTGGACACTTAACTGACTGAGCCACCCAGGTGCCCCATCCCTCATATTTTGTTTGAGGAATAGAATATTTTTTGGCGAAAACATGTTATCAATTTCAAACAACTCCATCCAGTATTTTGGGTGAAAATAGATGTCAGTTGATCAAATCAATGTACCTGAAAATAAAAATTTCAATAGTGTTGATTTCAGGTCTGATGACCACACAATTGTAAATAATAAATGTAATTTTATCAAACCTTGTAAAAGTCACTTAAAGAATACAGTAAATGGTTAAATGTAGTTATAATGTATTTATTACTATAGTTTTAATAAAGTAACCAGCTCCTTCAATGTTATGAGAAAAAATACTTGTTGAAATAAAATTACCAGGGAAATCATTACAAATGTATCTAAAACACTGTATCTTAAACACCTTAGAAGAAAACAAAGAGACTTTGCCCTGGAAAATTATATTAGATAATTCAAGAATTGTCAGTAACATAATGAAGATATTGAAGTCAGAGACACACTGGAAGAGTCTGAATTAAGTTGTTTCATAAAATGTGAGTGAATAAACTTTCCAAATTAATACATTGTCATAGTATGTATGTGTAATTCAGGCATTAAATTAAGCAGTTATTTGCTCTTTTATCTACAACTCTAAAAACTTAGCCAAACAGTTTCCAAAGAAGACATATACAAGAATGGCAGACACATGAAAAGATGCTCAACATCACTAATCCATCAGGGAAAAGCACATCAAAACCACAATGAGATAGTACCTTGCATTTCTCAGAATGGCTAAAATCAAAAAGCAAGAAATAACATGTGTTGGCAAGGAGGAGAAGAAAAAGGAAACCTCATCCATTGTTGGCAGAAATGTAAATTGGTACAGACACTGTGGAAAATGGTAGGGAAGTGCTTCAAAAAATTAAAAACAGAAATACCACGTGATCCAATAATTCCACTACTGGGTATTTAACCAAAGAAAATAAAAACACCAATTTGATAGGATATATGAAACCCTGTTTCTTGCAGCATTATCTACAAGCCAAGATATGGAAGCAACCTAACTGTCTACCGATAAATGGATATGGAATATGTGGCAGATATATACTGTAAAGTCTTACAAAGCCATAAAAAAGATGAAATTGTGCCACTTATAACAACATGGGTAGACTTAGAGGGTATTATGCTAAGTGAAAGAGCAAGACAAATACCATATGATTTCACTCACATGTGGAATCTAAAAGAACAAATTAATTAAACAAACAAACAAACAGGATTAGACCTATAAATACAGAGAACAAACTGATGGTTGCAAGAGGGAAGGCCAATAGAGAGATGGGTAAATTGGGTGAAGAGGTGTGGGAAATACAGGCTTCCAGTTATGAAAGGAGTAAGTCATGGGAATAAGAGGCACAGCATAAGGAATATAAACTCAATGATTCTGTAACAGTGTTGTATGATGATGGATGGTCGCTACACTTGTGGTGGGCATAGAATATATAAACTCATCTAACCACTATGTTGTACACCTGAAATTAATGTAACAGTGTATGTTAACTGCCTTCAAATAATTTTTTAATTAGCCAAAAAAGGGAAATCATTTAATAGAAAAAAAAAACTGTATATTTGTACAAATACAGTTTTTTATAGAACTAGTAAGTCTAGCAAATAATACTGTAAAAACAGAGAAAAATAAGTGCATGTTGGGCAATTGAAATAAATATGCCTGAAGTTCATAAAAAAATACTTGAAGAATGGCTGCAGACATCATTTATTTTCATTGATTTTCCTCAAATCTATCCCATTTTCAATTTTGCTTTATTAGTTGACTGGAGGAATTGCACTCCTAGTTAACTATATAATGTTTCCTTGATCTCATTTTTATTACCAAAATTTTGTTTATTTTACCTGTTTTACTTCATAACCATTACGTTGTTTTAAAGCTTTCGGAAAAAACAAAGTCCGATATAAAAAAAAGTCTGCAAATATATTTACATACATGAAGATACGAGAGCTTGATAGAGAATTCAATTAGATTTTCCATGCATCCTTCAATAGAAAATACATTTAATAGAAGATGGAAATATTTAATTAAAAATGGAATGTATGAATCAAGAATATACCGAAAATGTCATTATCAGGGAAGAGTACAAATACAAATCTAAATCTGAAATGATAACCTAATAACTATGAGAAGATAAAATTCAATGTGCATTGTTAAACAATGAAATCTATCAGGTTTAGTCTATTTCTGTTTTCCTTTACATGCAGTTTTAAATTATAATTTAGAGGCATAAATAGAACCTCCAAGAAACACTCTATTATTTATTAGACCATCTAATTTAGGAAGTTTTAAATTTCTCTTTAGATACATACCCTCACAGCTTAAATTTTCTCATAAAATTTGTTCTTTAGCCTTGAAAATTGTTGTCTCGTTTAAGAAAGAAAATTTGTATGAAAAGAGTTATATTCTCTAGACCCTTCTTCAGAAATGTGAGTTCAGTAGGTCTGCTGTTGGGAGCCCTGGAATCTGCATTTTAAGAACTTGTGGTAATTTAAATGATGATTGAGTGTAACCACACTTTGATGATCATCACACTGTCTCAATTACTTGGTGAGTTCAGTTTTATTTTTTTCTTTTTTCTTTTTTTAAATTTTTAAAAATGTTTTTACTTACTTTTGAGACAGAGAGAAAGCATGAGCAAGGGAGGTGCAGAGAGAGAGGGAGACACAGAATCCAAAGCAGGCTCCAGGCTCTGAGCTGTCAGCACAGAGCCTTACACGGGGCTCGAACTCATGGACTGTGAGATCATGACCTGAGCTGAAGTCAGATGCTTAACCGACTGAACCACACAGGTGCCTCCATTTTGTTTTCTTCTATCACCAGGTTTTAGTTTTTAACTTCATAGTAGTCATGATAGATAACAGCATAAATTATCCCATTCCTCTGAGTGTTAAAGAAGAAATAATGTGTATAATTAGTATGTGCTCACTAAGGGTTAGCTTCTGTTTTATTTTTTTTTAATATGAAATTTATTGTCAAATTGGTTTCCATACAACATCTAGTGCTCATCCCAACAGGTACCCTCCTCAATACCCATCACCCATCCTCCCCTCCCTCCCACCCCCCCATTAACCTCAGTTTATTCTCAGCTTTTAAGAGTCTCTTATGCTTTGGCTCTCTCCCTCTCTAAATTTTTTTTTTCCCTTCCCCTCCCCCATGGTCTTCTGTTAAGTTTCTCAGGATCCATATAAGAGTGAAAACATATGGTATCTGTCTTTCTCTGTATGACTTATTTCACTTAGCATAACACTGTCCAGTTCCATCCATGTTGCTACAAAAGGCCATATTTCATTCTTTCTCATTGCCAAGTAGTATTCCATTGTGTATATAAACCACAATGTCTTTATCCATTCATCAGTTGATGGACATTTAGGCTCTTTCCATAATTTGGCTATTGTTGAAAGTGTTGCTATAAAGTCAAAATGGATAAAGGACCTGAATGTGAGATAGGAAACCATCAAAACCCTAGAGGAAAAAGCAGGAAAAAACCTCTCTGACCTCAGTCACAGCAATTTCTTACTTAACACATCTCCAAAGGCAAAGGAATTAAAAGTAAAAATGAACTATTGGGACCTCATCAAGATAAAAAGCTTCTGCACTGCAAAGGAAACAATCAACAAAACTAAAAGGCAACTGATGGAATGGGAAAAGATATTTTCAAATGACATATTGGACAAAGGGCTAGTATCCAAAATCTATAAAGAACTCACCAAACTCTACACCTAAAAAACAAATAATCCAGTGAAGAAATGGGCAGAAGACATGAATAGACACTTCTCTAAAGAAGACATCCAGATGGCCAACAGGCACATGAAAAGATGCTCAACGTCACTCCTCATCAGGGAAATACAAATCAAAACAACACTGAGATATCACCTCATGCCAGTCAGAGTGGCTAAAATGAACAAATCAGGAGACTATAGATGCTTCTGTTTTAATTAATCATTTTCCACTATGGCTATGTTAATATTACACTATCATGATCTTATTTATGCATTTGTTCCCCTTTCAATTGTAACTTCCTGAAGGAAGAGAACGTTTCTTTTCTATAATTGTACCTCTAAAATCTTACTTAATGTCTGACATGCCATATGTGCTCGGTACATCTGTGTTGAGTGAAGTAATGAAGTAGGGAGTGCACACAGATAAAACTTCGAGGTTAGCAGGGGTCTACAGAGCAAAGGTAGATAAAAGGGATAGGTAAAAGAGATATAAGGAAGGTAAACGGGATATAAAAGAACCAAGTGACAACTTGAGACAATAAAATGAGAAGATGAACTCTCTAAGGCAACCCTCTCATCTCCTCTCCCAAACTGGCTGAGGCTCTGTTTGTGCGCTTTGAGCAGTGTCACCATCCTTACCTACTCATACAAGTGGACCTCATTCAACTTTGCAGCTCCATCCTGCCTCTGTTATCTCTCCTACCACTCTTGCCCCCATCTTTGCTGTAGTATGGGTTTTGTGCCCCTCTACTGAAATAATTTTATCTTATTAGACCAAACGTACTACTATTGCTCTTTAAAGTGAGTTTCTATTAAATTATATTAGTGGAAAATTTCTGTAATATAAGCATATTATTAGAAATGTTTCTATAATTTTATTCTGGTTTAGTTTTTTTGTTGTTCTTTTTTTTCCCCCCAGAGTATACCTTAGGATACTTTCTTCAGGCATAAGTACAATTAAAACATTTACCAAAAATGCATAAAAATAATAGCAGCTACTTAACACTAAATTCCCCAGTTATAGGAAAATATGAAAAGTATTTCATCCATAACCTGTTTTAAAACCAACATATCTGAATTTTAAATACTGCTCCCAAACAACCTTAAATATGTAGTTTAAAATTCAATGACAAGTCTAGGGGCGCCTGGGTGGCTCAGTCGGTTAAGCGTCCGACTTCAGCTCAGGTCACGATCTCACGGTCCGTGAGTTCGAGCCCCGCGTCGGGCTCTGGGCTGATGGCTCAGAGCCTGGAGCCTGCTTCCGATTCTGTGTCTCCCTCTCTCTCTGACCCTCCCTCGTTCATGCTCTGTCTCTCTCTGTCTCAAAAATAAATAAACGTTAAAAAAAAATTAAAAAAAAAATTCAATGACAAGTCTGTAAATTAAAGGATGCACTTTAAAATAAGTAACGTATTTACATCATTTGGAATGACAATAAAGTTTTTACTAAGAATTAGCATTTGCCACTAAAAACACTACTAGTAATAAAATATCAGATAATTTGAGTATTTTGAATAAGGTACCACTTAATAAATTATTGTTTTATTGCACTAAATGATGAATTGAAAGAATTACTGGAACTTCCTAAAGAAAGTAAATTACTCTCAAGTGTATATTATAAGCTAGAAATACAAGGTTTAATACATATTAAAAATGATTTATTGTAACTCGCATTTTCCTATCCATGAGGACAGCTGCTTGAGGGCGGCAAACTTGAAATGTGGCAACTATTTAATCTCTCCCACAAAAATATTTTCCAGCTTCTTACTATATTTTTGTTGTCAAATTTTTTCACTTTAACTAATTTACTTCAAATGAGAATACTTGTTAATATTTAGTCAGCAAGAATTTCTCAATGTATATTTTTAGAGGTTATGATAAAATAAGGCACCAAACATATGTACATCAGTTTTCTTGGCAGATTCAGCTTCTAGACCAGTTCCCAGGTATCAACACAGAGTTGATGTGGGCATGATATTGGCGACACTGTGATACAATGTGGTGACACATTAGTTATGCTGTGAAACTGTATAACAGATGCAAAGCAAGATAAGATGCTCAGAATTGTAAGCTAAATATTAACTCCAGATCATCTGAGGATGGTTTAAATTATGAACAGAACAAAGTTATGTTTAGAGCCAAATCCAATCATTCAATAAATACTGAACAACTACTGCGTGCCAAGCACAATTCTGGGTACTCATAAATCAAGCTGAAATCCCACCATCTCTGTTCTCAACAGAGATCACTGTTTAGTGATTGAATAACAACCTATTTTTTCCCCTTTTGACCTAAAGGTAGTTTTAAAAGTGACCTCTAAACTGGGGTGCTTGGGTAGCGCTGTCGGTTAAGCATCCAACTCATGATCTTGGCTTAGGTCATAATCTCACAGTTCATGAGTTCGAACCCCACATCAGGCTCTGCACTGATGGCACAGAGCCTGCTTGGGATTGTCTCTCCTCTTTTCCCCTCCCCGACTTGTGCTCTCTTTCTCTTTCCCCCCTCCCCACCAAAAACAAACTTAAAAAAAAATTAAAAGTGACCTCTAAACTAGTAGAACACCAAACTGCAAGAATAGAAATCAACAATTTTCTAGGTTCTAGCTCTTGATACTCAGACCTATGCATTCTAGCTATGAGAGAACCAGTGCCATACATTAGTTGCTAGTTCAAGCCACATACAATATCCTTTAGGAGAATATCCCAGAGATAATAGAGAATAAACGTTGCAAAGTAAAAGTAAAAGGATTTGTTCAATTAACACAGTGTCCTATAATTGATTTGATGTTTTGGATTCCTCAATGGCCAAAAATAATTAATTATTTTTGAGACATGTACATGAATTAAATTAAAGAGATGCTTGGGCTTTTTAGGTATATACTACAATTACACTACCACAAGATTAGTCCTGTGTTCAGATGCAAAGAAATGAAGAATCTGTGATAACTTTTTTTCCTAACCCTTGCAGAAGAGGTACAAGGCCAGACCCATGGGCTTAGAAGACAGCAGAGGTGCCTAAGACGCTTGGAAACCTTCCCATCCATGATGAATGTACCTGTGCCTCATTACTTCTCACCCCTCTTTATTCTCTCCCTCTCTTGCTGTAACCTTTTTCCATTTCTTTCTCTTTTTTCTTTTAAACAGTTAAAAGTAAATGATTATTTAAATCAACTATCAATAAACGAACTAAGAATTGCTTAATCAAAGCCATGACTTCAGGTTATTTCAATATCTTTCGTCAAGCGAACATCAGTGGGTTTGTGCACTGAGTTCTGATTTTATAATCTCTCATTTTGCAGTCCTAGGTTAAAATCCATTTACTCACTATTTCAAAAACCACATCTTCTTATGGTCTCATCTCCTTAGAGAGGAAAAGTCATTCTTAAAATGTACTAGCTAATTTAACACAAATTGCTACCTAAAGAAGACACTGGTAAAAATAGAAAGAAAAAAAAAATCTGGTATTCTGCAAATTCCCAAAACAATTGGTCTAGGGTTTGGGAAAATAACAAGAAACAAGAAATTTTTATTTTAGTTGTATGCAACCAAATTTCTAGATTGACCTCAAGTATTCTTAATTAAAGGGAGAGTTCTATAAATGCAATCCCAAATCCCCAAGGGTAAGAGGTAGATAATTATCTGAGTGCACAAGAAAATGTTTGTAGAACTGTATGTCATAGTGGTTTTAATACATAATATATAGTGTTCCTGTGTGGAACATATGCTTCAACCAGGAATACAGAGGCTGTAGACAACTGAGCTTAAGTCTTTCCTGGCATCCCTGCCTACTTTCCCTACTTAAAATAGAGATCCAACAAAGCAGGATAGTGGAGAACAGTCTGCTTAGCAAATATATCCAATCAACTGATAATTCCTCTCTTTCTTTTTTTTTTCTAAAGGTTGATTTTGTTTGTTTGTTTGTTTTGTTTTTTTCTCTAAAGGCTAAAGGTTTATCAGTTTTGTTGATTTTTTCAAAGAACCAACTCCTGGTTTCATTGATATGTTCTATTGTCTTTTTTGTCTCTATTTTATTTATTTTTGCTCTAATCTTTTTTTCCTCCTTCCTTTTACTGATTTTGGGCTTTGTTTGTTCTTCTTTTTTAAAATTTATTTACTTATTTTGAAAGAGAGAGAGTGAGCCACTGGAGAAGAGGGAGAGAGAGAGAGAGAGAGAGAGAGAGAGAGAGAGAGAGAGAGAGACCCAAGCAGGCTCCACATTCAGCACAGAGACCTATGCAGGGCTCAAACTCATGACTGTGAGATCACAACCTGAGCCCATATCAAAAGTCAAATACTTAACCAACTGAGCCACCCAGGTGCCCCTACTCTTCTTTTCCTAGATCCTTTACATGTAAGGTTATATTGAGATTTTTGTTTTGTTTGTTTCTTGAGGTAGTCCTGTATTGCTATAATCTTCCCTCTTAAAACAGCTTTTGCTGCATCCCCCAAATTTTGGACCATTGTGTTTTCATTTTCATTTATCTCCATGTATTTTTAAATTTCGTCTTTGATTTCTTGGTTGACCCATTCGTTATTTAGTAGCATATTATTTAGCCTCCCTATATTTGTGTTCTCCAGGTTTTTTCTTATGACTGATATCTACTGTCATATTTGTTGTGGTTGGAAAAGATACATGATATGACTTCAGTGTTTTTGAATTTACTAAGACTTGTTTTGTTGTCTACCATGTGTACTACTGTGAAGAATATTCCATGTGAATTTGAAAATAATGTGTATTCTGCTATTTTTGGAAGGAATATTCTGAATATATCTGTTAAGTTCATTTATTTCTCCTTAAAAAATTATTATTATTACCTTTTATCCTCTCTATGGTTTCTGTTTTAGGCCAATAGTGTCAATGAAACTCAGAGGCTTTACAGATCTTTTAAAAAATGTTCAATAGTGACAAAATTGTTGTTTAAATTTGTATTGATAATCTTTCCATATATATATCCAAGTACTTGTGATGGCCTTCTCCCTCAGTTTTACTAACACCAAGAAACTTTTGATATAATTATGCTACCTTGGAATGTCATATGTAAACATATGTGTAATATTATATGTTCACTGTCAATTTTAACTAATTTTAATTATACATTAGTACTATACTAATTTTAATACTGTATTAGTCTTTTGGTCCATCAGACTGTCTAGGAAGCTCTTAAATTAGGCATCTATTAAATCCATATTGCAAAAGACAACTTGCTATCATTATCAATTGTAATCCATGGTCATGTAATAGAAACTTGTGGGAATAATGTAGGTTACTCTACTACCTTCTAAAGCTTTAGTTTTACCATTTCTTCACCACTATCACTAATTTATAAAACATTCAGTTTTGTTATTTATTTTTTAAGAATGTCAGTTTCTTTTTAAGATTTATTTTTCAAATCCCAGAGATATAAATCTAAATCTTAGCTCTGATAGACCCTATACACAAGCCCTTAGGAAAGTTATTTTAATCTTCCCAATCTTCGATTTCTTTGATGGCTTAAAGAGGAATAATTATAACACCTATGTAACAAGCAGTGAGGGTAGATCATACTGTGCACCACTACTAAAGCAACTATGTTGGAATCTTCTCAATACAGCCCACACACCATTCACTACTTTTCAGAGTATCAGAGATCTCAGTCTTGGAATGGTGAGAGTTATGGAGGGCATGGGAACACTTGACAACTCATACTTGAGCACAACAAAGTCCTGTCACATAGAGACATGACCCACTAGTAGTTTAGAAGGTCCTAGCCTGAGAATGAGGAAGACTCAAAGAGCAAAGGTTGGCATCTTAGCACATGATTGCCTTTCAAGCACTCCCTGGAGGGCTCTTGTATGGTTCCCTCTTTTCCACCTAGCAACACCACCAGGTCTTTAGATCCCCTTCCCAATACCATCTTCTCCAATGTTAAGCCCTTTTTATCTCATTTTCTAATTTTTTTTAAGTTTATTCATTTCTCAGAGACATAGAGACAGAGCGTGAACAGGGGAGGGGCAGAGAGAGAGGGAGGCACAGAATCTGAAACAGGCTCCAGGCTCTGAGATATCTGCATAGACCCAGGGCTTGAACTCATGGGCTGTGAGATCATGGCCTGAGCCAAAGTCGGACACTTAACTGACTAAGCCACCCAGGTGCCCCTCTCTCCCCTTCTGTTGAGCAAACGGGGCAGAGACAGAAACCTTTATAGCCATTAGCATAATGTAAAATAGAATTTATTAGAAAAAAATTATAAGCAGAAGAGCAGCTTATAATTAAATTACAAGCAGAAGAGAACTGATCATCACATTCAGACAGAGGCATGCCTCAGTGAGGTTTACCTCTGATGGACATACCATAGAAAGAGTTCCTGGGGGTGGGGAGAGACCATGTTAATGGTTTACATGTTTATAGGGACAGGTGCCAGAGAACAATAAATGCTCCTGGTTGAGGAACTGGCCTTGTTTGAAAAGCAGAGCCTTTGGGATCAGCAACTGAAATCTGCCAGAGCTTCCTTGAGCTAACTCAAATCTACTAAGACCGATTTTTATGAAGATTCTAAAAGGGAGAGGAAATGAGCCTCCGGGGTTTCCATATGTGTTTCTCCTCACTATTATAGTTCATCAACCCTCATTTTCTACAAGTTGAAGAAGAGAATGGGCAAAGGAGTGTGGTCAGCATGTTCTCTGGGGGATTTTATTTCAATGGTCTCTACCATCCCTCTTTATGGCCTACTCTTTTGTTTCTCAAGATCCTAATTAGAATTAAAAAACAAACAAACATCAGTAGTTTATTTTTAATTGCACTTCTGCTGTGACAATTTCTCTTGAGACAACACTGGAAGAGGATAGAAGTTCTGGAAACAAGGAAAACATGAAGATAAATATGTCAAGATCTTATCTTGTTACTTCTATTTCACAAGGCTTTTCCTGAGAATTAAACGAGATACCGTATGTATTTATCTTAATTCCTGTTAAGCACAAAAATAAGGGCTTGATTTATTGAGCTTCATTTAGGTGGCTATTAGTTAGAAGCCAAGTTTGTCATGAAATGTCCCTTACACACAAATTAAAAATGAAGACAACAATACATTTCAGATTCATTCAATATAGCGATTTTTCTGTGACTACTTCTTTAGATTCAAGCACTTTAAGCTGACTTGTTGGTTTGAGGTGTATCTGTTAATTATCAAATAAAACTGGCTTCATTATTCAACCTCCAACCCTGCCATTTATTGTCACTGAAATGTATGGCATATATGGGATCCAGTGTAAAAAAAAAATAATAAACCATTTACAAGTGTGTATTAGCAATAAATAAGACAGGCAAGCAAAGTAAATAAAAATTTAATTTAGTAATAATATTTACTTCTAATAATAATCTACTTGGTTCTCAAGGGTTATAAGTAAAATACACCTTATATCCTTAAAAAGGTCCTAAATACTAGGAATATTTAGCCTTATTTCTTAGGAAAGGAAAATAAATACAGGAGAAAATAAATAAATGGCCCAAATGCCACATGACTAATAAGTGTGAAGGGCAAGACTCAAGTCTAGATCTACCTCAGTCTCTAAATTATATCTCAGTCTCTAACTCAACCTCTCACTAGTAGATAAAACTACCCAAATCACCCACTACTCATTTCCCCAGAACTACTAACTTAGAGAAGATTCCACTGGCTGTATGCATAGTGTACTTATTTTCTGAGAGTTATTGTGAAATCCCTTATCCTTATAATTCTAATAATGAAGAAAATAAATTGAAATGAAAATACCATGGGACTACTAAGGGATATTTATCTTAATATCCTTTGGTGATAAACAAGCAAGGTCTTTCTCATCTGAAATCTGGTCTTAAGCACCAGATTAACATTGAGAAACAACGAAATGATACCTAAATATTAAGGAAAATTAATGAAGCTTCCTAATTATCTCACCTGTTACTCAGTTGCTATAAGCTATGTCAGAACTTGAGTCAAATTTAAGCTAATTTCCATTGACTACTAGAATAGCAATATTCTTGGTTATTCCCCTTTTCCCTTTAATGCTATCAATCCCAATATGTTACATGGCCTAGAATTTTCATGAATAAATCTTATATTCAAAAGCTTCTTTTAGCTTTAGCACCTGTCAGGTTACTGATAATAAATGCTTGGCAAAGGGATTACTCTAACGTTTTGTGCTGCATGCAACATAATATTGTATTATGTACTGAATAGATAGAAATAAATACCCCCCCAAAAAAAGCTCTATATGTATCCATATTTGGGAGGAAGGAACTTCTATTTCAGTCAAATTAGCACATATCACATGGGCATTAAACTATCCACATTGTCACTGCTAATTAAATTCCTATACAGAGTCCTTTAGTCCAAACTTCAAAGACCATCATGACCCAGTACTATAAATAGCTGCATAGACAGGTATGTAAATGAAAATGCATGCATAATTATACATACATTATACACAGATATATACACATGTGCACATTTGAGCTACTGCATCCCAAAGCTTCAGTCTATCATTTCATCATGTTATATACATGAAGCACTCACAATATACAAATCTCTAAGACTCACTATTGTTTGTTTTTATTTAATGTAAGAAAAATAAAAATTTTTCAAGAACTCTACAGTCTCTTTTAGAATACTAAAAACTGCATGTGAATACAAATTTTGTCACTTTCTATGCATAGATATGCTTCTTTTACCCATGCTCAGTAATTCAATATGAGAGTGTCCCTGTATTAAACTATACATACGCTGCATTAGTCAGAGTTCTTCAGGGAAACAGAACCAATAGGAGACAATAGCTAGAAATACAGAGAGAGAGAGAGAGAGAGAGAGAGAGAGAGAGAGAGACAGAGACAGAGACAGAGACAGCTAGAGCTAGAAAGATTTATTATAATATATTGGCTCATGCAGTTTTGGAGGCTAAGAAGACCCATGATTTTCCATCTGCAAGCTGGAGACCCAGGAAGGCCAGTAGTATAGTTTGAAAGCCTGAAAGTGGGAGAGCTGATGATACAGATTCCAGTCTCTGTTTTAGGGCCTGAGAACCAGGAGCACTGAAGACAGGAGAATATCAATGTTCTGGCTCAGGAAGTCAGGCAGAGAGCAAATTTAAGAATATTTCACCTTTTTGTTCTATTTAAGTCTTCAATGACTAGATGATGACCACCCTTACTGGAAAAGACCATCTGCTTCATTCAGGTCAACAATTCAAATACTAATTACTTTGTAACACCATCAAAAGTGCACCCAGAAATAAGGTTTAACCAGATATCTGGGCATCTTGTAGTCTACTCAAGTTGTCCTTCAATTACTCTCATCATTCTTCAAATAGTGGCTCATAAAATAAAAGCAAAGAGGAAAAAAAAATTAAATGAGGAAAAATAGATTAATATTAGCCAATTTGTAAATGGTTAATAGAATAGGTACCTGAGGGTGGCTAGTGAGTTCAGTTGGGCAGAATGTGATACTAACAACACTCATGTCATGGGTTTGATCCTCAAGAGGCCAAGAAAGACATTAGTTTTCACGTTTAATAGAATAGGTGCCTGAACAGAGGTGAAACTAAAATGAAATTCTGAACTCTTGTAGGCTTTGCCATGCACTACCCAAAGAGGAATCCCTAGTTCCTCTTCCCAAATCACACTGGATTGATGAAATCCCACAGTGACATTGAAATGGTTTGATGAGATGCAGACATGATGTTTGAGAAGGTTAAATCTAGAAGAAAAAACAAAGGTTTATATTTCTAATTATACAGTGTGAGATTTCTTGGCATCCCCATGCACTAGGGTGTCTCAAAGCTAAAAGCTTTTAGAAAATTAGTGAGTTCAAAAGTGGAGTGAGGAGTAAGGAAAATTAAAAAGCAAACTTCTCAGTGAAGCTGTTTACTAAAAACAGAGCTAAGAATAAGTTCAGGCTAGCCCTGTGGAGAAAAGTGAACCAACAAATCAAAAGTCAGAGTCAGGGGCACCTGGGTGGCTCAGATGGTTAAGCATCTGACTTTGGCTCAGGTCAGGATCTCACGGTTCATGGGTCTGAGCCTGCATTGGGCTCTGTGCTGACAGCTCAAAGCTTGGAGCCTGCTTTGGATTCTGTGTCTCCCTCTCTCTGTCTTTGCCCCTTCCCTGCCTGCGTGCGTGTGCATGCCCTCTCTCTCTCTCTCTCTCTCTGTCTCAAAACAAACAAACAAACATTTATTTTTTTTTTAATTTTTTTTTAACGTTTTATTTTATTTTTGGGACAGAGAGAGACAAGAGCATGAACGGAGGAGGGGCAGAGAGAGAGGGAGACACAGAATCGGAAGCAGGCTCCAGGCTCTGAGCCATCAGCCCAGAGCCTCACGCGGGGCTCAAACTCACGGACCGCGAGATCACGACCTGAGCCGAAGTCAGATGCTTAACCAACTGAGCCACCCAGGCGCCCCCAAGCAAACATTTAAAAAAAAGTCAGAATCAAGGGCTTACCAGGATCCTGGACAGCATCAGAAACAAAAGCTCTGGCAGGGAATCATGTAAGGTTAATGGCCTGCTCAAATTTAGTTCAGCTGTAAATGCATAACTAAGTAATTCCTACATGGAATGTCCTCTGTGACCCAAGAAGACTTTGTTTTGGGACACAAAAAACTGTGCATGGTGTGAAGAAAAGTTTTAAGGAGGAAGGATTTAATCTATGAGGCCCTTTAAGGGATAAATGGGTCCACAGTTGTGGCCCATAGACAGAACTGTGTGTCAAGAAAATAGACCCTAGTCCTAGATTTGTTACCGGCTGCCTAAGCATTCATGGCTGTTATTAAAACCCTCAAGAAAGCAGAGACAGAAAGAACATAACTTAACATCATAAAAGCCATATATGAAAGGCCCACAGCTAATATCATCCTTAATAAGGAAATACTGAAAGCTTTCTGCCTAAGATCAAGAACATGGCAGGGATGTCCACTTTTACCACTGTTGTTCAATACAGTACTGGAAGTCCTAGCCTCAGCGATTAGACAACAAAAAGAAATAAAAGACATCCAAATTGGCAAGGAAGAAGTCAAACTTTCACTCTTCGCAGATGACATGATACTCTACAGATATTCTACAATGGAAAACCCAAAAGACTCCCCCAAAAACCTGCTAGAGCTGAAACATGAATTTGGCAAAGTCGTAGGATATAAAATCAATGTATAGAAATCAGCCGAATTAAAAAAAATTAATGTTTATTCATTTTTTGAGAGACAGAGAAACAGAGTGTGAGTGGGGGAGGGGAAGAGAGAAAGGGAAACACAGAATTCTAAGCAGGCTCCAGGCTCTGAACTGACAGCACAGAGCTTGACCTGGGGCTCCAACCCACGGACTGTGAGATCATGACCTGAGCCAAAGTCAAACGCTTAACTAACTGAGCCAACCAGGCACCCCAATCAGCTAAATTTTTTTATGCCAAAAATAAAGCAGCAGAAAGAGATATCAGGAATAGATTCCATTTACAATTGCACCAAAACCCAAAAGATAATAGGAATAAACCTAAACAAAAAGGTAAAAGATGTATACTCTGAAAACTATAGAAAGCTTATGAAAGAAATTGAAGAAGACACGAAGAAATGGAAAGACATTCCATGCTCATGGAAGAACAAATATTGTTAAAATGTAGATACTATCCAAAGCAATCTACATATTCAATGCAATCCCTATCAAAATAAGACCAGCATTCTTCACAGAGCTAGAAAAACAATCCTAAAATTTGTATGGGACCACAAAAGACCCTGAATAGCCAAAGTAATGTTTAAAAAGGAAACTAAAGGGGAAGCATCACCATTCCAGACTTTAAGCTATATTACAAAGCTATAAGCATCAAGACAATATGGTATTAGCACAAAAACAATCATACAGATCAATGGAATAGAATAGAGAACCCAGAAATGGACCCACAAATAAACGGCCAGCTAATCTTCAACAAAGCAGGAAAGAGTGTCCAAAGAAAAAAATACAGTCTCTTTAGCAAGTGGTGCTGGGAGAACAGGACAGCAACATGAGAAGAATGAAACTGGACCACTTTCTTACACCATACACAAAAATAAATTCAAAATGGATGAAAGACATTTCCTGGTGAGACAGGAAACCATCAAAATCTGAGAGGAGAACACAGGTAGCAAACTCACTGACCTAGGCTGTAGCCACTTTTTATCTGACATGTCTCTGGAGGCAAGGAAATAAAAGCAAAAATGAACTATTGGGACCTCATTAAGACAAAAACCTTCTGCACAGTGAAAGAAACAATTAACAAAACTAAAGGCGACTGATGGAATGGGAGAAGATATTTGCAAATGACATATCAGATAAAGGGTTAGTATCCAAAATCTATAAAGGACGTACCAAACTCAACACCCAGAAAACAAATAATCCAGTGACGAAATGGGCAGAAGACATAAATAGACACTTTAACAAAGAAGACATCTAGATGGCTAACAGACACGTGAAAAGATGCTCAATATCACTCATCATCAGGGAAATACAAATCAAAACCATGAGACACCACTTCATACCTATTAGAATGGTTAAAATTAAGAACTCAGGAAACAACAAATGTTGGAGAGTATGTGGAGAAAGGGAGAATTTACACTGTCGGTGGGAATGCAAACTTGTGCAGCTACTCTGAAAAACAGTACGGAGGTTCCTCAAAAAATTAAAAACAGAAGTACCCTACAACCCAGCAATTGCACTATTAGGAACTTATCCAAAGGATACAAAAATGCTGATTTGAAAGAGCACGTGCTCCCCAATGTTTATAGCCGCACTATCAACAAATAGCCAAATTACAGAAAGAGTCCAAATGTCCATCAAATGATGACTGGATAAAGAAGATATGGCATATATATACAATGGAATTATTATTATTATTTTTTTAATTTACACCCAAGTTAGTTAGCATATAGTGCAGCAATGGTTTCAGGAGTAGATTCCTTAATGCCCCTTATCCATAGCCCATTCCTCCCAACCCCTCCAGTAACCCTCTGTTTGTTCTCCATATTTAAGTCTCTTAAGTTTTGTCCCCCTCCCTGTTTTTATATTAGTTTTGCTTCCCTTCCCTTGTGCTCATCTGTTTTGTATCTTAAAGTCCTCATATGAGTGAAGTCATATGATATTTGTCTTCCTCTGACTAATTTCGCTTCACATAATACCCTCTAGTTCAATCCACATAGTTGCAAATGGTAAGATTTCATTTTTTTTGATTGCTGAGTAATACTCCATTGTATATATATACCACATCTTCTTTATCCATTCATCCATCGATGGACATTTGGGCTTTTTCCATACTTTGGCTATTGTTGATAGTGCTGCTATAAACATGGGGGTGCATGTGTCCCTTCGAAACAGCACACCTGTATCCCTTGGATAAATGCCTAGTAGTGCAATTGCTGGGTCGTAGGGTAGTTCTATTTTTAGTTTTTTGAGGAACCTCCATACTGTTTTCCAGAGTGGCTGCAGCAGCTTGCATTGCCACCAACAATGCAAAAGAGATCCTCTTTCTCTGCAGCCTCGCCAACATCTGTTGTTGCCTGAGTTGTTAATGTTAGCCATTCTGACAGCTGTGAGGTGGTATCTCCTTATGGTTTTGATTTATGTACAATGGAATTCTACTCGGTGATGAAAAAGAATAAAATATTCCTATTTGCAACAATGTGGATAGAACTGGAATATATTATGCTAAGTGAAAGAAGTCAATCAGAAAAAGACAGATATCATATGATTTCACTCATATGTGGAATTTGAGAAAAAAACAGATGAACATAGGAGAAGGGAGGGAAAAATAAGATAAAAACAGAGAGGGAGGCAAACGATAAGAGACTCTTAAATACAGAGAACAAACTGAAGGTTGCTGGAGAGGAAGTTGGTGGTGGGATAGGTTATATGGGTGATGGGCATAAAGGAGGGCACTTGTTGGGATGAGCAATGGGTGTCATCTGTAAGAGATGAATCACTGAGTTCTATTCCTGCAACCAAGACTACACTGTATGTTAACTAATTTGAATTTAAATTTAAAAAATTTTAAAAATACATAAAATACCTTGAAACTACTAAATAATAATAATTTTACATTGGTTAAGAGTCCTGGCTTCAGGGCCAGACAAGCCAGGTTTGAATCCTTACTGCAGTTGGATTGTGAGTTGGTTACCTCCTCTCTGGCTTTCACATCCATAAAATAGTAGTAATTATCTACTCCAAGAGCATCTGCAAGGTTTTAAACAAGAGGATAATCATCTCAAATGTTGAGGAAAATGCTTAGCAGACAAAAATTGGTAAACAAATGGCAGCTAGTCTTAAATGTGCTCTTTAGAGAATTTAAAAAAACCTAGACATTTTACTATATTTGAATCATATCAGTATAAATAAATTATATCTGAAAAAAAACTTTCTATGCTACTTTTCTTGTCTCTAAAATTAGGAAATTCTAAATTGTTCTAAAATGTCACAACTCAATATCAGGTCCAACTATTGGACGAATATAAGAGGGTAGTAATTCATTTATGCGGATATTCAAATTTCCCTTCAGGTTTCACTTCCAGTCCCTCACCTGTGATCCAATAGAGGATATTCATATGGTTTTAGGCAAGGTAAATTCCACCATAAGTGTTTTTACAGCTGTCAGAGTTGTCTAAAGAAAATTCCAAAATGTAAATGATACAATAAAAAGGGACTGACAACTAGAAAACAATCTCATAATGGGGCAAATAATAGCACTAAAGACTCTAACAAGGAAAACAAGATGAAAATGTTGCCTCAATTCAAATAATAGCTTAAAAGAAAAAGTATGCTAATTTTATATCTGTGCCAAAAAAGCAGAGTATTTCTTCTCTATATTTCATACATTCATTCATTTATGCCTTCATCTAACAAATATTTATGTAGCACTTGCAATATGTCTGGAACTATACTAGGCTTTGGTGATAGAGCAGGGAACAAAACAGACAGACATCTCGGCACTATTGGAGCTCACATTCCAGTAGAGGGTGGGGTGGGAAGATAAACACAGAATGTCAGAGGGTGACATATGTTACAAAGAAAAATAACATAGGGAAGGAAAATAGGGAATGGGTGATGGGGGTGGGAGATGCCTCCTTGTCCACAGAGCTGTGGGGAGATGGGATTCTGGGAGAGAAGGTTAACCTGGGAGTTCTTGATTTCTTGAGATGACTGGCATAAACAAGAGTAAATAACATAATCAACAAGACCCAGTTAGTTCTAATGATCCCATGGTGGATGGTTCTGGTGAAGCTGTGAGAGTGGAGGTTAGGGAGCAGGAACGAGGTGATGCCAGGATTGTGCAGAAGTATGAGTACCTTCTTATTCTGCCAAAGTTGATGTGAAGGCTCATAGAAGGCTCAATCATGTGTGGATGGTTTGAAAACACATAATAACCAAATATGTGGATGGATAGGAAGAAAGTAAAAAGAAAAATTCTACCTAAAGTTAGGTAAATCAGTGTAATATTTGAGAGGAAAAAAAGGGACATTTAGAAATGTAACTATTGAGAGGCTGGCAGGAGGATAATAATGCTTAAAACTTTCACTTTAAACGGTGTGTGTACTTTGGATTTAAGGTAGAACTAACGTAAGAAATTAGTAGGCATACTTTAAGGTATTAGAAAGCTAAACTCTTAACGCAGGAATACAAGTTTACTGAACATGCAACTTCTATTTAAAAACTAAGTGAGCTTGATTCCGTTAGGATTTTTACCAAGATTTAAGAAATCTCAATACAAATAATAGAAAATGCAGGTTGAAAAGAGCAAATGAGAATTCATATCTCAAATCTTTATGTTCTATCTATTCTTGGAGGGGAAAAAACACATTAAACAAGGCTCTTATGGGGCGCCTGGGTGGCTCAGTCAGTTGAGCGTCTGACTTCCGCTCAGGTCATGATCTCACAGTTTGTGGATTCGAGCCCCTCATCAGGCTCTGTGCTGAAAGCTCAGAGCCTGGAGCCTGCTTCAGATTCTGTGTCTCCCTCTCTCTCTGCCCCCACTCTGTCTCTCTCTCCTTCAAAAATAAGTAAACATTAAAAAATATATAAAAAACAAACAAAAAAACCCACAAGGCTCTTACTTCTCTCTGGCACTACTATTTATTAATGCTACATGAACTTGAGCTAATTTCTTATAACCTCCACTACACTCTGTCTCTCTCTCCTTAAAAAATAAGTAAACATTAAAAAAATTTTTAAAAACAAACAAAAAAACAAAAAAACACAAGGCTCTTACTTCTCTCTAGCACTAACTATTTATTAATGCTACATGAACTTGAGCTAATTTCTTATAACCCTAAGGAGGTAATCATGGAATCCGGATTTAATATTCATGCTGATTTGCAGCTACCACTGAGAGAGGTTTCGAAGACTGTAAAAGGATCAGAGTGACAATATGCAATTTCCTGATTAAAGAAGTAAAAAAAATTTAATTTCTTACTGCACTGTTGACATCATTCACAAAAAGAAACATTTTAGAGCAATTCAAGAAATAAAACCAAAAAAAAAAAAAGAAAAGCAATAGATATACTGAGAATTTTGTACAAAAACGAACAAGAAAACAACAAAACAAACCAGCAAACAAATAAACACGAGTACATACACAAAACACACACAAAAAAATTATCCTTCTTTTTTCCATGCTTAGATTTTCTATATCCTCTGCATAATACTCTTCCAAGTTATAATTAACGCATTTGCCTTTATGAAATTTAGATTTTTATGATATGATATGGTATAAATGTAATGAACTCTAAGTTTTAAAAGTTATAGGAATATACTAATATATGTTTCAAACCTTCCAAGATAAAATTGGCTTTTATTCTACCTCTCCACTCCACATGTCACAAAGTTGTTTTTAAAATGATGAATTACAGCTCCATAGAAAATATGTTAGATTTTCACACAGAGATCATTCCACTAATGTGATTCAGTCAAAAAATATTTCATCTGTTGTAGTCAAAAAAGAAATGACAGATTGCTAAAGGAGGATGAACTTTTGATTAATAGAAATGCACACATGGTTACAGAAAAATGATTTGTTGAGAAATCTAAATAAAACTAATACCAAAAATATTAAAAGATACAAGGAAGGTAGTTTTAAGAATTAGTCTGCACTTGATCTTCAGAATGTTAGTAGCAATTAATACTTTTTACAAATATTTTACATCTTTAATAATTGTGACTAAAGAACAATGAGAAAAAATACGAATTTCTTTCCTCATGATTGTATTCTTCTCTTTGAATTGTGTGTAAATTATTATCTGTCTTCTCTTTATAATTTTACCATATCTGTAGGTGCTCCTAACCACATATCATTTAGTTTCACCTGCTTTTAAAAATGGAATCATATAATATGTACTCTTGTGTTGGTTTTATTTCAATCAATATCATGTTTCTGAGGTGCAATCATACTGTATGCAGTTCATTTATTTTCAGCATTATACAGCATTCAGTTGTGTGAATATATTATAATTTGTTAGCTTTGTCAGTGGACATTTTGATTATTTGAAGTTTCTTTTTTTTTTTTTACTTATAATACTGCTATGAACATGTATATATGTATTGGTACGATGTACAAAAGTTCCTCTAGGGTATATACATCTATGAGTGCAATTTTAGGATTGTAGGATGTGCACATGTTTAACTTTATCAGGTAATATCAATTTGTTTTCCAAAATATTGTTAACAAACCATACCTGTTCCTGCAGTGTATGCATCTCCCTCTTTGTCCAAATCCTCACCACCACTTAAACATAATAAATAAAAACGTGTAATTTTGACAATCTGGTGAGATAAAGTCACATATTTTCAGTATTAAATAGCACCATTAATATTAATAAGCCTAAGCTTTGCTTATTAAACTTTGCATTTCTTTTGTGAATTTCCTATTTAAAGCTCTTATCAATTTTATATTGAGTAATTTTCCTTTTCTTTGATAGATTTGTAGAAATACTTTATATAGTTTGAATACAATATTTTGTCAGTTATTAGCATTGTAAGTATCTTCTCACAGGTTGATCTTTATCTTGTAACTTTCTTTATAGTGTATTTTCATAAGCAGATGTTCTTAATATTAAGATATTTTAAATTAAGGTTTATAGTTGAGGTAAGCTTAGTTGAATATGAAGTTGTGAGAAATAAAGAGAACAACTGGAATAAATTCAAAGAATCCACACCAGGACTTATAAAGAGTCAAAGTTTTGAAAATGTAAGTCAAATAGAAAGTCTTGAAAGCCATGAGAAAGGACACTGTATGTCAGGACAAAAATAATTCAAATGACAGTTTTATCTAAAAAAACATGGAGGCCCGAAGAAAGTGGTACCACATTTTCAAGTGCTGAAAGGAAAAAACAAACAAACAAACAAACAAACAAAACCCATAAATCCAGAATTCTGTATCCAGTGAAGTATTCTTCAAGAATAAAGCAATAATGAAAAAATTTCCTAATAACACTGGAAAACAAGCAAAACAATGGCAGACTTCAGGGCTAGCTTGTTAATAATCACATTATTTGTATATGGGCTAAATGCACCAACCAACTAAAAGACAGAGATGAGTAGAATGAATTACAGAACATGACCTTACTATATGGTTTCTATAAGAAACTCACTTCAAGTGTATTGATATATGAAGGTTAAAAGTAAAGTAAGTAAAAGACCTAACATAAAAATCTTAATAAAAAATATCAGGAGTGACTATATTAATATAAGATAAAGTGACTTCAGAGCAAAGACAATTGCTAGAGACAGGGAAGGGCATTATATAAACAGGAAAAGGGTCAATTTATTAAGAAGACATGGCAATCCAGAACCGAGATCTGCAAATTGTATAAAGCAAAAAGGTAATAAAACTGAAAAGAGAAATAGGCAAAATCCACCATTATAGTTAAAGGCTTCAATACACTTTTCTCAACAACAGAACAATTAGATAATCAAATTAAGTCTGACATTTTATATTAAAATTAACTCAAAATGGAATTGAATCACAGACTTAAATGTAAATGTAGAAATTCTAATGTAAAAAATGCAAAACTTTATCTAAAAACATGAGAAAATTATTGGGATCTAAGGCTAGGCAAAGAGCTCTCAGACTTTATTCCAAAAGTTTGATCTACAAAAGGAAAAATTAATCAACTGGATTTCATCAAGAACATTTTTTTTTTTAAATTTACTATGTGAAAGGCATGAAAGACAAGCTACAAAGATGAAGAAATATCTGAAGATCACATATCCAACAAAAGACTAGTATCTAGAATATATAAAGACCTATCAAAATTTAACAGTAAAAAAATGCCACACAATCAGACAAAGGACACAAAAAATATGGGAAAAAAAACTTCATTGAAGAAATAATACACATGGCAAATAAGAAAATGAAATGATGCTAAATGTCATTAGACACTAGGAAAATGTAAATTAAAACCACAATGAGATATCACTACTTACTTAACAAAATGACTAAAATAAAAAAATAGCGATAATATCAAATGCTGGTGAGGATGTGGAGAAACTAGATCACTTCCCTTACTAGTGAGAACATAAAATATAGCTACTTTGGAAAATATTTTGTCATATTCCTTTAAAAATTAAACATTCAACAACTATACAACCAAGGTATTTCATTTATATCAGAAAAATAAAACCATATGCACATATAAAAGCTGTACAGAAATATTTATTGTAATATCACTTATAATAGAATAAAATTGGAAACAACACAGATATGCTTCAGTGTGTGAAGAGTTAAACTCTGGCTTGTTCATATAATGGAATGATACAACATAATAAGAAGGAATACTGTATTGTTTTTCACATACTACCTAGATGAATCTCCAGAGAACTGAGCTGAGTGATAAAAAGCAATCCTAAAAGGTTATAAATTATTTGATTTTATTTATATAACATTTTTGAAATGGAAAAAATAAATATAGAGTTTGAGAGCATTAATTGCCAGGGATTAAGGGTGGGTGAGAAGGAGTTAGATGCTTCTATAAAAGGAGACATGAGGGATCCTTGAGTTGTTGGAAATGTTTTATATTTTGACTATAACAATGTGATTATCCTGGTTTTGGTACTGAACTACCAGTTTTCAAAATGTTTCCCATTGGGGAAAACTGGGTGAAGAAGAATACAAGGAATCCCTTTGTGCTATTTGTTAGAACTGCATATTAATCTAATGTTAAATAGAATAAACTTGTAATATTTAATTCTATTTTCTAAACTGATTGAATCTTTGTATTTATATCTTTTGCCAAATACAGGGAGTTTCCAACTATTATTTGAGTACTTCTTCAATTCTGCCCTTTTTCCCCTTCCTTGAAGGACTCCAATGACAGAAACATTAGATCTTTTGTCATAGTGCATGGCTCTCTGTGCTTTGGCTCATTTATCTTTTCAGTCTATTTTCTTAGTTATTTAGATTGAGTGTTTTCTATTGTTATGTCTTATAATTCACTAATTACCTTCCTCTGTCTCCTCCAGTCTGCTGTTCAACTCATCCAACGATTTTTTTAAATTTCAGTTATTATATTTTCAGTTCTGAAATTCTCATTTGGTTCTTCTTTACATTTTCTATTTCTTTGCTGAGACTTTTTTCCCCTTCATTTTTTTTTTCATTTATAATTGCTTTTTGCAGCATTTTTCCTTTATCATGGCTGATCCAAAACCTTAATGAGGTAAATACAACATTTCTGTTATCTCAGTGTTGGCATTTTCTGGTTGTGTTTTTTCATTTTGTGTGAGATGATCCTGGTTCTTATTATGACAAGACATTTTTTATTTAAATGTGTATATTTGAGGTATTATGCTATGAATCTCATGGACACAATGCCAAAAGATGAGATGCGTAAGATCATGATATGCAATTGTCATGAATTTCAAAATCTAACTTAATTAAAATTAAATGAAAACTCAAGAAAGTTTTTCAAAAGAAGATGATGAGTAGATTTAAAAATGTATATATAGACATATAAAGGGATAAGAATTCTTGAAGCATCACTAAAGAAGAACCAAGCAAGCATACAAGGCCCATCAAAAATTAACTTATAAAGCTATAGTAATTTAGACACACTGATAGTCACAAATACAGATAAACACAAAAAAATTAATGGAACAGATTTAAAACCTATAAAGCAACCCAGAAATATATGGAAAAAATGTTACTTACACTTTTTTCCCAGTTGGACAAATATATTTTTAATTAAGCTAAACAGAATTTTGAAATTCATGAGAATTGCATATCATGATCTTATGCATTTCCTCTTTTGACATTATGCCCCTGAATATGTTTCTTTATTTATGTAGGTCTTTATTGTATGCCAATATAAGTTTATATTATTTATATCTTATAATGGATATTTTCCTAGATTTTTAAAATTATATTTATAGTAAGTGGCATTTTTAATTGCATTTTCTAACTATACATGCCTTATTGAAAAGCATTTGATTTGTGTATGGATCTTTCATCTAGATAGTCTGCTAACCTCATTTATATTATAAATATATAATTCTCTATATTACATACCTTCTTCAAAGTCATAGAAATCTATAAAGTTTTAACTTTTAAAAATATTTATTTATTTTAGAGAGAGTGAGAGACAGAGTGTGGGCAGGGGAGGGGCCGAGAGGAGACTCAGAATCCGAAGCAGGCTCCAGGCTCTGAGCTGTCAGCACGGAGTCCAATGCAGAGCTTGAACCCATGGATCATGACTTGAGCCAAAGTTGGATGCTTAACTGACTGAGCCACCCAGGGTCCCCTCATGTCACAGAATTCTAAATAAATCTTTACAGAATGTCATTATACTATTTCCATGCCTTTTCATCTTTCCTAATTTATATTTCTTAGTCTATTTTGGGTAACTTTTCATAAAAATACATTAAAATTCAATACCTTTCTTTTTGCCTATGTTCAACCATTGTTTACATATTAAATGTGAAATATGTACTTTAAACTTTTAGAAGTACTATTTAGTTCCTGTTCAAATCTAATTGAACATATTGGTATTCTCTGGTTTTTAAATTATATTTTATTATTTTAATCATGTTAAATTTGCTTATTTTATATTCTGCATCTGATTTGTCCTATATCCACAGTTTTGGTAGGATTGATTATGGAAGATTTTGGTATTGTTACTCTTAGTCACGGCTGGTTCTTTCACATATTTAATGGTTTTATGATTTCATGCTTCTTGAATTTTATATGTGGCACATTTTTATTTTCTTTAGCACTGGCTTTAAAGTGTTAATTTGCCTCTACCTGCTGCCTAGGAAAAATATTGATGTTGGACCTGTTTACAATTTTTGCTTAACGTTTTCAGACAACATAGCTCATGGGATTCTTTTCCCAATGGAGCATAACTATGGGCTAGTTTTTAGGAATTTTCAAGAGAAACTTTTCTTTTTGCTGCCTTCAACTAGACTCAATACCAAATGAGGCAGACATTCCACTGGATACATCTGCAGGGTACGTTCTTCATGTTTAAAGTTGCATAGGCACAGCTTCCTCTCACTTGTTAGTAAAAGTTTCTAGTGATCCAACCACAGATAAATTGAATGAATATCTATATTTGTATACACAGTTTATTCAGCCACATTGTTACCTATAAATAAAGTTCAAATTTTTCAACAATATTCATTTATCTTAAAATGACTGTTTGACTTTATTTGTTTCTACTTAATTTTGTATTTGCTTTTCTTATTAATGGTCAGTACTAATGTTAATGGGTGAAATATTAAAGTCAGAAATGACTCTAAACATTTCTCTTTACATATATTCTAGATTACAAGATTAAGTGATGTTTCCTAAATGTCAGCCTTATACTCGCCTTTCACTCTATCCCTCAGTCTGAATTACCATCTTACCCCATCCTCCACCCTGTCACATTTGCTGAAAATTTACTACCTCAAAGCCCAAGTGAAACAGGAATTGAGTAAACACTCACTTACTGTCTGCTCCCACAATGATACCACACTGTCATGGATTATTTATTTTTTCCATATATTTTGAACACTAATAAAACTCATTCATCCTGTGTGTCAAATCTATAATTAAAGATCTGGTTAGAAAAAACTTGACCTTTCTTGTTATATGGTTAAAGCAACATAGACTAACCTGTTTCTTCAAATGGCAGAATTCAGAACTCAAAATACTATATATAAACAGAATCTTTATTTGAAAACAATGAAAAATGACTAATGGCACATAAAGGAAATTGATGACTAGTGATTTGAAGTAATAGCTATGTAACTAAACATCTTGGAGCACCCACTTGGGGAGCTGTTTTTTTTTTTTTTTTTTAACGTAATACAATTTTGAAATAACAAAGAAATGAGACTTGGAAGTGATTTTTTTCAACTATGGCTTTGAGATGTACATTACTTTGAAAGTGGAATAGTTACATTTTAGTAATGGATTAGGAAAACATATGAATTAATGGACCTAATAGAATTACAGTAGAGATGTTAACAGAGAGAAGTAAAAAAACCAATAAATCACCCTTCGAAGGGATACAAAACAAAGCCCTCTCTCAGTTGTGTATTTGGAAAATGAATCATTCACTACACAAGTAAACACCTGAAGGAAGGGTGCAATTTAATTGATTACACTGATCACACTGTGACAAACAGCAATGGCTTTTCATTAACATTTATAAAAGAACTATAAAGGTTACAAACAGTTCATGGTTTTAATGTTTCTTCATTGCTTTCTTCACCTTCTTCTTCTACTTCTTTTATATTTTCAACCATATTCATTTAGCATTCAGCCAAAGAAACAGCGGGCCTCTCTTGAACCTGCCACCAATGATTTATTAAGCTCATTTTCTATTCATTTGTTTATAGATCAAACACAGAAAGAAAAGCTCAACAATATTGAACATATTTAATAAAAAGCACACACACCAAGTATTTAAACTTTGTATTGTGCTAGGTTAGACATTTTGGAAGAAAGACAATAATTACACATAGGCAATTGCTTTGATGTAGCCTCTCAAATCAATACAGCTACTTAGTACAAGGTAGGCATTTATGTATGTTTAGCCTTGGCACTCTTTCCAGAGTATGACATTTCAGGTAAATGTGCTTTATTGCAGACATGGGAAAACAGATCAATGAACTTCTCATTGACAGCCTCTTTCTCACTTGCTAGCCTTTATAAATGGGATGTCATTAATCTCCCATTCACTACAACAGCAGTCTCCAAATTGGTTGACTGTGCACCTCATTAGTAAAAAAGTTTTTGTTTTGGCTACTCTTGCTTTATTATTTATAAATAATAAAACGCATTGCTCTCACGTAGAGTATAAAATATACAAAATTTTCCAAAAGTAGAAATTTTAAATAAACTTTAGCAAAAGAGAAGTTGTAATATTTTCCTCCTGTACTTTATGGGTCATTCTGCTCACTCCCTGAGGTACACATGCATCATTGTGGAGACCTCCATTCTAGAAAACCTGTGTGTTCTGCGAGACACAGCATATAACTAAATAAAATAGATATCTAAAGAATATAGGAAACTCTAATAAGTGTTCTTCTGATAGTTTCCCATAGAATCAGAAGGTTTTCATTAAGTACTATTCATGTTTAATGAACATTGTGAATCTTTAATATCACTTCTACACGATACAACTTTTATTTCCCAGACATAAAAGCAAATAGCTGGTATTCCAGAGTGAAAAGATTAATCCTAGGTCTATCATAATTACAAGACATTCTACACATTAACTTATTTTTTATTGTATCAATTATTTTTAAAATAAAATGATTGATTTATGCATTCTGAAAATAAGCTTGGGATATATTATCAGGCTGAACTCTTAGGTTCTGGCATATTTAACATTCATGTGTGAGACATATGTATCTAAGTTGTGCCATTAATGTGGTTTTACTGTTGGTTTCAGTGATCACAGTTTGTTCCAATATGCAAAAATATACAGGCAACAGTGGTCAGCTGTACATATTTCCATTTAGCAATAAGAACAAAAAAATAATGCGATAGAGTTGAATTATTATGGAAGTAGAGCTGCTTAGAAATGTTTTAAAAATATAAGTTATTTAAATTATTAAAATTAGCGGGTTTTAGGGGATAGCTGCATTTGTACTAAATCTCCTGCAACTCTGCATTCCTAACAAGTAGAATGATGAAAGTAGGCGGTATTCTAAATATTCCTGCATTTTAAACCCAGAGTCCTGTGTCAGGGTTTTGTGTTAATAGTGCTGCTTTTTCATGATAAGGTAGATCACTGATTTTCTATAGGTCTATATCTTCTCAGAGAGACCAAGATCTATCTGTTGAGTATTTGATAGACTATTACATGGCATGCATGATTATTAAAATATATAGTTTAACTAGGCAAAGTTAAGTACTTTAGCAAAAGAGAAATACTAATTTAGATTGCATTTTGACACCTACAATGCCAAGCTAATCAGAAAATGGAGGGAACATACTATAATTTATGATAATGTATCACTGTATTAACTAAATTTCAGTTATGACCCTGGGTGTTTTTAGGCATCCACAAGTCAAATGCTTTGGACACCAATGTGAGAGTTAATTTTAAACCTCTGGGAGAAGTATGAGAATCCAAGACACGATGATTTTAGGAAAAAACAAGATGTGATTATGATATGTGGCTTATTAATTTTTTTAGGGAACACATAGAATTGTAGAAAGTCAGTGGGCACATCAATTTAATTAAACATTCCTTTGTTTCTACAGATGAGAAAACTGAGGGCAGAAGGGTAAATGGTGTCACTTAAAGTCACAAAGTAAGATATTGCAGAAACAAGACCAAACCCTGGCATCCTAAATTCTTTTAGACTATTTGCCCCACCTACAGCACAGTTCTTAGACTATTATTAAAGACATTGTTTCATAACTTAAAAGTAATTTTTATTTCTGTGGTGCCTGGGCAGCTCAGTTGGTCTGACTCTTGACTTCAGCTCAGGTCAGGATTTCACGGTTCAGGAATTTGAATCCCTTGCTTGGGATATTCTCTCTCTCTCTCTCTCTCTCTCTCTCTCTCTCTCTCGCCCTCGCCCTCTCCCTCTCCCTCTCCCTCTCTTTCTCTCCCTCCCTCTCTGACCCTCCCCTGCATGTGCTCTCTCTCTCTCAAAATAACTAAACATTTTTTTAAAGAGTAATTTTTATTTCTTTTAACAATGAAAAGCCACTTGAAGCTCATCTTGGGAAATAAGATTGATCTTTAAAAAGTTTGCTCTAACTAAAAACTAATGAAAATAATTTCCTTCTCATTATTGTATTTTGAGAGCAATTCCAAAGTGTTTGGATCAACAGAAGGAGAACATATATTATATAAAGTAAAATATAACATGCAAAATAAAAATATATAAATCAAATAAATATAAATGTATATAGAAATTAAAATATATAATGCATGTATATAATTATATATAATACCTAATGCACGCTTATGTACATATATATAAACACACATATGCATTCATACATATATATAACATTCATGAATATTAAATTGACTTGATTATATTCACATATTTTCAAGAATTAGGTTTTCACTCTTTTATAATCACTGCCTATGAGATAAAAATGAGAAGTCTGTGACACATTGAAACACAGAAAAATACATAGCAAGGCAAAAGAGGTAATTATTTATAAAGGAGATTTTACTGGAGAGAAAAGGAGGTAAACTGATAAAAAGTAGATTCTCCTGCTGATCAGCAATATAAGAATCGCAAAACATTTCAAATGAAGCAACTCTGGGAGGTTTTCACTATACTATAAATATATATATTTTTTAATTTTGTAACTATGATTTGCAAAAGCCTTCTTGCCAAACATAGGCAAAATAAGGCATCTTTAGCAGATGGATAGATCTCTTACATGCACAGCAATTTTGAGGAAACCTGAATGTTACAGTTATGCACAGTTTATTTCCCTATATCTAATTTTATGTAATTTTATTTCAATGTCTGCTTTGATCCCTAAGATTCATTGCTTCCTGGTGGGAAAGTCATAAATTCTGGTATCATCCTGCCTTTGAAAAGTAAACAAGGGGCACCTGGGTGGCTCAGTCGCTTAAACGTCTGACTTCAGTTCAGGTCATGATCTCAGGGTTTGTGAGTTTGAGCCCTGCGTCGGGCTCTGTGCTGACAGCTCAGAGCCTGGAGTCTGCTTCTGATTCTGTGTCTCCCTCGCTCTCTGCCCCTCCCCCACTCATGCTCTGTCTGTCTCTGTCTCAGAAATAAATAAACATTTAAAAAAAATTTTTTAAAAAGAAAAGTAAACAAAAATATACTGTTTCAATAGAAAGGATTTTGAAGAAAATATTGCATACATATATTGTGTGTCACAGGGATCGTATTAGGAAAAAAAAGTACTTGTAAAGATTCAGGTTGTTCAGGGGGAAAATACCACCATCTTAATCTAAAGAGAAAATTTGCAACTGATGAATAAAGAACATAAATTAAGCTTTATGGTTTCTGCATAATAAAATTACACAAAGTTGGCAAAACTATAGACAGCATTATCAAGGAAATAATAAATCTGGCCATGAAAAATGAACACAACAAGGAAGTGCTGTAAGGAGAGTGAGAAAGTGCCAAATCTTTCCATGACACTGCCTGTTGACGTTCTCCTCAATCCATTTTGCATGGTCTCTCAACATTTAATGTGCAGAACATTCACATTTGCTGGCCCGGTGCTTTTCAATTACATCCCTTTGCTTGGCCTGATACTTAACTTGCCACAGGGTGACAAGCAGAGCAAGATGGAAAAGACTCATATTCCCTCTCTCCTTCCCTCACCTGCCATGCCTCATGCCTAACCCCCTTTCTACACTATTTTATGCTAGGAAGATCACATTTTTTATAGTATATTGCCCTGGAATTTCTTCAAATATGTCTCAGTCCCTAGACTGCTCTCCATTCAAGAAATACAGATCTCCTCTTCCCCCAAGTGACTAATAGATCTTTAGTCCTTTCATACATAATTTCCACAGACTATAATCAGCATGAGGAAAATGGATAAATTATCAAATGATTTGAGCACTGCATATAACATCAGCATCAAAAGCAATACTCTGAATTCAGATGAGCCAGATTTTCAAGAAGAGGTTAAATAAGCTATATATTCCAGTTAGTCATTCTATTGATTGATTTTTATTTTTAACGTTTAATAGATACTTTCACATTTGACCTTTTAATCAATGGGCATATAATTTCTGGTCATGGATTCTTTTCCCTTGGGAAAAGAAAACTAACGGTACATAAAAATTATTATCATCAAGGAGTATCAAAGAATTATCACTGCACTAGCAGTGTAATCAATTATTTGTGTATTTATTTTTATGTGAGAAATTAAATGTTACTATTCACATAGCCCACATTAACTAGAAAATCATAAGATTAAACTGAGATTTATCTCACTTTCAGCACTGGCCCTAAAATCAACACATGGAAAAACTCAAATTTTATGGCTTGCAAAGCTTTGCTGTTTTACTGGAACATAGCAATACCAGCTTGGTTTTTGAACTGGGACTTTAAAGTTACTTTCTTGCTTAGGAACTATCCACAGTTCAATTTGAAGGCATGATATTTGTTCTTATTTCTCTGGGGGGTCTGCAAATATCCCCTCTAATGAATTAGAATTCATTATACTAGGGATCAGGGTACAGTGCTTCCTTTCTGAACAAGTTATAGAAATCTCAGATTCCCTGTTTTGTAGCGGAAATATAGGGGACTCTATAGCAAACTATGGCTTAAGTTATAGAATATTCTTCCTTTACACTCACCTTTATGGCACCATAAGAAATTTTGAATCTTATTATTTAATTTTTTTTTTTTAAATCATAAAGTGTCCTCTGACCCTCATTGGGATTTGGGAGTCACTATAATCAACACACAGTGCGGGAGGTCCTGAATGAGGCTTTGGAATAGTGGAGAAAGGAGATAAAATACACTAAGCATTTATTAAAGTTTTTTTTTCTTTAGTGAAATGCATAATTGCCTTGTGAAGTTTCTCATTTATTTTGCTTTACAAACAGTCTGTAACATGTATTTCTTAGGATTCACTTTATTCTCTGTGCAGCTCAACTTTAGATTAATTTCTAGAATCTTAGCAATTGTCTTTTTGTTTTGTATACTCTCATTTAAAATGATATATAATTAAAGTTTTTTACCAGAACATTTCGTAGCAACTTATCCAAAATTTGAAAAACTGGGATAATTTGGAACGATGCATGCAGAATAATCTAATTAAAAATAAAAATGTATTGGAAATTCAAATTCTATAACTATCATATAAAAGTTATTCAATACCATTCTGCTTAACAAATTGACAAAATTAAATAAAAAGTTAATTCACAATGTTGAATCAGTGGGAATTCTTACACATTGAATATGAACTCAGCAATACTAACAGTTAAACAATAAAACAGAATGCCAATACCAAGGACTTGTAGGACTTTTCTTTTTCTTTTTTGTTTTTCTTTGCTTTCCAAACTTTTAAAACATGAATTAATAAATTTATTAAATTTTATTTTAAATGTAAAATGGGATGGCTGCTATAGGGTAATTCCTTGATTACAAATTTTTCCTGGAATAATAATCCTTTTGGCAGGAATAATCAAATTTCTGAAAATAGTCCCAAGGCTGTGTACACCCTCCTGTGCCTTCTCCCTACTGTCTGGTCTTTGATGACTGTCTGCTCCTAGAAACCTCCTGAGCTTGTAATGAGGATAAATTGGATATACTGGTAACAGAGTGAGAATTTTTCACTATAAATTAGTTCCAACCAAGGTTGTCTTTCAAACAGGTATTAGGCCTTAAATCAATAGACTTTCACTTTTAATTCTTTATTTTCTCATTGTAAAATGAAAAGAAAGCTCTCCCATTGAAGGAATTTGATAATGAGCTCTGCTACAAAAAAATGTGTAAGACAGTATTTCTACCTCAAGAAATTCATGCTCTAGGTAAAAAATTATATATGGTAATCAAATAATTACAAAATGGTTTGAAAAATACCAAAACGGATGTCCACTTAGAAATAGCTAGTGAGCACAACAAAGCGAACCATTTTACTTGGGGAGTCTGTGTAAAAAGATGACATTTGAGAAACAGTAAGTATGAAGTGGAGTGAAAAAAGAAAGCCAAGGCAGAGGGAATAATCCAGGCAGAGACATAGAGGCTCAAAAATATGGGCCATGTCATAAGGAACAGCAAAAGATGTAATAACTGGATTGGTGGGAAAGGAAGTTGAAATCTATTTTGAGTTTAACTTCTTATAAATTGAGAAGTTATGCTAAGAGGTTCACTTTTTTGGCTATAGATTAGAGAACACAGATATATCATGGTATAAGCCCCCTTAAAATGTCAATACTTATTACTAAGTGAGGTTTTCCTATTGAACTGAAGTTTTTTACAGTATTTGAGTGTGAAGCATTAGAGGCAATAGGTCTGTGGTGGAGACAAGCCACAGTTCTCCAATGCTTGTTCTCCCTTTCTCCCATTTAGCAGTATACTCTTATTCACAGAATCTTTGCTCTCCTAAGATAAATGAACCAGGCAGTTGTTGGTAACTGTGGTAATTGTGGCACAATTACCCTAGTCCCTGGGGCACATATAGTTGATCAGTCATTGCTTTCTAACTCCTACCTCCTGGGAGTTGCTTTTGATATTGTATCTCAAGGTAACCATATAATTTATGTTTTAGTAATTTTTCTTAAGTTTATTTGTTTATTTTTGAGAGAGAGAGAGAGATAGAGAGAGAGAGAGAGAAAGAGAGAGAGAATGCACTAGCAGGGAAGAGGCAGAGAGAGGAGAGAGAGAATCCCAAGCAGGATCCCTGCAGTTAGCGCCAAGCCCCATGAAGGACTGGATTTAAATTTTTTTTTTTTAACGTTTATTTATTTTTGAGACAGAGAGAGACAGAGCATGAACGGGGGAGGGTCAGAGAGAGGGAGACACAGAATCTGAAACAGGCTCCAGGCTCTGAGCGGTCAGCACAGAGCCCAATGCGGGGCTCCAACTCACGGACCGCGAGATCATGACCTGAGCCGAAGTCGGCCGCTTGACCGACTGAGCCACCCAGACGCCCCAGAAGGACTGGATTTAATGAACCATGAAATCATGACCTGAACTGAAATCAACAGTCAGATGCTTAACCGACTGAGCCGAATGTTTAATAATTTTATTCCTTATTTTGGTTAGTATTAACTGTCATTTGGTTTAAGAATTCCAGTCAAGAGAATATTCATTTCTCTATTATATTATTCCTATTACAAAATATCTATATTATTTCTATCACTGTTATTATAGGGCCTAATAAGAGTATGCCTTTCATTAAGAGTTAAGTATTATTTAAAGATATCATAGAGAAACTCATCCAACTTTTTGTTTGTTTTGTTTTTTAACCATACCATTAATAGTTTAAGTAAGGCAATTTTCAAGGTTCTTTTTAGTCTTATTTTTCTTTGATTGTGGGTATTAATGGACACACACTGACATACACACATATATATGTAAATATATGTATATATTACATATCAACATACAATTGAATTGACTGAATAAAATCACCTTTTTTCCCTCCTACCCAATGTTATTAACTCATTCACTCAAAAACACTTATTAAACATTATTCCAGGCTAGATAATTTTTCACAGTGGAGCAATACCAGTGAACAGAATAAAATTTCTGCCCACTTGCAGTTCTAATGAAAAAGACATAACAGAAACAAATACACAAATATATAACACAATGCATGGTAGAGATAAGTGTTATGAAAAAATAAAAAGCAGAATTAGGGAATCAGCCATGAATGGCTGGGAGGGTTATTTCAGACTGGGTCATGAAGTAAAACCTCTTGACACAACATTTCAACTGTGCCCTAAATGAGCTGGCGTGCAATTTTTTTTTCAGATAATTGACAGCAAGAGAAAAGAAAAAGTCACTAAGAGCATTTACAGAGAGCAATTATAATGCTGGACTTTAAATACATGATGGACAAAGAAGGAAATTTAGGAACTCTTAAAGGGGCCTCATGATTGATAATGAAAGAAAGGGTGGAGGCCATGGATGCGATGGAACTCAAGATGTTAAAGGTACTGGTATTAGTTAATCAATAGGAAATAGATACAGATATAGAGAGATAGAGATAGAGATAAGAGAAGATTTATTATAACAATTGGCTCACACAGTAATGGAGGTTAAGAATTCCCACAATCTGGGGCGCCTGGGTGGCTCAGTCAATTGAGCATCTGACTTCCGCTCAGGTCACGATCTCACGGTCGGTGAGTTCAGCCCTGTGTCCAGCTCTGTGCTGACAGCTCAGAGCCTGGAGCCTGCTTCGGATTCTGTGTCTCCCTCTCTCTCTGCCCTCCCCTGCTCATGCTCTGTCTCTCTCTGTCTCAAAAATAAATAAAAACATTAAAAAACATTAAAAAAAAAAGAATTCCCACAATCTGCTATTTACAAACTGGAGAATCAGGAAAGCTGGTGGTATCATTCAGACCTGTCTGAATGCCCAAGAACCAGGGGAAACAATGGTATAAGTCCCAGAGTCTGAAGGTTCAAGAACTAGGACTGATGTCGTAGGGCAGAAGAAGGGGAGTTCCAAGCTCACGAAGGGAGAGAGATTTGCCCTTCCTTTACCTTTTGTTCTTTTAGGGCCCTCAATGAATTGGATGATGCCTACCGACACTGGCGAAGGTACATCTTTACTCTGTCTACTAAACCCAATGCTAATCTCTTCCAGAAATATCCTCTCAGACATACCCCCAAAAAATGTTTTACTAGCTATCTGAGCATCATTAGCTCACTCATGGTGACACATAAAGCTAACTCTCACAATGAAGCAGTAGAAACTACCCAGAGAGCCCCAAAATCATTATCTCCTTCTTTCTTGTAGCAATAGACTCACCCCAGTTTCATCTAAGCACATGAATGCCAAAGTACACATTACATTTCTGTGCCATCTCTAAAGATACCTGTGGTTACAGAATTGATAAGTGCTATATCTAGATCGTCTTTATAAGAGAAAAAGCACTTTCCTGGACTCTGTATTCTGCCCACCTCAAAAATTAAATTTCCATAGTCTACACTGCAAACATGTAAGCTCCAACTCCCATCTTGAGGATGAGAACATCCTTGTAGAGAATGGCTAATGGCACTATTGAGAAACCTGGGTCCCTGAATGACCTAATGGGCAGAGCTATCTCTCCAAACTAGATTGTCTACCTTTAAACTGTTATGTGACAAAGAAATAAGAACTTCTTTATAAGCACTGGAGGATGTGGTTCTTTCATCAAGTCAACTACTAGTATATACACCACCTTGCTACTCAAACTGTGGTCCATGATAGCAGCATTGCTGCCACCTGGGATCTTGTTAGAAACACAGACTCTAAAACTCTCTTCCAGACTACTAAATAGGGCTACATTTTAACCGGCTCTCTAGATAATTATTATGCACAACAAAGTCTGAGAAGCGCTGCCTCTTAAGCGCTTAAGATCTGAATACAGAAATCTAATTCTCAGGACCTAGGTATGAACATGACCATGGAGTGTTTAAGTGGGGTGGATGGAAAGAAAATTATAATTAAAGAGATTAAGTAAATAAGAAGCTAGAATGTTAGAAATGCATAGATGTGGTAGGTAAATGATCACCTAGAATGATGAGAATAAAATGTTAGAATAAGAGTGAACCAGGGCTAAATGTTTGCTTAGGAGAAACAGACATTTGGTCAGATATCATTCTGAGTGTCAGTGAGAATGTTTCTGGATAAGATTAACATTTGAATTGGTAGACTGAGTAAAAAGGATTGTCCTCCCTTTTGTGGGTGGGATTCATGTACTCAGTTGAAGACCTGAATAGAATAAAAAGGCTAAGAGGGAACTCTTCTGACCTTAATACAATACAACCTTGGACTGGGAGTAACTTGCTCTGTGACTGCAAGATAAGCAAACACTGCTAATAAATTTTGACTTGAGATATGAGCAGTATCTTGCAATACGAGTATGTGATTCCAAATGTCACATGATTACAACTGAGCCAATAGTTCTCTCTTTCTCACTGAAGGATTGTGGGTGATATGATCATCAATGCAATGTCACATTTCCGCAAAATCCTCAAAAGAAGGCAAAAGCAAATGTTACTGGATATAGGTTCCTTGTTAAAGTTGCAAGAAAAGAAAAAAGATTCCATTGAGCCAATAGATAGCAGTGATTCCCTTAGTGATAGTGAAAGTCATCCTATACAATAAGCCTCCTCTCTCTTGTCTCCCTCACACCAGCCACGAAGGTTTTCAAAGATAGGTGCAGTTTAATTTATTCTTCTTTATATTTTGTATTTTCTTTATTATTTTGTATTATACTGAAATATTTTGTAATCATTTTTACATGAGTATTTTTGGGTTGTGGAACAAATCATCTGAGTTTCCATTATTTTTATGGGGAAATTCATTTTGATATACAAGTGCTTTGGATTACAAGCATGTTTTCAGAAGGAATTATGCTTGCAAACTAAGGTTTTACTGTACTTGAGATAGAACACTGATATTTCCCTGTCTTTGGACTCAAACTAGAACTACACCATCAGATTGGGGGTCTCCAGCTTTCTATCGCAGATCTTGAGATTCTGAGCCTCTGTAAACACATGAGTCAATTCCTTATAATAAATCTCTATTGGTTCTGTTTCTCTAGAGAACTCTAATGCAAGGAGGGAGTCATCAGGAAGACACCTGCATAAATGATAGTACCAAGGAGAGGGTGATAAGAAAATTCTGAATACAGCCTTTTCAAAGGAGTTGGGACTTTTGAGGTATGGAGTAAAAATTACTTAAAAGCAGTAATGAAGAACAAAAACTTTTGATTACCACTGAATTACAGTTTGGAGCAATTGTGCTGTGAGTGAAAACAAACAAATAAACCCAAGTATACCATGAGATAACTGCAGGGGAGGAGCAATTTCAGGGGAGCAGTATCTTGAGGGTACAGCAATATTTAAACTAGAGTATATGGGGAAGAAAGAATATTAGTAGGAGTAGTTTAAAAAATAGGGCACTTGGGGGAGGAGAAATCATTGGTCCAAAGAGCACCACACAAGGATTTGGAGGTGAGGGAAGAGAGTTGGGCGGAAAATGAGGCTGGGGATAAATGTACATATAACGTTGGATAATAAAAGAGAGACTTCTGATAATAGTTCAAAGGAATCTGGGTACTAAGGATAAATCACCTCCAAGAAAACTCTTAGAGGAAATAAGAACTCAACTAAAATATAAATGTTTTAAATGGAAAGATGTACTTCAAAGTGATTAAGTAGACCTAAAGATGGCACGCTCTCTTAAGAGGCTACTCAAAGTGGCAATCAAAAAGAATGAGAAATCTTGCCATTTGCAACTACGTGGATGGAACTGGAGGGTATTATGCTAAGCGAAATTAGAGAAGGACAAATATTGTGACTTTACTCATATGAGGACTTTAAGATACAAAACAGATGAATATAAAGGAAGGGAAACAACAATCATATAAAAACAAGGAGGGGGACAAAACATGAGACTCTTAAATATGGAGAACAAACAGAGGGTTACGGGAGGGGTTGTGGGAGAGGGGATGGGCTAAATGGGTAAGGGGCACTAAGGAATCTACTCCTGAAACCATTATTGCACTATATGCTAACTAATTTGGATGTAAATTAAAAAAAAAAATTAAAAAAAAAGAGGCTACTCAAAGTAATATGTCAGCTTGGGAATGAGACCTAGGATACGACAACACCTCCTACTACAGGAGATTTGAAGCAGCAGGGAGTTATCAGCAACCAAAATCTTGTGGTGACACAGAAGCACTAGAAGAGTTGAAAGCTTAAGTGAGGCTGAGGATTCTGATGTTATTGGCCACTGAACTAATATAGGCCAAACACTTGACAACCATTGCTCTAAAACACTACACAAGTGTATTTGTATTAGTCATAAAATATGTCAATATGGAATGATTTAATCCTGAATAATTCCTGAGAGCTGTTTTGCTCTATAATATTTCTGTAGACACATCTCCCTATAATCACTCAGCAAGTAAGCTTTTATAATATGCTATGACTTAAGAATCTTCATGAATTTATGAATGGATGGAAAACCATGTAAACACCCCAAATCACACTGCTGCTTTGCCAATTCTTTGAATTATGGATAGGCAGTTTGGCTAGTATTTTCTTATATCATAAAAAATACATTTTAATTTGAAGCTAAAAGCTATCACTCAATCTTGGCAAATGTAAGATGCCCCACAATTTACTATTCAGTTAAACTAACAACTTTGAGATATTTATAATAATTGTGCCAAAGTCTTGACAGAATCATTTTGTTTAAAACTTTCAGCCTTTATTTGTGTTTAGTCTCATACAGGATTTCTGCAACAGATGGATTTTTAAAGTCATTATTATTGATTTCCCAATCTTCCTTAATATTCATGTGCTAACAAAAACGTATCTCTGACCAAGGAAACTAAAAGCTTAATACATAAATTATAAGATTAGATGAATCTTTTTGCTTTCTTATTTTAGATACCTCTCATCTTCTGAACCTTACCTATGTCCTGTTTTCTGTAATTTAAAATATTCATCTTAATGACTAGTGGCAGAATACAAAACATTAAATAGTTTCAATTCATTAAAAAAATTATCACAAGGTTACTGAATTAATTGTATGGCTTGAATTTATAAAATACTGCTCAAGACAAGAAAAAAATGAGTAACAATTCTAGTTTGTAATAAAAATTTCAAATATTCCCACTTATGAAAAATTAAGCATTGAATGTTCCCTCATTTATCTATTCTGATTAGAATTTCATTGGCTTTCATTTTAGAAAATAGTTTGGTTCTTCCCCTTGGCATTCCCAATACATACCTTTATTTCAGTAAAACTACTGAGATGTTTTCATAGTGAAATTTTCTATTTATTTTATTACTTCTTTCCACTTCTTTTGTTACATACACATACACACACGCACATACTCAAAAACAGAAACAAGTCATTTGTGTCTGAAATAAGAAAAAAATTAAGATGAGACCTAGGTTTATTTTGTCCTCTTTAAGGTCCTGTTGTCTCTCCCAATACAGAATGTAGTCAGACAAAACAAAACAAAAACATGACCTGAGAAGTCTGATTGATTTGCACTCAACTTGTGGCTACATTATCAATGACATACAGTTGGATAAATTTTAAAACTACTTAGAATTTCAGTGTCCTCCTTTGTAAAATGAGAATATATATGACTTTCTCTATTAATACATGTCAAGAATAAACTGTCTAAGGTTCCTAATTTTCTACTATGGTCCTTCTAAAGGCAAAAGAAAAGATGTACCTCTGAAAGGACAGTTAAAAATGAAATCAAAATTCAAAATTTATTTGAAGTTTTACATTTTTTACATCAATACTGAAAAATAAAATATTAGTTTATGGGAGTTCTCACCTTCTATCTTCACCACTTTCTACTTTTTGATTATCACCTCCCTTGTTCTATATGAAATAAAAGATCAGAGTATTTTACTTGAAAAACAATCAGAACAAAGAAATACTATGCCAAACCTTAATTTAGGGAGCTGGACAATGAAGTAGAAAAATATTTTAGGAAGCATATATGCATAACTTCGGATGGCATAAAAAGAGTCAATAAAAATATAGATTATGGGGACATAGTGGCATGAACAAAGAGTCTTTGAGTTTGCAGCTCCTTGGAGTTTTAAAATGCTAAAGTATAGGAAAGGAGCAAATGTATTAAGAGTAGTAATGTATTAATCTAATGCTGTACTAAGAGCTGTGATGTTTGAAACATTACTACAAGACTGAACCACAAGTCTTACGGCTTTGTAAGATTACTAAAACACTTATGTATACTGCAATGCACTCTACTATATATCCATTTATATTTTAATATGAAAGCTATGTTTATTCAGACAAGTCTTTGTAGGAAATTGAGATCACAGGAAGGTTAGTCTGTCTATACTGTGATTCCAAGGTCTGGAATTTACGTTGGAAAAAAAAAAGGATGAACTATCTTACTTGTTTAGCATAGTGCTTGCCATTTTGTGTGGGTTAATAAATATTGTCCCTATTCTAAGTCTATATTTGTGGTGATTAATTTTATGTGTCAACTTGGTTAGATAAGTGTGCCAGATATTTTATCAAATTTTATTCTGGATGTTTCAGTGCAGGTGGTTTTGGATAAGATTAACATCTAAACCAGTGAACTTTGAGTAAAGTAGGTTGCCCTCCATAATGGACGAGCTTCATCCAATCTGTTAAAGGTCTCAATAAAACAAAAAGACTGATCTCCTCTGGGAAAGAAGGAATTCTACAACAGAAGGCCTTTGGATTTGAATTGCAACACTGGCTCTTCCTGGATCTCCAGTCTGTTGGCTCACCATGCACACTTTGGATTTGCCAGTGTTCATAATCACATGAGTCAATTTCTTAAAATAAGTATCTATATCAATCTATCTATCTATATCTATACTATATCTATCTAACTACACATAGATACACATCCTATTGACTCTGTTTCTCTAGACAACCTTGACTCATACAACATCCAGTGATAAAATTATTTACTTCATCACTGATGAGGACAGAAATCCAGTAATCTCATGTAATTTTAAATACAGAACTCAAGTAGAATCAAAAGCTCCTGAAGACCACTGAATTAATACCGGGACCTTTTAGGGACTGAAATATGTCTCCTCAAAATCTATATGTTGAAGTCCTAACCCCTAGTACTTCAGAATGTGACTGCATTTGGAGACAGGACCTTTAAAAGAGGTAAATAAGGTAAAATGAGGCCAATGTGTGGGCCTTAATCCAATATGACTGTTGTCCCCATAAAAGAAAGTTAGAACATCAACACACACACAGAGAAGACTATGTGAAGATACAAGGGGAAGTCAGCCTTCTACAAATCAAAGAGAGAGGCTTTAGAAGAAATCAACCTTACTGATATCTTGATCTCAGACTTCTGGCCTTCAGAACTGTAATAAAACAAACTTCTGTTGTCTAAGCCACCCACTTTCTGGTACTTTGTTATGACAACCCTCGCAAACTAATACAGAACCCAAACTCATTTGGGATGACAGGAAAATTATTTCTTGGTCCATATCACGGAGCTCCATATTAAATTAAATCAGTAAGAGATGTAGATAATTGAGTAGATCACTTAATCAAGAGTAGACTATGAGGCCTTTCTTTAAGAAATGACATTTACTTAAAGGATAAATACATTTTAAAGCATACAGATTTAAAATTAAAGCATTAGATAATATTCTAAAAATGTTATGATAACTTCCATAAGCAGGAATTGCATGCAGCCTTCATTGCCTTCTCTTTCAAAACATGGTCTTGCAGTTGGACTAAGGTAGTCAGATAAGGCTCTTGAGAGAATGATAAAAAAAAAAAAAAAAGACCCAATCTTTATGATCTGCTATTTAAGGGACCACTATTTATCAGTTCTGAAGCAGTCAGTCCTTTTCCTTTTAAGATGAAACAGTAAACACGTGAATCACTCTCTTGACAGCCCTCCTAATATCAAAATATCTTTTATTTTCCCTGGTTGCCAGTCCTACTAAGGTTTATAAAATGTTTTGAAGCATTTAAAGGTCTCATATGGAACATACAAGTTTCTCATTTGTTGAATGCACCTAAGAAGATAAGTGTGGCATCACTGCAACATTTTTATAGGAAGATTATTTATTTAACGAAATGGCCCTGAGTGTAAGAGTATCTCATACATACACACGCACACATCTCAGTATCATAAACTGTAGTTCTAAAATCAAATACCCTAAAATCTATTTAAGTGAAAACTTTTTTTTTCTCATGAGCTTTGAGCTTTCATTTTATTTTCCCATTGAGTAAACCTACAATTTTCTAGAATTTTTGTTATCACTTAACAGTGCTACTTTCAAATAAAGCCATATACAAAATGCAGAGCTGAAAGTGATTCCTTCCCATTGGTCTTTCACTAAAACTTCTCTGTGCTTCAGTTTTGCAGGAAATCAAACTAATTTTCAAATACTGATATAAATAGCATATAAAATATATACCATAAAATTCTTAAGATATTTTTTGTGTGTCAGAAAATATATATATATCAAGACCATAATACTTTATTGTTTTAACTAAACAATTTTATTTTCACTTTTATTAACCTTTTCTGTATTTTTCTAAAATTAAATTTCTCCTGGGGCTCAGTCAGTTAAGCTCAGGTCGTGATCTCACAGTCTGTGAGTTCAAGCCCCTAATCAGGCTCATTGCTGACAGGAGGGAGCCTGTTTTGGATCCTCTGTCTCCCTCACTTTCTGGCCCTCCCCCACTCATGCTCACAGGAGTTCTTGGGTGCTGTATCTCTCTCAAAAATAAATAAACATTTGGGGAACCTGGGTGGCTCAGTGGGTTAAGCATCTGACTTCAGCTCAGGCAATGATCTCATGGCTTGTGAGTTCAAGCCCCTGTGTCAGGCTCTGTGCTGACAGCTCGCAGCCTGGAGCCTGCTTCTGATTCTGTGTCTCTCTTTCCCTCTGCCCCTACCCCACTTGTGCTGTCTCTCTCAAAAATAAATAAAAAATTTAAAAATAAACATTTTTAAAAAGTAACAAAATTAAATTTCTCCATAAGAAGATTATTACTTTTCAACATTCCTCTACCCAAGTGTGCCTCCCACTACATTCTAGTCTCTTCAGAATGTTATCTCCAGCTCCTTCTCTGTGGTTTTAAAAGAAAAAAAAAAAACATGAAATACATACTTTGTTTAGATTTGGCATTTAAGTTAAGGGCATTTAATATTGTTATAATTAATTTGAAATTATAGCTCATAATAGGCATTCTAAAGTAGAATTAGAAATTCTAACCTTTATAATCTGGTATTTATTTAAATGTGTCCAAGACACTAGACGAGCTTCTTCAAGTCCTATATGTAATCAGCACTTTCAAGTGCAATGCAGGAAATGACACGTTTTACAAATTAACTGTAGCGCCTGGGTTATTCAGAATTTCTCTTACTTTACTTTTGACATTTGCTGATGTTAATTACTAATTATTAGCTTTAAAAAATAAGATCCAGTGCTCAGAAGCTATAACACTGCTCTTTGGTGAACTTACTGAACCATTTCTATGAAATCACTTAACCTCACTGTGCATTTTGTCTTACCTCCATAAGAAAATTCCTTACATAAATTAAATAAATGTGGGTTGATGTGTTTAAGACTGCTGAATAAAATGTACTAATTAATCTTATACAGAGTTTATAATTAAATCCAATACAATTTAATCATGTCTTGTATCAGCTCAAAGAAAATCCTGTGAGCAAAAATCTGTTATGGCCCTTGCTTCTAGTTTTCTAACAAGTAAAAATTTTACATTAAAGATTTATTTATGTAAGTACCTTTTTTAGATCCCTATTGACTTCACAGAAGCCAAACACAGTACCACTAGTCTCAAAAATTGTTTTAAATTTTTAATAAAAATTAATCCTACAAAATACTTACTAATAATGGAGATATTACTATATTTCCCTAATACATGAACTGACAGCTCAAGAAAGAAATGGAAGAAAAGTAAAACAACTATAGAAATGAAACTTAGATTGGAAGTAGAATTAAAGAACAAAGTGCCAAAAACTGAGGTAAGGTAGAGACCCCTGGGTGGCTCAGTCAGACCTTGATTTCAGCTCCTGATCTCATGGTTTGTGGGATTGAGCCCCATGTCAGGCTCTGCGTTGATAGTGTGGAGTCTGCTTGGGATTCTCCCTCTTCCTCTCTCTCTCTACCGCCCCCTGGCCTGTGTTCTTTCTATCTCTCAAAAATAAATAAATAGGGGTGCCTGGGTGGCTCAGTTGGTTAAGTGTCTGACTTCTAGTTTTGGCTCAGGTCATGATCTCATTGTTCATGAGTTTGAGTCTCATGCAAGGCTCTGTGCTGACAGCACGGAGCCTGCTTGGGATTCTTTCTTTCCCTTTCTCTCTGCCTCTCCCTTGCTTGTGCTCTCTCTCTCTCTCTCTCAAAATAAATGAATAAACTTTAAGAAAACTAAAGGAAGGTAAATAGTGGATAGAAATGAAAGAAAAAGGTGGAAATTTAATTCACATGAATAATTTGGAATTATCTGGAGAATAATTATGATATGCCAAAGATGTCAAGGAAAGAAAGCCAATGTACTCATGATTATAATTATGAGATAATCATATTCATGATAAAAAATATTTACAGTGATGATTAAAGAAAATGACCGAGAAATGAAAGAAAACATGAATCCATTAACTAAAAAGAATATTCCATGTGTCAGAAAATCTGACAAGGTCTACCAGAAAGAAGCCACTGCCATATTGAGAAAACAATAGAAATAGCAGAGGTTGTATGTAAGATGTTGAAGTTTAATTTAATTTTATTTTTTTCAATATATGAAATTTAGTGTCAAATTGGTTTCCATACAACACCCAGTGCTCATCCCAAAAGACGTCCTCCTCAATACCCATCACCCACCCTCCCCTCCCTCCCACCCCCCATCAACCCTCAGTTTGTTCTCAGTTTTTAAGAGTCTCTTATGCTTTGGCTCTCTTCCACTCTAACCTCTTTTTTTTTCCTTCCCCTCCCCCATGGGTTTCTGTTAAGTTTCTCAGGATCCACATAAGAGTGAAAACATATGGTATCTGTCTTTCTCTGTATGGCTTATTTCACTTAGCATTACACTCTCCAGTTCCATCCACGTTGCTACAGAGGGCCATATTTCATTCTTTTTCATTGCCACATAGTACTCCATTGTGTATATAAACCACAATTTCTTTATGCATTCATCAGTTGATGGACATTTAGGCTCTTTCCATAATTTGGCTATTGTTGAGAGTGCTGCTATAAACATTGGGGTACAAGTGCCCCTATGCATCAGTACTCCTGTAGCCCTTGGGTAAATTCCTAGCAGTACTATTGCTGGGTCATAGGGTAGGTCTATTTTTAATTTTTTGAGGAACCTCCACACTGTTTTCCAGAAGGGTTGCACCAGTTTGCATTCTCACCAAAAGTGCGAGAGGGTTCCCATTTCTCCACATCCTCTCCAGCATCTATAGTCTCCTGACTTGTTCATTTTGGCCACTCTGACTGGCATGAAGTGATATCTGAGTGTGGTTTTGATTTGTATTTCCCTGATGAAGAGCGACGTTGAGCATCTTTTCATGTGCCTGTTAGACATCTGGATGTCTTCTTTAGAGAAGTGTCTATTCGTGCTTTCTGCCCATTTCTTCACTGGGTTGTTTTTCGGGTGTGGAGCTTGGTGAGCTCTTTATAGATTTTGGATACTAGCCCTTTGTCTGATATGTCATTTGCAAATATCTTTTCCCATTCCGTTGGTTGCCTTTTAGTTTTGTTGGTTGTTTCCTTTGCTGTGCAGAAGCTTTTTATCTTCATAAGGTCCCAGTAGTTCATTTTTGCTCTTAATTCCCTTGCCTTTGGGGATGTCTCAAGTAAGAAACTGCTACAACTGAGGTCAGAGAGGTCTTTTCCTGCTTTCTCCTCTAGGGTTTTGATGGTCTCCTGTCTCACATTCAGGTCTTTCATCCATTTTGAGTTTATTTTTGTGAATGGTGTGAGAAAGTGGTCTAGTTTCAACCTTCTGCATGTTGCTGTCCAGTTCTCCCAGCACCATTTGTTAAAGAGACTGTCTTTTTTCCATTGGATGTTCTTTCCTGCTTTGTCAAAGATGAGTTGGCCATACGTTTGTGGGTCTAGTTCTGGGGTTTCTATTCTATTCCATTGGTCTATGTGTCTGTTTTTGTGACAATACCATGCTGTCTTGATGGTTACAGCTTTGTAGTAGAGGCTACAGTCTGGGATTGTGATGACTCCTGCTTTGGTCTTCTTCAAAATTACTTTGGCTATTCGGGGCCTTTTGTGGTTCCATATGAATTTTAGGATCGCTTGTTCTAGCTTTGAGAAGAATCCTGGTGTAATTTTGATTAGGATTGCATTGAATGTGTAGATAGCTTTGGGTAGTATTGACATTTTGACAATATTTATTCTTCCAATCCATGAGCAGGGAATGTCTTTCCATTTCTTTATATCTTCTTCAATTACCTGCATAAGCTTTCTATAGTTTTCAGCATACAGATCTTTTACATCTTTGGTTAGATTTATTCCTAGGTATTTTATGCTTCTTGGTGCAATTGTGAATGGGATCAGTTTCTTCATTTGTCTTTCTGTTGCTTCATTGTTAGTGTATAAGAATGCAACTGATTTCTGCACATTGATTTTTTATCCTGCAACTTTGCTGAATTCATGTATCAGTTCTAGCAGACTTTTGGTGGAGTCTATCGGATTTTCCATGTATAATATCATGTCATCTGCAAAAAGTGAAAGCTTAACTTCATCTTTGCCAATTTTGATGCCTTTGATTTCCTTTTGTTGTCTGATTGCTGATGCTAGAACTTCAAACACTATGTTCAACAACAGGGGTGAGAGTGGACATCCCTGTCGTGGTCCTGATCTCAGGGAAAAAGCTCTCAATTTTTCCCCGTTGAGGATGATGTTAGCTGTGGGCTTTTCATAAATGCCTTTTATGATGTTTAAGTATGTTCCTTCTATCCTGACTTTCTCGAGAGTTTTTATTAAGAAACGTTGCTGAATTTTGTCAAATGCCTTTTCTGCATCGATTGCCAGGATCATATGGTTCTTATCTTTTCTTTTATTAATGTGATGTATCACGTTGATTGATTTGCAAATGTTGAACCAGCCCTGCATCCCAGGAATGAATCCCACTTGATCATGGTGAATAATTCTTTTTATATGCTGTTGAATTCGATTTGCTAGTATCTTATTGAGAATTTTTGCATCCATATTCATCAGGGATATTGGCCTGTAGTTCCCTTTTTTTACTGGGTCTCTGTCTGGTTTAGAAATCAAAGTAATACTGGCTTCATAGAATGAGTCTGGAAGTTTTCCTTCCCTTTCTATTTTTTGGAATAGCTTGAGAAGGATAAGTATTATCTCTGCTTTAAACGTCTGGTAGAACTCCCCTGCGAAGCCATCTGGTCCTGGACTCTTATTTGTTGGGAGATTTTTGATGACTGATCCAATTTCTTCGCTGGTTATGGGTCTGTTCAAGCTTTCTATTTCCTCCTGATTGAGTTTTAGAAGTGTGTGGGTGTTTAGGAATTTGTCCATTTCTTCCAGGTTGCCCAGTTTGTTAACATATAATTTTTCATAGTATTCCCTGATAATTGCTTGTATCTCTCAGGGATTGGCTGTAATAATTCCATTTTCATTCATGATTTTATCTATTTGGGTCATCTCCCTTTTCTTTTTGAGAAGCCTGGCTAGAGGTTTGTCAATTTTGTTTATTTTTTCAAAAAACCAACTCTTGGTTTCGTTGATCTGCTCTACAGTTTTTTTAGATTCTATATTGTTTATTTCTGCTCTGACGTTTATTATTTCTCTTCTTCTGCTGGGTTTAGGCTGTCTTTGCTGTTCTGCTTCTATTTCCTTTAGGTGTGCTGTTAGATTTTGTATTTGGGATTTTTCTTGTTTCTTAAGATATGCCTGGATTGCAATGTATTTTCCTCTCAGGACTGCCTTCGCTGCATCCCAAAACATTTGGATTGTTGTATTTTCATTTTCATTTTTTTCCCAGATATCTTTTAATTTCTTCTCTAATTGCCTGGTTGACCCTTTCATTCTTTAGTAGGGTGTTCTTTAATCTCCATGCTTTTGCAGGTTTTACAGACTTTTTCCTGTGGTTGATTTCAAGCTTCATAGCATTGTGGTCTGAAAGTATGCATGGTATGATTTCAATTCTTGTATACTTATGAAGGGCTGTTTTGTGACCCAGTATGTGATCTATCTTGGAGAATGTTCCATGCGCACTCGAGAATAAAGTATATTCTCTAGCTTTTGGATGCAGAGTTCTAAATATATCTGTGACAAATTCCTTCAGTTTTTGTTTGTTTGGGAAGACCTTTATCTCTCCTTCTATTCTAAATGACAGACTTGCTGGATAAAGGATTCTCGGCTGCATATTTTTTCTGTTCATCACATTGAAGATCTCCTGCCATTCCTTTCTGGCCTGCCAAGTTTCAGTAGAGAGATCGGTCACGAGTTTTATAGGTCTCCCTTTATACGTTAGAACATGTTTATCCCTAGCTGCTTTCAGAATTTTCTCTTTATCCTTGTAATTTGCCAGTTTCACTATGATATGTCGTGCAGAAGATCGATTCAAGTTACATCTGAAGGGAGTTCTCTGTGCCTCTTGGATTTCAATGCCTTTTTCCTTCCCCAGATCAGGGAAGTTCTCGGCTATTATTTCTTGAAGTATACCTTCAGCAGCTTTCCCTCTCTCTCTTCCTCCTCTGGAATACCAATTATGCATAGATTATTTCTCTTTAGTGCATCACTTAGTTCTCTAATTTTCCCCTCATACTCCTGGATTTTTTTGTCTCTCTTTTTCTCAGCTTCTTCTTTTTCCATAATTTTATCTTCTAGTTCACCTATTCTCTCCTCTGCCTCTTCAGTCTGAGGTGTGGTCCTCTCCATTTTATTTTGCAGCTCATTAATATCATTTTTTTAGCTCCTCCTGGCTGTTCCTTAGTCCCTTGATCGCTGTAGCAATAGATTCTCTGCTGTCCTTTATACTGTTTTCAATTAATTTTATGACTATTATTCTAAATTCACTTTCTGTTATATTGTTTAAATCGTTTTTGATTAGTTCGTTAGCTGTCATTATTTCCTGGACGTTTTTTTGAGGGGAATTCTTCCATTTCGTCATTTTGGATTGTCCCTGGAGTGGTGCGGAACTGCGGGGCACTTCCCCTGTGTTGTCTTGAATAACTTGAGTTGGTGGGCGGGCCACAGTCAGACCTGATGTCTGCCCCAAGCCCACCACTGGTGCCACAGTGAGACTGGTGTGTGCCTTCTCTTTCCCTCTTCTAGGGGCGGGATTCACTGTGGTGTGGCGTGGTCCGTCTGGGCTACTTGCACACTGCCAGGCTTGTGGTGCTGGGGATCTGGCGTGTTAGCTGGGGTGGATCAGCAAGGTGCAAGGGGGCGGGAGGCGCAGGCTCAGCTCGCTTTTCCTTCAGAGATCCGCTTCAGGACGGGCCCTGCGGCACCGGGAGGGAGTCAGACCTGCCGGAGTGGATGAATCTGCAGAAGCACATCCCTGGGAGTGTGAGCAGTGCAAGCAAGTTCCCTGGCAGGAACTGGTTCCCTTTGGGATTTTGGCTGGGGGATGGGCGAAGGAGATGGTGCTGGCGAGCGCCTTGTTCCCTTGCAAGCTGAGCTCTGTCATCTGGGGCTCAACAACTCTCCCTCCCATTGTCCTCCAGCCCTCCAGCTCTCCGAGCAGAGCTGTTAGCTTATAACCTTCCAGATGTTAAGTCCCGCTTGCTGTGAGAACACACTCTGTCCGGCCCCTCCGCTTTTGCAAGCCAGACTTGGGGGCTCTGCTTGGCCGGTGGGCTGCCCCTCTGCCCAGGCTCTCTCCCTCCAGTCCATGTAGCACGCACCACCTCGCCGCCCTTCCTACCCTCTTCTGTGGGTCTCTCGTCTGTGCTTGGCTCTGGAGACTCCATTCTGCTAGTCTTCTGGCAGTTTTCTGGGTTATTTAGAAGGGTGTAGGTGGAATCTAAGTGATCAGCAGGATGCGGTGAGCCCAGCATCCTCCTACGCCGCCATCTTCCCCAGGTCCCTCTCTCTGAAGTTTAATTTTAGAAATAAACAAATTATTTTTCTTGATCACTACACATTTCAGCAAAAGAAAAAGAAGATGACCTGATTAAATCTCCTTGCAAACATACTAATAACACTATTTCCTGGAAACAGAGAGTGGGAAAACCTTTATGTATGGAATACATTTAGCAGAATGTACGTGGAATGTACTCAGATGGCTCATGAAAAACAACATTGAAATCTATGGATTTACGTAAGATGATTTCTTGGAATAATATTATAAGGTTTGTAATTATTAGTGAATAAAATGGGGGTGTTTTATGACCAAATTAGTTTTCTGTTGTGTGACACCTTTTATGCATAACTTAGAGACTCTGTATACTAAATCTAGGTAAAATGTAGTCTAATGCATCAAGAAAGAATCTACAGAGCAGCACTGGCAGACTTGGACTTCTCTATCTTCTGTTTTTAAGTACGTGTATCCTTGAGATGATTAAAGCTGCTTGATATGGAGTAAGATTTATGATCTGTGTGAATCTGATTTGACAAACCAGTCTTTGTATTAACTCCAATTGGCACTGTAAGCAGAATTTTCTTTCAGTCTCAGAAATCATAATGACTAGCCATTCTTAACAAAGATTAGGATGAAAAAATTAAGGTATGATTCCAGTATGGCTGTCTAGCTATTCTTTGTTTACAGTAGCAAAATCTTTGGTTTAAAGTAGCAAAGTGTTTGTTTAAAGAAGCAGAATATGGGGACAAGTCTTTCCAATGGGATTTGGAGGAAACTGACCTAGAAACATGGGACTGGCTTATTGGATAGTCAAGAGTGTATTAGGTGGAAAGAAACTTAGTGAAAACTTCTACTATCTGTCTTTTGCTAGTAGCCCTGATAAAACCTAGACCGCAAAAGTAACAAGCGTAAGTAGTAGGGAAAATAATAATAAGAGCAGTTTTTTCCCATCCCTGGAAAGTCTTATATTTCAGGGGCTAGCTGGGCATATATTACTTTCATTCACAAAGTAACTCAAGACCACTGATTAATTAAAAAAAATGACAAACGGGATTTCTGGGTGGCTCAGTCCGTTCAGTGTCTGACTTCAGCTGAGGTCATGATCTCACAGTTTGTGGGTTCCAGCCCCATGTGGGACTCTATGCTACCAGTTCAGAGCCTGGAGCTTGCTTCAGATTCCCCCTCTCTCTCTCTCTCTGCCCCTCCCCCCACTCATGCTCTGTCTCTCTCGTCTCTCAAAAATATATAAACGTTTAAAAGATTTTTAATAAAAACAACACACATACACACACACACACACACACACGCACACACACACACACAAACTACACAGGTTGTGGGAACTCCAGTCAAATACCTATGAAATCCTGAGAGCACACTGATAAATGTTTAAATACTTTAGAAAAGATATCGACAGAAATTTGATTAATCATTACTCACCCAAGTTCTTAGAATTAATGGTTTAACAGATGACCACAAATTTTAGAGACTAATAAATAACAACAAACTTTTGTGAGCAGATGCTTCTGACGGCATGACAACCAACTTACTAAAATGGGTGAAATAAGGAGTTTGGCAGCCTTGCCCTGGGAGAGTCAAGTCCAACCCATCATCAACTCAATAACGGAATAATCCTTCCAAAGTAGTAGGAATATCATGAATACAGGTGACCCTATATTACCTTTATGATAACCAAAGAGCATACCTAACTTAGTGCCCTTCATGCTGACAATGATAGATACTGTGATAGTCAGATCTCTAGAATCACCTAGCAACTTCAGCTCAGGAAATAAGTAAGCATGTGAGTGCTTAGTCTATGAACCAATAGGAAAAGAAGTGGGACAACTAATGTGACAAAGAACTTCTCTCAGTGTCAACTGGGAAAACAATGGCTTGAAAATGTGTATGAGACAAATATCCCATGATCAAAAAATTGGAAATTCTGGCAAGTGAATTCTGTTGGCTTTCTACCACTAGGTTCAAGTGCAAACTGGTATTAGCTAGGAGTAACACTCTACTCTAGGCTTTCCTTAAAATGTGCAACAAAAGCAATCTCAGAGAATATTGTCCACCTGTATATATCACTTTTGTTGACAATACAAAATTCATTGCTACCACTGTATATAAATGGACCATAAAACATATTACACAAACATACCACATTCCATTTCATTATCAGAGTGGTAGTCTCAATTAAAACTGAAATGAGCAGCTGTAAAAGTTATAAAAACAAATGATAAATAAATTGTAGGTTTGGTTTCACTGTTTAAATGATTGTCATTAGGTTGAATATGAAGGGAAGTAAGATACGGGATCCACCGAGGAGGTTTCTACAATTAGGTGGTAGAAATGAGGGGTTTGGGGAGGATACAATTGTACAGCTTTATTTTTAGAACTTACAATTTTTTTCTTTGGTTTGGTCTGGTACAGGGTACCCAAAGAAGGTGATATCCATGGTCCAGACACAGTATTCATACCATAAAATTTGATATCAAATAATCATAATGTATTTTAGGATATGTCAAAACTTTTCACCTAATTAGGACAAGTAGTGAATTTAGTCCATTACCAAGCAGTAAAAAACAATCTTGTGAATTTTCTCCTGTCAGATCTAGTATCAACCCAATGGTGAGGTCAAGAAGTGATAGTAAGTCTATCTCTGTCTAGCTGTAATTGTAAACCCTATGGGTAAGCATTATGCTAAGCTAGACAACCTGGCCATGAAAGAATGAGTGTGGGTCAAATTAAAACAGGTTGGCATTATAGCAATCAGAAGAGGCATGTATAAGTAGATCATGATTCCAGGGCAGAATGAATCCACACTGCTTCTATGAGAATGTTCCAGAGCAAGAGAATAATAATTTTAGCTATCTTTCTTCAGATCTGGCAGTGATTTTTGGCCAAGCTCAAAGCAAAACAAAATAAAACCAAGACAAAACAATGTCAGATCTGTTTTCCTCAGAGAAGGTAATCTAGACTCCTACTAACTCATATATTTGCAAAAAGAATTCACATGGAGTATTTGAAGAAAAATGACTCAATTATTTTAATAGCTTTCAATAACTCAACCTACTAGTAGCCAAATACAGTAATCATGAGGCAAATATTTTATAGGCTGTATTTATGACTATTTTTCCAGATGACCAAGAGAAATATTACCAGTGAATAAAATGGTAGATGTTAAACAACAAAGTTTCTGTACTTTATCAAGTCATTAATTATGATGATATGTAGCTAACAGTAGCCTAGTAATGATAGGAAGTAAGTTACTGCTTCATGGCCGATGTCAGAGCTTGATTTGCTTCTTTTCATATATCATATCATGTAGATGAAGATGGCATGCATTGAAGGAAAATACAATTACCAAAGATCCTAAGAAAAAGCACACATACAGTTAAATATCTACAACATACACTAAAAATTCGTAATTACTAAGGATAATGGAAGAAAAAGAATAATTGAGCTGGAATTTTTACTCTACATGGAATAGTTCAAATACTGATGTTCAAAGCAATGTTTGTAAGACTATTCTTTTGCACAAAATGTTTCAGAAAAATGGTGTAAAAAAGTTATCAAAATAAACCTGAGAAATATGTATCAAGAAGATACTGGCAAGGTAAGAGTTTAGACTGGGAAGGATAAGAACAGGACTAGAATCTATTCTCTCACTTTACTGGAAGACACTTGGGTAAGAGAGAAAAATGACTCAAATAGAACCCCTGTAAACATGCTAATAACATAGACTCCTGGAAACATACTAGTGGTATGGACTAGCAGGAGTGCCCTTATCTACGTAAAGCTTAAATAAACAGAAAATATCTCAGTCCTGGCTTTTAGTAAATGTCACCTAAGCTATGTAATTATAAAAGGAAGATGTTTAATGACTAAAAGACCTCCCTTTTATGTAAGTGAAGTTCAACATACATTATGCAGAGACTTATATATAAAACCCAAGCCAGAGTAATTTTTTGTACAAAAATGGACCCAAGAAACTCTGTTATCCCAGATGTCCTCATGCTTTATGTATGTTTTAGGTTACTGGTAACCTTAAAATATTAGGACATTTTGATAGTTTGTGAGATCCTTTTTTTCCTATGAGTCTGACTTGCCCCTCTGATTATCAGTGTTGGGTAATGGACCAACCAGAGCTGAGAGACCTTGTTCACAGATCTTGCATTCAACTAAGACAAGAAAGTTCATGCTATTGATGACCTTGCCATTGATGAGGGAGCTTGGGGCAAGCTGAGGGTAAAATATAAACTGCCCCCCCTGCCCGCCCCAGGTAGAATATGTCTGTTATTCCTCAGACACTCCTGGCTACTCGAGAACAAAGGAACAAAGGAAAGGCGTTTTAGTGCTTGCCATGGTAATGTGGGAAACTAAGGCAAATGAATAATTAAATTCCCTTACTGCCTATAGCCTATTGACAAGTCCTTGAAACCAGCAGAGTGACCTACCTCTAGGAGCTCAGCTGCTTCAAGGATGGCACTTTGCTGGGGGCAAAAGAGAACCTTAGCTTAACATCATCCCAACCTTAAGGATCCTGTAAGTCAACTTCCTTGTTCTCAACTGCCCCAAGACATATGCTGGAATCATACTCCAAGCTTATGGCCCCCTGATATACAACTGAAGGCTCTCATGACTGAGGTTTTATTAAATGGCAACAAATTGTCCTAAAAACCTTGCTTCCAAAATTCCTTAGAGACTTACTCGATCCCTGACCCCCTCCCAACCTGAGAGTATATAATGAGTTACCTTTCAGGACCCCAGTGCAGCTCTTTCTACCGATGGATCCTGGCCCCATGCTTTAATAAAATCACCTTTTTTGCACCAAAGATGTCTTCAAGAATTCTTTCTTGGCTGTTGGCTCCAGACCCCATGATACCCTCCCCATCACCCCAAAATGTCATCACATAGATATAAGGATCATGCCCTAGAGTAAGGACTACTCTTCCAAAAAGCCTACAAAACTGTTAAAAGGAGTTATTTGTAAGTTATAAGAATTTACTGAATCTTGTGAATACATAATAAGGTATTCATAAGAGCCTTTTTAAGCCACATATTTTGCATCTTATTCAGATGTTATGGCTAATGACATTAAAAAAAATCAGTTCCCTTGTGTGTGTTTTATCTCTACTTATTTAATAAAATCATATACAGAAATAATGATACCGCTATTATTTTACCTGAAAATCTGTTAAAGATATTTTATAGCAGCTTTCTTTCTTCTAGACTTGCTCAGCATAAAATGTTATATTTTAAGCACCATAAGGCTTTCAACAGCTCTACATCCTTTAGGAGGAAGAAGTGGCACATTTAGCCTAATGCTATTGATTCACTTAAACCAAGAGAGCAGTGAATCTTGACTTAACTTTATGCCATGGCATATATCCCTGCATTATATTGCCACCCTTTTGCCAAAGACATAATCCCTCCAACCCCTTGGCTCCTAGACAAAAGGCTCTACAAACACTTTTATCTACCTAGCAGCTGCTCCCCATTTGAGATTGTGGACCTCTGGGGTTTATGCATACTGCCACACTTCCTTCCCTAGCACAACAAACAGAACTGAAGTACCTCAAAAAGCTCTGTGAATAAGGCAGAGTGCAGCTGTTTAGAAACAAAGGGATAACTGCTGCTTTGAAAGGGCCAATTAATCATCTCCCACTACCACGTTGGAGTCATAAGCCCACTTGCTTAAATAAGTATTAATTTTAAAATGACAGCCCACACCTCTTTTATTATCTCGCCCCATGCTTCCTATAATGGGAATATATGTCTCTCTACTCGTTATGGAATATTCCTGGCTTTCAGTGGTTTACTCTTGGTTTTAACATTTATGGAAGTCCTTTAGACATATACAAAACAACCTCTTAAAAGTGCAATAGTAACAATTACTCTGTGTATGGTGTTCTCTAGGTTTTGATACCAAGACTGGCCCACTTTATTGTCTGTATCCACACACCTCTCCTCTTTTGTCCAGAAATTCACTCAATTGGGCCTCAGATCTTACAACTTTAGTATGTCTTGTGTTGCAAACACAAGCTAACTCTCCTCATGCCAATCTGGCTAACAACCTATTCACTGAAAAACCAAGTCCCTGAATTTTTTTTCTTTAAGTACATCCATGTCACCAAGATAACTTAGCTGGAGATTTTTCAGTACAGCTTGGTTCAACTTTAACTTCACAGGTATTTTACATTTTACACCCTAAACTCTTCTCAGATTCAATGTCTTTCATGTGAACAGATGGTGTTTCCCTAGGAAGCAAGTTACCTTTTCTTTCCATTTTTATATACCTGTATCTGAATCTTCCCCTCTAGTGGCAAAATCATTATGGTAAACCATCTTCAATCTGAGTGTAGGTCTTTGTCTACAATTTGTATTTATCATTTCATCATTGGTGAATTGATCATTGAACAAATACATTTTCAGCAAATTGACCTAGAGCAAGATGTTTGATATTACCAAGGGCATATACTATTAGATTATTAGATTACATTGTCAAAGAGCTAGATGGTGGTAGAAAGAATCTGTTTTGAAAAAAAAAATACGTAGGATTTTTCTGGAATCTACTTTTGGAAGACAATATCTGTATAACTTAAAAATATATTGTTATATAATACACATACCATAAAATTTACCATTTGAAAGTATATCATTTCAGTGTTTTTTAGTATATTTACAAGATGAAACATCACCACCATCTAATTCCTGAACATTTTCATCATTCTAGAAAGAAACCGTTTACCCATTAGTAGTCACTTCTCTTCCCCCTTTATGAACCCCTGGAAACCAATGATCTATTTTCAGTCTCTATGGAATTATTATTTGGCACATTTCATGTAAATAGAATCATGTAATATGTGAATTTTTATTACTGGCTCCTATCACTCAGCATGTTTTTTAAGGCTCATTCATGTTATAGTATGTACAAATGCTTAATTCTTTATTATGGCTAAATAATATTCCATTGTTGGATATATCACATTTGTTTAACTCTTAATCAGTTGATGGACATTTGTATTGGACTGTTACCACTTTTTGGTTATCATGAAAAATGTTTCTATGAATGTTTGTGTATAAGTTCTTGTTTGAACACCTGTTTCCAATTCATTTTGATATATACCTAAGAGTGGAATCACTGGGACATATGGTGACTCTACATATAACTTTTCTACAGTTGCACCATTATACATTCTTCCAGCAATGAAGTCTATCGCATTACCACACTGTCTTGGTTACTATGGTTTTGTAGTGTATTTTAAATTGCAAGTGTGAATCCTATTTTCAAGAATGTTTTGGCCATCCTGGGCCCCTGTTTATGAGTCAGACTTTCTTTTTTTCTTTTTAACTTTTTTTTTTACATTTATTTATTTTTGACAGAGACAGAGCACAAGTGGGGGAGGGGCAGAGATAGAAGGAGACACTGAATCCGAAGCAGGCTCCAGGCTCTGAGCTGTCAGCACAGAGCCTGACATGGGGCTCAAATTCACAAACTGTGAGATCGTGACCTGAGCCAAAGTCAGACGCTTAACTGACTGAGCCACCCAGGCATCCCTATGAGTCAGACTTTCTTGTTTCTTTGCATGTATCATAATTTTGGTGAAAACTAGATAATTTAAATAATTTAACAGGACAGCTCAGGACATCCGATTTCCTCCATCCTAAGTTGGTTTGTGTTGCTACCTGTAGTAATTGTTGTTTATGTGTTTAGTGACATTTCTGAACAAATGCTGCAAAGGTTGTATATGTCAAGGGTGACCACTAGCTTCTGCAATTAGCTTGCTTAGTGGGAGATCAATAAAGTGGCCCACTTTATTGTCTGTATCCACACACCTCTCCTCTTCAGTAACTGGACAGAGATTTCTTTAAATATCTAGAACCAATGGGTCTGTGAGTCTTTACCAAGGGGTTCTGAGTGGATGCTGGGATATGCTTTCCCCATTCAACCAGGTAATCTAAGACTTTTTCTCAGTCTTCCTCAACTTCCTGCTTTCAAAGACCATCCAGGTCAGTCAGAAGTAAGAGCTTAGAACCTTCTCAGACCTTTCCTGAGCATGTGTACAGACTTATACATGGAAATGGCCCCTATATTCCCAAGAATGTTGGAGTTTCCCAGAGTCCTCAGGAATAGAACAGATTATCCTTAGCTTTTCCTTTTAATCTTTTTGGTTAATACATTGTTTGCCCCACTGCCTCAGAAGGGCTTAATGCCAAAACATTCAACAAAGTCTCCAGGACAAGTTTTAATACTGGGTGAATTTGAAAGAAATCAAATCAAAGCAGCACTTTCATATGGAATCTTTGAGGGAACCACAAATAAGGGCCAAATAACGACTCCTTCCTCTGAATAAGGCTTTGAAAGAGCTCCAACTGCATTCTACTTCTTCCTGGGCTGCAAATAATGGTCTGTTTATTTTTCCCTAGCTACTACTAAGCTGAGGAGCAGGGCCTTGGAATAGCAAGTTAAAACACCACAGAGTTCTCTGGTTTTGCCCAAATTCACCCAGTTTTTTAAACTAAATACTCCCTGGGTTGCTGCAAGCCTTTAGTTAATATTGAGAGTTCTCTAAAAAGTTAATTCTGACCATTTTTGCCAGGTTTATCAGTTGTTGCACAAAGGAGTGAACTTTCTGACATCTATGACTTGCCATTTTCACTGATGCCACTACCTATTCATTAAACAGTATATAGATTGCAATCTTTGAAATCAAATACTTGTCTCTTGCTTGGAGACCAACTTGAATGATGTCAAAGTCTTTGTGAGTGAAGAGTATACACAATTAAAACTGAGTGGTTTTAGGCAATTTTATTTAAAATAATTTTCAATATATTTCTTTTTTAATGTTTATGTATTTTGAGAGAAAGAAAAAGAAAGAGTGACTCTGAATGTGAGTGGGGGAGGGGCAGAGAGAAAAGGAGAGAGAGAAATCTCAAGAAGGCTCCATGCTTCAGTGCACAGCCTGATGTGGGGCTCAATCCCATGAACCGTGAGATCATGACCTGAGCTGAAATCAAGAGTCAGATGCTTAACCAACTGAGCCACCCAGACATCCCTAAAATAATTTTAAAAGTCTAAAGATTTCTATTAGAATTTTCATCTGAAAAGATCATCTATATTCAGACTGAATTTGGATGATATATTCAGCAATTCTCAGTGATATTCTACATAAGATGTTTATTTAGTAATAAATATTTCATCAAAGGCAAGCATGGAATTTTTAAAAGAGGTGCAGTAGAGTTGCTCGATTTCCATAGGGGACTCAGAATCATTTAAGAGTAATTTTGTCTGACATTTTCTCTGTCAAGTTATTATGTATGCCAGATGACTGAAATATTTTACATCCATATGGTCCTCTAATTTTTTTTTCAGTTATGAGTTATTACATGCTTAAGTAAATCATCTTCTCTGTAAAAGCCAATCATACAAAAAATATAAAAATTGTATGCAGAACCAAGGGACTTTTGTACTTAAAACTGACATATTACAATATATACTGATAATCTTAGAAAACCCAGTTCAACATTCATGTCTCTTTCTCTAAGTTTAGGTGCTATGCTCAATGCTGAGCAAGTAAAGATGATTGACATAGTTGATACTTTATGAGAGCTTCTAGATGATGGAAAGACAGAAAAATAATGTCATCTAAATATAAGTAGTTTATTATAGGCATTCACTGAATCCTAACTGATCCCAGAGGAAGAAGTAACTTGAAGTCAGGAATGATAACACAGGGTAGACATTTAAGCTAAATGTTACAAAGTGAAGAGGAATGTGTCATCTAAAATCAAACCAAGTGTATTCCAGAAATAGGGAACAGTATACATATGTAAAATATTATTATTTTCTTATGAAACATGCACTTTTCTCTTTTCATTCTTAAAAATCTGATTCTCTTTTCAGATTACCCCCAATCTCCACATTGGTTTCATGGGAATCTGAACTCACATACATATCAAGAAATGGGCCTAGTTGGTCTAAGTTTAATGACAAAGAAATGTGACCCAATTCTGACCCAATTCTTTATTTCTGAAAAAAAGTTGAATAAGAAGTTTCCCAAAAAAGTTTTGCAGTTCCTAAGTGAAAATCAAGGGTATAACAATCATTTTATTCCTCTAGAAACTGTCATCTTAAACTAATGCTTGGAATTTATGCAGCATCTTGCCATACATTTAAAATTAAAGCCAACACTGAAATTGAACAAATTTCATTTGGAGAATGGAAAAATACTTGATGTTTGATATCACTGAAGCCTGAATCAACCTTGAAGCAATGCTGTCTCTGGACCTCTATAAATAGATCTATAACTTTATATCAACCTAACTCTTACATATGCTCTGAAATATACGTGCACATGTGCATACACAAACACACATGAAAATATGTATGTAAGTGGCAAAGTTAATTATAATAATTTTTCACCAAGGTGATTTGATTCCATATTGAATGAAAGTTTTAATTAATTTCAACATACAATAAGAACATCCTTTCTATTTTTGAATCAGTATTGGAATATCTCAGCTGAAGTGCAGCTATCGTCCTCCTTTGTCATGTGCTCCCACCATCATGCCATGACATGTAGAAAATTGAAGATGGCAAGCACCAAATGCAGAAAATGCACTATTTGGTTCTGCATGAGTAATTATTTGATAACAAGTAAAAAACATACAAAACCCTTTGACTAATACCTCCAAATATCCTAAAATTTCTGTCACAAATTGAAAATATTCAGGTATAGACTAGCCCAAAAAATAAAAGGTGTTCCCAAATCAGTCTGATCATAGCATTACTTCTTAGAGATATGGTGACAAAATGCATGCAAATAATGGTACACATGTTACAACTTCACAAAATGTCATACTACTTTTTGGCTTAATTGATTAATTAGATAATCTGCTCTGTGCTTCAAACAGAAATGTAGTGTTTTTGCTAGGCATTGGTAATAGGGATTTGAATAGGATAGTAAGATTCCTGTGTTTATGGATTTTAAGACCTAATAAGATAATCACTAAATGGATAATCACAAAATTATTAATTATGACAGCCATGAATATAGTGAAAGAATAGTAAAAATAATTTTAGATCATGCTTATGGTCATGTAACTAGAAGAGTAAATTAGTTGAAGAAGAAGAGAAAGAGAAGATACTTTCTATTTCCCAGAGTTCTTCAGAGATATACAGCATGAAACACAGCACGATGACAGCTACAATGACTTCAGTCACTTGGGGAGACTTTTTTTTAAACCCATTTTTAATATTTTCCTAGCTCACAAGTTGTTTACAGAGGAAAATATGGAAGTATTTCCCTGGACCCAGGAGGTATCATAAGTCTTATTAAAACTTATCATTATCATTTATAAAAGTGAAAAATGATTTATTATACACTTGGAAATAAGTAGCAAAAAATTTATTATACACTTGGAAACAAGTAGCAAAAAATTACCATCTGGCATCCTTCCAGTTTGCCAACAAAGTCATAAAGTTAAATAAAATGAGTCTCTCAGTAATTTTAAGTAAGTCACTGCTTACTGTAATCCAGATATAAGTGAACTATTTATAAGACAGTTCAGTTGAAGAACTGATTAAAATTTACAAAGGAAATGAATGAGGGGAAAAAAGGTTGTATTGTTTTTCTGTTTTGGTTTAACAATAAAGATTTTTCATAAAACTTACCTGATGCCAAAATTCTTATCAGGTCTTATTGAAATACGGCTAATGGCCTAAAACAAGACTCCACACACACACACACACACACACACACACACACACACACACAAATCTACACTGTTAATTCTTATATGTTCTAAGAGGTAATTAAAATAACTATTATCCTATCTTTTAGTGTTATTATCAAGGCTATCCCAAACACAGCTCAGAGATAAATTAAGGCAAGCAGAGACCGTGAAAGATCTCCCAGAAAACTGCCTCTGTCTTGCTTCACAAGCTCCTGTAACATTTCTCTTGTTCTTTAGTGATATTACCAAATTTGTTATTATAAAATATTTTGTACTTTTAAGACACTGCAATGTCTACTCCAATAAATCAGCATAAAAGTGTTTAGCCTTTTCAAATGGGCATAGTGTACAGTCACATACTACTTCTTTTGTACACTTTTACCTTTTCCTCCAAATTCCTCGTCCCATCTGACTTCCAGATGTGTGCTTTTTTTATTTTTTTTATTTTTTTTTTATTTTTTATTTTTTAATATATGAAATTTACTGTCAAATTGGTTTCCATACAACACCCAGTGCTCATCCCAAAAGGTGCCCTCCTCAATACCCATCACCCACCCTGCCCTCCCTCCCACCCCCCATCAACCCTCAGTTTGTTCTCAGTTTTTAACAGTCTCTTATGCTTTGGCTCTCTCCCACTCTAACCTTTTTTTTTTTTTTTTTTTTTTTTTTTTTTTTTTCCCTCCCCCATGGGTTTCTGTTATGTTTCTCAGGATCCACATAAGAGTGAAACCATATGGTATCTGTCTTTCTCTGTATGGCTTATTTCACTTAGCATCACACTCTCCAGTTCCATCCACGTTGCTACAAAGGGCCATATTTCATTCTTTCTCATTGCCACATAGTATTCCATTGTGTATATAAACCACAATTTCTTTATCCATTCATCAGTTGATGGACATTTAGGCTCTTTCCATAATTTGGCTATTGTTGAGAGTGCCGCTATAAACATTGGGGTACAGGTGCCCCTATGCATCAGTACTCCTGTATCCCTTGGATAAATTCCTAGCAGTGCTATTGCTGGGTCATAGGGTAGGTCTATTTTTAATTTTCTGAGGAACCTCCACACTGCTTTCCAGAGCGGCTGCACCAATTTGCATTCCCACCAACAGTGCAAGAGGGTTCCTGTTTCTCCACATCCTCTCCAGCATCTATAGTCTCCTGATTTCTTCATTTTGGCCACTCTGACTGGCGTGAGGTGGTATCTGAGTGTGGTTTTGATTTGTATTTCCCTGATAAGGAGCGACGTTGAACATCTTTTCATGTGCCTGTTGGCCATCCGGATGTCTTCTTTAGAGAAGTGTCTATTCATGTTTTCTGCCCATTTCTTCACTGGGTTATTTGTTTTTCGGGTGTGGAGTTTGATGAGCTCTTTATAGATTTTGGATACTAGCCCTTTGTCCGATGTGTCATTTGCAAATATCTTTTCCCATTCCGTTGGTTGCCTTTTAGTTTTGTTGGTTGTTTCCTTTGCTGTGCAGAAGCTTTTTATCTTCATAAGGTCCCAGTAATTCACTTTTGCTTTTAATTCCCTTGCCTTTGGGGATGTGCCGAGTAAGAGATTGCTACGGCTGAGGTCAGAGAGGTCTTTTCCTGCTTTCTCCTCTAAGGTTTTGATGGTTTCCTGTCTCACATTCAGGTCCTTTATCCATTTTGAGTTTATTTTTGTGAATGGTGTGAGAAAGTGGTCTAGTTTCAACCTTCTGCATGTTGCTGTCCAGTTCTCCCAGCACCATTTGTTAAAGAGACTGTCTTTTTTCCATTGGATGTTCTTTCCTGCTTTGTCAAAGATGAGTTGGCCATACGTTTGTGGGTCTAGTTCTGGGGTTTCTATTCTATTCCATTGGTCTATGTGTCTGTTTTTATGCCAATACCATGCTGTCTTGATGATGACAGCTTTGTAGTAGAGGCTAAAGTCTGGGATTGTGATGCCTCCTGCTTTGGTCTTCTTCTTCAAAATTACTTTGGCTATTCGGGGCCTTTTGTGGTTCCATATGAATTTTAGGATTGCTTGTTCTAGTTTCGAGAAGAATGCTGGTGCAATTTTGATTGGGATTGCATTGAATGTGTAGATAGCTTTGGGTAGTATTGACATTTTGACAATATTTATTCTTCCAATCCATGAGCAGGGAATGTCTTTCCATTTCTTTATATCTTCTTCAATTACCTGCATAAGCTTTCTATAGTTTTCAGCATACAGATCTTTTGCATCTTTGGTTAGATTTATTCCTAGGTATTTTATGCTTCTTGGTGCAATTGTGAATGGGATCAGTTTCTTCATTTGTCTTTCTGTTGCTTCATTGTTAGTGTATAAGAATGCAACTGATTTCTGCACATTGATTTTGTATCCTGCAACTTTGCTGAATTCATGTATCAGTTCTAGCAGACTTTTGGTGGAGTCTATCGGATTTTCCATGTATAATATCATGTCATCTGCAAAAAGCGAAAGCTTGACTTCATCTTTGCCAATTTGGATGCCTTTGATTTCCTTTTGTTGTCTGATTGCTGATGCTAGAACTTCCAGCACTATATTAAACAGCAGCGGTGACAGTGGGCATCCCTGTCGTGTTCCTGATCTCAGGGAAAAAGCTCTCAGTTTTTCCCCGTTGAGGATGATGTTAGCTGTGGGCTTTTCATAAATGGCCTTTATGATCTTTAAGTATGTTCCTTCTATCCCGACTTTCTCAAGGGTTTTTATTAAGAAAGGGTGCTGGATTTTGTCAAAGGCCTTTTCTGCATCGATTGACAGGATCATATGGTTCTTCTCTTTTTTTTTGTTAATGTGATGTATCACGTTGATCGATTTGCGAATGTTGAACCAGCCCTGCATCCCAGGAATGAATCCCACTTGATCATGGTGAATAATTCTTTTTATATGCTGTTGAATTCGATTTGCTAGTATCTTATTAAGAATTTTTGCATCCATATTCATCAGGGATATTGGCCTGTAGTTCTCTTTTTTTACTGAGTCTCTGTCTGGTTTAGGAATCAAAGTCATACTGGCTTCATAGAATGAGTCTGGAAGTTTTCCTTCCCTTTCTATTTCTTGGAATAGCTTGAGAAGGATAGGTATTATCTCTGCTTTAAATGTCTGGTAGAACTCCCCTGGGAAGCCATCTGGTCCTGGACTCTTATTTGTTGGGAGATTTTTGATAACCGATTCAATTTCTTCGCTGGTTATGGGTCTGTTCAAGCTTTCTATTTCCTCCTGATTGAGTTTTGGAAGAGTGTGGGTGTTTAGAAATTTGTCCATTTCTTCCAGGTTGTCCAATTTGCTGGCATATAATTTTTCATAGTATTCCCTGATAATTGTTTGTATCTCTGAGGGATTGGTTGTAATCATTCCATTTTCATTCATGATTTTATCTATTTGGGTCATCTCCCTTTTCTTTTTGAGAAGCCTGGCTAGAGGTTTGTCAATTTTGTTTATTTTTTCAAAAAACCAACTCTTGGTTTTGTTGATCTGCTCTACAGTTTTTTTAGATTCTATATTGTTTATTTCTGCTCTGATCTTTATTATTTCTCTTCTTCTGCTGGGTTTAGGCTGCCTTTGCTGTTCTGCTTCTATTTCCTTTAGGTGTGCTGTTAGATTTTGTATTTGGGATTTTTCTTGTTTCTTGAGATAGGCCTGGATTGCAATGTATTTTCCTCTCAGGACTGCCTTCGCTGCATCCCAAAGCGTTTGGATTGTTGTAATTTCCTTTTCGTTTGTTTCCATATATATTTTAATTTCTTCTCTAATTGCCTGGTTGACCCACTCATTCGTTAGTAGGGTGTTCTTTAACCTCCATGCTTTTGGAGGTTTTCCAGACTTTTTCCTGTGGTTGATTTCAAGCTTCATAGCATTGTGGTCTGAAAGTATGCATGGTATAATTTCAATTCTTGTAAACTTATGAAGGGCTGTTTTGTGACCCAGTATATGATCTATCTTGGAGAATGTTCCATGTGCACTCGAGAAGAAAGTATATTCTGTTGCTTTGGGGTGCAGAGTTCTAAATATATCTGTCAAGTCCATCTGATCCAATGTATCATTCAGGGCCCTTGTTTCTTTATTGACTGTGTGTCTAGATGATCTATCCATTTCTGTAAGTGGGGTGTTAAAGTCCCCTGCAATGACCACATTCTTATCCATAAGGTTGCTTATGTTTATGAGTAATTGTTTTATATATCTGGGGGCTCGGGTATTTGGCGCATAGACATTTATAATAGTTAGCTCTTCCTGGTGGATAGACCCTGTGATTATTATATAATGCCCTTCTTCATCTCTTGTTACAGCCTTTAATTTAAAGTCTAGTTTGTCTGATATAAGTATGGCTACTCCAGCTTTCTTTTGGCTTCCAGGAGCATGATAAATAGTTCTCCATCCCCTCACTCTCAATCTAAAGGTGTCCTCAGATCTAAAATGAGTCTCTTGTAGACAGCAAATAGATGGGTCTTGTTTTTTTATCCATTCTGATACCCTATGTCTTTTAGTTGGCGCATTTAATCCATTTACATTCAGTGTTATTATAGAAAGATATGGGTTTAGAGTCATTGTGATGTCTGTATGTTTTATGCTTGTAGTGATGTCTCTGGTACTTTGTCTCACAGGATCCCCCTTAGGATCTCTTGTAGGGCTGGTTTCGTGGTGACAAATTCCTTCAGTTTTTGTTTGTTTGGGAAGACCTTTATCTCTCCTTCTATTCTAAATGACAGACTTGCTGGATAAAGGATTCTCGGCTGCATATTTTTTCTGTTTAGCACACTGTAGATATCGTGCCAAGCCTTTCTGGCCTGCCAAGTTTCAAAGGAGAGATCAGTCACGAGTCTTATAGGTCTCCCTTTATATGTGAGGGCACGTTTATCCCTTGCTGCTTTCAGAATTTTCTCTTTATCCTTGTATTTTGCCAGTTTCACTATGATATGTCGTGCAGAAGATCGATTCAAGTTACGTCTGAAGGGAGTTCTCTGTGCCTCTTGGATTTCAATGCCTTTTTCCTTCCCCAGTTCAGGGAAGTTCTCAGCTATAATTTGTTCAAGTACCCCTTCAGCACCTTTCCCTCTCTCTTCCTCCTCTGGGATACCAATTATGCGTATATTATTTTTTTTTAGTGTATCACTTAGTTCTCTAATTTTCCCCTCATACTCCTGGATTTTTTTATCTCTCTTTCTTTCAGCTTCCTCTTTCTCCATAACTTTATCTTCTAGTTCACCTATTCTCTCCTCTGCCTCTTCAAGCCGAGCCATCGTGGTTTCCATTTTGTTTTGCATTTCGTTTAAAGCGTTTTTCAACTCCTCGTGACTGTTCCTTAGTCCCTCGATCTTTATGGCAAGAGATTCTCTGCTGTCCTGTATACTGTTTTCAAGCCCAGCGATTAATTTTATGACTATTATTCTAAATTCACTTTCTGTTATATTATTTAAATCCTTTTTGATCAGTTCATTAGCTGTTGTTATTTCCTGGAGATTCTTCTGAGGGGAATTCTTCCGTTTGGTCATTTTGGAGAGTCCCTTGCGTGGTGAGGACCTGCAGTGCACTTCCCCTGTGCTGTGGTGTATAACTGGAGTTAGTGGGCGGGGCCGCAGTCCGACCCGATGTCTGCCCCCAGCCCACCGCTGGGGCCACAGTCAGACTGGTGTGTGCCTTCTCTTCCCCTCTCCTAGGGGCGGGATTCACTGTGGGGTGGCGTGTCCCGTCTGGGCTACTTGCACACTGCCAGGCTTGTGGTGCTGGGGATCTGGCGTATTAGCTGGGGTGGGTAGGCAAGGTGCACGGGGGGTGGAGGGGCAGGCTTAGCTCGCTTCTCCTTAGGTGATCCACTTCAGGAGGAGCCCTGTGGCAGCGGGAGGGAGTCAGATCCGCTGCCGGAGGTTTGGCTCCGCAGAAGCACAGAGTTGGGTGTTTGCTCAGAGCGAGCAAGTTCCCTGGCAGGAACTGGTTCCCTTTGGGATTTTGGCTGGGGGGATGGGCGGGGGAGATGGCGCTGGCGTCTTTGTTCCCCGCCAAGCTCAGCTCTGCTGTCCGGGGGCTCAGCAGCTCTCCCTCCCTTTGTCCTCCAGCCTTCCCGCTTTCCGCGCAGAGCTGTTAACTTATGACCTCCCAGACGCTAATTCGCGCTTGCTGTGGGAACACAGTCTGTCCGGCCCCTCCGCTTTTGCCAGCCCGACTCGGGGGCTCTGCTTGGCCGGGGAGCCGCCCCTCCGCCCCGGCTCCCTCCCGCCAGTCCGTGGAGCGCGCACCGCCTCGCCGCCCTTCCTACCCTCTTCTGTGGGCCTCTAGTCTGCGCTTGACTCCGGAGACTCCCTTCTGCTCCTGAAATTCCAGATAGAGGCCATGATATCCCACTTTTGCTTGAATTGAGATCACACTAAACTGAAGCGGGGCCGCGGGGACCCGGGGTGCGGGAGAACCCCAGATGTGTGCTTTAAATAGCCTTTCTATAGAAGGATATAGCTGTGCCACAAAAGCATACCATTCAGGAATGATGATCAGCGTTTCCCAAGTGAATACTAGATCCCAGGTAATATAACAGGAAGTTTTATAAACTGTCTTTAATTCTCCAAATCACACCAATATAGAGTGTTAATTTTTAAAAAGTATCTTAAGTAAATAAATGGTAGAGAATGTAATATTCAGTATAAGAGGGAGGCTAAAAGGTAGAGGGGAATGATTTGTTTGATTTGATTTTGAATGAGGGTGGTGGCAATTGTGAATGAGACTGGGAATGCTAGAGGAAATTACAGAAGCTTAGGGATTAGGAGGAAACATAAATGTTTAGATGAAATTGGGAGTAGCTATTAAAGAATGTGGAAGGACACCTGGGTGGCTTGGTCAGTTGGGCATCTGACTCGGTATCAGCTCAGGCCATGATCTCTCGGTTTGTGGGGCTGTACCCTAGGTGGGGCTTTGTGCTGACAGTGTGGAGCCTGCTTAGGATTCTCCAATCCTTCTCTAACTGCCCTTCCCCCAACTTGCTCTCTATCTTTCTCTCTCAGAATAAATAAATAAACAGCAAAAAAAAAAAGGATTTTAAAAAAGAATGTGGAAAAAATAAAAATATTTTTTAATAGTTAGAAATATGAAATATCTCTTGGACAGAGGGACAAGGGCAACAATACTTTGTGTGGTCAGAAATGGACATACAGTGCAACGTGAGAGAATTCCAACCATGATGGCAAGAGACAAGTGGGATGAATAGCTAACATATGACAGAAGCAAGAATGGCCAATTTGGTGACACACTAGAATGTAGTTGCATACACTTCTGAAGTTTTAGCAAGAAAAAAGAACAGAAACTTGTAAGCAAAGAAAATGTTTTAATCCAAAGACTGACTCATGTCCTGGCAGAACCTGTAGATCCAATACCCATTCTCTCAGTCTCATGTAAACTAGTTATAAAACAACTACAAATTGCTGCTAAATATTCTGCTTAAAATTCATAATGAACCTCTAGGCACCTTGACAAAAGGGCCATCACAGCATACAGCATGGATGAATACTTGCATGACAGTGAAAATAGCAATGATGGCTATCCTGAAAGCTTATATCCATCAATATGTAGACAGAGCTCTGTAAACTATACTGCCATTTCAGGAGCAATGTGACACTGAAAGTACTCAAATTAAAATGCCAGGCATTTAGCAGCAATTATCTAATGGATTTTCATTTCCATGGATTTATTCCAAATTTCTTATTTCTAAATGAGAAGTGTGCAACATAATTTCTCTTTGGGAGCCTGTGTGAAGTGGGGCTCCTGCTGTTTTGCTTCTTTGAGCAGAGCTCAAAGAAAAGCATTTCACAAAACGATACAGAGGAGAAGGTGGAAGTGTGCGTGACTATCGCTTCTTGTCACCTGAGCTGGATTTTATGTATTAGCTGTGCTGAATAATACATGAATGGAACATAATACACACTAAAATTCTTATGAAAGGCCCTTACTCCACATATGTACTAGATGCATTTCAAGCTAAATTAACTGCCCTTTTCTTATTCCTAAGCACAAAGCCTACAAATTAAAATATGTACTAATATGGTACATAAACCACACATTCAATCCAAAAGAGATTTTTTCCTTACTAATAGTAGAAGCCTTCTAAACTGACTACATAATTTGGTTTTCTATTTTTAAAAGAAATAGAAAATAGAAAAACAATCAAAACCCATATTAGTCCTACCTCTTGGTAAGAAACACTGAAGCTTTAAAAATTATCTTAGTTTGGATTTTCTGTAAAACAGAGCAGGAAGGGAGAGTAAAGTGCACTAACATTTTATTTTGAACATGTAAACCCAGGAATCTATTCAAGGTTCCCTCCACCACCACCACCCACTCCCAGCCCCCAGCCAAGCTTACAGACAAAAGTCACAGGTGTCTGCACTTGGCCCTAACTCTTTGTTTTCCTAGGTTGTGATGCCTTCCATTCTCAGAAAGTAGACCCCAACTACAAAACATTCTTTTCTAGGCTGACCACAACCTACATCTCAGATAAGCCCCAAACAGAGCCCCTTAAAAACCTGCCACCCCTTGGTCTACCTAGCCAAGAGTCCACCCCCTTCCCACACTCCCCATGAGCACAGCTACAACCTTTCCACATCCTTCATATCCAGCCTGATAGAAACTTAGGGCTGACATCTCTCTTGATGACTGGCCCCTCTCCTCCCTTGGAGAATGAATAAACGCTGTCCTGCTTGTTGCTGTACTCTTTGAGCAATTCTTTGCTGCCTGTGTCACGGGCCACTCTAACATCAAGGCAGCAAAACTGTGGAAAAGGGGAAATGAAGTATGGGGAATATGTGAAAAAACATGTAATTATTCATTACCATGCTGTCTGTTGCTTTGCAATGAGCCATGAAGAAGGACATAGCAAGTCACCCAACCGACATCCACTTGGCTTCAGAGTCATCCATGAGAAGAGAAACTAAATGATACTGTAGAGAGTTGTGTTGCACCATCCTGATTCTCTCATTCTCCTGTTTCCCAATGGATGAAGTTTATACCATCAGGAAGTAATTCCCTTGAACTTCCTGTTGTATCACTGAGCCCTGTCAGCTGTTGTTTCTGATGTCAGACCTCACGCTGTACAGTATATTATTTCATCCAGATTCAGAAATGAAAGGTGATGAAATCTCTGGGCATGTGGCTGGCCACTCGTGGCTATATGGGGGCAGCTGAAAGAAGCCAAATATTTCTAGGGAAATGACTACTCAGACCCAGACAGTGGAAATTCAGAAATTCGTGGGCCCAAAGGAGTTAATTAGGCACTTGAAGCAGAGCAAGCAAGTAGCTGAGGAGATGATGAGGAATTTCAGAAAGTGCATACAATTTGAGTCTGATACAAAGACCAACAAATTACACACACAAAACATTCTCTGATATTGATGAGGATTTGTATTTGATAAATAATAAATAGAACAGAACCCAGTATTGCTGGTTTTTAAGCATAATTTGCATTTTAAGCATAAATTGCATAAATGATCCTTGTTGCATAAAAAGGAAAAATGCTTTCTGTATCAGCAATGAAAATATGAAGTGATTTGCTAAGTTGTAGGAGACTGGTTTGCAATATTATATTTGTTTTATCTTTTGGAGCACAGTTAGTTTGACTGAAATGTTTAATATAAGGAATCACAAGAAAGGATAGAGAGTATTGCCTCATGGAACATGATAGTTTTAAGTAATTCACCTACAGCATAACTATCAAGTTTCTACTTGATAGCAGATGGTGAAAATAAAAAGTGTATGGTCACCAGAGAAAATCTCTGTTATAAAAAATTCCTCCATTTTAATCATTCAATAAAACTATGTTGAAATAAAAAATCTGCTAGGTTAAATACTTCATAGAATTCTTTTAAGTTTTGGTAGCATGTTGGGCTTTTTCTTCCATATGTAAAGTTAATTTTGTTTTCTCTAGTAGTCTATTTCTCCAGAGATAAAGTTTACATATAAATATATATATATATATATATATATGTATGTATGTGTATATATATGTACATGTATTATATATGTGTATATATGTATATGTATGTATATGTGTGTGTGTATATATATGTGTGTGTGTGTGTGTGTGTGTGTGTGTGTGTACACACATACCCTCACCTGGCTGACTCCTATATTGAGCTAAAATATTAAACACTTTCAAAATATATATTTATACTTTTATTTGAATATTTTGGAGGCAGGGGACAGAACTCTGAGAAAGTAGATAATATATCATTAAGAGTTCTAACACAGTAGAGCCTCATTATTCACAGATCCCAAATATGTGAATTCACCTACTAGCTTAAATTTATTTATAACCCCAAAATCAATACTTGGGACACTTTTATGATCATTCATGGATATACACAAAGTGGCAAAAAAATTTGAATTGGCTGATATTTATGCTCTTGGCTGAACACAACACTCTGCCCTCTTGTTTCAGCTTTCATACTATACACAAGTGTCTTTCTCACCATCTGCTTAGTGCCACATTTTTCATATTTTTTGTGCATTGTGTTGGTGACTTCATTGTTTTAAATCACCATGAAGTATACTGATGACCTGCCACCTAGTGCTATTAAGCACAAGAAAGCTATGATGTAAATATTTATAAAATATTCAGAGAAAATATGCATGTGTTTATACAGAGAAATATACAGAGAAAATGTGCATGTTAGATAAGCTTCATTCAGGCATGATTATAGTACTACTGGGCATCAGTTCAATAATAATAAATCAGCAATATATATTAAATAAGGTGTCTTTATTAATAATAAAATAATAAATTATTACATAATTTATTATATATACTATAATTATAAATTAATAACATAATCATGTAATTTATATAATAAAATAATAATAATAAAATAAAACAAGGTTATCAGTTCATCAGTTGATGAACACATTGCCACAGGAGGAACTTAACTTTTAATTTCCTGTAGGAGCCATGATTCAATATTTAATAATCAGTGTTCTTGGTGACTTTATAAAATAAAACTCCTAGGAGTAATGAGAATTGGCTGTGTTTGGCAAGGAGAAACGACCAAAAATCATATTAAGATTATTCCAAACTCTATTTGAGTTTGTTGCTTGATGTGGAGAAAAATCTGACACTGATGGATTACAGACTAATAGCTAAACTTTCTATCCTTCCTGAGCTCAATTCCATCCTTCCTTTGTTCCTTTCCTTACAAAGAGTACATAGGCTGATCAACAGAAATACTTAGGATAATGAGGGGGCAAGAAGGTCCAATAAGTGAAATTCCTCTCCAGTACAAAACTAATGGAGAGGTAAATAAAGTCTTCAGATAAAAAGAGCTCAAAATGTAATCTTCATTACTGACAAAAACTATATGAAATATAGATGCTCAGCTAAATGCACTTTCTAATACTGAACTCCAGATTTAGATGCACTCAACCAACCTGGCAAAGTCAGTGCTGACTAACTACAGTGCCTCTTTTTTTTTAATGTTTATTTATTTATTTTGAGAGGGGGCAGAGAGAGAGAGAGAGAGAAGAAAAGAATCCTAAGCAGGCACTGCGCTGTCAGCACAGAGCCCAATGCAGGACTCAATCCCATGAACTGTGAGATCATGACCTGAGTAGAGATCAAGAGTCAGATGTTTAACTGACTGAGCCACCCGGGTGCCCCACTGCAGGTACATCTTAATCAGGATCTGAGTCTTTTCTACAAATGTACAGGTTGTAAGAGAGGGAACAAGGGATGCTCCTCTAAAACAAAATGAGCAAAGAGTAAAAGAGGAAGAGTGAGCTAATATTACTCTTATTAAACAGATAATTCACCTCTTCTCCCCTGGGAAGGAAGAAATGATGCAAGGTTATAGGAGTATTACTCTTCTTCCACGTGGAATCAAAAAATGAAGAATACTCTTACCACATCCTCTGGAACTTTTTAGCATTATAGAAACAAGTTATATAATAATTCTGATTGCACGGTGGTACCATAAAGGTCTACTGATGATTCCTGTCACCACAGAAAGGTCATTTAGAACTTTAACACAGAGGATTTTTTTAGAGTTCTGTGTGTGAGATCTCATAATTGATTAAACATATTTGGTTTATAATGTCATGCACCATAAAACAGAGATAACTCTGTAACAACAATCCAGAATTGGTTAAAAGAATATTTCCATTTGCTAACTCTCCTTTCAAAGTACAATAAAGTAATTGAGCCATAATAACTAAACTCCTACTCTTTTAACTCTATGAAAAAAATAAGGCAATAAAACATAAACCTTCCCCTTGTGATAAAACAGAGTTGAGAAAAGGGGACCATAACATAGCTAGAATTATTCCCCTGGATTAAAAAAAAAAAAGAATGGTGTTTCTAAATGTTTATTCATTTTTGAGAGATAGAGGGAGACAGAGCATGAGCAGAGGAGGGGCAGAGAGACAGAGAGAGACAGAATCTGAAGCAGGCTCCAGACTCTGAGCTGTCAGCACAGAGCCAGATGTGGGTTCAAACTCAGGAGCCACAAGGTCATAACCTGAGCCTCAAGTTGGATAGTTAACCCACTGACCCACCCAGTTGCACCAGGGATGGTGTATCTCAGCCACAGACTAGGACTATTTTATTTCAATTGAAATTCATCATGTCCATCATATGATATTAATGAGACCTTCAGTTTACCTAGATCTTTTATATGGCAGCCAATATCACAGAGATTATATGATAACATACTCCTCTGGGTCAAGGGATAGGATAATTGGAGAAATGAATAGTGTTACTTCCTGTTTGTTCACATCATTCCAATATAATTTTTTTCCCTTTCTTGTCAGGTATATTAAAAGAAAACAGTTTAAAAAAATTCCTCAATTCCATCTGAAATAGGTAATAGGGACGAACAGGATTTGCATAATTTAGCCCCAAAACCACTTATGATGCCCATTTTTCAATGTACAGTTTAGTACAGATTGGAGAAACTTCTTGAATGAAGAAAGTGATTATATTGATCAAAAAGAAATCTAAACAACCATTACTATTTTTGAGTTAGATAGAAACTTTGATATTAGTAGACTCTGGAAGACCATTAAAATTTACCAAGAAGTATGTTTATTAAATCTATTAAAATGTTATTGGGGCAACTGGGTGGCTCAGTCGGTTAAGCGTCCGACTTCGGCTCAGGTCATGATCTCACAGTCTGTGAGTTCGAGCCCCGCGTCAGGCTCTGTGCTGACAGCTCAGAGCGTGGAGCCTGCTTCGGATTCTGTGTCTCCCTCTCTCTCTGACCCTCCCCCACTCATGCTCTGTCTCTCTCTGTCTCAAAAATAAATAAACATTAAAAAAAATAAAATAAAATAAAATAAAATGTTATTAATAAAGAATGAGTTAAATTTAATATTTTATAAATATTTAGTGGATAAAAATCTGTTTTCATATTATTAAGAATTTTTTTTGCAAAATTTAATTGAAATATTTAATTGTATCAGGCATCATTCCCTCACTGGACTGTAGTGATGACTCTGGGGTAAGGCAAGTGATCTTGTAAGTGTGGACTATTTCTGTACTCTATTCATTTCCAGTGTTATATTTGCTTACACTGCACAGTTTTAAATTTTACATTTGAACATATAAGTATCCTACTTTTGTTTTACTTTTTCAAGATGGCCATATTGTCCTTTGAGTTTATATATAAATTTTAAAATTGACTTTTCAATATAAACAAGGTATAAATAATCTTCTGGAATTTTGATTAAAATTGTTTAGAATTTATATTTCAATTTTAGAACATTTGATGTATTTATACTATTGAGTTGTTTCTACCCATGAAGGTGATATATTCTTTTATTTATGTGGTCTTCAAAAATTCCTCTCAAGAATATTTTGTGGTTTTTACACCTGTTATTAAATTTAGCCCTAAGGCCTAATTTTTTGATATTAAAATTGGTATTTTAAAAATTTCACTTTCTATTGTTTGTTGCACTATAGAAAATACATTTAACTTTTTACATTGATCTTGCGTCCATAAATCTTACAAAATTCAAGTTTTAATCTTTAAACTCTCTCTGTAGCTTCTTTTAGTTTTCTTTACATACAGAATCATGTTTTCTGAAAAGAATAACAAGTTTATTCAATTCTTTCTAATCTTAGTCAATCTCAGTACAATTTTGGACAGAAGTAGCAATAGTGGGCATTCCTACCTAATTTACACCTAGTTTATATTTCAGAGAAAACGTACTATTTCACTGTTATGTTGGAAATTTGCCATAGAATTTGGTAGGTAGACTTCTTGGAAGGAACTAGTTGGAGGGACTATTCTGGAATTCTCTCCCAATTCCCTAGAGGGTGAGAGATACACAATAAACAGTATTACAAAAAGAAATATGTTCTGTGAAGAAAGGTCATTGCTGGTTCCAGATTGCTTATGGTAAACTACACTATTATTTATAAATTTATGAGATATGGATCCCTGTAGAATATAATTTAAGCTCTAACTCTCTGAGATATAAAATAGAGATGTTTCATAGTCTAAATAATTCCTGTTCTGAGGGATGCATTAAAATTATTGAATATATGAAGTTACTCTCTCTGCTTCATCTGAGCCTCTTCATTGCTTGTATCCTTACAAATTTTTGGTATTAGATAAGGTTTCTGATTAATGTGAGTATAGTCTGACAATCTGATCTTGCTTAATGTTAAAATGGCCAGACCAAAAAAAAAAAAAAAGAATGGTACATTTTATCATAAATTACTTTTTCTACCTCTTTTGATATAATCATGTGGGTTTCGTTCTATATTCTGCTAATGAGGCAATTTATAATGAATGGTTTTCAAATGTTAAACTGACCTTACATTCCTGGAATGAACCACATCAATTGTGATACGTATGTGTTTGCATGTTTCTTTGCAATCTGATCAATCTTTGTCTCAGCCGACATATTTAATTGGTTAACATTTAATATAATAATTGAATATTTGGCTATGAACTTGGGTTTAAGTTTACTGTCTTATCATTTGTTTTCTAGGCCCAGATTTTCTCTTCCTTTTCTCTTTCCTTATTTTGGATTAATCAGGTTGTCATTGTCATAATCATTATCATTATCATTTCCTTTTGTCCTTCTTCTGTGAGCTTCTAGTTTTACAAATTTTTATTATTCCTTTGGCAGCTGATGTAGATATTTCAGAATACAACATTTAACTTATTATAGTTTATCTTAAATTAATAATTTTAACTCTTCAGGAGTGGCCCTGAAACTCAACTTACATAAAACCAACATTGTGAGATTATTTATATATCTAATCATATCCTTCCCCATATACCTGCTGCCTTCTACTTGTTTTCTTACAGTTTCCCCTAGCATATGCAGAAAACAACAAATATATTAGGGGAAACTGTGAACAGTATTTTGCTGTCATTTCTATATGGTTTCCTCCCCTCTGAGATCTCAGCCCCTGAATCCTGGATGCTTTGACTGCCCAAGAATCCATGCTCTTGTCTCCTATGCCTAGTAAGAACATTTCAGACCTTAAGCAACATGCTTTTGGACTGAGCATTAGTCTTTGCATTGAGAATTATCATTTTCCTAAGGTTAAAGAATATATGAATATAATAATCACTCAATGTGTTTCTCCTGTCTCTAGCAAAGAAGAAACCCCCCAAGTGCTGGCTACCTTAGTCAATCTCTTATGCTTTCAAACAGGTTTTGTACAGTTTGTATCTTGCTCTCCTGGTTTGCCTTTGCGAAAGGCTTAATATGATATAAAATGCTCTGTCACAGCTGGAAGCAGCTCTTATTATGATATTTTTACTGTCAAATTTGTCCTAAATAGTAAAACAGCCAATAACCACAGACTTGTTTAATAAAATTAAATAATATAAAACTCATTTACTCAAAGGGAAATCTACAGAAGATAAAAGTGGATTTTTATTTTCCATTACTTTTTACTACCTGATTTCCCAAATACCTAAATTAAATTGACGCTTCTGATTTGTGAGAGGTATAGAAATGAGAGCTAATTTTTTACCAATCTAACACCATGTCTACCACATTATTGCATGATTACATTTGTTTGAAATATTCAAATTAGGTAAATACATAGACAGAACACAGATTAGTGGTTGCCAGACCTTGTAGGAATGGTGAAGTAAAGTATAAGTACTTAATGAGTATGAGGTTTTATATAGGGGTGATGAAAGTGTTTTGAAATAAATAGATGTGGTGGTTGCATGACATTGAGAATGTATTTAATGCCAATGTATTGTTCCTTTTAAAATGATTAATTTTACATGAATTTCATCTCAACAAGATTTATATATGGACACATATTAAAGCTGTTACTACTTTTTAAAAAATCTAAGTGAGTTCTTTTAGGAATAATAATAACATTTGACCAAAATCTGAAAAGCTATTGTAATCCTAGGACCATAAAGAAAATCTACAAGGGAAAATTTTAAATGCACTTGGCTTGAGGAAAAAGCAGGGTAAGGTACAGAAGAAAGATTTCTTGTGTAGAAAATAACAAAAGCAATATTACCTTGGAATAGAATCTTGGACTGGTACTATGGGAAGTATAGAAAAATTCGATATTTAATATAATTCTGAGTCTTCTTATCAGTACTTGTAACATCCCTGGTCCCCTGTTTCAGATACAAAATTTCCAGATTAAAAAAACAAAGGCATGTGTGGCTTTATCCATATGTAAAATGTCTTAGTAAAAAAAATGACAGTAGAAAAATAAGAAGAGAACTGATGATTGGAAATATTTAATCAACAACTTCTGCAACTTCCATATTCCATTTTCTGTTCCCAAACTAAAACCCCAGAAACTCAAAAATCTAGGCTACCATAATCACCTTGGTTTTATGCATATTATATCTTTACACCTAAGTGCATGCATGATCACACAGGCACACAATCCCAAAGCAGCAACATCCATTCCTACTGAAGAGCCTGCTAAGCACTATATAAATGCATGGCTTCACTACTACTGCCCAAGAAAAATTATTAAGTCAAACTAGAAATTGGCACAGATGCAGATAAAACAAGCAATCCAGAGACAATATATGAGAAGATTTAGGTTAACTCCAAGAATTAAGCAAGATCAATTTCAGGCTTCTGCAGAATGCATTAGAGATATGTCAGCCATCAGCAGATGCTTTTAAAATGAAATGATTGTTCAAAAATGAGGAATCTGTGTGATACTAAAGGGATGCCAAGTAACACCAGTATGTCCTGAAATTGCAGATACTACTTTTATCTCAAGGGTGGAAGCAGTTGGCTTCCTGGAAGATCAGAGGTTTTATCAAAAACATTGTTTGAAAATTACAGGGAAAAAAAGAGAACAGTACAACATATTAATGCTCACCATATGACAAACCATATGCCATCTACATTCCTCAAACCATATTTCCAAGGAACACTGGTAGAATTAAAGGAGAATATTGCTGCACATTTTATTTAGGAAAACTTATAAAACCAAAATTTTAGTTGTCACTATGGTTAGGATATTCTAACAAGGAAGAGCAATTTGTCTGATAATAATCTACCATATTAACCATTTATTGAAAACTAAAGAGTTTACATGACAAAAAAACAGGCCTTGTCATGAATTTTAAGCTATAAAAGTGAGATTTAAAACTAAAGGGAAAGATCATCAAAAAGCAAGTCTTCTGCTTCAAGTCCTCATCTATTTCAAATTCTCACTGAAGTAACTAAAAAAATAAAACACCAGAAAAAAGGCTATATTGCCACTCTAACCTAAGAAAGGGGGCCATTCATTTTTCAGACACTTATAGTATATTAGTTTTCCATTGCTGTGTTAAGAACTCACCACCAATTTAGTGGCTTAAAATAGCATCCATTTACCATCCTATAGTTTCCGTAGTACAAGCCCAGTTAAATGAGATTTTTTGCTTTCAGTCTCACAAGGCTAAAATTAAGGTATCAGCTTGTCTCTATTCCTTTCTGGATCTTGTGTTTTTTTTTTTTCCCAAGCTTATTCAGGTTGCCACCCTGCTATCCTGGATCGTTGACCTTTCCTATAGGAAGTTTATAGAATTTCACAACATGGCTGCCCCTTTCTTCTAGGTCAACAGGAGAATATCTCATTGCTTCACCTTCCTTTAAAGAGCTTGACTCAATTAGTCAGTCTCACACAGGTTAATCTCACTTTTGATTAACTCAGAGTCAACTGATTAGTAATGTTGTCATAGAGTGATATTTCGCTATATTTGCAGGTTTTGCCCAGGCTAAAGAGGAGACAATTTTATAGGCTGTATATACCAGGGGGTGGGAATCGTAGAGGACACCAAAGAATTCTGTCTACTACTTCAGGAATTAACTGAAGAGCGCAGGGCAAGTAAGACACCTTTTAGGGAAGTATTAACCCATCTTGGATCCAGTGTATTTAAAATAAGTAGGAAGAATAAGTAGTGGTACCCATTACAAAATTTAGGTTGGCATGTAAGGAACCACATATGAGAATGTCTTGTGGGGAGCCACCAAGAAGTGTACCATGTGCTAGAACTCAAGTACACAGGGAGACAGGATTCACCTGGAGAGTTCAGCCTACATGACACAGAGGCTCCATAAAGAGGCAGGACTGAGGAAGATGGACTATTTTAACACATTCTTCTTTCTTTGCTTAACTGTCCACCATCACCTCTCCCATGACAATTTTTTAAGAACCCCATTATGTCTTAACTTCAATCGACAATTTTATTGCTTTAACTTGTGCAAAAGAATGTGAACAAGTGATGATCCATCTTTCATCCATGTATTCATTGGTATATTATGCTGATATTGAATGGGTGAATGAAGATAATTGCATACTAGGGTTAATTCTAAAATTTCCTTGTTTAACATGTCTTTATAAATGTTTTTGGCTTTAAATTTAAAAAGATTCATTTTCATACTACGCCTACTAAATGTTCCTGGCCCTTGAACAAGCTAAGATCCAATTAGCTATTTTAACTAACTAAATAAATAAACAGAATATTAGATCCCAATCTATAAATGTATTATTAGGGCTTAACTTGAGAGAGAACTAAGTTTACAAGTAAATCTTATTTAAATTAAAACCTTTCAATTATTTCCTTTGGAGATGGAAAAAAAGAGCTTTTTTCCACCATCTTATAAATTTCCTTCAGAAAGCAACTATTTGAATTGCTAATCACCTCATTTTTGTTTACAAATACTTCTGTAGAAAAATAATAGGAATAATATAATAATCTTTTGCATATATCATCATATTACAGAAGCATACTATAGTTTGGAATTATTAAAATAGTCTACTTCAAATTTCTCATTTGCTATAAAAAATTTAATATTTGAATGGTAAGCTCTTCAAATGAAGGCACTGAGACAAGATCAGTGCACATATACAGATATATACATCTAAATTATCTAAAGAAGTAATTCTAAGATATAATAAATTATTTAAAAATAAAGTATCTTAAACATGTTGATTTCATCTTATTCTTAAGAATTATGATTTTCTCTCTCAAAAATAAACATGAAAACATTTTTTTGTGAATTATTATTTACTGATATCATTTGAATCTGGTCTTGGGAAATCTGACACATTGCAATGTTCAGAGCAGTGAAGAAAAAACGAGCTTTCCATCAGCCTCTACCAGCTGGGCCTTAGTATTCAGTAACTCTCATGAACAAGAAGAAAATAAAAGTAAGTAGGAAAATAAGAAATCAGCACGATTCTAGCCTCTCAGTATTGCCATAAGTATATATTCTGGGCAAATAAGCAAAATTTCGTCAAAGTTCCCCATTCCCCAAACCTCTGGCCCCAGAGTTAATCCTGCCAATGCCATGAGAAAGAGGTGAGGCAAGAGCTGGGTCCTCAAACACTCTGGGCTTTGCAGAAGGAATTGGGCCATGAAAGGTCCTCCAATGAAACAATTTTGTGTGCAGTAATTTTCACTTTGTGGAATGAGAATTCTGTAAAACAGATAGGATCCCAGGCCATAATTCCTTTAATCCTCAAAGGTTATCTGATATCCTTCAGCAATGCCATGGAAAGATCATCAGCAGTAATCAAATTAGAAAGATTATTCTTGACTTTTTAGGAAGGCTCTATTTCATTTTCATTTCATTTTCTAAATAAGAATCTATAGGACTTAGACAAAGTCAACTCTTCTGAAGTATTAGATTCTTTTTTGTGGTTCTTTATTGAACTCATTTTCAAAAGTCTGTTTGATTTCTAAGCCACAGTTTCTGTGTGGTTGTTTTTATGTGCAATGATTTATCAGCTGCCATGTGTCCCTCCAATAAATTTAAAAACGGTTCCCCATAACAGGCAGAGCCTTATTTTTAACAGAAATAATTGAAAAGGCACCAGGGCCTCCTTGAGAGCTCTGACTGTGCCACTGCAAGAACACCATTTCCTGATTCAAGTTAATAAGAGAGCAGCATGAGAAATAGGTTTCAAGCAACAGCATTTTTTTCAGGAGAACAAGTAGTTATCAGGTAATATTTGGAGAGTACTGTGCCATCTTCAGAAAAGCAGAAATATATAAGATGTTTTTCCCAGCTAGGTCTAGTTGTTTACCAGCATCATTTTTGGACTCCATCTGTTTGGTCATGATTCCAATTATTGTAGAATAGCTCATGTACTGCACCGTGGAATTCCTTGTTTTACTGTACAGTCAGGACGTTATCTGTCCTGACCAATTTGCTATTAATCCATGCCGGTGTATGGGGCAATAATAACTACCACAGTACGGGAACTGGGTTTCAAGTAGCATTGCTATTACTTTAAAATACATGTATGTGCTTCTTAGGACTCCTTTATTTCAGCTATTCAGGTAGGCAAACAGGTACTCTAAGTATGATGAGGATGAGTTTATTTAAGTGAAAATGTAATGTTTTATAACAAACAAGATAATGATTTTATTCTTGCATATTTAGTTATTTATATTAAAAAAAACGTGTCCTTGCGACAACTGGTAATGAGGGTAGCAGGTATAAGCAAGACTTGGGTAGCATAATTCTAAAGCTGCAGCTTGAACAGCAGTTATTTTTATTGATTCTTAAGCATAAAAATACGTAGATCTTGATTTGCTGAAGATCATCCTGGTAACCACTTGTTCCGTCATTCCAGTTCTTCATTTCTTTCCCTTTCCCTCTACCTTCCTTTTCTCCTTTTATTCCCCCTTTCCTACCTATTTCACTGTAAAGCCTTATTACTGACAGAGAAGATTGTAAAATGAAAAGTGGCATTGGTGAGAGTGAGAATAGGATCTTTTTCCTTCCTCATGCTGAATTGTGACTTCAGAGCGGTGTAGTTGAAAAACCTAGGAATACCTCGTACTAGTTTTCTAATAAAATTGGTTTGGAACATTTTGTAAGACTAATTCATTAATAGCAGTGCTTATTAAGAAAAGACTTTGTTACCCTTAGTTCATATTCTTTTAAAAATACAAATGAAATGGCTTGTCTGGCTTTTTAGTCTTTTTTTTTTAACCAGATAAAACTAGTAAATTATAAAGTTTTTTTTTCTTTGCTAATCTGTTTTTGCACAAACAATCTCAGTAAAAATGGTTTGCTGAGGACATCATAGTTATAACATGTCCACTGGGGCTCTGAAAATAAAAATTCCCCAATTATTTCATAGTAATAACCTCTGAAATTACACTATTTTATCCTGTTAAAGCTGTTGCAAATTGGACAAATAAAATTATTTTTAATAGCATTAAAATTTTTATTTTGCTTTTAATTGATAAATTTTACATGTTTATTTAATTTCTTATAATGATCCTTTGGATATTTTATCATTCCTAAATAATTCATGCATTTTCATGTACAAACAAGAAATAAAATGGATTACAAAAAGCATATTAAAAAGACTTTAAGTGACTTCTTGGATATGTAAATAGACAGCTGAATTAGTTTCTGATCATCACTATGATAAATGATGTTCTCATATTAAAGTCTTTAGGTCAAGTAAACAAAATTCTGTTTGCTCCATTTGTTTCTCACACTTTGGCTTCCTTTTTTATAAGTTCTATGTCATATATATTAGAAGAGAAATTAAATCATTCCTTAGAATCTAAATTAACTGAGTTAAACTTTTTTTTTGATGTTTATTTATTTTTGAGAGAGATAGACAGACCAGGAGCAGGGCAGAGGCAAAGAGAGAGGGAGACACAGAATGCAAAGCAGGCTCCAGGCTCTGAGATGTCAGCACAGAGCCCGACGTGGGGTACGAACACATGAACTGTGAGATCATGTCTTGAGCTGAAGTCGGATGCTTAACCGACTGAGCCACCCAGGTGCTCCAAAGTTAACCAACTTATAAACTGTATTTTGTCATGAGTTTTCCAGTACTCCTATATAGATCTAAAGGGAAGTATGTTTTTTACATATTCACTTTTTATCAGTTATATGTATTAACATTTTGTTGGTAATGCTCTTTATTATAGCAACAACAACAACAAAATTGCTTTTTTCTTACCGAGTTAAATGTCTACTTATTCTATTTTTGTGCTTAAGCTCAAACTCCTAATAATTTGCTATTAGTTAAAATAACACTAGCACTATTGAAATATATGCATATTTCATGCAGTATATAATATATATCTATGGACATCTCATTTGTGCCTCATAACAAGTACATAAGAGAAACAATTAGATATTATTATTACACCAGTTTTCTTATACACTGAGATTATAAAGGGTAAATGTTATATTTCTTAAGGCCACTTAGCTGGTAAATATCAGCAGAATACAAATGTAGGTATTCAGATTCAAAATTTCAATATGTACCAGTTTCTGATAAGATCTGGAAACATAAAGATAAGTGAGATATGCCTTGCCTTCTAGGAGCCCACAATCTACTGTCACAGAATTATGCTTAATGTTCTGTGAGTAGGAGCTTTTAATTAATTTTGACCTAGTCTGATAGGATTACTAAGTCCTATCCTGAACTGAGTCTTGAAGAATGAAAAGGAATATACCTCATAGTCTGTAGAAATGTAATAGGAATATTCTTTCCCCAGTGAAAGAACTACATGGTGCAGGAAAAGGAGTAGACCGAATTTTAGAATGATAGAAGAGGTGTAAAACAGAAAATGCCAGGGGATGAAGTGGATAGTTATGGTAACTGAGGAATTTGAGTGATGGGGTTTTGACCTGGTATAAGTAGCTATTGAAGGGTTTTAAGGGAAAAAAAAGTGTGAATGCAAATATTTTATATTGATTTTTGGCAATGGTGTAAACATATTTGAGTAAAATGAGCCCAGAGGCAGGGAACCCAGTTAGTTGTTTGCAACAATTATCAAGTAACAGATGATAAAGGCCTGAACTAGAATTGGATAGGAAAATATATGTTTGAAGAAGATTAAGGGGTAGGAGTTGACAAATGATTGGATTTGGGTTGAGAGACAAGGAGGATTCAAGGTTGATAGACTGGAAGATCCCCAACTGAATGGAGGAACAAATGAAAATAGACTGGAAGGTCCCCAAGTGAATTAAGGAACAAATGGATCAAATCAGTTTTAGAACAAATCAGTTTTAGATAAGATGTGTTTAATTTGGGACAGAATTAGCGATGTTAAACACGTTCTTGTGAATATAGACATTAGAATAGCAGTTGAAAAATTGGGTATGCATATTTGGAAGTCACATGAATATTTGTAAACATTAAAAATGATAGTAAATTATATCTTTCAACAACTGTATGCCACATGAGATGGGAAATGAACAGAAAAAATAAATCTGAAAAACACTAAGAATTAGGGCTCAGAGGGGGAAAAAGATCAGAAAATAAGAGGAATAGATAATAAATATCTAGGGCATCATATCTGGAGTAAAGTTTTCAAGAAGAAAGTTGTGATAACAGCTACAAAGGCAGAAAGAGCTTCAGTAACTAAAAGTGATATTAGGACTTGGCAATGGCTAGAACTTTTTTTGTTTTGTTTTGGTAAAAAATAATCTGATTCAGAGATTTGTTCTTCCTTTGAATCCTCTGGGGAAATGAGAGGAAATGCTTATTTTCACAAGTACTACAGAATCATGATTGTTTTTACCTTTATAACTCCTGCAATGAGGTGCAGAGAATGACAGCAAGAAGATGAGGATTCACTGGCCCCCTCGTTGTAGACTTCGGCCTTGGCAGGACCCACTCTGAATCCTTGAGAGGAAGCATAATGCTTGATAAACAACTTCTGACTGTGAAATTTTTAAAGCAAGCTAGTGAGTCAGATACAGTTTATAATTCCTCTCTGTATGAACTCTGTATAATTCCTCTCTGTATGACTGCATATCCCAAACACACTGCTCCAAGTATTCCTCTTGACTTTTTGCGACAAGGTTCTCCCTATGTTCACTTCTCCTAGGAGGTGTTACCATTGCATTAATACTTATTTCCATTCTTGGTGGTTTGTGCAGTGAATATACACTATTCTTTATTAATTGTATGCAACCTAAAACTCTTCTTTCAAATGGGAGTTCCCTATCTTTTGCATCCTGGTGAGAGGCAGAGCTCATAACTTCTGCTGAAGTTGACAGTCCCAGCGCCTTGTTTTCTCTATATTCAGATGACTTGCCTACTTTCTCTCAAACCCATTTCCTCCCCTTCCCTGCTCAGCTCTGTATCAGAGGAAGCCACAAGAGACTTCTGGAGAGGTCAGATCAATGGAAGGCAGGGATGGGTGTTTGGAACACAGGAGAAATGAAAAAGATAGCCAGGGTATTCTCTCTCTTATTCTGTCTTAGGCAGCATCTGTGTCACATGACCTCCATGACTCTATTTCCTGGGATACTTTCTCCCACATGGCCCCAACATTCTCTAAACATTCCTCAATTTATTTTTGGTTCCAACCAGATCTCCCTCTCCTGGGTTCTGGTAACACCCATTTCTCCTCTAGCCCCAGGAGTGTTTATTGCTAATCTCTGGATAGTCTTCATTATCCTCCATTTGGCTACTCAGCTCTTGCATCACCTGCATTAACCAATCCACAATGTTTATAAGACCAAATGGTCTTACAAACTAGACTAGACTCTGACTACCTCACTCAGCCTCTTTTGTAGGTAGGGGGCAGGTCTGTGTCTCAGGACTCATCACTGATATGCACTTAATATGGACTCTGGAAAAGTTGCTTCTGCCATGTTAAAGAGAGAACTGGACCAAAAACAACACTTTTCGGCTGTCCTGTGGGTTTCCGTGTGGGTTACAGTGCTAGTCATGGTATCCACTGCCCTATCTCATTACTGTCAGGGGTACAAGCTGCAGTTTCCAGTGCTTAGTGGCAGCAATAACAGTTTGGAAGTGTGGTTTGGAGCACTGTTACCTCCTCGCTACGTTTCTCAGCCATCTAGGAAATTCTATACATGATGCTTTTAATAATAAATTCTTTGCCTAAGACAAGAGAATTCATTTCTCTTGCTTGCCACTAAGAACACTGACTGAGAGGTACTGACTCTTAGGAGTTGCAGTCTTGAAACCAGTATAGAACAAGAAAATGCCAGAAAGAGAGATTTGTAAGGAATGAGTCTGATTCTAGCCAGGTCAGAGAATTCCAATGTAATTCTGCTTGACAACAATCCTTGAGTTCCAGATTTAGGGACAGCAATTTGGAACGTTCTAGGTCAGAAGGTGGAACAGGTATAGTACAGGTGAGTCTGTAAATCTCTCCAGATACCAACTTAGTTCTTCTCTTTAGTTTATAGCACTGTTGCCCTGATTTGTGTATCTTCCTCCAAGGCTATTTCAGTGGAATCTTAGGAGATGGCTTACCACTGCTCATTAGCCAAAATGTTACCACAGTACCCACTTCCTGTAAGTAATACTACAATTGCTTGTTTATTTGCTTATCTGATGGGACAGTGAGCTCCTTAACAAAAAACATTGTGTCACTTTGCTCCATATTTTAAGACCTAGCAGAGAATAGGAAATATATTCAGCCAATATTTACTGAACGAATCCCCAAGAATCAGACTCAGAAACTAAAATTTTGTTGTTTTGTTTCTGCAAATATAATCAGGGAATTTAGAACATGGTGTTTAGAGACAGTACACAATGTTATTTAGTTCAGTTATTCTCTAGCCTCTTTGAGACTTCTTCCCTCACATCTCTTTACAATATTCCTCTGTGATTGTTCACTAAAATGTGATCTCCAGGAAAACTTCCTTGTAAAATACCAGTTATTCCTTCCTTTGTGGTACAAAATCGTTTTGCATTTATGTTGATTAGAAGAATTATTCTACTGCACTGTAGTAATTTGCCTAATTGTCTGTATCCTCATTAGACTTGGAGTATTTCATTGATCCGAAACATGGTACAGAAGCTGCACCAATCCTTTGCATGATAACAGGGACATTTAAGGACCAAGGTTCTTTATAGATTACTTGTAGGGATTCAGTGAAACAAATTTTTTAATGTGTGCAAAATTTCATGCAGACACACGCACTTTTTTGAAGGAAAATTCCATAGGTGCTTGAAAACATCTGTTGAATTTAATTTGATCAAACTGTATATTAAATATATTTTTATCTTACACTATTTTAATTTTTGTAATACAAACTGCAGTACATTACAACATCATCAAATCTGATGCCGTGCTATTTCTGCAGACACTCTTTCCATAATAAAATATAAAAAGGTGGGATATGGGAAGAAAAGGATAAATAATGAGAAAATAATTTGTTCTCTAGAGAATGAAGGTTCTACCCCATCTCCTTTTCCTCCACTAGGCAAGAGATTTCTCTACACTCTGTGCTGAGATGTTGCCTATTATGAAATGAAAGGGGGAGAAAAAGGAATGTAAAAAAAAGAAGATGTAATAGTTCTGACTTGAAACCACTGAGGCATTAAAATCAATTCAATTAAATACTCAGTTTAAAAATATATTGCTGATGTTTCTCACCAGATTTTTTTCAGTCCACTGCCCGGTACTTGAACTTCTCGGGATCAAATGAGTTTTCAAATATTAGAATTTTCTAAATGCTAAAAAGGTAATAAAATGCATTTGCCGCATATTAAACAGCACCCCAGAAGAATCTGGAGTGGCATCCCAAAATCCAACACACTAATAATGTTATAGGAATCTGTATGGGTATTCAGAGTGAGAAGCATAAGTACAGACTAAAAATACACCACTGTCATTCTAGTCAAATTTTGAAGCCTTAAATAAGTTAAATTAAGTCAAGTTTGGCCGCCAAAAAAAAAAAAAAAATTAGTTTCAGAACTATTTGGATCTTGGACTTACAGACTTGTATTTATCTTTCACAACCAGGCTCTTTAATATAAATTTTGCCATTGCCTTCTTTTTCTTAAACTCTATCAATTTTAAACTCATAATGGAGCTTAGGGAAAGTTAACACTGCCAAATTAATAGTAGGGGGAAAGTAATAGGTATAGGGAGTGTGGAAAAAAGAAACCCAAATATATTAAAATATTATCTATTAAAAGTAGTTTAGAGTTTAGAATTTATGTATGTATGTATGTTACATACATAAACACAAGTACATGTATGCACCAAATGAGCAACAGCAAATACAGAACATTAAAAAGTTACTTTGGATGCACACATGTATTAAAGGCTAAATGAGAAAGCATGGGGGAAAAATGAAATATAGAACAATGAGATTGCGATGACCCTTTCCCTGACAGTGCTTATACTTCCCATAAGGAAATCAGATGTACACTCATGGAGCAGTTGCAAAAATAAAAGGCCAAAACTTTGTGACTATAGTGGTGTTTAGAAAATCTCTGCTTGGTGCGGACTTAGAGGTTAAATTGTCTTTGGCAGAAAGTTAAGGTGTAGTTTTATGGGTCAGACATTCTAGTTAAAGGCTTTTATCCTCCTTTTTTTTAATAGGAGGACCCTACTGTATGTGATGTCCTTTTTAAAAAATTATTGGGAAGTAAGAGACAAGCAATAGAAACATCTTATTAAAAAGCAATTTCAGATGACTAGAAAACAAAATATATAAGGGGTGCCTGGGTGGCTCAGTCGGTTAAGTATCGGACTTTGGCTCAGGTCATGATCTACCAGTTGGTGAGTTCAAGGCCCACATAGGGCTCTGTGCTGACAGCTCAGAGACTGGAGCCTGCTTCAGATTCTGTTTCCCTCTCTCTCTGCCTTTTCCACACTCACACTCTGTCTCTCTCTCATTTAAAAATAAATGAACATTAAATAAATATAGACTAAGATGAAAATATGAAAATAAAAAAGCATTCTTTCATGCCTATCACATACTATGCAAGTCAAAAATTTTTTTTATACTGTTGTACTGTAAATATTAAGAACCTCCTCAGAGTATATTAATCAAAACATGGGGACCTAGTTCGTTCATTAAAACGTTTCATTATTGGGGCAACTGGGTGGCTCAGTTAAGCATCTGACTCTTGATCTCCACTCATTTCATGATCTCATGGTTTATGAGTTCAAGCCCCACATTGGGCTCTATGCTGATAGCTCGGAGCCTGCTTGGGATTCATTCTCTCTCTCTCTCTCTCTCTCTCTCTCTCTCTCTCTCTCCCCCTCTCTCTTGCTCCTTCGCTCTCTGCCCCTCCCCTGCTCATGCATGCACACAAATGTGCCCTCTCTCAAAATAAATACACAAAAAAAGTTTTATTATTAAGACAATGTGTGCCAATTATCAATTACTGTCATTATAATTTATAATACAAACAACACTTGCTTAGTCACAAATTTAGGAATCAGGTTTAGCAAAGTCATTCTTGGTTATAATGTTCAAAATTATATATTTTTATATATAATAAAATGAATTATATATAAGTAAATACAATAATATATACCCATCCCTTCAATGGCATTATTTGCCTGAACTCAAACTAGCAGCTAGTGCATGGGACATAATCAAATTCTACTTGCTCCTTACAGAGCAATCACAAACATCTGAGATGCTAGAGACCACATGTTCCACTGATAGATGTAGCATTGCCCCATATATCCACCCTTTTTCTTGGAATAACCCACCATATTCTTTCCTCACGGATTGGTAAAAGAATCCCCTCTGGGGAAACAGCAGTACCTATCAGATCACTGATGTGATAGTCTGAGCAGAGTGACAGATGGCATGTGTGCTTCACACATTCTCAGAGTAACATAATTAGAATTGATGATTGCCATAGCTTTCACATTTTCCCCAAGGAATATTTCTTCCCTCTTTTAACTTATTTTCTTGCTTGTTCCAGTCTTCCTTTATAATTTTTACTTTTAAAATTCTCTGACTTTGCATTTCTCCTTAATTTCATCCCCCTTGTTCTGTCTGCCTGCCTTAGAGGTCTAGTCTACAGCAAGTATATTAGAAAGGGATATTTAAATACAATGGTGTTACAAAATAAAGAATATAGCCTTTTAAGATAACAGGTACTTGATTTATAAACATTCTAAAATAATATGCAGCTTGTTAATTATGTCATTTATATTCATTAATACAAGTATAAATGTGTTAAAGACTTTAACTGAACTAGCGATCATGACAAGCAAATATTAGCAAATGCTCATTCATCTGATTTCCTTTATTGTTTGGTTTAGTTCGGCTCAGTCATGTGCTATTGATCTAGATGATAAAAATTTCTATTAAAAACAGTTATATTAAGTATTTTCAAACTTGAAATAAAAATTAATACAAAAGAAATTAATAGAGAATCTAGGAAAAAAGGATGAGGATTGCACTTATAAAGAGAAGAGTATCATTGAGATTGTTGCTGTATTTTATAATTTTGAAATCAGAGTAAAATGCCACTGATGATTCCACACCCATAAGTCTGGGAAACAAACATTACTGAGCTTCTTGAAGTAAATTCATGTAATACTGAAGCCTCTGAAAATCTCAGTGGGAATGGTTATATAGAACTGGATGCTGAAGTTGTTGCTCCCAACTCTCTCCACCCTCCACTCTCAACACACACATACACATACATACATATAATCTGAGGGGTCATTATACCACATTACAGCTTATCAAGAAGCCATTCTCTGTTAGTTCATGGAAACAAACGTATACATTGAACTCTTCATTTTTTACTATAAAATAATTTGTCTCTCTTCATAGTGTTTCTACAGACTCCCATGAGATTTCTATGGCAAGAATTCAAGAATTTAACAGATGACTCACTGATAAAAAATTCAAAAGAGAAGGTAAAACGTACTTTAAGAAGCATAAAAAAAAAATACTAGTCCAAATTAACAGAGTACTTTCTAACTACTTGTGATCAGGTTCAACTATTTAAATACTACTTAAAATTTCATTTTAAAATTTCTATTATCAGGATTAGTTTCCTTATCTACACTCATAGTTATTCTCCTAAGTAAAGGTTAGATGTTAGTGTATACAGTTCACAAAAGTGTTTTCTAATGATTCAGAATTTGCATATAAATATGTGTAGCATTATCATGCTTGGGAAAAGGGAAGATGAAAAGAGAAAAACACCTGCCCATATTCTTTTTGATATAAATCTCCCTAGAATTACACATTCCATTACAAAATAATGGATGATATGCATCTGAACTTTTGGCAAGGTCTACAGGCAACTAAGGGGGTACACCACATAAAGTTTCAAGTTAGTGTAACCCTGATTATTTCGAGAGTTCAGGCGTGACCAATGCTATGTAGATTCCACACAAGTGCATGAAAATGAAGTGATGTGCAGTATGTGGATGAACTGTCATGACAAAGACCATTAGGGGAGGAAAAAAAAGATCATAGTCTCAACACTGACCCAAAAGGAGGGAATTTAAGAGCAAACACAAACCTCCAAGTACTTGGACAAGTTATAGGTCAAAGTTATTGGTATGTTGGATAAGTGTAAATAGGCATCATTACAGCAAGCAAATTTTATCCATTTAGCATAGGATTTTAGAGTGATAAAAAAATAAAGAGTAGCTATTGTCATTATTCCTGATAATATGGAAGGTAAACTGAAGTTTTCAGTTAGAAGTTTTTGAAGCATGTTTCATTGTAACCGACAAACTACAGTTGATCCTTAAAAAATGCAAAGGGTAGGGGGAGTGACCCCCTATTCAGTCAAAACTCCATATATAACTTTTTGTTCCTCCAAAACTTAAATATTAATACTATTGTTGACTGGAAGCCTTACAGATAGCACAAACAACCAATTAACACATATTTTGTATATCTTATGTATTATATACTACATCCTTACAATAAAGTGAGCTAGAAAAAAGAAAATATTAAGAAAATCAAAAGGAAGAGAAAACACTTTCACAGTACAGTACTGTATTTATTTTTTAAAAAATCCACGTATAAGTGGACCCATCCAGTTCAAATCTATGTTGTTCAAGGGTCAATTGTAGTATCTTTTCTTTTAATCTCTCAGCTGAACTCAAAATCCACCTATTTGTATATTATCTTCCACTAAAAACCTATGCCCCTTTCTCTGCCTTTCCATATACCTGAAATATTCACCTTTGGTTTTGGCACTATCTTTGAATGAGTGACCATGAGCCCACACCACTCCCTATGTCTCTCTTGCAGCAGATTCTGCCCTGTCTTCTATATCTATGTCAAATGTTTGAAGTTTTCCACAGGTTTATATTATAGTACCTAGAGAAAAATATTCAAAATTGAACATTTGAAAAAGCTACATAGTTACCAAAAATAATAAAGTTCATAAATGAAGCTCGCTCATTATTTCCTTCCTTCTCCAACAGCATCTTAATTTATCTTGGAGCTACTCCCACACAGCACGTTTCTTTCTCTTCACTCACAGATGTTGCATAGTTTTCCCTATATTCCTAGGTTCTCGCCCACTTCTCATATTCTCCCCCTTTTAAAACCAGTAAATTTAAGGTTTGTTAACAGTTACCACAGACATATAGGATAATTCCACATTTGCATTAAAGATCTTATGAATTTCAGCATCACCTTTTTGCAAGGACAGACCTCTAAAGTCATTCGAGCAAAGATCTCCTAATTCATTTCATAAAGAAAAGCAGAAAAACTGCTTTATATAAACTGTATATACATATATACGTATATATATGTATACACACACACACATATCTTTATTCATTCATCCGTTGATGGACACTTAGCTTGTTTCTATATCTTACCTATTGTATGTAATGCTGCCAGTGAACATGGGAATGCATAATTACTGGGACTTCTATTTTTCTCATTTTCATCAGAAAAACTATTTAACAAACCTGAGCTTAGCTATTTTTTTTTAAGTATGGAAAGGAAAAAATATTACACAGTTGGAAGCAACCAAAACAATATAATTGTTAACTTATGAACTTCCAATGAGAAAACAGAACATAAAAATGTTCATATCCTGAAATGTTTCATCTTTCTAAAAAATGTTTCTATCATAATAATATTTTTATAATTAAAACTTCAGGCTTAAAAAATCAGACATTCCAGTAAGGTTAAAATATCATTATTTTTACCTGTAACTAGATATTAATCACTCTAAAGAGTCTCTTAATTTTTCCATTTGGTAGTATCATTTTAAGGTTATTAAGTTAAAGTCACTCTTGTATATAAAATTGCTTAAGAGAGGAGATTATTAAAATATGGATAACTCATGTTCTTCTTAAGTGTAAGAGGCAAACAGAAAGAACAGGATAACGTTTGCTTATAATATGAAAGAGTTGGAAACTATGAAGTGACTTTGAAGGGATTTTAAATAATACTACAAAACCGAGCCTGGAGTTAAAAAAATTCTAACTAGTTATCCTATTAGAGATACAGTACAGGATAAAATTGAAGATAGGGCAAGTATTTTATTCACAGCATGCTAACTAAAATTTTAAAAGCTGAAGTAATATCTTATACACATGCTTCAAAGATAAATATTAATGAATAAAATAAATTTCCATACTGGCAAATGGAAAAATATCTGTAGTAGCAAATCGCCTTAGGGTATGGTTCCCCACCCACCACCCCCGCCTGCTTTTTCATTGTCTGCTATGTGACTTCAATAAAATTAGAACTCTCTGAACATTCTTCCTAGGTCCATATTTTATGACAATTTCTTTTTTTTTTTTAATTTTTTTTTCAACGTTTTTTATTTATTTTTGGGACAGAGAGAGACAGAGCATGAACGGGAGAGGGGCAGAGAGAGAGGGAGACACAGAATCGGAAACAGGCTCCAGGCTCCGAGCCATCAGCCCAGAGCCTGACGCGGGGCTCGAACTCACGGACCGCGAGATCGTGACCTGGCTGAAGTCGGACGCTTTAACCGACTGCGCCACCCAGGCGCCCCTATGACAATTTCTAAGTGAAGTGTCTGGCGTGCTCCAAGTTCACAGCCACCTCAATCACACTAATGGATCTACAAGTCTTTTTCTCACACGTGGGGAAAATCCCCCTCTTTATTGTACCAAGATAGCAATTTATTAATACCTTTTCAATGCAATCTATATACCATTTTAATTTTTTACAGAATTACCACATGTCCTATGCCTTTGTATTACCTACTGCTAAAAACAGTGAATTTAATTAACACTCAACTCTTAAATGAATTGGTATTTCTAAGTGATTTCAAGTTCTGATTTATAAAAAAAAATCAAGAAGTTCCTTCATTAATTAAATGAATTTACATGTAGAATTTTATGTGATCTCATGCAAAATAAATTCACAAGTATAATTCCTATTGTATATTCCTAAAAGGAAGCAACCTCAATGATAAGAACACAGGGATCAATAAAGAATAAGTGTCAATGCTTGAGCAATGAAAGTGAGAAAAAGTGTCACAATCCCTCATCATGGATAATGTTGTCTGGAAATTATGTTACCATTAAGAAAACATTTAGTTTTAAAGATACATTGCTTGGTATCAAAGTATGTTTGATTAAAAGTATTCATATTTTAGACTCAGGGTGATAGATTTCAAAATTTTTCTATAAAGTAGCATTTTTTTTAATTTAGGAGAATGAACAAAAATTTTAAATGTCATCTTAAATCAACATCTTATCTTAACAATCCTTTTTGCCCAGTAAAGAACACAGTTTTTTGGCCACAGAGGTACTTCTAAATATTTTAAAGTTAAAATCTGCTTAGGAGAGATTCATTTATTATAAATGGTCAGAGGTGGAGTTTTTATAGATAGCCTGCGTCTCTGCAAGACTGGGAAATATAATCATCTGAAAACATTAAACAACAATAAAATGTACTGAAAAGCAACATGTATATACTCTGCTCTGTGACTCTAGGGCTAAGAATATACAAACTGTATTTGCCAGATTCTCTGGAAATAGGAACCACGTGAAGAAGTGTTGACTTTCTTTCCATAGTTTAAGAGGGCTCGACAAAACTGTTCATATTCCATCTCACATTAAAAAGAAAACTTTTGGGGCTCCTGGGTGCCTCAGTCCATTAAGGGTCCAACTTCGGCTCAGGTCATGATCTCACAGTTTGTGGGTTCGAGCCCTGCGTCTGACTCTGTTGACAGCTCAGGGCCTGGAGCTTGCTTTGGATTCTCCCTGTCTCTCTGCCCCACCCCCGGTTCATGCTCTGTCTCTCTCTCAAAAATAAGTAAACATTAAAAAAAATCCCTAAAAGGAAGTTTTCTGGTTAACAAAATGCTTTGCCTATTTTTGAACTTTATATAAATGGAAATCTACTTTATGTGTTTAGGTCTTGTTTCTTCAGTTATATATATGCCTGAAATATTCATCAATCTTGCTTTATGTAGGTCTGGATCACTATTGTTCATTTCTATACAATATTCCATTATATGAATAAATCACAAATTATTTATTCAATGTAATGTTGATGGTCATTTGGGTAGTTGTCTGTATTGTAATATTCCAAAGATTACCTTTGTGAGTACTTGTGTTCACTGTTCTAAAGATATATATCCACATGTTAAATTGTTAAAACACAGAGTATGCATATCTTCAAATGTTCTACATAATAGCAGACTCATAGAAAGAAACTGTACTGATTTGCACACCAACCTAGAAAGATGTGAAAGTTTTAATTACTCCACAAGCTCTATAAGACTTTCTAATTTTGGTCAAATTTGTAAGTGTGTAGAGTCATCATATCATAGTTTTAATCTGCATTTCCAAAAGTATTAATAAGGTTAAAAACTTCTTAATAATTTGTAAGTTGCAAGTTCAAGAGGACTAAATATATTAAGCATGTTTAAGATTCTATACTTGTCCAGGAAGAGATAAAAAGTACTAACTGAATTTGATAATTCAAGAATGCATATTGTAATTTCCACTATGGTGAAAAAAGATACAATTACTTGTCTACTCAAAGAAAATTGAATGATAAAAATAATTCAAAATAAGTAAGGCAAGTTGAGAAAAAAGAACATAGCACAGGTGGGAAAAATTTTTTAAAATAGTACCATGGCAAATTTAGATTTCAAAATATCAGTTATTCTATTAAATGTAAAATTGTGTATATTCTAATTAAACACAAACATAATATTAATAAGAACTTATTAACATTTAGTGAAAAATAGTTTCAGGAGACATACAAAATATATGGATTTAAAATTTGAGAATAAAAAGAGGAAAACATACAATGCATAAACTAACAAAATGGAAGCTGGTATAGGTATATTAATATCAGTGAAAAAGCTTTCAAGTAAAAAGGTGCTAGTAGGTATTTTAAAAATAAATTTTATAATGATATAAAGTTTAATTCAGCAAGCATATATAATATCCATAAATTTGTATAAACCTAAAAGTAAAGCCTCAAAACAAAGTAAAAAAAAACAGAACTAAAAAAAGATATTAAAAAATTCCACAATTAGACAAGGTATTTTAACTCATGTTTCTCTATAATTGATAGGACAAAATATAAATAGTAATAAATATATAAATTTTGAATAGTGCTATTAACAAACTTCACCTAATCAACATTATATAGAACTCTGCTGGTAACAACCTCAAAACAAAATTCACTACAGAACAATCCCCTGCAGAACAGAACTTCTTGCAAACAAAATTCTCAAGCGAACATTAAATATTTATCAGATCTAAGTATACGCCTCACCAAAATCAAGTCTCAAGAACTAATGTGTTGAAATGATCCTGCAAAGGTTCTCTGACCAAGTGCTAAGTTAGATAATTTTAAAATCTTCACACAAAACAAAGCAATGCAGTTCTAAATAATCAATTGGGTCAAAGAAATCTTGTCAAGGAAGAATTAGGAAATAATTTAAATCAAATTATACCATTTTCTAATGTATGTAGGTATGTGAAACCAGATTGCATATTAGATTTAAATATTTATTATAATAAATATTATTGGATGAATACAAATCTTTAAAATGAATATTACATTTGACAATATTATTAAATAAAGAATATAGATAAATGAAATTATTTCTTGGGGCTCATGGGTGGCTCATTTGGTTAAGTATCTACTTCAGCTCAGCTCATGGTCTCACGGCTTGTGAGTTCGAGCCCCTCGTTGGGCTCCGTGCTGACAACTCAGAGCCTGAAGCCTGCTTCAAATTCTGTCTCCTTCTCTCTCTGCCCCTTACTCACTCATGCTCTGTATCTCTCTCTCAAAAATAAATAAAACATTAAAAAATTTTAAAAACTATTTCTTGGATGTGATAGTGATATTTCAGTTAAATAGGAAAATATCCTTGTTTTTAGGAGGACATATCTTTAATTTTTTTCGGGGAGTAGTGTCATGATATCTAAAATTATTTTCAAATGGTTCAGAAACTACATACCTATTTACTGATGAGAGAGACAGAGAGGACAAATAAATATTTACCAATTTGTAAACATGTACATCTATTTCTTCAGCTATTTTTTAAATGTGTCTCTATCTCCACAATCTTTCAAAGTAAAATTTTAAGAAAAATTTTGAGGGCTGAAGCTCAAGCTGTTGCTCAAAGGGAAATATACAGCCTTCAAATGAACATATTGATAAAGAACAAAAGGTAAAAATCTCAATAACCAAATCAAGAATTTAGAGAAAGAAAAGCAAATTCCACATAAGGCACAAGCAGAAATCAATAATTTAGAAAGCAAATAATCCAAAAGAGGGAACAAAGCCAAAATATGGTTCTCTGAAAAGATAAATGAAATTGAAAATCCTGTGGCAATGTAAATAATACAAATGTAAAAAGAATAAACCACTTAGGAATATAAAAGAGAGATACCTCCATACATCTTACAGATTTAAGAAAAGTAATTATTAAAGATATTCTACAGATATTAAAAAAAGTAATACTGTTATGGACTGAATTGTATTCCCCCAGATTTATCTGTTGAAATCCCAATCCCCAATACTACAGGATGTGGCCCGATCTGGGGAAAAAATGTCTTTGTAAATCTAGTCACATGAGGTTATTAGGGTGGGTTGACTTTATTACAATACTATCGAAGTCCTAATAGGAAGGGGAAGTTTGCTAGAGGGAAAGACTTGCTAGAGGGAAAATGATGTGAAGAAACAGAGGGAATGGTATTTACAAGAAACAACTGAGGCCAGTAGCAGGGTACTGCAGAGGCATGGAACAAATTCTTTCCCAGAATAAACCAATATTGATAATACTGATATTAAATTTCTAGCACCCAGACGGTGAGACAATAAATTTCTCTTATTTAAGACACCAATGGGTGGTACTTCGTTATGGCAGCCATAGCAAACTAATACACAGTGTATAAATATTTTCTTCCAATGTATTTTAAATGGTGATAAAGTAGACAATTTCCAAGAAAGATACAGTAAAAAATAAAAAAATATAAAATTAGATTTGTTTCATAATTTTAAGGGAATGGAATCCATAAATAAAACCCTTCCCAGGGACATTTCAAGCCATCAATGGATGGCTTTAGTAATAAATTCTACCAGATATTTTAAGAAAAATGTATGCATTATTACAATTTTTATTTTCTACCAGATATTTTAAGAAAAACTTATACATTATTAAATTTTTTATTTTCATATCTCATGTCATTTTTCTTCTCTAATATGTTGACATTGTAATTTTGACATGTATATATCAGGCTTGAATTATCAGGATAAATCCCTCTTTGTTGTAATATAGCATCCTTTTTATATATTGTTTGATTTGATTTGCTAATATTTTCCAAAAAGTTTTTATACCTAAGTTAATGAAGGACATTGGTTTTTAGTCTTTTTTTGTTTGGTTTGGGTTTTGGCCTCAAAAAGATGAAGTGGAAAGTATTCTTTCCTTTCCTATTGTTGGACACATTAATGTAGAAACAGTAATATTTCCTTGTTGAATATTCATTAGGATTTTCTAGAGAAGCCATTTGAGCCTGAAGATTAATTTATTGAAAAACTTTTAATTATTAATTTGATTTTTTAATAGATACAAGACCATTCACATTATTTAATCTTGAGTAAGATCGGCTAGTTTGTGCCTTTCAAGGAATTTTTCCATTTCATCTAAATTGAATTTATGGGCATAAACCTAACTACAGTATTCTCTTATTATCCTTTTAATGTCTATAGGATCTTTAATAATATCCCTCTTTCATTTCTCACTTGATAATTTGTGATTTCTCTCTTAAATCTTTTGAAGAACCAGCTTTTGGTTTTATTTAATTTCTCTATTTCTGCTTTCAATTTCAATTTCATGAGTTCATTCAAATTCATGAAATGGGTAGCAACCCAGTTCTCAGGATGACTTTCTTTTTTTAACCTTTAGCTAGGATGCTTGCATGTGCTGTTTATAGATCAGGTAAAGACTTAGGTAAGGATTATACACAGAACACTACATTCTCTCCTTTCCAGGAGTCTCTTCTCATTGACTAGCATAGGCAATGGGCTTTTTATTACAGCTTCAGCTGTCTTTCCCTGCACTGTGAACAAGGCCCACACTCAGGCCAAAATCCACAAGAATGGGACTCACCTATGCCATGGTGTTTTTTCAAGTTCCAACTTCCTGCCAAAATCTGCCTGCTTTTGTTCACTCTCTGGAGTCCACAGGTAGTTTGTTTGTTTGTTTGTTTCTTGCATTAGTCCAGGGTTTATTCATATTATATTTGGAACAATTAGAATATTAGAGGTTTACCCTGCCAAATGATCACAGAACTTCATGGATTCTTTTTTTAATGCCATTTTCTATTTGACCAATCAATTAATTACATTCTAAAATTTGATGATAATCTCTTTAATTTCCAAATCTTTTGTTGCTTTTTCTTGTTGTTCTTGTCATTCTTTTACAATTGGTCTGATAATTTTTTTATAGTTTCTTATTCCATTTTTTTGTTAGTGGTTATAGTTTTTAAATCTATATTTTAACTGTTCAGGCCATTTCAATACATTTATTTTATTTTCTACATTAAATAATTCCAATATCAAGAGTTCTTAGATACTTAAATATGTTGTTTATTAATTTTGTTCACTCTCACTCACGGGGGCTTTATTCTTTATGTATTTGCTAAACTTTATTATGTGCTCATATTAGGATTTTTAAAGGGAGATTACTTGGATTTGTTTCTGTCACGTCTTCCTGTTTTGTAACCCCAAGTCTTCCTCAATTTTTCTGTTTAGAATTTTCTGGACCTTGAAATTAGAGTATATTGAGATCGCAATTAATGTAAGGAAAGCCTATGCTTATATTCTCAGAGAGTTTTCTTGGCTTCTCATCTTGAATGTGTCCAAAACTGACAAGTCATCTTGTCATCTTCTTTTGCTCACAGGTCAGATTTCTATCCCTCCTTCATTGACACTATAGTTCTTTGTGGGTTCTTTCTTTATATATGGGTCAAAATACAAACTTGTCACTTTGTAAGAACCCTAGATACTGTATTAACTTTACCACAGAGGCTTTAAAACCCAACTCTATTTCCCAGTAAAAGCAAATGTCCCAGAGTAACCACAGATTTCATATCGGCTTACTCTTTTGGTTATGTTTCTCAATTTGCTTAAGCTTAGCTATTAATTTGATAGTCTACATGTTTTATATGCATCTACATGTTCTATAATGACAGTATTTTTCAGAATATATGGCTAACCATATTGTTAGAAGAAGTTGTTCTATACTTCAAGAACTCAGGATTCTCTGTCTACTCTTTCAATTTAGTATTTTCCTTATTTCCTTCAAATTAATAGAAAATGTCATGAAACTAGATAAATTGGTCTTATTGAAAACTCTTGCTAACTCATCAATGGTTTATTACTAGCCAATTGATTTCCTCTTCTGCTATCTTTAAGGTCCCAATTCCTTTCAGCAGAAAATATTATCTACTATTTTCTGAGGCCATCCAATATTGTTTATTCTTCCTATTTGCTTGCCTTAAAATATCTGAATTTTCAATTGGTCTTTTATTTACCTTCAGTCTACAAGATTCATTCTGATACTTGTGCACTACTTTCAGCCTTCCTATCATCTTCACAATCATTATGCATTAAGATTATTTTCACCATGCTTTTGAATATTCAGCCTTCCACGCTTACTGTGCAATCCAGTTTCACTCTCCTAAATCTTTTTTCCGCCAATTTTTAATTGAAATTCCAGCTAGTTAACATAAAGTGCAATATTAGTTTCAGATGTACAATTTAGTGATTCAACATTACATACAATACCAGCTTCTTATCACAGGTGCCCTCCTTAATTCTCATCACCTATTTAACCCATTCCCCCACCGACCTACCCTCTTGTAACCATCAGTTTGTTCTCTATGGTTGAAAGAGTTTCTTGATTTGCCTCTCTTTTTCTTTCCCTATGTTCATTTGTATTGTTTCTTAAATTCCACATGAGTGAAATTATATGGGTATTTGTGTATGTGTGTGTGGATGTATATATATATATATATATATATATATATATATAATGTATATATACACATATATATATGTGTATGTGTGTGTGTGTGTATATATATATATATATATATATATATATATGTATGTATCTCATGTCTTCCATCGGGTAAGGATGTGGGGAAAGGGGAACACTCTTAACACTGTTGCTGGGAATGCAAACTGGTGCAGCTACTTTGGAAAACAGTATGCATGTTTCTCAGAAAGTTAAAAATAGAAATACCCTATGATCCAGCAACTGCACTACGAGGTATTTACCCAAAAGATACAAAAATACTCATTCGAAGGGGTACATGCACCCCAATGTTTATAGCAGCATTATCAGCAATAGCCAAATTATGGAAAGAGCCTGGCTGTCCATCTCCTAAATCTCTTCTTGAACTTACTACCCCTCCAAGCATTACATAAAACTTTACTACTATCAAATATATTTTAAAAAATAGTCTTTCCTTCACCATCACTCACTTAATTTGAAATTGTATTCATATAACTTCACCAATGATTCATTTATCCTAGTCCTTTGGTCTTTTCTCATCTTCTTAACCTTGCTGCAAAATACACTGAAATTATCTTATATAAACCTTATGTCATTAAATCTTGTTCCTTTTGGAAATCTCTTTTTTACTAATCAATTTTCTCATTCTTGTCCTTATCTAAAAAGCCATTCCTCAAGGTTGCAGGTTGTGCTGTTAAGCATCTATCCCCATAACTCTCTACCCTACATCACTTATTGATCTCATCCCATGATTCAAAATACTACCTTCAAAAAATTAATTCCTAAATCTACAGCCCTAAGTCTCTCCTTTTCTGGAAGTCATTTAAGCAGAGATGCTCTAAAATATTCTTTATTCCTCCATTTTTAACTGTGCTATCCCAGCAGTTGCCTCACGGAGACGATTCTACTTACACAAATTATTTTTCATTCCCACTGTCATCATTTTGCTTCACACTCACATCGCCTAATTAGTCTCTTAATTTGTCTACGTGACCCTTCCCTCAATCCATTCTGCACACTGAAGCTGAGTTAATTTTTCAAGTATATAGCTCTCATCATGTCACCACCATCTTGCTCAGAAACTTTCTTTTATTGTTCCCAGTATAGAAAACATGACTGGCATCAGGGAATTCCAAAATCTGCATCCCATTTAACCTCATGAGCAGTTCATTTATCTTTTTATAAGTTTATCTATTTATTTTTTGAGAAAGAGAGGGAGCACACGTGGGTAAGGGGCAGAGAGAGAGAGGGAGAGAAAGAGAGAATCCCAAAGAGCCTGATGCAGGGCTCAAACTCATGAACTACAAGATCATGACCTGAGCTGAAATTGGATGCTTAACCGACTAGCCACTAGGTGCCCCTAGTTCATTCCGATTCACTTAAGGTACCAATCAATCTAGACTCACCATTTGATCATAATATCTTCGTCAAGATTCTGACTTCAAGGAGTAGAAACCAACTCAAGCTAGTCCAAATAAAGGAGAGTCTATTGAAAGGGCACAGAATTTTTTTAATTTTTTTTTAACGTTTTTATTTATTTTTGAGACAGAGAGAGACAGAGCATGAACAGGGGAGGGGCAGAGAGAGAGGGAGACACAGAATCGGAAGCAGGCTCCAGGCTCTGAGCCATCAGCCCAGAGCCCGACGCGGGGCTCGAACTCACGGACCGCGAGATCGTGACCTGAGCTGAAGTCGGACGCTTAACCGACTGAGCCACCCAGGCGCCCCGGGCACAGAATCTTTAAACAGGAACAAAGCAGAGTTAAATCACATGAAGCATGGAGATGAGACTTGAGAAACTTGTAATGTTCTGTGTTTCTCAGCAGCAAATTTACCAAAGACAGCTTCCATTGCCCTGATTCCATGTGATATTTCTATGAACTCATTTCTGCCATTCTACCTCAGTGCCTTTGTTTCTTTGTTCTATGTTTGAAAGACAGACTCCTATTGGCAGCTGACCAAGCACTAGAATGACTCTAGGTCCAGAGAAGGAGTCTTATGCTGGGCAGGCAATCAAAAATGTGTTAATTTGAGAACATACACTATAGTTGCTATTTTTGAGCTATTTTTATATTATACCTTCTACTTCTGATTATATGTCCTATAAACTCCCATAGCTCTTCCTCTGAATCCCTGAGGTGGCAAGTCTTATCTCCCAAATTTGGCCGAAAGTAAAAACTGTAGTGTTCCCATACAATGCTTAGGTCAGTACCAGGCACACAGTAACCACTCGATAAATGTCTGCTGTATGGCAAATAGGATTCTAAAGAATAATTAAAGGCAGGAAGTACTTCTAAACCTTAAACTGAAGTCTTTTTCAGACGATTTGTTATATATTGTCACAAATATTCCTACAAGAGAGGAAAAATTGATGAGCATTAGAATATATCTAAAACCAATTCAATCTCAGTTAAAAAACAAAGAAACAAAGAAAAACAACTGACACTGCATTTATGGTCCAGGTGGTAGACCCAAATGATAGATTTACTCTGAAGACGAAAAACAAGAACAAACGAACAAACAGAAACTATGCAATCATTTAATAAGAATTCACTGTAGGCTTAGAGGGCGCTATTCCTATGTTAAAACCTTACTTGTAATAACTTCCTTTGTCTCCTAGCAACAAGACTGCCATTAATTAACCATTCTAATACCTTCCCCTAAATAGAACAATTATTAAACTCTGTTTGTTGGATTGCTAATCAGTGTATTACCTTCGGCAGAGAGGAGCAATACAAATGCAAGCCACAAGCTATATATTGCAATCCCTTCCTTTCTGCTGGTCTTTGAAATTCTAAATTGCATGCAATAACTATTCTGATTATCTAAGGGGAGAGGTCCTGTGCTAGACAGGGACTGCAATCTAACATAAGGAAGGGCTGTAGAGTTACTAAAGCATCTGCACCAAAATGCTAAGACTCATTGAAGGGTTAGCTATTACTGCACATGAGAATGGAGGCAGAAACTTCTGTCCCCTTCAAGAAAGTTGCTCAGCTCCTCTACAGTGCACAGTTGACAAGTAAGTACACCAGAGTTTGGTGCAGTATTCTGGTAGCTTTTAGGATTAATATTCAACAAAACTTGATCTCCGCAAAATTTGTTCTGTTCATTCTGATATTTTTACTCAATATATTACCACCATATCAGGTTCCTCTCTGGCTTATTAGAATAATTTATCTTTCTCACATACTTTGAATAATACTGTTGAAATGTACACAATAAATTGTATTTGTGATCTCTGTACCCAAGGGTTTTAACTGTGAGATATCTTCTGTATGATTCGTAGATTAAGAAAGATAAGTAGTCTTTCAGGGCATCATCCATTTATTTATAGTAGTCCCTCTGCTCCTAGGAATTCCCAATAAATTGATATTATTGTCTCTTCTTGCAATAATTTTGCTGCACATTTGTGTTTTCTAGTCCAGACTAAAGTCTTCTTTAGCAGACTTTGCCTGGGCAACATTTCACCATAGGATCCTTTTAACCGGATTTGTCCTAGACCTGTTGAAATTCCAGTGTAATTTTTCTTTAATTTTTTCCCCTACGTAAATGTTTTGGTCATAGTGATGTCACCAAGGGATGACTTTAACCCCATAAACCTCCATCAGTCTTCAATAAGTTCCCTCTCCTAAAATAAACATACAGTTTAAGTATAAATGACAGTTTTGCCATGCAAATGCAGTTCTAGAAACAATTCCTAGCGATACTACCTTTCCAATTAGATTATCCACATTCCTTTCAAATATATTCATCTTTTTCTAATACAGCTTCCTATGCACTCTTTCCTTTGACAAATACGAACAGACAACATCTTATCCAAGTTCATGCCTATCTTTTAGCATCTATCAGTGATGAGCATATTTACCACTCAATAGCAGTACGTTGAGCAAAATTATCTTTGGAAAGGTTCATTTTTCTCTTTGGGTTGAAAGTTTTTATATATGAGATGGTTCATGTATCTGTTGTCAATTTAACTGCTGGGTTGTACAATTAGATGTAATTATAATTTGATGAAATTACAATTAGATGCAATTAAATATAAGAATTTTAAAACTTTTTTTTTTTAAATATGCTAAAATTAATTGTTTCCCCTAAGCATAAAATACATAGGTATTGGCCAGATATAGCATGTTTCCACTATTAATATGTAAAGATACCAGTGAAATTTTAAGAGGTGTAAAAAGGCATGTCATGTTCAGGATTAATGATGGTACATTGTTGCTAATGACTTTGTGTCATTCGTCCTTTAATTTTCAGGTTTGGATCATGATATAAACCTACATGGATACAAAATAGAAACTTGGAATCCTGAAAATTCACCTCAAAAAATAACAATATCATTTTCTTTGGTTGACCCATTTGTTACATGTAAAATATTCTGTATTTTTTCTGCCTGCCCTTTCCTTTGTTAAGAAATAATTTAGCCATCCCATATTTATATTTTGAGACCCTGTCTAAAAACACCTACTCCAAGGACACTTTCTTTTCATCTCCCCTTGTCTCACCCTCACCAAACTGTAATAACACACACATATATTTTGCTAAAGTTGTTTTAGATATCTGTTTTATTAAGCCGGCAGTTTATTGGGACTAGTAACTTAGTCTTATTGTCTTTGTATCTTAGGGACTCAACTAAACCCTGGACAACAAAATGAATGCAAATATATGTTGTAAGTATATCATTTCATGTGTGAATATTTTGAAGATTGAGTTAACACAGTGTCTACATTTAAAGCATATGCATATATTATAACAGTGATCTTTTCAAAGGCCATTTTAGAAGTATGACAATAAGTGTCAGTGGTGGATTGCTAGTTCAGGAGTGATTCCTGATTTAAAAATCATTCATCCTTGTCAATGCACAGTAATTAATGTAAATTTCATTAGCATATTCTTGGCTTCATTTCTTTTCATTCTTTAATCTTGTAATCACTTCTAGTAATACGCTGAAAAGATGACCTTAAAAGCGATTAACATATTTGTTTAGAATAACAGAACAACTGCTTGTTTATTGGTGCAGTGTTTGAACAAATAAATAGATTAACCTAGGAAGAATGTTTCTCAAATTAGCAAATTGGTGGACAATGCTAATTTGTGTCATATTTTAAAAGAACAAGTGATGAATTTATTAAAATATTAAAGGAATCTAATTTTTGGTAGACACTGGTTGGCATTTAACTGACTTCAATTATATCATGGTTTTAACACTTTTTTTGTTTCCTTACATTTTTGCCCTTGTTTTCTTCCTTGACTTTTGTATCATTTCTTTCAGAAAATACTCATTTATGCCAGAGGCTCTGTATTTTCTGAAAGAAATGATACAAAAATCAAGGGAAAAAAACAGGGGCAAAAGTGTAAGGAAACAAAAAAAATGATAAGACAACAGTTTCTGTTTCCATAGGTTCTGCAGTCTCTCTTCCATCTTTTCCTTCTTTCTCATTTCTTCTTAGTCTCGTTCTTATAAACCCTTCCTCATTTATATTTCCTATGATGCTTTTCATTTTTTTCTGGCATCCTCCACATCACTTGTCACATCTTCTTTTTCCTTCTGTCTCACACTCTTCAGTATAACTTGCAGTTCTCTTCCTCTATCTTATGTCCCTTTCCGTTACATCTGAGCTTATTCTTCCTCAATACTAAAAACTCCATTTTTTCAGTACAATCCTAATTTGGTTTCCTGCTCTTTGAGAGGACACAAGTAATTGCACCTGTTACTGCCATCAGAAGAGATTGCTTTGCATAGGACTCTTTCACATTTTCACAGATTTGAGCTTTCTATTTCTAATGGAAGCTCAGTTAATGAATTTAAGATTGATCTAAAATTTATAGAATATGTCTTATTTTCAATAATTCCCTACCCTATCTTAATCATTTTCATTTTAATGCCCAGCATATAATAATCCTAATTAAGAAGTTGATTTTTTGCTTATTTTAAATCCAACAGTAAAATAATGCTAGTTAGCACTAAATAATTTAAAACATGCTGGACCTTTTTTTTATTAACAGTGTATCTACTTTTATGAAAATCAAAATATCAGGATTAGAAACACACATAGTCAGGTACACTCCTCATTGTCAAAATTGACATCATTTAATTCTTCTCAATGGGATATGGCATGACAATGGTTATTTGTAAAAACAGTCGACTTTAATAGAACGCATGCTCTTTGCCAGGTGCTATCCTACAAGTTTTAAATGTATTAACTAGGTAAGTCTACACTACAACACTATAAGGTACATGAGTTTTTATTCTCTTTTATACAGATGAGAAAACTGATACATGGAAAACCTGAGTAACTGCTTCACTCAACCCTGGCGACCAACATAGGGTCATACCAGATCCAGGTGGCTTGCATTCAGAGGCTACATTAATGAGATGCTCAAAAATATGCCTGACTTCCCATGTAGTCTGTAGAGGTTGATGGGTACTCTGTTCAGTGACTACTCCGTCAATGAGTAGACGCAATAAGTGACTAATGTTAAGAATGTAAATTACCAGAAAGGGGAAAAATGGGTTAGTTTTGATTTTCTCAAGGTTCAAGATGCCCAATTATTGAACTTTGCTGAGTTTCTCTCAGAGTACTAAAAGGAAGATATTTACATGTTTTCTGTGAATTGACACAAATCATGTAAGTATCACATATAAATTAAATTAGCCAAGATAACCAATTTGTACCTAAGTTTGAATCATATACTGATTCCATGAAAATGTTATCAATAAAATTAGAATCTTGCATTGGATGAAATGCTAAATATTTGGTTACATACACACATATTTACACACAAAGGATTTTTCTGCATTAATATTTAAGTAAGTTTCTTTAAAAAATAAATCAATTGTGAAGATTTCTAATTTTAATTGTGTTGCTATTTATTTTGGTTTTATGTAATCCAATGGATATCATCTTTAAAATCAAATATATTACTCCTCACTAATGAAATATAACTGAAGATACTAGCTATAGAAGCCTGCACTTAGCACAACACATTTATAAAACTGAGATCTTTAAAGTGTTAACTTATAGAAATACACAGATTTTTAAATCATTACCTCTTTTTTAAAAAAAAATGTATCTTTATTTTGAGAGAGAGAGGGGGGAAAGACATGAGTGAGAAGTGGGGAACACAGAGAGAGGGAGAGAGAATCACAAACAGGGTCCACGCTCAGCATGCAGCCTGATGCAGGGCTCAATCTCATGACTGTGAGATCTTGCCTGAGCTGGAATCAAGAGTCAGACACTTACCCAACTGAGCCGCCCAGGCACCTCTTAAATTATTACATCTTAAACAATAATATTACAACTACAGCTAATATGCATGGAATATTTACTGGGTACTAAACATTACACTAGTTCTTTCCATGCATTATACAATTTTATTCCTAAAACAACCTTTGGGCATAGGTTCCATTATTGTCATCACTAGGAGGAATATTCACAATACTAAATAACAAGTATAGCAACAATATGGACCATTTGGAAGGCAAGCCAGCATGCATAATGGAATAAAATTCTGAAGGATTTTTTGAGTCCAGTCCTGTGTTGGGGAACGTCTGGGGAAGACATTCTGAAGGAAGACTTCTGTAGACAGGGTAGGAGGGGGAGCACTTAGAGGACTCAGGGCATTCATTATTTAACAACTAGTGTCTCTTGTGAAATGATGTTAATGTGTTCATAAAAACCTTGCCATTAGTTGCAAAGATGTTAAATAATAAACTATAAACATTTCCATTAATTTTAATGGAAAAAATATGGTGCATTTCATCCTAACCCAAGACACTTGATGATGTGTGAACAATGTTCAAAGATCGAAAAATCTGAACATCTAAAAAACATGCAATATCATGAAAGCTTGTTGTACCGACCAAAGGAGGAAAAGATGACTGAATAGCAGGTGGAGGTAGGTGGGGAAAGGTACAAAAAAATCATACTAGGAAAAGAATTTAAAAAGGAGAGAGCCAAGTGACTGACTTTCAGACAGGTAAGCCTTTTGGGTGGCACATGGTTATTTTGCATTCTAATTGCACTTGAAAATAGTTACAGCACAGGGAAAAAAAAACCTGAAGCACAAAATAAAGACAAAACCTGAGAGCACTTCAAAATAATTGAAACTAGTGTGTACTCACAACAGATTGAGGTATCAAAGAAGCATGTACCTCTTCATACTTCTCACTTCTAAGTACACTAGGCAAGCTAACACAGTGATTGAAAATTGTTTTACATAATATTCTCTGACCAAAAGACAATGTTTTGGAAAAATTATTAATATGTTTGCTAACACAGTGATCGAAAATTGTTTTACATAATATTCTCTGACCAAAAGACAATGTTTTGGAAAAATTATTATGTTTTTGACTGCAACTAAAGTGTCAGAATGTTGGCTAATGTAGGGAATTTTGTTAAGTTGTGGAATGAAAAAAGTACTATACTGAAAGAAAGGAGTCATCTGAAAAGTGGTGTAACTTTTTAAGAGCCATTATGAGTCTTCAATAATTGAAGAGTTAGCAATCAATACAGCCATATAGGACATAAAAGCTGAGGATTAGACCTAATCATTCCCATTCTCCACTGAGGCAAATGAGATTGTGAAAGGTTAATTAAGCAAACCTTAGTCATCAAGGTAGTAAGATACAGAGTCAGTACTTCACCCCAATCTGTGTCATATCAAAGCCTGTGTTCTCAATAATTGTGCTACGTATCTAGAATTTTCTTAGGTCTATTGCCAGCATTTGAATGATAAAAACAAGAATTCTGTAATTTTCTACCAAAAAGTGGTATAAGTAAGTGACTGGATTTGCAAGGGTTTGTTTTATGTACAGGTGAAGTCTGTAGACCTTGTCTGGTACCAGATGAAAACCAAAAAGACCTTCCTTACAGTATTTTCACAGCTAGTACACTCTTGCTAGTGACTGAAATTCTATCACTTAATGGTCTTCTAATTGGGTTTAGAAACTGTCTCCAGTTTCATTCTAGGATGAAAAATGGACATTTTAATCATATATAAGTGTCACATAAAATTTAACTAAGTACGACCTTTCCAAAGTAAGGTCATGGAAAGAATGCCCAACTATGAGTCAGAAGACCTGGGTTTCAGTTCTACAGTGGCCACTTACTGATTGGCATTGCTTAGGACCTTTCTGAATCAAGTTTCTTTATGTATTGAGTAACAATGTCATTCTAACTACACTGTAGCATTACAGGAGAAAATTCCATGTAATAATGAAAGTTAATTTATCCTTAAACCTACCTGTCCTACCAACGTGTAAGCTCTAGTTTTCTAATTTTCTTCAGATGTAAAGGGAATGGACTCATATTCCATATACCATTCAAGCTTTACTTGAAATACTGAAATAAGGAAAGGCAGAAAAGGGTTTCTGTTCAGGGTAGGAGCACAGAAATTGAAAGAGAGGTGCTAAAAGGCAGGGAGAAGAAAGGCAAATTTCATCTCTTCTACAATTTTGTTTCTAGATGGCCATGAGATTTAATGTACAAGAAAACAGAAGTAAAACAGTAAATGAAAAAGAAAAGGCAAGTTCTTTTTCGTATGTTGTCCAATTCTCTTGTTCTGCTTAATCTAGAAATGTGGATTCCTTTAAAATAGAAACCAATTCTTGCATATTGTTTACAAATACAAATCATTTTTAAAATCTTTATTTATTTTTGAGAGAGAGAGAGAGAGAGAGCGCACGAGTAGGGGGCAGAGAGGGAGACAGAGGATCCACAGCAGGCTGAGCACTGACAGCAGACACCCCCTGTAGGGCTTGAACCCATGAACCATAAGATCAGGACGTGAGCCGAAGTTGGACACTTAACTGGCTGACCCACCCAGGCACCCCCAAATACAAATCATTTCTAAGATGTAGGCTACGTTGGTTCTAGAAAGAGGAAGGGGAAAGGGAAAAGGGAAGGTGGGAGGAAGGAAGAGAAGGAAGAAAAGAGTTATAAATATGAATGCTATGAAAGAGGCAACTTCTTGTGAGATCCCTGCTGTGGACTTTGGCTTTAAACTTCTGCTGTCACATTATTCCTCTTGTGTTACGGGATTTTTACTTGCCAACACTCATCCTGAATGCTGAGCCATTTAAAACTCATTCATTCATAGCTTGGAAAGTAAATAAGGTCAGAACATTTTCAGAGCACAGATAAATTATGACTACCACCTTACCACAGTTGTCTCAGCTGGACTGCTGAATGAATTTAAATTAATCTCTGTCAGTTTTAACCCACAGGAGATAGGACCCTTAGGCTTTTCTTAAGAAAAATCAGTTGTAGCAAAATAACTTTGATTCATTAGTGAGCAGTCATAAGTTGACCACTATCTAGCTGCTAGTTAATAAGCAGTGAATTGTCCTAAAGGTTCCTGGAGCACAATTACGAAACACTGTAATGTTTTTCTACTAGTTTTATTTCAACATAAACCTAAAATAAATGTAAATTTTAAGAAGACCATGTAACTCACTAATATATCTATCACTGTGCTGTATTTACCATAGCTGATGCTTAAACTATTATATCAAATATATCCTTTAAACTTGAGAAATGACTATATTTTTTTAAATGTTTTTATTTTTTGAGAGAGAGCATGTGTAAGTGGGAGAGGGGCAGAGAGAGAGGGAGACACAGAATCCAAAACAGGATCCAGACTCCGAGCTGTCAGCACAGAGCCCAGTGTGGAGCTTGAACCCACAAACTGCGAGATCATGACCTGAGTTGAAGTTGGATTCTTAACCAACTGAGACACTCCAGGAACCCCATGATAACATTTTTTTAAATTATGAAATATTAAAAATTATCTCCTAAACAAATTCATGATTCCAGTGAGAAATAAGAGAATATTCTAATCATTATTTTACTTCCCATGTGTTATTTATTTTCAACCATAATTTTAAATGTCTGCAAATATTTGTACTTGTGAACTCTCCCACTACTGTTTTGCTCCTAAGTTCAGTAAAAAAGCTTACATACCTAAACATAAAATAAACTTTACTCTTCCCATTTAGGTCAGATGAGTAGTACTCAGAAACTGAGAGAATTCCCTTTAGCTAATAAGAAATGATATGGAAAATTTGATAACCCCCTCAGTCATTTTCATTCCCATAGACAGGAAAAAAGAGATATGTGAGTGAAAAAGAGATATTCTGTTGCCCAAATATAACAGTTAAGATATTGTATTAGTAATGAATATATGAAACAGTAATTGACTAAAAAAGGCCAAGGGTCATCTTTACATGACCCCAAAGCTAAAGAATGCTATTAATGAAGACCTGGATCCCAGCATATCCATTATGTTCATACTTGACCTTTTTTGCCTCACCAGCCAAAAAAACCTACCAAAGCAAGCAGCAATTAATAATACATGGGATGTGTTCCTTCTCTTAGTACTCAGACTTTACCTGTTGATTTCCATCATTGTATTTCCAGGAGGGAGAAACAAAACTTCATTGATGGCACAGTAACAAAATCAGAACCCCTCTTGAAATGTGTTTCATAACTCAAAATGAAATTCTTTTTTTCACACCAAACATTTTGAAATTATTGACTTGAAGGGAAAAATCTGAGTTACCAAATATAAAACTCATGTTTAATTGTCTTTCAATCATATATACATGTGTATGTGTGTGATACACAAACATGTATAGTGTAAAAATGTTACGTTACATGGGTAATTCTTTTATGATTTTGATTTTTTTTTCCCATTTTGATAGGATTCAAAGTAACATACTTGATTGCACAACATGTACAGATACTATCCCTAACGTGATCAAGTACTGAGTGAATTTTTTCCAAAAACAATTAAAAGAATTCAAGTTAACAGCTTTGCAAATATGTCTATCAGGTGTTGAGTTTGTTTATGTATTTTTCTGCTGAAATTTGGGCAATAATTGCTTTAATTTTTTAGTATAAAACCTATACAAAATTTATTTAGTCTTCTAAGTATTTGTTCCTGTGCTATAATGGTGCCGCGTATACTTCATTTTCCACAAAGCATCATGCTTTAGCCAGGTAAAAATATACATAGATTCTTGGTAGGATCTGTAAGAAAAAATGCCAGTTATGGGAAATTCAGCCCCTGTGGAATCAGCCAGGGGAAATATTTCCAATATTTTTACATGAAGGCCTTTGGCACTTTCAAATGGTAACTTCCTATTCTTCTTTCCTCTAGGATATCTTGAATATATTCCTCAGAAGGGAGTTTTCACTATTAAAATAAATTGCTTTAAGCTGTGTTTAATTACAAATGATGAGCCGCAAAGGTGGCATGAAATATCTGTTACTAGTTAACCAGAATACAAGTTTGGTCTGGTGTCTAACAAACGTAGGTAGAATGAAACCAAATTATCAATTAAATATTTGGTAGGATAATTTAAACAAATGCCTGGTGGAATTAAAAACAAAACCAAAATTGCCTGCTCCAGCTACAGAATTGAAGAAGGTTATGTAGTTAGGGTAACTGAAACTCTTTAAAGAAGGTCTCACACAATTACTATAAAGGTTTTGTCAGCTGGTCAAGTAAAGCTCCTGGAAGGAGTGAGAGACTTATGCAGTGTGTTTTCAACGACAGCTTTAGGGCCAAGGGATCCATCCATCCAGGAGTGGTACACAGCACCACAGACAAAATAAATACACAGTATCAAACATCTTTCGAAAAGGACAATAATAGATGATATTATATGTTATGTATATATAATAACATATATAATATTTATATATATTATGTATATTATATATTATTATATATTATCATATATATTATATATCATTATATATTATACATTATATATTATATATTATATATATAACTTATATATAATATTTATATATATATTATATATATGTGTGGTAAATGTTTAAAAATATGAAATAGGAAGGTTAATCCCAAATTCTGAATAGCAATCACTCCTAGGGAGAGAGAGAAGGGATATGAAAGAGGAATGGGGTTTCTTCAACTATATTTACAATGTTTTTCTTAAAAAAAAAAAGAAAGGAAAAAAGGATCTCATGGAAGTATGGCAAAAGTGATCTGAGAGATTATGGGTAACATAGCTTTCTTATTTACTGTGGATTTAATATTTCTGAAGAGTAAATTAAAAATAGTGAAGTTCGGTTACAAAGGGGCACAAAGAAATGAGATAAATTCTGGAGTTAGCAAGATACTAAGTATCCTGCCAGATTAATGCCATTCCTTGAAAATGTTCCACATTTTCTACATCTCCTCTATGCCATTGCTTTTCTGAAATTGTACTGTCCACCCACCAATATCTCTGCCAAAAAAAATATCCTACATTTCCTCAAAGCCAACTCAAACATTAATTTCCATTTTGAGCCTTCCCTTAATCACTAAAGAGAAAATGTTTCTCTCAACACTCTATGTACTTCCTCTGACCCAGATTTAATGGCACTGATCAAGTATTACTTTTATTTACTACAGCAGTATGTATTCTTATCTCCAGCCAGAATGCAACATGTAAAAACCGGCATATGGAAAGTACCCAGTGAATGGTTTCTGGACTAAAACTGTTGTATTCCAGCACAGTTTTCTTCACTATTTCAGTCTTTCAGAACCAGTCTCTTTTTTAAAAAAATTAAATATATGTTATATGTGAATATAAATTTATAAAAATGAAATATGTAATGCAATATAAGAATATGTCTGGCTGTGTAAATAAATTCAAGATATAACTGGGGACTGGTGGTAAAAGACAATCTCTTTACTCTTCAGAACAATTATTAAGCATAAGTTCTGTTTACTTCTCTATTTTATAATTGAGAAAATTGGGGCTCAGTGAGAGTAAGTTATTACCAAGTTTCCACAACTAGTTAGCAAAATTTGAGTCCAGACCCTCTGCTTTCAATTGCTATCTCTCTCTCTCTCTCTCTCTCTCTCTCTCTCTCTCTCTCACCCCTCTACCATTCTCTCTGCCCCTCCCCCTTTCTTTCCCTCTCCCTCCTCTCTTCCTCTCTCTCTCTCCCTCTCTTCCTTCCCCTTCCCCTCCCCCTCTTATCCTTCTCCTTCCCTCTGTCTCTGTCTCTGTCTGTCTCTCTCTCTCTCTCTCTCTCTCTCTCTCTCTCTCTCTCACACACACACACACACACACAGAGACATGCACCCATGCACATACACACACACTCCCTGCTGGTCACCTTTAAAGGTCACTTTAAAGGAAAATTAGAGCTGATTAAAGAAAAAAACAAAACACACTGTTGCAATATCTGATCAAATAATTGATTTCACTAAAGAGGATTAAAATTACTTTACATCTGGTTAGTGTTTTAATATCATTTCAAATTTCTCCATCATTCATTCAATTCTTGTAAGTTATTATTAAATTTACATGTAATACATATTAATGATTCTCCAAAAAAGATCAATACAAATCCTTCAAACATTGCAGAGTAGTTTCTAATTAACACAAAACAGACTTCTTTTTTATTGCTTTGCCATAATCTATTTCATCCTCCTTTATTACACAATGTGTTTTACCTTTTGAACTGTTCTGTAGCATTCATTGCATATTCATAAGGTTTATATATATTTTTGCTACTGGAAAGGGTTTGTATCTTGAAAGTATTAGTTTTTCATTCCTCACCCTTTCTTTTTCATGAAATCAAAAAAACTTTTTCCAGAACTGTAATTCACACATTTTCTCCATGATCTTGGATAGTTGGCTTTAAAAGCCTTTAAAAGCCTTCTGAAGTAGCAAAGTCAGATACTAAATGTCATGGTGTCATTTCCTCTCTATACCCTTCATTTAGGCTGAGACTCTCCCCTCAACCCAAAACTTCTGTTATTTTCACCCACTGCTCAGAGTGGGAGGCAGCACACTTAATGAAACCTTTGCTTTATTTTAGTGCCTTTAAAAGTGCCTGCCTAGGAGGGATATTGTGAAGATTAAGTAAAATAGCGTATATAAAAATATAAAACTATTGTTCGACACACAGTACTTATTCAGTAAATAGTGACTATTAATTTATTATGGTTGCCTTATAATTAGATTTTAATGATTTCATTTACAAAACTTATTTTTTTATTTATAAGCTCAGGCATGTCATATTTTCCTGGGTAGTAATTTTCTTCCTTCTCACACTTTCCGGTCACTCAGAATTAAATATCCTTATTATGTCCTTTTTACAGCTTGGTGTTTTGTTTTAAAATGTTCCAGTTAGTAGAACACTTTCTTAAATTTCAATAGTAGTAGAAGGAATGTGAACTTGAGCAACTACTGCCTTAACACTGAAAACCAAAACATTGTACCTTAACAACAATTCTGTACCAGTCAGACCAAGCTTTCTTTCTTCTTGTGAATTTATCTTCTAAACTGCAATTCTATTCCATAATATATAAAGGCCCCAAATAAAAAGATACAGGATACCCTTCAGTATGAGGATTAAATCAGAGGTTGTACATGAGATGCTTAAAATCATACCTGGAACATAGGAACTGCTCATCAAATATTAGCGCTTTGTTGTGGTATTACTGCATCTGAGCCATGACATGGATGGAGACCTCAGTGCCTAGAACCAGCAACACCCCCAGTATTTGGGTGGGTGTCTATATGATAGCTTTTCCTTTGAGCTACCCAAAGATAGCCAAATATACATCCACAGTAAGCAGGAGCAGAGAGAGGCAAATAACAGAATGATGAACAAGAAAATAAATTCTCAAAACACATGAGATGCCAACTGTGGATTCTCAGAATGGTTTGGGAGGTAGCCCTATTCTCAAAGTTCTTGACCCCCAATATGATGCTCAGGGACTCTGTCAGGGAAAAAAAAGTTCTGACAGCTATTTTTTTTTCCTAGTCTCAGAATTTATTTTTTTTGAGATAGCATTGCAAACATCCTGCTTAATTTTCTCCCTTGGCAGAAGTTTTGATCCATCCAAAATTTAATAAAGAACTGCATCTTCTCTATCAATCCCTCATCTCTTTCCCCCAGTGTTAGTAAGAGAAGTTCTAGAACCATCTTTAACACCTGTCTACAAACACCAATGCCCAGTTTCTAATACTTCCTATCACAGATTATTGTCACTAGTATGGCTTAATAGGCCTTACTTTGTTGTGTCAGAAATTTCACATTTCTCCCACATGTTGTTGAAGAAGGCAGTCAAAGGTCCATTCCTACAGGCCTTTTGATTTGTGTAGAGCTTTGCAGTGGGGCCAGAACCCACCGGCCCTGCATACTCTTTCCACAGTTTCCTCCCATGGCCCAATCCCTGAGATGCAATATCTTTTGTTAAATTGTCTGTGTCTTCACCCTTTCGTTAAACATCAGCTATCCTAGTAAACCTCTGCCTCAGTTTTGCAAAAAGAGAAAGTGTGTATTCTGATTTTTGTCACTGCAAGACCTCTATAAGGACTTAAATTTTCCAAAATTTCTTTTTCATTGTCATCTTAACCTTAGCCTGTTTTTCCTTCAAATTTCACCTTATCTTGTTTTACTCATAGTGACTTGGATAGGAATTTACCTTCTCTTACATCTCTGATCACATTGCCCTGTCTCTGTACAAAGATTTTAATGGGTAGTATTCTTTTTTTTTTTAATTTTTTTCAATTTGTTTCTGAGTATACACTTTTCATTAATTACTTCTGTACTTATAAATATATATTTTACTATCTAAAACTTTTTGGCTCTATTTCTTCCCTTGAGACTTCATGTTTTAATTTGTCCTGCTATTCTGAGCTCTTGAGAGGTGAGCTACAAGAACCATGTGTTTAATTTTTATTTATTTATGTATAATTTTTATTTATAAAAATTTTTATAAATTTATTTTAAATAAATATATTGATTTATACAAATGCCACCTATAATATCTCTACTTTAAACAATTTATGATTTATTTTATAACAAAAATGATATACATTCTGGTAAAATTTCCATGGACACAGGAAAAAAAGTTTATATTCTTTCAGTAGGAAGCACATCTCTCTGTCTCCACAGACACACACACACACACACACACACACACACACTCCCCATAGTACTAATTCACAGGTTCCCTTTATATTCTTTTCCAAACCGCATACCATTCTTTGGAGTTTGAAACATATGAAATGCCTTGTGCCTAACTAATAATCTGAGCTTGAGCAAACACATCTCTTTGGTTCATCTTAATATAAGCAATTATCAAGTTTCCACCCTATATATCCCTCCTAAGATGATAGTACCTCTTATAGGAAAGAGAATAAAGTATAAATGGAATCTTAGTGAGGTTATTTCTGGCCTCTAAGAAAGCTCACAATGCCTAAATAGAGGCTTCTATGAGTGATCACTAGTAAATGGGCCCCTCGGGAAGATGGCTTGGTCTCACACTAGGAACAACTTAATATTATAAAACTATATTATAACAGAATTATGCAGTTTTAGTACTTGAAAGAATCTTGTGGATCATCTGTCTCTCTCTCTCACACACACATACTCTGTATACACATATATTTTACTTCCTCTTCTATACTAAAGGAATCATGTAATTTTTCTCAAGATGTTTTATCCAAAGTTCCCACAGGCCACCAATATGTGTTTTACAGTGTACAACATGAAAATGTCATTTTCCCTAAATATAAGTTGTCCAATTTAGTCATCTGTTAAACTTGGTAAAAAATATGTGACAAAATAGCACCATATGTGTTTAAACATAAGAAGGAATCCATCAAAATTAGGTCTAGCAAAAATAAGTATAATACATAAGGGAGGTATATCTATGCCATAAGAAAAAAATAGTTTGTAAAAGTATTATGGGCATTATTTGTAAGTGCAGAGGAAAAGTAGATGGATGATACTATCTTGTTGGTAATATTTGAAATTGAGGTACCTAAATGAGCCATAGAAAATTTGTGTCTGCTCACTTGAATTGCTAAAATGCAAGATCTCAGGGGATTTATAGTAGAATTATATTGACCTTTACACAAATCAGAGCATAACACATATGAGGAAGCTACCTCAAACCCTACAACAGTTCTTCTTTGGCTTTGCCAAAGAAATTAAGCCCATATTGCTTTTAAATAATGAAAGTAAATACATGTGAGACCACAATATAATCTTAAAGAGAAAACATTTTCTCCTCAGCAAGATACATATATTAAAGTGAAATGGAATGCATAGAGAGAGCCATCCCCTAAGTTACGAAGATACAATGGGTTCTTTTGGAAACAGAATGATGGCTGGAGACACCTGTGTATGTGACTGGCACCAAACATCAGCCATTATTCTGTCATATCTATTTCATCAGTGAGCAAGAAGTCTCATAATTTTGAATGAAATTGACCAGATCACTTCTTTATTGAAACTCTGATATAATACACTTGCTAAATAAGTCATCTCTTCAATGCCGCTTTCACAATACTGTGTGGTTTACCATCAAGATACTTTCAATAAGGTAATCTGGTGAGTTAAAAGTTGAATTTTGAGAATGTGCAAAGTACAGCAGAACAGAGACTTATTTTTAAAAACAGAACGTCTTATTTGAAGATGTTCACTTATACGTTTCGTAGGTAAAGGTTAAATCATGAAAACAGAATAGACTTCCATTTGTGTTAAATACATTTTTACACTTATATGGACCCTTCAATATTAATGAAATATTGTCAGCAAAAGGCACAAATCAATAATTGAAATAATATAGCTTTGTTACAGCATCAGAGATGGATTATATGTCCTAAAAACATTCAAAATTTAACTTAAAAAAAAAGATTAACAACAAAAGAAACAAACTAACAAAAAACCTGCATGTAATTCCTATGCACCCTACAGAGAATAGGGTTATTTTATCCAGTAATCCAGTGCACTATACTAGTCTTTAAGACCATGGCTAATCTGAGACATAGTTAATTTTTTCTCACCCATCTGGGAAAGGTAGGCAGAGTAAAACTAAGACAAGATCCTAATGACAATTAGTTGAAACCAGTGCCTCCAACTGCTCATAAAAAATGGACATAAAAACAACAGATTATGGCTGTAAGCATGATTCTTTCACTATAGCATCAGTGGGTCATTGTATGAGCCAATTACAAAAAAAAACCTAACAAAGATTCTCATTTAAAAACAAACACCTAGGCAAAGTACATCAATAGAAATTTAACAATAAGGAAATCCAAAAGGCACATCAACACAATTGAACATGTTTAAACTTATTTGTAATTAAATAAATATAAATAAAAAATAATAAAATATTGTTTCTTCTCTTCCAGATTAGCAAATATGAAAAGACTTAAAATACTTAGCATTATAAACGTGATGGAGAATATCTATCCCACATAGAGTCAGTAAGAAAGAAAGGTGCCTTTTATTCTGGAAATTGCATTACTAAAAATATATGTTAAGGAGATATATGAATAAGTGTATAAAGAATTTTAAGCAAGAATGTTCACAGGAGCATTTTTTAATATCAGAAGTTTCGAAACAATCTAAATTTCTATCAAGTAAGAACTATCCTGTTATCTAAGCTCCATATTAAAATGATCATGAATATCGATGTTAATTTGAGTCTCTCCATGTACTGTTCCCTTTATATACATGTGTGTTCTCCCCCTTCACATTTCTCAACACCCTTTCAGTTAAGCCAAGGTATATGACTAACTATGAATAGTGGGTGATGAGCAGAAGTGATGGGTGACATGTCCACGTTAAGTATTTAAGAGCCAGTGTGTGAACATTCATCTCCCGGCTGCCCCTGACCCAGAATCTATTATTTCTAAATAGCATATATGCAAGGTAAATGTTGGCTAGATCAGTGAGTCACTAATTGGAAGGTAGCTATTAGAGCCACAACAGACTATCAAAAAACAAACTTCAGTGTGTTGTTAGGGAGAATTTGGTGATTTAATTACCATCATAGAGACTAACCTAACAAAGGCATTTCTAGCAAAGGTGGATAATGTAACAACAACAACAAGCCTAAAATATGTGACATTGGCTTAATTAGCAAGTGGAAGATAGTAAGAAAACTATTTCCAGAGACCAGTGAGATATTAGATTTATGTTATTGTAGTAGCAAAACATTTGATAAAATTGAAGACTTGATAAACTTGAGTCTACATACCTAATGAACTTGTAGCTCTGGGCCAATGACTATGATGATTGAATGGACTTAATAGTGTGTGTTAATTGCTAACTGATAGTGTTTGGCAAGTATTATAAGAAAACAATTAGATCAAGATAGAATTAGTACCAAGGAGAGTACTAGGAAGCAAGCCCTCAAAACGAAATCCTAGGACAATTGTTTTCATCTTTGGTCTTGAAAACACAGCTGGGATCCTTGCTTATGGCAATAGGATGCTAGTAATCCATGATGCTCTGTGTTATCACAATTAAGTGACCTGTGACTGATTGTGAGGATCTGCCGATTTAAGTGCTTTGAGATCCTGAAGGAAGGCTCCATGTTTCTGTTACATAACTATTATTTTAAAACACTGGTGAGGGAGAGACTTCTGCACTACAGAGTTTGCAGAAAGGAAACGACAAGCTTGGGTTTTGAACATTCTGATTTCAAAGCAAAAAATGGATTCACAGAATATTAATGGACAATGGGACTGCTTAACTTCCAGTGAGAAGGTAGTGGTAATTACTGTAATATGACATAAGGATGAAGTCATAATCTGAATGTTAAGAACATGAGTTTTTGGCTTTTGGTTTTTCACCAGTGTCTAATCAATCACAGTGTCTTTAGAAATGAAATATATGGGCAGTCACTAAATATTATTTGCTATGGTCTAAATGTTTGTGTCTCTCCAAAATTCATATGTTGAAATCTTAATGCCCAATGTATTAGGAGGGAGGGCCTTTGGTGATTAGGCCATGATGGTGAAACCCTCATGAATGACATTAATGTCCTTATAAAAGAGGCCCAAGAAAGCTCACTTGCTCCCTCCACCATGGGAGGACACAATGAGAAGTCTACTGGAAAAAAGGTCTTTACCAGAACCCAATCATCTGGCACCCTGATCCATGACTTCCTGCCTCCAGAACTGTGAGAAATAAATTTCTTTTGTTTATAAACTACCCAGGTATTTTGTTAGACAGTCCTAACTAAGAAACTATTTGATCTGTATAACAGGAAAAAAAAAAAAAACAGGTCTGGTGACCAAACACCAGACTCAAATAACCACAATTGAAATCATAGCTGCTTAGCCAGTTTTAATAGATTTAAGACAGTTCACAGACCCAAAGAGCCTGATTGATGGGGAGGCTGGTTCCCTTTGAGGAATGACCCTGAGTAACTGCCACACATACTGTAAATATTTCTCCTAGTCTTTCCAAAGGTATTTACCACCATTTACCTTGGTGACTGGTACATGGGAAAGATGAGACAGCCACACCTTTAAAAATGTCTAAATACAGGCTCAGAATTGGTATTCATTCTTGGATGCCCAAAACCACAATATTCTGCAAGTCAAAATGAGCATATAGTGGTAATTTGATAAGGGTGTTTTCATTCAAGTCTGTATCACAATGAACTCAGTGGGCCTAGGACCCATCCTGTGATTATATTGAGGTATAATATAATATAATATAAGTATATTGCCATAAACTTAATCAGGTTATTATACCAATTTAAGCTGCTAGTTTAGAAATAGTGCCTTTTTGGGAGCAACGTATCAAAGCTTCTGATCCCTGGTATATAGATGGTATGAGCCAGTTTCTCTGCATTCTTCTTCCAGATTCTGGAGGGTGGGGATGCATGAAGCCATTTAGGGCAGTAGAACAAGTGACATGAGGGAGTTCCAAGTGTGTGTGTGCTGATGTCTGAGAAACGACCCAGCTTCTTCAGGTGCCCTGGCTCCTCACAGCCAGGCTGGACCTCAGAGGACTTGAGGCTTCCTGAGGCAGAGCCAGACTACTTGCTGGGGAGGAGTCCCAGGTCACACTGTATTATATTCTTGCTCTCTCCCCCCAGCAGTCCAGAATTACACCTCTTTTAAAGCCGTCTGCTTTTTCTTTCTTTTATTAAAGATGACTAACAGTACTGACATGTAGTTGATCTTCTTCTAGAAACTGGATATATACAGAGTTTAGACAGAGCACAACCAATATTCTGTCAGAGGCAGAGGAGACAGAACAGGGCAGCGCAGGACTGTGGACTTCATACCTGCTGATGGGGAAGTCAGTGTCGGTGTTCACTGAATGCTGCCTCTATTTCATAACCACTATATTTCTCTCATTTCCACATGTGTCAGCTTCACTTTCTTCCCCCCTGAAATTTAATCCATTGATTTAAATGTGTAGTGTATTTAAGTTACAAATCTCACTTCTGCCCCTCTACTAGAACTTTTCCGGAAAAGCCTCCATTTCTTCCTTGATCCTGTTGCCACATGTGAAGTTACTGTCAGTGTTTTGAAGGTTGTTGCTGGTGAGCGGCTTGTCAGTCATCCTGGCTAAGGGCTGGGCAAAGCCAGTGCAGGTTAAGTGTAAGTATCTAGGAGGTGGAGGTGAGCACCAACACGGGTCACAGCGGTGGTACGTGGCCATGGCTAGGATGCGGGTGCCCAGGAGAAGCCTGGCCCTCTCCCATAGAAAGACCGAGTCCGAGTCTGCCCACCGCAAGACCCGAAAGAGAACGAGCTGCTACCCCAGCCTCCACGCTGCAGGTCTGCAGGAAGAGTACCACCTCCAGCAGCTCCCGGCCCCTCCTTGCCACGGGCTGTCCTCCCAACAGGTGGGCCCGCAGGCGCAGGCGTTGTGGCCCCTTGCACATGCCCGCCAGGCCAGACCTGAGCAAGCAAACGTCGAGAAGCCCAGCACGCTTTTGCTACTATCCCGGGTGTGGGTACCTGGTATACAGCTATTGATAGGACAATTGCTCTTTTTTTTTTTTTTTTTTTTTTTTAACTCTTTAACAATTGTGAAGAAACACAAAGAGAAGTCAGCTTTTACCTAGCATGGTCAAAAGTTGTTAACAAATTAACTAACCACTTCTCTGCCAAACTCTAGTCCACTTAAGTTTGGATCATAGTGAAATCCTACAGAATAGGGCATTTCTTCCACTACATTGATGACATCATGAAAATTGGACCAAATGAGCAGAAAACAGAGACTGTCTTAGTTGATTTAATAAGACACATATGAGCCAAAAGATGACAGAATTAATCCTATCAAAATTCAGGGTCTAATCACTTCAGTTATGTTTCTGGGATCTAGTTTTTGCGACATTCACTCCAAAATGAAAAATTATTGCATTTTCACTTTTTACTATTAAAAAAACAAATACAGTGGCTGGAAGTCTCTGAATTCTTGAGACAATGTATAGCATCTCAGAGTGTGCTATTCTTACTAATTTATGGAAACCCATAAAGTGAAAATTTTTCAGAGGGGCCCAGAGGAAGAGAGAAGCCTGAAGCTGGCTCAGATTTTAATACAAACCACTGTACTACTTGAACTTATTGATACATCAGATCTAATGATGCTTATCAGTGTCTAAGAAAAACGGGGCTATTATAAACAGCTCTGGAAATTTCCAATAGAAGAAATGCAATGTATCCACAGGGATTGGGAATAAAGGCATTACTCCATGGTTCTCTTACACAGAAAATTATTTTTTGACAACTTCTCCTGCATTGTCTCTTCTCCCTCATACCACATCTATTTCCTTTTGGGAAATTCCAGTGACAAGTTGACTGAGGAGGAAAAATCTCTGACTTTTATAGATGGTTCACAGTATATTCCTGGAACCAACAGGGAGTGGCCTTTGGTAGCATCACTGTTCTATTCAGGAATGTTCTTGAAAAATAGTACTGAAGAGAACTCTCAAGAGCAGAATTTCAAACCATATATTTGATTTTCCAATTTGGACTGAGAGATAGCTCCTGATGCATTGGCAGTGGCTAACTGACCGGATGGTCAGAGACATGGGAACAACAGAAGAGGATCTGCAGAAAAGATGGGCAAATGAATTTTTGCAATGTGCACAGAGTATGAAGATCTTTGTATCCATGTTAATGTTTATCATTGGGCATCCACTGTAGAGAACAGTCTCCAATGTCAGATGGAAAGAATAACACGTTCTGTTCATGTCTGTCAGTCTTAACCATGAATTCACATAAAAAGTGTCCACGGGACTACTCTGCATGAGTCAACCAATGGACTTTCCCTCATCTGATTCTATTATTGCAAATACTGGGTACCTAATCTGCCAATATCAGAGACCAAAACTGACCATTCTTCCTTGGGTATGGCTGGAGGACTGGCCAGATACCTTTTATCTTTTTATATTATTTTTTTAATTAATTGTTTTTTATTTATGTTTTATTTTTTTATTAATTTTATCTTTTTTAATTTACATCTAAATTAGTCAGCATATAATGCAACAATGATTTCAGGAGTAGGTTCCTTAATGCCCCTTACCCATTTAGCCCATCCCCCCTCCCACAACCCCTCCAGTAACCCTCTGTTTGTTCTCCATATTTATGAGTCTCTTCTGTTTTGTCCCACTCCCTGTTTTTATTATTTTTTTTGTTTCCCTACCTTTATGTTCATCTGTTCTGTGTCTTAAAGTCTTCATATAAGTGAAGTCATATGATATTTGTCTTTCTCTGACTGACTAATTTCACTTAGCATAATACCCTCCATTTCCATCCACATAGTTGCAAATGGCAAGATTTCATTCTTTTTGATTACCGAGTAATACTCTATTGTGTGTATGTGTATATATACACATCTTCTTTGTCCATTCATCCATCAAGGGACATTTGGGCTCTTTCCATACTTTGGCTATTGTTGATAGTGCTGCTATAAACATGGGGGTGTATGTGTCCCTTGTGAAACAGCACACCTGTATTCCTTGGATAAATGCCTAGTAGTGCAATTGCTGGGTCATGGGGTAGTTCTATTTTTAATTTTTTGAGGAACCTCCATACTGTTCTCCAGAGTGGCTGCACCAGCTTGCATTCCCACCAACAATGCAAAAGAGATCCTCTTTCTCTGCATCCTCGCCAACATCTGTTGTTGCCTGAGTTGTTCACGTTAGCCATTCTGACAGGTGTAAGGTGGTATCTCATGGTGGTTTTGATTTGTATTTCCCTCATGATGAGTGATGTTGAGCATTTTTTCATGTGTTGGTTGGCCATCTCAATGTCTTTCTTGGAGAAGTGTCTATTCATGGCTTTTGCCCATTTCTTCACTGGATTATTTGTGTTTTGGGTGTTGAGTTTGATAGGTTCTTTATACATTTTGGATACTAACCCTTTATCTGATGTGTCATTTGCAAATATCTTCTCCCATTCTGTTCATTGCCTTTTAGTTTTGCTGATTGTTTCCTTCACTGTGCAGAAGATTTTATTTTGATGAGGTCCCAGTACTTCATTTTTGCTTTTGTTTTCCTTGCCTCCAGAGATGTGTTGAGTAAGAAGTTGCTGTGGCCAAGATCAAAGAGGTTTTTGCCTGCTTTCTCCTCGAGGATTTTTATGGCTTCCTGTCTTACATTTAGGTCTTTCATCCATTTTGAGTTTATTTTTGTGCATGGTGTAAGAAAGTGGTCCAGGTTCATTCTTCTGCATGTCGCTGTCCAGTTTTCCCAGCACCACTTGCTGAAGAGACTGTCTTTATTCCATCGATATTCTTCCCTGCTTTGTCAAAGATGAGGTGGCCATACATTTGTGGGTCCATTTCTGGGTTCTCTATTCTGTTCCACTGATCTTAATGTCTGTTCTTGCACCACTACCATATTACATATCTTCATGATCTACATAATCTTCATGATTATAGCTTTGTAGTAGAGCCTGAAGTCTGGAATTGTGATGCCTCCTGCTTTGGTTTTCTTTTTCAAGATTGCTTTGTCTATTCAGGGCCTTTTCTGGTTCCATGAAAATTTTAGGATTATTTGTTCTAGCTCTGTGAAGAATGCTGCTGTTTGATCCTCTTTGATAGGGATTGAATTGAATATGTAGATTGCTTTGGGTAGTATCGACATTTTAACAATATTTGTTCTCCCTATCCAGAAGCATGGAATCTTTTTCCATTTTTCTGTGTCTTCTTCAATTTCTTTCATAAGCTTTCTATAATTTCCAGTGTATAGATTTTTCACCTCTTTGGTTAGATTTATTCCTAGGTATTTTATGGTTTTTTGTGCAATGGTAAATGGGATCGTTCCTTTATTTTTCTTTCTATCGCTTCATTATTGGTGTATAGGACTGCAACCGATTTCTGTGCATTGATTTTATATCCTGCAACTTTGCTGAATTCATGAATCAATTCTAGCCATTTTTTGGTGGAATCTTTTGAGTTTTCCACATAGAGTATCATGTCACCTGCGAAGAGTGAAAGTTTGACCTCCTCCTGGCCGATTTGGATGCCTTTTATTTCTTTGTGTTGTCTGATTGCAGAGGCTAAGACTTCCAATACTATGTTGAATAACAGTGGAGAGAGTGGACATCCCTGTCTTGTTCCTGACCTTAGGGGGAAAGCTCTCAGGTTTTCCCCATTGAGGATGATATTAGCGTTGGGTTGTTCATGTATGGCTTTTGTGATCTAGAGGTATGATCCTTCTATCCCTACTTTCTTGACGGTTTTTATCAAGAAAGGATGCTGTATTTTGTCAAATGCTTTCTCTGCATCTATGGAGAGGATCATATGGCTCTTATCCTTTCTTTTATTGATGTGAGGAATCACATTATTTGTTTTGCAGATATTGAACCAGCCTTGCATATCAGGTATAAATCCCACTTGGTTGTGGTGGATAATTTTTGTAATGTATTGTTGGATCCGGTTGGCTAATATCTTCTTGAGGATTTTTGCATCCATGTTCATCAAGGAAATTGGTCTATAGTTCTCCTTTTTAGTGTGGTCTCTCTCTGCTTTTGGAATCAAGGTAATGCTGGCTTTATAGAATGAGTTTGGAAGTTTTCCTTCCATTTCTATTTTCTGGAACAGCTTCAAGAGGATAGGTGTTAATTCCTCCTTAAATGTTAGGTAGAATTCCCCTGGAAAGCCTGGCCAGATACCTTTTAACAAGTTGTTTACCTTGGACTCTGCTATTTGATGCTGAAGCTACGATTTCCACCAATAGGGGGAACTTTAATTACAAGGACACTATAAGGTAAGAGGATAGAAAAGCCATGTGCTCCATTCTGAGTGCTCCCTATTCCTGTCAGCATCATGGCAACCATGGTTCTTCATCTTAGAAGCAATAGTTGGTTCCTAGTCACTGATTTCTTTTGGCATCCCCAGGACCAGTGTTATTACAGTCCATCAGATGTACCAGCAGCAGCCAGTGTCTCCTTCTTAGAGGTATCAGTCCCACTATGCAGGGCTCCTTTGATATCTTGTCAATGACAGCCAGGCAAAAAACTATTGCTCAGAAGTCTAGATCCCACTTTTACAGGTCCCTCCTTTCTGTTTCTAACTCATGATATCCTCAGCTTCTTCCCACTGTTCCCCAGTCCTAGAGGCGATAGCTTCTTCCCATAATTATTATCTCTATGGTGTATCAGTGTTCCTGTTTGATTTTTCAGTCCCCTCAATACCTTTTGACCAATTCCCAAAGCGGTGACAATTTTCCATTTGAAATCCCATTTCACCACAAATGAGAAAACATACATTGGAGAAACCCTGTGAATGTAATATATATGGAAAAAAACTGCCAGCAGTCAGTCCTCAATTTTTATTACAGAGAGAAACTATGTGAATGCAGTAATTCATTTGAACACATATGTCACTTTACATAAGAGAACACATACAAGGAAGAAAACTGATATAAGCACTAAATGTGGGAATGCTTTCAGCAAGAAGTAGCATGTCACTATTTATCAGAACACTCACACCAGTGTCTTTAGACCTATGACACTGGTACTGCTTTCTGAAGTGTCACAATTTGAAAGGCCCGTTTTGGCCATCTTCAAGCCATATCTCTCCACAGAGCAGAGTCCAGAACCAAAAGGGGACCCACCCAAAGCCTACTGAATCTCTGCTTAAACATGTTCCATGTAACCACAGATCTTATAACTTCCTGTCCAAAGAGCCCTAGGGCCAAATTGAGGGCCCACATGAGCCTGCTCCTTAGATTTGTCCTCTCTTGAACAGAAAGCACCAAAAGTGTGTACACACTTACACCAGTATGGTGCACAGAGGTATGTATAGGGAGGAGCTTGGTTGTATACAATGAAGGGCCACACACCCTCACAAAATGCCCCTCAAGGTGCAAGAAGATCTGGACATGAGAAGAGAGAGGGTGGTAGGCTCTAGGCCCAGAGGAATTCAGTCATATCTGTGAAAATGCCTATGAATTCAAGAACCAAAATGCAAGCACTCATGAAGAAAAGAGAACTAAAATATTAATGAAATATTATGAGTATTTGAAAGTATAAATGTGTTCAACAATAAATCAAAACTTATTATATATCAAAGAATTCATACTCAGGGAAATCTTATCAAATATGATATTATGGGAAAATAAAGCTTTTCTTTTAGATATAATCTTATGTTATAAATCATGTTTCAGATGTGATACCAAACATTTTATAGAAAAGATTACAGAACAATTTTTTATTAATAAGTTCAGTCACTGTGGAATATGAAGCCATTCAAAAAGGAATTGAATAATTTTAATACTCAGACAATGTACATCAAGCATATATACCAACTTTCCCTGAGATAGAAAGGATCTATATAACTGAAAATATAGAGATACCACACTTTCTTATTAATCTAACATAACTATGACTATGAAATTAATATAGTAAATAATACCATAACTAGAGTACATTTATCAAGATTTTCTACATTAATCCCACCAGGATGGCATAATACACAGTGGAAATATAATAATCCTTTAGAAGTTTAAACTATCATTCCACAAACCTTTTCTCCTATTAGTTCTTGGAAAATATAAATAGCTTTAGACATTTGTAACTGAATTGTCCTATCAATAAAAAGCTATTATCTTGGGTAAGTTACAAAAAAAGCCTGTGTGAAAAATACTCAGTAAAACATATCAGCAGATTGCAAAATTTCAGGGCTAAAATTAGGTTAAGGGCATTGTCAGGAAGTGAATATTTTCATGTGAAGGTTTTTGAAACAAAGTTTACTGAAACGTGGGTTAAGGAAAAGACTAGGAAGTGAAAACATAACTGCATAAACAATACAGCTCACGGAGGGATTTGGCATTGACCTCCCTAGAGGTGTGTATTGTCTATCAAAGGGGAGTGGAGCCTGGGGCCGTGGAGATATTACAGGGGTTGTAAACCAGAAGGGGCCTGCCTAACCCTATTCCCACACCTCCAGATGTTTATTATGTACATTCCAGATCTGAAGAGCCAAGGATGGTTTGTCTTCTCTTTCCAAGGAGAATTTGTTTACATGAGAGAGTAAAGATTACTTTCTCTCTCAGGAGGAGAAGAGAAAACAGTTATCCTTCTATATAAACTCTGAGATTCATATTTTTGGGGTTCCTTACTCATAGTAGAAACTCAGGTACATATAAGGTCACATCTACCTGGCCTTTATCACATGACCCAAGAAAGGGAAAAACAAATTGAGACAAAGGGAACGAATGCAGTTATTACTATGAGCAATAATATGTTCCTGCCTCAGAAACCTTATACCTATCTTCAGAATAATTCAAATAAATATAAATGTTGAAACTTAATAGGAAAGACCTTCCTACTTTCTAATCTTATATTACATACCATTAAATTAAGAGAGAAAGACTTTGAAGGCAAAAAAGGAAAGAAATAAAACAGATGGAAGGGCTATGCCTAGAAAAGAATTATAGATGAGCTTACTGGCACATGGAAATGAGAATAATCGGAAAGATACGAAGCCTTTTAAGATTATGAGAGAGTGATACTGCCAAAAAACCATAAATTTTGCCTTTAAAAGTCTGTGATTGTTCAATGCTTAAAACAACCCTTGGCTCCACAATTCTCCAAGGTCAGAAATCAGACTGACAAAGCTATGCAGCCACAAAGGAGAGCAAAACCCAAGATCCATTTTCAATGTGCCCAACAAGGATGGAAAGAAAAAAAACAAAACCAAATACCTCATGATAAGTGGGGTCTGGGACCCTCAGATTCAAGAGCAACTCTAGGAGCTTAATCACCAACTCCCCACACTCCTAGGGTAAAGGATTTCATAGTACCTGCCAGCAGAATTCTGGAATTTCTCTTGACCAGTGATATTTGGTGCCTTTAGAAGTGAAGCAGAAACATTTAATGGTCACCAAATATCCATGTACTCCCCTACTTTCCCTAGCCCCTTTGCAGTCCAAAAAATTGTGTTAGGAATTTTAGCCAAAGGACTATGAGCAAAAGTCATGTGGGTCACTCTGGCAGAGTAGCATTAAGATACGGTTTTCTCTTCCCTGTAATGGTTACCTGAAAGCTAGGCAGTGTTTCTTCATGAGACAAGCCACCTGGATCCCACAACTTAGAAGGAAGCTGCCCTTGAGAACCACCAGACTGTTCTGAAAGAGTGAGAAATAAGTACATGTTGTTAAACCTTTGAAATTTGGAGGTTTCTGTTACTGCAGCATTACCTACCCCTGCAGCTCTCAATCAGGGGTGATTTTGCCCCACTGGAGACATTTGACCATGTCTGAAGGCAATTTGGATTGTTACAACTGGAAAGGAAATTCCTCTAGCATCTAGTGGGTCAAGGTCAGGGATGCTGCTAAATATTCTGTAATGCACAGAATAACCTCCCATAACAGAACCATTTGGCCAAAAATGTCAATAGTGCCACTGTTGAGGAACCCTGGCCAATCCTAACCCAATCCATACAACATTCAAATGGTCTGTAACGTATCATTAAGTGACAAAATCTCAGATTTATTTGGATCATTTATATGCAGCATTTTGAGATTGTATGACTCTCCCCGTGTCTGTGCATGTCTATAATCTATTCTTCCCACACTCTCCAGAGTGATCATTTTTAAAAAATGCAAAGCAAACCACATCACCTTCCTGCTCAAAACTTCAAGGAATTCAATCATACTCATAATAAAAACTCTACTCTGCACCTTGGCCTATTAGGCTCCTGCCCTCCCACCTTCCCAATACCCTTGCTATCCCTTTAATCTACGCTTACAAGGCATTATACAGTCCTAACTTGCCAAGTACATTCCTGCCTTGGAGCCAAAGACACTGCCCTCCTCCTGATCTGTTTATCCTTAGATAACTGATGTTCCTGCCCTCAGTCAAGGGCTCTGCTCCTTATGTCTCCTCCCCAGAGAGGCTTTCCCTGATTATTCTACCTGCAATGGATCCCACTTCCAGTCAGTCCTTATCCCCTTACCCTGCTTTATTTTCCCTCACACAACTTAGGCTTAGGCTTCCCTGAAATTTTGCTGTGTATTTCTTTCTTTGCAATATTCCTCATCGAAATTAGCTGAAGAGGTTTAGTATTTTCCCCGTATCTCTAGGCCTAGAATCCTGGCCAAATCTTAGTAAGTACATCATGAATACTTGTTGAATAAATGACTAACTGGATGTAAATGTATTGAGAGATACCAGGAACTGTGTCCAAATGTTAATATTGGGTTGTACAATTTCAAAGGATTTTCACTTTCTTAGAATTTTATACATTGCCTCATTTTCTACCTCTGTTACCTTTATAAACCAATTTTTATTTTACTCTTCAAAAAAAATATACAAGTTTCAATACCACGTGTGAGAGAGTTGAATTTTGGAGGCAAATTCTTCATTATATACATGAAGAGAGGAATTATGTAACAAATCTATATTTTGGTTTGTTATACTCTCTTGGAATCAAATGAAACAGATCAGATTCCTTAGTTATGTATTTTAATAAAGAATTTTCTTTTGGTGGATATTAAGTCCACCTAAAGAAATATAGGGTTAAGAATTTCCCCTAATACCTCAAAGGATTTCAACTCAAAGTACCAGGTTCAAGTTAAAGGAGAGTTCCACAGATAACATTTGGTTATAAAATAATAACCAATCTCAACCTTCAGAGTAGCTCTTAGAAACTAAGTATACTCCTATATTCATCATTGGTGGGCTCTCAATGAACTGTAAAACATGATAAAGAAAATATGAATTTGTTTTAATGAGAAACTCTGGATACAAGCCACATTTGAGCTAATTAAAAAATAATGGACACTAAGTATTGAGAAAGGATGTTAATCTTCACTAATGAATGATAATGTATTATGATGTTATAATTAAAATGTACGTTTCTTTTTGAAATGAGAAACATAAACAAAATAAGAAAGATTTAAGATGGGCTTATGAAAGTCAGTAATCTGAGTTTATCTCTGCAGAAAAATCTATAGTGGGTATGGATAGTGAATAAAAAAGTACAAGCTTTTTTCACATACTAGAATGACATATTTTCAGGGTGTAAAAACAAATATTGACATTAAAGTGTTCTTGTTATAAATACTTTTAATAAAAATGATATCCTAAATAAATAATATAACTGTAATACTTTAAACTAATATTGTTTAAGTATCTCAATCAATGCATTTGTGTTTAGCCCTGTCCAACAGGAGAGGAAAATAAGAATGAACAACTGGAAAGTACTTCAAGTTTAAAAAACTAGATATTAATGACAAAATTGTTATAAAATGTTGGATAAATAATCCCCACGTTGGTGCAACTAGTGGATTTTTATCTTAAATAAGGTTGACCAAAATACTGAGTCATTTACCAATGAAAAAACCCACATGTACCTTAAAAAGATAAAATGTCTATTCATATAAATTGTCATTCAATCAAAATAGCACAGAAAATATTGAGACAATATATCCAAGTATATGGAAAGTGGGTAATGAAATCAAGAACAATAAGCCAGTAATGTGGCAAAGTTATACTTAATGTATATTCTCTTACTTAATACTATTACCCAGTTGAAAGATGTGACTATGAACAGAATATAAAAGATGTTTCATATTAAAGTTTTATTAACAATTTTGACATCATGCTCCCTGATATTTGACTTCCAAAATTAATACAAATTGGTTTGGATATGAACACAATCCTGTAGACAGGAAATGGATTTTTAGATTAAGCAAAAGTTAACCACAAATTAATATTAATGGAACCCATCGAATAAGGCTCCAATCAGCTAACATAGCAGTGAACTTATGCATTGGAAGGCATTGAGTTTAATGGTAAACAAAGTATTTAATTGAGTATTTACTAATGGGTAAAAAATGAGCTTTAATTACATTTGCTGATGACATGAAAATAGAAGAGTAGTGAAAAATGACAAAGTGTTGTGCTGGGTTTTAGCAGGAATGAGGTTCTAGGTGTGGGGAATAGATGCTTTAGACAAGTATTACATGGGATTCCATCTTTGTGAGTTGATTTTTTGGGTGTTTTGTTTATTTATGTTGTTTCTCCTAGGCAATGACTTTCTTTGCCTGAGAAAAGTAGCACCCACAAAAGACTGGGCAGATTTGGAGATTCATGGCAGCTTTTAATTCTATATTTTATAACTTCACAAGAATTACTTTAACCTGGAAGTTGCTTGACAGACTTTGACAATGGTCAGAAAGGATAACCATAAAAAATACAAAATTATAACTTGATAATTTATTCATTCTATAAATATTTATTGTGTTCCTAATCTATGCCAAACATTGTCCTAATATGTTAGAACATTTGTGAATAAAAATGATTAATTTTTGTCCCTGTGAAATATATACCATAGCAATTACTTCTTCCTAGACTTCTTTTTCTCCCTTAGTGACACTAAACAAGGTTTTAGCTGAAAGCATTATAGCCATTCTCCATTAGATGGGAGAATGGGAGAATAAGCATTTATGTAGTACCTACTGTTTTTGTGTGTTGCATATTGGGAGGCACACAGATAAAAGGCACCTATTGTCACTGGGAAAGTATTTAGGGGCAAAAAAATTAAGAGGTGTTACCTAAGATTTGATGAAATGTGTTTGATGAAAAGTTACTGAGGCATGAGACAGTTTGACATATTTTATAAATGTAAAGAATGTATTTTATAAATGTAAAGAAGATGAAGGTACACAAAGGCCAGATCATAATCAACCTTGTATATCATGCAAATAAGTTTAAAGTGCTGTCATGGGGAAAGGGGAGTGAATGAAGGATTTGTAACAGGGAAATACGATCAGACATGTATAAGGTTCATGCCAGTGAAGAGGAAAATGGGTCTAGATACAGGGAAACTAATAAGTACATTGCAATAGCCCTGGGGACAGATGAAAAACCTACACTACTTGGGGGTTCCCACTCCCATGTCCATATAAATGTAAACTGAAATGA